>NC_136592.1:23498679-24184929 GCF_910589615.1 Taurulus bubalis
AAAAATGCTTGAAAATGAAATGAGAGTCTCTCATCCCACTTAATCAAGAGAGCATATTGATCAGGTTTATAATGAAGGATCATTTAGATAGGGTGGGGAAGAACAGGCCGGCGTATCATATCATGTCAAGGAGAAATAGGATGTCTTTATCTGAAGATTCCCGGATATCAGTAAAAGCAAGCCTTCTATATCTTCATAATGGAAACCTGCTCCGCTGTCTCATTTTCTAATGTTCTCTGCTGAAAGGGATATTCCAAATGTATTACACAATGGAAATACTTTCTGCATCATGCCCTTGATTTCCCCATCTAAATAACAGCAAAGTCCCTTATTTTTTCTGTGTCATTCGATCTCAAAACTAATACAATAGCAGTGGGGGAGGGGGGGGTGTTATTTCGCAATTTTAAAGGATTACGTTAAAACAGTATATGGTACCTTCTTATTATTTCTGATTATCTCCAAATGCTTAAGAACATAGCTAACAGCCATGAACGTCAACTTTCGCGTTGATGTGATTGGTATATTTTAATGACAGAAAATCAATACAATAAAAGTTATGTGTTCATGCTGTACCTGCCTGGACTGAAGACCTCCTGCCAGTGTGGTTAGCATCTGGTTATTAAGTGGTTTATTTAGCTCTATTTTTATGTTGTATATATCTTGGACATAATGACAAATGTAAGTTTGTACAGACACGTTTGACATGGTTTTCCTTTTGATGGCTTTAAAATGATTTAAAATGATAACCGCAATTGAAATTTGCATTCCAGGCTTTGCAGAGATTGTCTGATTTTTGGGTGACATTCTGTTTTCCTTGGGAAGAGTGTATAACTTGTAGAAAGATGAGAAAGCTATTGGGGTCAAAAGTGATCAAAAGTCATGAACCCTGAGCAGAGCAAGTTAGCCTCCGCAACAGTATCATAAGGCTGTCCTATACAGAAAAACAACAATTTTTGGAGCAAGTGCCTCCAAAACAACACATGTTCACGTTCAAGTGACAAAGCCTTGAACATGAATAGACATATGACAGAAAAAAAGTGGGAATTCAGGTGACAATTAGGATGATGTCAGGAAAGATGAATAGATGAACAAAACTTCAGACTCTAATACGGGAGAACGCAGTCCATTTCAAACATCATAATGCCGTCATCCTGCCGTCATTCTGCCTTGATCCTGCCGTCATCCTGCCGTCATTTGGCCGTCTTCCTGCCGGCATTCTGTCGTCATCCTGCCAATAGGGACGTCAGATCAAAAAAAACGTATATGTTGTTATTCAGGGTATGGCCAAAGTAGCTAGAGGTCATGAAGTAAAGGAACCATGACACTGAGGGAAGTGAGTGAGGTTCGTCTCACAAAAGAGGGTTATGGACTCATCTCTTTTTCTGTTTGTTTCTAAGGGGCCTCTCACATGACCTTGTATCCCCACAGTTAGCACTCTCACGCAAAGTTTAAATCCGTAATGCACTCCCGTAAAGGCAGAAAGAGTCATTCACACCTAATGGCGGCGTGTTAAAACACAGTGAGCGCAGCCTCCAGGGGTCCATATACTACACAGAGTGCATTGACCACTGTGACTGCTTCCAGAAGGGCACAGTGTTGTGATCAAAAGACAGCAGTGGGGCTACTGGGGATGGGAGGCCAGCATCAGCTCTCATTATGGCTGCGAGACATCCATTTGAGCATTTTTAATATGTGTATCCTATTAGGCAGTTTAAGTGCTTTTTGATAATTGTGCTTTGTACTTTTACAGCACTTCAGTCTATTCCCAGTTCAATTTACTCTTTTATCGGACGTTTGAAATATTGATCTCTGACAGATAAAAGCAAACACCATAATCTCACTCGGGTGAGCTGGTGAGTGAGTGAGAGCGCAGTGCAAGGGGAATACACCGGGGACAGGTCGCCCCTCCAACCCCTTTCTCTGTTTTATTACCTTTATTCGTCAACAGAATTTGCTTACTGCTCTGGGATGTTTATGTAAAGCACCTGCACACTGATGGGTGGTTGATATGACCATATCTCCCAGTACCTCCCCAAGCCAACCTGTCTCCTCCCCTTTCATCAAGCCCCCCATGACATTTTGCAAAATGCAGCACAGGGGCTCCCGAGGTGCTTCTGATGATTGCCGCTGCTTAAACTGCTGTCAGTGCTGTCAGGATAACAGTGATTTATCTCCATAGCACTTTATGGAAGTTAGTGTTTTCTGTTAACCTGAGCGCTGAAATGCTGCTTGGTGCTGGCTTGCAGTCACTTTAACCTGAATCAATCACGTCTTGATTTTTCCATAAAAGAAAAACCCTCTGTAAATAACACTCGAGCGATTGGCGCATTGAATACACTAAGCCCAGTCGCAGCCCTGCTGAGCTTTGTTTGATGCGCGGATATCATTATTACCTGTTTCCAATATCCTCGTGCCAATGCAGGGATTTGATGCTTTGACTTGTGCATATCATTTTTTCAAATGAGGCAGCTGTTAATACCAGTAATGTCAAGGGACACAAACTGAATCTATGGAGTGAGGCAGAGAACCATTAAAACAAAAGTTTGAAATCACAATCTTGCTGAGGTGAAACAATAATGCACTTTGGTTGTATATGAAGCAGTATATTCTTTGGTCTGAGCTGAATCTGTTCTCTTTTATATGGCAGGTCCCTCTTGAGATAATAGAAAGCGCTGTTTTGATGTTTAAAGCGTTGCTAATCTCCTAAAGCCTTAGGCCTACTCATCCCACTGCATATTTGCAGGCCTGTCAGTTTGAGTGGGGATGCAAGAAGATGGTCCTCCGAGCAATTTTTTTTTTTTTTAGTTTTGCCTGTTTTTTTGTTTTTAGCTTTGCAGACACTATTTGAGATTTACTGCAAACATTTGACCACCGGCCTGGTGTATTGACTGCGTTTGACAAGCGTAATCCTTTTCTTCTTTCCAGTCACTTCCATTCTGCGATCAATCAGAGCATCAATGCCCTGTAGACTGCTATGAAGTGCAGACGCAGTGTTCGATCATGAGCCAGGCACCTTGTGGACTTTCACTATAATATAGTGATTGATTCATCTTCAAAGATATCTTAAGTGGTTGGCTGGGCACGGTATATAATGCCTTTTGTTGACTGCAGCCTTTCCCTTTACCCAGCTTGCAATCCTTTAAAACAGCAACACAAGCACACACATCAAAACTTAACCCAAGACAAACACACTGCTTTTTGATGTGATGTATTGCCGCTCGCCCCTTGAATTTTTCTTGTGGGACAGAACTTTGATTTGAAAAATGATGAATTCTCAAGTAGTGTACAAACAGAAGATGTTCTTTGGATTTTACCATTACTTTCCTGTTGGAAAATTGAAATTTCAACCTGAATCGCAATTGAAAATTGTTCCAGATTAATCTGGCAGTAACCCTGTATTTTAAGGGAAAGTTTCAGTAGACCTATACTTTGGACAAACACAGAATAATGGCAAATAATAGACATTGAAGTTTCAGTGCAGACCAGGCCAAACCCATAGGTCTACAATAGCTTTTATATCCATTTGAGCTAGTGTGCGTTCAGGTTGGTTTCCCTATTTTAGCTCAACACCGTGACCTGACGTTTAATGCCACATTCATTTTACCAGAAACCAAAAAGGTGCTCTCATTATGTATCTTTTTCACCTATAGTCAGCCAAGTGAGAAATGAGGATGGGGAATATATTTTCTAGCATCATCCGGAGGGCAAAGGGTCACAAACCTGCTCTTTGTCATCTAATATCAACACGATCAGCACAAGCTCAAACCTGAGGAAATGAACACAGCGTTGAGCTCTCACAATACAGCCGTAACAGTGAACACTTGTTCTCTTACTGATATGTTCATGTTCGTCTGGAGGAGGTGTATTGGGGGTAGGGATGTGGGTGGGAGAACCATTGCATTGCAGAAGTATTAAAGGAAGTGTAGTAATTACAGCTGAGGCAATGTCAGTGACCTCTAGATTGCACTATCTTGTCTCCTTTGTGCCTGCCTTTGCAGCCCGCCTCATTGAGTGAAATTGTATCTTTTCACTTTGGCTCTCAAAAAATGTGCATGGTATTGGGAGCCAGTGAGGCGTGATGTTTTTTTTATTTTTTTTTATGCCTTTTCTCCACCTCCTCCCTCCAGCCTCCCCCAGCTGCCGGTCTCCTCCATCCCCACTGTCTTACTGGGAGGTATTTCATGAACAGCTGGGTCCCGGGAGAGGAGAGGTTAGGGAAAGAGGCACGCTGTGTATAATTCAATGATTATCAGGTGTGTGTGTGTGTGTGTGTGTGTGTGTGTGTGTGTGTGTGTGTGTGTGTGTGTGTGTGTGTGTGTGTGTGTGTGTGTGTGTGTGTGTGGCCCTCCCCCTCTATTGGCAGGTGTCAGGTGACGGGCAGGCCATGTCACTGGCTGTCAGCTGGCTTACTATTGGAGCAGTCACACTGTTCACAACATTACCATAAGCTGATGAAGAACACTCAGCACACACACTCTGATCTGCAGCTCACAAGGGAGACCCAGACCAATCTGAACACCCATCTTTTTTTTATTCCCTTCTGGGCTGGATGATTTTTGCAAATATTAGCATCATATTGTAGTAGGAAAACCTGAAGTGCTGTCAGACAGATGCCAAAGTATACAATATTTCATCAATACAGCTGCACATTTACATTTGTTCAGCTTTGTTTCGCAATAGGTATTCTTGTTGAAATACCCTCTTTTTTTACTTTAATGGTCGACTGAAAAAAGATACAAATGAATAACATGCCTTGTTTGGCTCGAACAAAACATAAAGTAAGTAATCACAGAGAGAATCTGAGAACAAAGCCACTGAGAGAACAATTAGTCGATTAATCGATTAGTTGATTGACAGAAAATAGGCATGCATCTATTTTGATGATCCATTTTCTTAAGCATTTTTAAAGCAGAAGCTAACAATTTTCTTTCTTATTTCTTCATTTCAAACTGGTTAACTTTGTATTTTGTACTGTTCGTTGGATAAAACAAGACATTTAATTAAACATGCTCGCACAAACATATTTTCAGTAGGGGAGGGGCATCCCTGGACATGTGTATACATGTGTTGGCTTTTGTTTAGTAGCATATTTTCTATAGCTTCTTATAGCTAGCCTTAGTTAGAAACGTATATCGAAATAATATGACAGGAGAACCAATATTATCCATATAATCAAGTATTTTATGCCTGCAACAACCTCAGCTGCTGCTTGCAAAACCTGCAATTCTGAAAACAAATACATGTGTTTGCTGCAGCCCTCACAGCATCAAATGCATTTGAAGATGTCAACATTTTAAAATGTGATGGACATCTTTCACTCTTTGTGATCAACAGATTAATCGATAAAGAATGTACTACTCATTTGTAACCCGAGCTGAGACTAAATACAGTATACAGTCATTTTTGTAAAAATGCTTCATCCTTTCAACCCAACCCAACTCCATTTGACACCTGCTATTAAACTAAACAAGGAGAAGTAAAGAACCTATAATGTTTCACAAAGTTTTAGAAAACAATCTAGTGTTTAGGATGTGGCAGCATCTAACAGTGAGGCTGCAAATTACAACCAACTGAAACTGAGAACTACGGTGGCCGATGTGAAAACAGTGTTTGTTTTGTCTGTTCTTGGCTATGCTCCAAACAAGGGGGCAGGTTCAATGAAAAGGACCTGCTGCATGTAGATAGCAATGGCTCAAACACAACGATTCTTGTTGTCAGTTGTCAGTTCGTAAACTAAAGAAAACATATTTAATATGATATTCCATGTTATACGTTCCTACACTTTTCCTTTAAACTCATGTGTGAATGAATCTGTACATATTATACACATACAATTTAGAAATGTACTTTGCGTTTCAAATCAAAATGTGTTTAAAGCTGATGAACACTGAATAGAATATTAAAAGGCAAACTGTCTGACATTCTGTCTAATATCTACAACTGTCCATTTGATATGGGATTTTTTTTACATAAACAAATGTCCTTAATGTGGCTTCATGTGGTTAGCCTCCAAAATGTGCTCACTAAACCCCACATGCTTGATTCTCCTGTGTAAACACTGAGCCAATCCGCCTGTTACCAAGGCCAGTAATAGGCAGATTGGTTCAGGGGGGGGGAGGTTCAAAGATGGTCTCGCATTAGCGCTACCTTTAGCATGCTAATCGCTATTCTTCTCCTCAGTGGGGATCCTGTTTGAGATGGAGGGGACATGTGAACTGCGCTCGATCCCTATCTGCTTTACTGTCAACATGCCCGGACACGGGGAGGAGAGCTAACACCAACACTAGCTATCTAAAAACACAACTCCTTTCCTTTCATTTCTTATCAGCTACATTGGTCTGAGAGCTGGTTCTGCATCAATCACCAACGGCAAGGCAATATCACATGCAACATGATACTTTAAAAGAAATATGAATCCACTGACCTTATGCACTGATTGGATCTTTTATGGTTAGTGTGAATTTAGAATAGAAGTTAGAATATCTATATTGTGATCAACATATACAAAATAGCCTTGCTTCGGACATCTTATAGCTTCACCAAATGTTTCATTTTCTGAATACACAAAAGCAGATGTAGCCCATCAAAGCTTTCCTGAAACATCCACCGTGGTGTGTTTGTAACAGGAGCACAATCCCTCTCCACGGATGATTAATGCCTCTAAAAGGAAAACAGACACTTTTGAGGCTAAATGGCACACACAAAAAAAGAATTTGTTAAAGTTTTAAAGGGGGCATGGCTAGTGGCAGCTCTGATCGATTGCATTAGCTGTGACAAAAAAAAACATAAAAAAGGGAATCAATGCTAATAAAGTAAGCTCAGCCTTGCAAGAAAGCCTCTTCCTCCTCCATTCACCTCCAGATCCCTTGTCTTCCGTGTCCAGTCATATGCGAGACATGGAAGACTATCAGTGACACACGGTCCAGGTCAGGGATCACATCTATTAACAATTATTAATGGCCAGGTTCCAGCAAAACAGCAGCCATTGAGAGCAGAATAAAGAGACACAAATACAAAACTAAAGTCACTCTTCACTGTGAATATAAACGTTCCTCTTCGTATTACACGATACCTTTAAAATGTGTTTACTACATAAGTGTACTCCATAATTTGCTTTTTTTTCACCCACCTGATAATTCTATACCATTTCTTACTTTAAAAGAGGCAAGGTAACAATATAATCGCACAGTATTTGAAGTAAAGTGTACCGGTAAATGTAAAAAGTGATGAACATGTTTGTCATTTCTGTTTTTCTGACGCTAACCACTGGGACTCCACTCTACAAAGCTGTGCTAACGTCTACACTGTCTCCCTCTCTTAAGTCTCAAGCACATGTTAAACTGACTGCATGACTGTGTTCTCAAAAAATCTTGAAATAGCCAGTTTGCCTGGGAAAGCACACACTGGTTGTATGCATTAAAATAGTGAAACTGAAATCCCAGAAATGGTAGTGGGAATCAAGAAATGAAAGATTGCTCCGCTTTTGTACTAATTTAAAAGGAATGTGGATACACTTAATAGTCTATTAGTGTAAAAGTAACTGTAAAGTTAAAATAATGCAATTTTCCATATGAAGTATAACATACTGTTCATTCAGTTCCATCTTATATATTTGTTATACTTATTGCCATTGCAGTTCACTGAAATATGACAAGTCTTATGTAACCTCATGTTGTTTTGTATCTAGTTTGCATGTGCATAGTGCCGGCCAACCACGATCTGCACAGAGAGGTCAAGTTACACAAGACCTGTTTGATTTAATCTACGTTCATGGAATAAATGTTCATGGAATAAATGTTCATGGAAATTTAATGAACACTACTGTTTTTCGTCACACTGGAACTTGTGACTTTGTTTAACCCGAGATTTAGTTAATGTTATAGACTCAGACATACTCAACCTAAAACCGTGTTATACGTTCAGCTTCATTGTGCATAAATATAGATTCATATTTTCATGTAATCATTATGTCCTGATGTATAATTACATATGAAAAGCATTCACAATGCAATGTGGAGTTCAGCCGAGTCACTGAAAAAAATCAAAAACTAAAGTTTTAAAAGTGTACTGAAATTGATCCTAAAGGTTCTGGCCTTTAATTATTAGTCTTACACATTTAAATGTCTTTGTTTGACGTGTTGTCTGATATGCTAATAAAGGCACAAAAAGGAAACAGAAAACTGCAACTCCACTAGTATTTAGTCTACCTTATGATAACAACATGCGATCATATGCAGTTCAGTGTAGAAGTTCCATATTCAAAGAAAAACTGGTTCAGCTAATCAACATAGCTTTATATGCGTGAGTGTGTGTTATAACCACACAAAAACATATACATACTGGATGTGTTTGTGTATTCATGTGAGCTCTGTCTGATCAGAGTTTGTGATCCGGAGCACAGCGCCCCACAGTGGACAAGCCTGGAACAGTGCTCCTCCTGCTCTTCCAGCACTTCCATCCTCATACAGCTGCATGTTCCTCTTCTCCGAGGTGGACATTACATTTACATAAAGGTGCAACCTCTTTTCCGCCTGTGATTATCAACACTGTTTATCGTTTGATCAGCTATGATTGATGCTCTGTTAATACAAATTTAACTTAGCGTATTTTCCATGCCAAGGGACCCATGAAGAGGTTCAATTACAGAGCAATCTCATTAATTCGAAAGCTTGTTACGGAGAGAGGACAGCAGGCTTTTTTTTCCTTCTAAATTCTGGAATGCAGATGTGTAAGGGACATAATTAGTAGATAAGAGTCCTAATTGGATCCTGCTGTGTGGCTGCAGAGGGTGTAGCCCTCGCTATGTTTTACAAGTTCCACGGTGTGGAAGAACACTTTTTTATAACCTGCTTGCACACACGCACCATCCGTCACCCACAATGTGGGAGGGGAGTCCTTGCTCCATATTGTTTGCAAAAGGTCGTCGCTGCAAGCCATATGACACTTGACCAACGTTGCCTTTGGTTTTATATGGGTTCAAGTAGTTGTTTGCAAATGCATATTATTTGCATTCAATGGAAGCTTTAATCAGACGACTATTGGTCAAGTTTGGTTAGATGAGCAAAGGAAAACGCAGTACAGAGTCAAGTAGACATGTTTTTTTGGTTGACAAAGAATGCAGGGTGAAAACATCAAAAAGTCCTGTGCCCCTGCTTCACGGCACTGTTGTAACGCTTTTATGACTCTTTTACCCGGCCATTTCTCCATGGCCATGTAAAATGTCAGAGAGGTGGAGGGCTCCACAGAGGCATATCAAAAGGCCGACCACCCCCTGGTCCAGCACAAATAGCTGGCTTCATTGCCCTTGTTAGATGGCCGTGTTATTAAAGTTGTCTCTTGGCCTCTGCAGAGGGATCTTAGCCAATGCAATGCAACCGCCCTTTTCTTAGGGCAGATACACGTCTGACGGTACTCGTCACGGTGGTCCACCCACTTCTGTAACTCCCACATTCACCTCCCCTCTGCAAGGAGTGTGCGCTGTTCAGCAGACTGACGGCTCAGGCCCAGTAGTGGCACAGCAGGACAGGGAGGCAGGAGCAGGAGAGAGGAGGCGGCAGCTGGGTGTGGAGGGGGAGGGGGGGGGGGGGGAATGTAACCCCAGCTTTGGGTGGCGGATCTCCCCCAGCTGTGCCCATCTGAGGGGAAAAGCGGCCCAGAGGAAGCTCCATTAGTTCCAGGGACGGCCCGGGCCCTGAGTGGCCGTTGGCAGCAGCAGAGCAGAAACATACTCTCCTTCTCTTCCAGCATCAGCAACCCTCCACACTCAATTACTTCTCTGGGAAAGAGGTCCATGGACAATGAACACCTCTGGAGCACTGATTTATACTTAACACAAGTTTCTTCTTGTTCTCAGTAAAATAAGCTTTTGGAAAAAAAAGTGCTTTGGAATTGTACTTGAGTCTTGCTTATGCTATGTCCAAGGCCCTAAAAGCTATTTACTGCATGTTTCTCTTTGATGTAGGCCACTGACTGTGAACTGTGTCACGCTTGTACTTTGTTCCAAGTACTGTATCACTGAAAAAGCAATCAGCCAAGGAAGTCTTACCATATGTCATTTCTACACAACAGAGAGTGGAAGCTGAACCGAAAAGTATCTGATGACTGTGTCCCTGTCTTCTACAGCGCAACACCTGTGAAATGAAGCTGAGCCAGTGTCAGTATAAATGAAGTGCCAAGCAGAATATTATTTTGTGTAAGCATTTGAACTGCTGGAGAACAAAAGTTCTTCGGCACACTTTTATAGAGAAGTATTGTGTTAACATCAAAGTCAGACATGCTCTCCGGAGCTCCTCCCCACCCTGAGTGCTTCACCAGAGGTTGATTCATTCACATCAGGGTGTTTCTTTGGCCAAAATGAATCAGAAATGTCTGTATTTTGGAAGATGAGACATCTCATTTCATCCCCTTTAGAACAGCGAGGGAGGAAAAAGAAAAACAGAAAGGGCCAATTGGCAAACGATGCCTCGGTTGACTACTGACCCATACCTCTGTTACAAATGTAGTTTATCTCTCACACCCCCGGTCTTTATAGTGAGGCCACTTCCCCCAGAAAAATGGAGAAAGACACAGATTTGTGTCAGCGGTGTGGCCTGTCTGTGACTCAAAACAGCTTTTATCTCACATCAATGTTCAACCCAGAGATGTTGTCGCAGTATTTTACATGTGACAATGTTATACGAGAACATGTTTTCTAAATTCTTACTATCATATTTTGGCTGCATCTCTTCAAGTCTGATGTTGATGATTTATTCCTGTTTTCTTCTAAGGAGAAATACTAGAAGTCTGTGTGTGTGCAGCAGGGCATGATGAATTGTTTCAGTTCTCTACATACATCCAACATTATGTCTGTATGATAAACATCTCGGTTTTCAAGGGTCAGATTTTTTTAACCTCTATCCTTGTGTTCCTTTGAAGGTAGAACGTTTGAGCCATCTCCCCCATCTTCTTGGTTTTATTTGTCTGTTGCTCCTTTTTTCTTTTGCAATGGATACCACCGGCTTTGTGTCTGTGTCTCCATGCTAACTTGGTTTGTGTGTGTTTGTTTATGTGTCTCGTAAGTCTTGGCCAAGCAATCTTGGCCTGGGTGCCTGCTGTGCTGTCTGTCATTCTTGCTTCCATTGACATTCAGACTGAGCAGCTGTGCGTCTTCATGTTTTTCAATTAGACATCACTTCAACCCCCCTGTTTGGAATTTAAAGGGCTCACTTTCCTTGTTTTCACCCTGGCAACATAGGGAATAGAAATCCGCAACGTGAAGGTATAGATAGCAAGATAGCAATATAGATACACATGCATATGTTTTTCTCGTGACCTTTTACTTTACTCAGAACCCGTGATGGTTGTTTGCCTGTGTGTGTGTGTGTGTGTGTGTGTGTGTGTGTGTGTGTGTGTGTGTGTGTGTGTGTGTGTGTGTGTGTGTGTGTGTGTGAAGACACAGAGAAGATTGAGATACACATAAATGACTGAAGGGCTTTGTGGTAGAAATCAAAAGCACATGGATTTTATATTGAAAGGAAAAAATGCTTTCTGTTTGAACATTTTGGAGAAGGATGTGGCAGCAGATAATCAGACAACATCAAACTCCTCTCAACAGGTGCTCTGTTTAGGCGCTGGGAAAAAGGTTGCGCACCCAGAAGTGGGATTAAATAACCAAAAATGCTTGGTTTTTCCAATCACAACAGAGGTGTCATTTACGTCCCCGTCACCAGGCGTGACCTGGACCCAGACTGAGCCCTGAGGAGACACGCTATTGATCCGCACAGCCAAGAAAGCCAGCTGCCATTAAAGCCAAGACAGTGGAACTGTACGGCATCGATCGGTAGCGCCGGGACCCAACCATATTATTTATAGAGAGCTCCATCCACTACTCTCTTATGTCTGATAATTGATGGCAAGTGGGGCCTTGCTTCCTACCCTGACCCCGACAAACAGAAAGTCAGATGGATTACATCTAACACAATTATGATTGATATTATCAGATTACGCCCTGCACGACAAGGCATGCTGGGTGAGCAGAGCTGAGGTAGTCACTCTTTCGGGTTGTCTCACTTAATTCCTCCTGTGGGAAAAAATAGTGTGTCAGTGGTGAAGAGGTGAAGGTGCATGTGGTTGTGTTCAATAGTGCGGAGATAAGTAGATGAGTTGGTGCGCATGTTAGAGGTCTCAATGAGCAAAATTAAGCTCAGGAATATAACCTCATCAGCTTTTAAACTTAAAGATGGAGGTCCTAGAATATCTGATATCCCTGAATATAATTCACAAGATTCATGTTGCTAGTTTACACCTAGTTTGAAGGCTGCGAGGCGATAATTCTGACGCCGCTGCAGAAGCTGTGAATATATCCTCGTAGTTGACTCTGCTTGACTCGAGTAAATTAATAGGTTTGTTGAAATCTAAGTTGGTGCATTCCCTTATTGATTTTTTTCCACCACATTTATATGAACTGAAGTGTAATGATTGGATTTAGCACTTAACATGTTCTTCGACCTCAAATGCATTAACATTGTTTTATGGTTTTGTGGTTTCCCTCTTCTTTAGGAAATGAGAGATGTATTTGAATATTGAAGTCAAAAGCTTATATATGATTTATTGATACTAGTTTCTCAGCTTCACACTAACAAATATATTACGGATTCTGCTTGAATACTATGAGTTTAAACTGGAGTCAGAGACTGTGAAAGAACTGTCTGTCACATGCAGAACCTGAAGTTGACACTTAACTTTGTATGTTTTACTTACAGTGAACGTGTGAGCGAGCTTGTGCATGCTCATTCGCCTGACTGTGAAACCTCTATTGTAGGAAAGGCGGGCTCAAAATGCCACATTCAGAGAGCTGCAGCAGGGCCCAGCACAGACCCCTCCTGTCCCATCAATGACCAGCACACTGCTCTCAATCCATTTCTTTATATGTTATTATTATGTGGTTTACTTGCATTTTTCCTCTAATCCAATTACTCCAGAGGACTATAATGCAATTAAGACGTGGTTTATTATTCAATTAAAGGACATATCTCTCTCCCACAAACATGCAATGCTTGCCATTAAAGCCCGTCTTTATGGTTCAGAAGTTTCTGCGTTCTGTGGAGATCATCGTGATCGGGAATTGAATTAGCGTCACAGAAAGGGTAGCTCACTATGAGACTTAAATTGTAACGACAAGCTAGTTAAAATTAATTTTCCACTCTGATTGGATTTAATGTTATCATCATTGCTTCACAGATATGTCCGTTCTTCATTCATATTGGAGAGAGAAGAAAAAAAACATAAATCTCACAAATTGGTTCCTGTCTCTTCTTGTTAAAGTGATGTAGATTTATGGCTCGGCCGAAGCGCAAGGTCTCAACCGCTTTCCTGTCCTTACCAACATCAGCTTCATAAATATACCAACAACAGTGTTTCATTCTCCAACAGTCACAGCAATTGCACCAAATTAAATTAAATCTGCATCTGTCTGCTGATGATTTTTATGTCCAATTCATTAGCAAAACTAACATTCTCATTAGATACTGAGAGTGGATGTGTTGCTCAGTGGAGCACTTGACAAAATGCCTGCTGAGTGTTTTAGTAGGAAATATGTTTGATATTGTAATCAGCACTTTGCTTCCCACTTATGAACTCATGGTTGTGTGTCTTTTTGTAATTATACATCTGTAATTCCACACTAAGGAGCTAGTTTAGATGTACGGGTTAAGGGAAATGGCTGTGTTTACATCAGGGTTAATGTTAAGAGGAGACATATGGTAGTGAGGGTTAGTGTTATGTAATGTACTAAATTAATATCCTCACCTAATGGTAGGCTATAGTACAGTTCAGAAAATGTGAGATGTTTTGTGCATGAATGTTTGCAGTGTGAATAGTTTCTATGAAGCAGAAGAAGAGTTCCCTCCATCAGTGTGAAGAAGTGGAGGCGGTGAGGAGGAGCAGTCTGGCTGCTGACTCCTGCTGGTCCGGTCCGATAGCTGAGCCAAATGTGCTTTAACACCTGGAGTCCTGGCTAGGCCCTCTCCATACACAACGCTATAATGACTAGTTGAGGAGCTCAACAGAGGCAATTCACCTGATGAAAAAGAGAGGGGGGGGGGGGAAACAACTTGAGATATTGAGTGTCAGCCAAACACAAAAATGGGCCATTCACAGGCTGGTGTGTATTACCCTACGGTTTGTCTCTATCATCTTAATTTAATGGCCTCTCCTCATTTGTGATATTTGATTTCATTTTTCACTTCAGCAAAGAGGGGAGGTCCTATATGTATGGTCAACATATGGCACATATTAGATTACTCATATGTGTTTTGTTTTGGCAGTATCATCTTTCTCATTCAATGGCTTCATGCAACATGTGTTCTCTCCTATTCCTCATATCACACCAGCTATTGAAGTCGATCTGGTATCTGATTCCAGCTATTATAGTACGGAATATCTGCATAGAGGATCACTAAGCTCTGAGTAACTAATAGGTATGTTTCTATTAAAACTAAAAAGTGAATTCTGAAGTTGCTGAAAATGAGTGCTAGCTGCAAACACATTCATGTAACATTTTTGGTAGTGGTAAATACTGGAGGAGTGATATTAGAGAATTTTTCCCAGAATTATACTTTTTTCTTTGCTACAAAACAATGTTGTTCCCGACCTGTCATAACAGTCCTGAGCCCCTTCCAGACATGCAACCAGTTACATTAATAGGATGACAATCATACATAGCGATATATTGTCTGAATACACACTCAAATCACTGTAATAAGTAGATAAAGAAGATATTCTTCACATATCAGATCAGATATTCTACTCTTATGGTGAGTCTGGGGCAACAATTAAAACACATCTTTGTACAACCATAGTAATAATCTGCTCATCTAGCAAAGTACAGCATTTGAGCTAATAGGCAACAATGAGTCCCAATTTAACATTAACATCTTAGAAATTAATATTTTTAACCTCCCTATGATAAGTAACCATGATGACTGTATGTATGTATGTATGTATGTATGTATGTATGTATGTATGTATGTATATATATATATATATATATATATATATATATATATATATATATATATATATATATATATATACACATACATACATACATATATATATATATACATATATATATACATACATATACACACACACACACACACACACTCAATTCATATATGTCATGAAAAGCAAGACGCTTGGTGAGTCATAAAAAAACTCATGTCATAAAATCATGAAAATGTGATCGTACAATATTTCATAAAAATATATAGTATAATGATTATGTATTATATGTAATTATACGATATAGATATAAAACATATAAAAAGTCTTAGTATATAGTATGACATGAAGTCACAAAAAGTCGTAGTATTGTACGTCAAAAAGTCATACTCATTATATAGTATGTCATCAAAATGTCAAAAAGTCATTAAAAGTGAGAATATAGTCATGGAAAATCATAAAAGTCACAGTATTGCTTGTCGTAAGTCTTAAAAACATCACAGCAGTTCACAACCATGCATTTTGATTATTAGTATTAACCAACCCAACTGACTTTTACAAATCAGTGAAATCTTGGCAACAGACTGCAACTCTCTCTGTCACAATGCAATGAAGCAACAGGAGAGACAGACCACTGGAAATACTGGCATAACGCTTTGCTGAAGGGAGAAAAGTGACATCATCCTGGACACTATTGGACACCACAAGCTTCCTGTTTTTTTTCCCCTCACAAAACATAATGGCAGTTTGTCTCTCTAGTGGTGGCCAGTCTTTGTATCTCTCCTCAGAAACAGGAAATCCATGCTGAAGGCGTGCTGTTGCTCTAAAAAAAAAAGTGATGACAGCAGAGAAAACCCTGTTAACAACCAAAACAAAACCGCAGAGTCCTGGTTCTGGTTCTCTTCTCTTGCACGGAAGCCCTACACCTCCTGCCAGAGCTCGGACTGCAGGTCGAAGGTGGCTGCAAAGCCCCACGGCGGGCTGTCCGCTGTCGGAGGCCACGCTGGGGTCTGTGCTGAAGGAGTTTCTGGTGACCCTGCATGGTTTCAGCTGATTCTGCGTGAAATCCAACCTGACATGCATTAAGAATAACAACATCAAAATAGTCAATCTTCTTGCAGATGGTCTCGTTTACTTATGTAGGTCATATTGAGGCATCAGTATTAAATTGGGACTGTATCATAACCAGTTAAAGTTCCTCACAGTAACTTTAAATATTGGCGGATTGCGAATTTCCATTCAGACTTGTTTTTACAGACACCTTTAGTGAGAAATAACATAATGTTGCTGTGATGAGATTTATTTTCTTCCACCATGTTCGGTGTGGCATCCTGAATGAATCATCAATTGTATCATGTCTCTGTCTTTATCTAAATTGTATTATAAAGTCAAAACGCAGTACAATACATCTTCAGCACAGCTATCACCGCTAGTAATTGAACATATCAGTTCACAGAAGCTAATAAGACTTAGTTTTGTAATGTAGGAATTGTACATTGACAAACGGATTGCATTTATTTCTTCCTGCCCTGCTTATTATCAGTAACTTGTAATATAAATATGCAAATCTGCTGCTTGAACTTTACGTTCCTTCTTTGAGGCTATTCATCTCCTTTAAATTGTTCATTTACATGTGGAGAGCCCCCATGCATCAAGCCGTGTCATTTTGAAAGCAAATATTAATCAATTTTGCATTGTGGATTGCCCTGGAGCAGTGTGTAATACATGCGCTGTCTTCGCCGGGATGGATATATGCAGACGCTGCTCCACTCTAACTTCTGATGATAACTGTGGAGAGGTGGCAGCCTCTGAATCATGAGGCGTTTATCATATTGACCTGCCATGCCCCACTCTGGGGCCTTTTTCTTTATATCTTTATTTAGCAGTTTTTGCTCTTAAGCAAGTCCCTTTACCCATTACCTTAGAGCCGCTCGCACTGGGCCGTGCCCATTACCAGTGGTTATTGCTGTTAACCTAGAGGATAATTTAATTTCCCTGCTTGTTTTAAAAAGGTGTATTTCATTGTGAATTTCTAAAGTTATAGATGTGAGCTTTCTAATGGATGATTACAAAGAATGTGCAGAGCCAGCTGGCATGTTGGCTTCCTGGCAGTGGCACATGTGTTAACTGATGCTGAATCATCCATATTGTCTATAGAAGACTGGCACTGGCTGTTTAGTTCGTAATACCTACTCAGCCACTCATGATAATCTTTCATAAACAGGCTAAAGTTGGTCTGAGTCATGTAAACTGTCTGTTTCTGGCGACACGGTCTGTTAATGTTAATGCCAGTCAGAACTCATTAAGCTCACTCCACTGGGCCACAGCATGGCCATTCACTTTCAACAGGATGCTAACATCAGTTTCACTTGAGCGTAATGCATTGGAATAATACTGTGATCTCTTGTGCTCAGGCTCATAGCCCATGTAATTTTCTTCTCGGCATCATAATGTTGCACTAATGAGCTCCCAATGTTGTGTCATGTTTTCATATGGTGGGCACTGCTAATGCCATCGGCTGGTGATGGGGGAGACTGTCTGTGGCCTTGTTGGTTTAGATGGATTCAAGCAAGTTGTACTTGTCCATCTGCTAGTACCGTGTTGCCGGAGCTGTTCTTTTCATGGCTGTGTATACAAATATACACAATACATTATTGAAGAAATGTATGAGTTTTGCTTGGTCAGTCCACCACTTTGGTCCAGATTGGAATACCTCAATGTCGGTAGAAAATCATAGCAATTTATTCTAATTACTTTGTGAATGGCTTTTCCTCTAGTGCTGCTATGACATCAACATTTGGTTTGGAGTCTTAACAATGATTGGATAGATTGCCACATAATTTGGTGCAGACACCCACTTAATTCGACTCAACATCCGATCAAACATTTTTTTTTTCAGCGTGAGAAATACGATGTGTGGCGGGAGGGCGTGACTTAAGACCGAAATGCGTGACAGTCACGCTCAATGCGTGACACTTGAGAGCCCTGGACTGTACATAGGTTAGCATGCTAACGAAGATGCTTAACAGTACACTTGCTATACATCTGTACGTTAGCCTCGTAATTGTGAGCATGTTAGCATGCTGGCGTTAGAATTTGAAACTCCAGAGCGCCAGGGTACAGCCTCACTGAGCTGCTAGCATGGCGAATCTTGTACAACCAAACATTTTCCTTCCAATTAGTTGCCTTCAGAAAGAATATAATCCAAGGTGAAAAAAAAAAAAAGAAAGCTTGAAAAATAAATGTGTTGTTTCTTCAGTACCTGTGCAACAAAGCAGACCAAAAAAACATACACACAGTTGTGCTGTATCTTCGGCCAAAGAAAGTGCTTTATGCTCATGTTATTTTTGCCTCTGTGTAAATGCGGCCAGGTCTTACAGAGCAGCCTTGACAAGCCATCATACTGACTAATACCACATGAGACCAAGCTGCTGGTTTCTGGGAGACGTGTAACAAACCTTACCAAGCAGTTTGACAGGCTGGAACAACAATCCTGATAAAGCCACGCTAGCAACTAAGTAAAACCGGAGCATACAGCAAATACAGCAGCCTGCCCCCATTTCCCTAAGGGCTCCCTCCTACTCAATAGCGTCAGACACGACAGACAAATGATGATAAAGTGATCCTGTCATGACTTTGACAGGCACGACAGACAGCAGCGGGGCTGGCCCATGCAATAACGCCAGTCAACCAGGCTCTCGCTCAAAAGCACAGCGTTGAGACGCGTTTCATCTGCAACAATGCAGTCAAAGTAAACGCCTACGCTCACAGTCATGCTCCTAATTATTGCCAACAGCTTGTTAATAAATAAAGGCATATTGCTGCTGTCAGATCAGTGCACATGTGCCTCTTTGTAGATTTCAGATAATCAAACATGCATTTCTAAATAGTACAATGGGGTTTGAATGTTTTTTTTTCAAGGACATATGTTATGTAGGGTTATGAATTTTGTTCTTTATATTTAAAAAACTGAAAATCAAGCGAAAGGTCAATGATTTCTCAGTTGTGTTTTTTTTTGTGCCCATAAATGAGACATTAACTATGAAACATACACATAATTTTAAATTAATATTTCAGTTGAGGATCACTTACTTTGTGTGGGTCATTCATTTTATTTTGGGGCTGTATTGCATTGAAAACTATTCAGGTATAATAAAAAAAGAATGCCTGTTTTGTCTTCCCTGTCCATTATTCTTTTTCTCAAAATATAGAAATGACCTTGAGCACATTTAAAACAAGGGAAGTGAAAACCTTCAGTATCAGGACCAGACATGTTGAGGTCAGCCAAAAGCATGTTTGTGTAGAATTAAATTGTATTGCTTATTGTTTTTGCTAAAGACTAGATATTCCTTGGCTTTAGTAAACAATACATATACTCACTATGTAACTCTTTGTATTATGTGTGTCAGACTTCCCCTTCCATTTTTCTTCCACCTCATACAGCATATGGTACTTCTGGGAAGCCAACTCCAAACCAAAGAGTTTCTGACTATGGAAATATGTTTTTGGTATTGCTCAAAGGGAAAAACAAGAAATAAAAACAATGTTTTTGAGTTTGTTCCTATATGGCTCCAATCACAGCCTTACTTGCTCTGCCGGCATGATTTTAAAGCACCAAAAAGGAATATATTTGATTTGAAAACGCTCAGCAAACGCAACAAGTCCATTAGGAGAGCCAAAAGGTCAAGCATGTAATATCAAGGAGATAGCACACCTGTTTCCAGTGCACAATAGTCATTTCAGCATATGCCATCCATTTCTCTGTTAATTATAGTCATATTGCTGTATTGAAGTCCAGCGTTCCTTAACATATTCTTGGTTTTGAGCCTCTTTTGTCTCAGGTAATGGAATGTCAGCTTGGTGTGATGCCCGTGTGTTGCAGAGTGTTGATCAAAGTGACCTCTGCACCCCTCTGCTCTTGCAAATCAATACACACAGTCAACAGGCGCTGACAGAGGCAGGCACAATATATAATAAATGACAATTCACCACAATGGCAAGAGCATATTTGACAACTACAGCTCATGGCAGTAATTTTCATGTGATGCCAAGCTGTTATGTTCAAAGTGGGATTCATTTGCCAGGACTGTCTCACACAGATGCTGATATTACAAGGCTGACTTGTAAGCACCTCATCCCCCAGTCATACGTTCCCACTGAAGCTGTCCCAGCCAAGTGCTGACAGAGGCAATGGCATTACAGTTGTATCTTTTTTATTGTTGTTGTCTGTCAAAGGGAGCTTATATTGAAAGCAATTTTCCTCTTAAGGGAACAAATTGTTCTCAGAAAATTGTAACTGCCATCGCTTGGAGATGATTGGCTGCATCTTTTGGTGTTGGCAGCCAAGAATGGAAGGATTTCATATGCGGGAGAGGAGAGGAAGAAAAAATAAAATAAAAGGAGCAGTGCATTCCAAAAGATGTGTTGTGAAAAATGAGTGTGAAATTTCACACGCTCCGGAAGGTGAAAATGGCTGCTGTTTTGCCAGGTGTAGGGGAAATAGAAATCTGTTTTGTGACGTGCAAAGAGGTAGAAGTATTGTGTTGCAGTGTTGAGAGATGCTGGTTTTATTATAGTCTACACCCTGGGCCTATCAGAAAAACTGAGACTGCCATTTCCCTTCATGTTTTGCAGCTTTGTAAGGATCAAGAGGATTTGTTTCTGCTGGCAGCTTGCCCGTCACCTGAAACAGAAAAGCCAACTAAAGAAAAAGGGACTTCTGTGTTGTCTTGTGGCCTAGTCGACCACAATTGATGCCAATTGTCAAATGTCTGCTACTTGAGTTCAAAAACAATTTGTGAAATGTCACATGCATTGCTATGACAGGTGATTCATAGACTTAGCGTTTTCAGTAATCTTGCTCTGATTCTTTCCAAACTGTTGCAGAATGATCTTACCTGTCACACAGTCTGCTAGATTCACTGTATAATGGCTTGATTATGGACCATTTGTCCATAACTACATCATTCTGTTGAAAAAAAGAAAAACAGAGTTGTCCTTTCATTGCCAGAGTTCAGTCAGTCTCCTAGTTGTTTCTGCACCCTCTCTGTCTGTTCTCCAGTAAGCAGCCCCCTCCTTCACCACTAACCAGCGAGACCTTGCAGCTGCTGCTAATTGCCCAGATCCTGACATTTCTCTTACTATGGACATAATGAATTATGAAAGTGTCAGACCAGCCCAACCTCCCCCCACACACACACACACACACACACACACACACACACACACACACACACACACACACACACACACACACACACACACATAAACCTATTTGTTTTGGGGCTGGCTTGCCCCATCCATTAGTTGTTATTGTTTTCTCTGAACATGACATTGATTCAATTTACCACCAATCAATTTCAAATGGTTCTGACATTCAGATATGACCTTAAAGCCAGGCAGACCAAGAACTATGATTAGAATTAAACTTTTGTTAATGAGGTGATTTCTCTTCACACGCGGGCATGTGACACGAACCAACAGACATGGTCAGTAAAAATTAGATCAATTATTGTGAACGAAAACGCTTTAACTCGATTACCCTATACACCCACTAGTTTGTGTAATTAATAACCCCCGCTCAGCTGTAGAGAGCAGTTTATTAATAACAGTTTATATCTGTGCTCCTTAATGAAATGGCAGGGGCCAGGCCATCCGTTCTGCAGGTAATGTCATAATCAATGATGCCCAACACATGTTAATTACCATAGTTATTAATTGTTACAGTTGGATTTGAATGCTACATGCTGTCAGCTCCTTTGTGCTGCTATGTATGGCAATCAGTGGATTGAAAATGGCAAATCTAATTAGCCATTCAGCGAGCAGGCTGGGAATCCAAATGAGACGGTATCAGCCCTGACAGCTGGCAACCGAGGCGCCGCTCACACTGGGTCGTGAACAAAACCAGCATTATCCACTGCCCCGGGAACAACAGGAAAAGGCATGTATCGCAAACTAATAAATACATTCACAGCAGCGGCCTGCCATATCACACAATGGTCTAATGAAATGCCTGCTTGATGCCTTTGTTTGGGTACAAGGAGTGTTTATGCATCTATCTGTACAGGGTGCACATCGCCCATCCAGCAGACAGCAGTCATTTTCGAGAGAGATGCTGCACCAAGTGGTACTCCTTCTAGAAATATTCAGTGATGTAATGACATGGCCATGTGGGAAAAGGTCAAATGTTTTCTTTCCATTTTTGTATTCACATATTTCTTGAATAATTACCAGATATGTATTAAAATGTTTAACCTTTGGATGCATTGACAAATTACATACAATAAAGCTTATGACGTAAGACAATATAACGTCAATGAATAATGTCCCCATGCTGACAAAATTATAGCCTAATCTGTGAGTTTTTGTGAAACCCTTATTCCATCTGCTTTTTTTTATCTATAAAGATAGAATACCTCTTAAAGTAAACACACAAAAACACAAACCCTTGAGAATAATAGGATAATAAGGTCCTCACATGATTATTTGCTTGAGATAACTACAAGTTCCTTTGAAGATATCTGTCCAATCTGACCATTTGTCGCTTAGTTTGAGAGCGGAAATTGCAAGGGAGATTATAAAAGGTCATTGAACAGGACACACTTTACTTTGCCAAATATAGTCATTTTGTACTCATTACAGTGGAAAGACCAATGTTTAGTGTCTAAGGCCAGTCTCTTGCTGTAATGATTTCATCTGGAGTTGGTATTTCTGTGCATAATTGTACTTAAACTATAGAGGAAATTACAGTATGTACAGTAAGTAGTGGATGTTACCTCAGAGGTCATGGGTCTAACAGCGTTAAGGATGTCAGAGTGGCTGACGGTCCCACTGGTAGATGGTCACAGATCCACTTACCACTGCTCCCTGTGCAGCATTAGTTTAAGTCTGCAATCACTTTTGGTGCATTGGGGGGGGGGGGGGGGGGGGGGGTCGCAGAAACAAGTTGTGAACACAATATTGACAAATCATTTTTTGTAAACATCCAGCTGTTATGGAGCACCATTATAATTCATTTTGAGTCAATCATGACTACTGGACTTGTATTTGTCATGTAGACACATGACAAATACAAGCCCAGTAGTTACTCTTGTTTAGCTCCATTTCTGGTCTCTAACTCCTTAGGGAAATATCTGGCTCTTTAGCTGCTAAATGCTTCACTATGTTCACCAGCTAGTCTCTCACTGGCTATTTTGAGTGGATCGGGTAGTGTACAGTAGGTTTTTATAGTTATTTCGCTGCGGCCAAAAATGACACTATTAGAGCAGGGAGAAAGAACCAAAAGAGTAAAGTTGTGGGGCAGACGCCATAGATTACAACTGCAATAAAATAAAGGATGAGTAGTTAGCTACATTAGCTATCTTAACCTCATTATGCTAACCTGATGACCACTATCATTCATATGTGGCCAGCTGTGTGTCGTCCACTACAAAGGTCTATGAATTGTCCTGAAGAGCATACAGTCATAACCAATCCTAAATGCACTTGTGGATCGTCACATCTGCTCTGTGTGGTTGTCAATACTGAATCACAAAATAAGTGATCATACAGTAGAAACAATAAAAGACAGTTCCTAACATTGCTGTTGTTTGGAAAGCCATCAAGCATGTTCAATTTTGGAATTTCCTTTTGACACAACCGTACACTCAGCAAATTTAAAGTTCATCCACTCGAGAGTGATCTTCAAAAAAACAGAGTTTTTGTTAGACAAAAACATCTCAGTGGATGGAAGGCCAATCTGCGCACACACACACACACACACACACACACACACACACACACACACACACACACACACACACACACACACACACACACACACACACACACACACACACACACACACACACACGGCTCCATCCAGAGAGCACCTGTAAATAATGCAGTGTTAAAGGTGGCAGCCAGGAAAGAATTAGAGGGCGAACAGGTGGATGGACCCCCACCCCCTCCACGCACACCTTCCATACACCAACCCCACCATGACGCACTGTCATGCCAAGTCTCACTGTCAGCCTCGCCATCCGCAGTCTTAACACCACAGGTGCTGAGCTCCAGCATGGCAGGCCCAGGGGGGCCGCCGGCCTTTCCTTTCGCCATACTCAAAGCAGTGATGGGCAATAAAAACACTTCACACCTTAAGTGAAAGATACGACTTTAAATATTTTACACACATTCTGCATATGCAATTTATGCACACCTGGCTCTTAGGAGCAACAACATCTGGTAGCTGTTGCTTTAGAGGCAATTAATTCTTCATCCAAGCGGCCAGGGTCCTTTCTGAAAATGTGGGAGGAGAACTTATACTAGTACAAATGTAAAGATTACAATACAGTTTAGTAGCATTGATACCCACTGGTGAAACAAAGATGTCAATAGCTTTGGGTGTTAATACTAATTTTACATCCAAACACATCAGAAAGAATCCAAATTTTAATTTATAATCTTATTTTAACTGATTTTTTAAGGATAATACAAAAGGCAAGGAATTATCTTACTATGTCTAAAATAAAATAAAAGAGAAAAACATTTTTATATTAAAAATATTTTTGTTGTTCATTAAATAGGAATTGATTTTTGAAACATAATGGTATAGTTTTTAAATACGGTTTTACATCTGCTAAAAACGGTGGATGCCTGCACACAAGCTGGTTTTGTGTCCTGACAAAGATACAAGCCAGAGGCACTCATGTCCCTCGACTGATGAATTGAATAGATAGATAAGCCAAATGTCTGGATGAGTGTAATTTTGGAGGGACATGTGTCCACGGAAAGAAAACTGATCAAGATAATGATGAAAAACAACTGTCTGGTGGAGCCTGAAGAAAAACTCAAACTAATATTTTAACATAGCTTACAGTGACTGAGTAACTGCTGAGTTAACACTTTTGGCTATAAACATTTAGGTTGATTACACTACTTTGACTTCATCAGAAGGTGACCTTTGAAGACAGTAAATAAAACTGGTTATCATGATGGAGTTAAAACAACACCTAAGTGGTATATTGAGTTAGGACTGATTGGCTTAAAATTATTCATTCTCCACTCTTTTTCATCTTTAGTGCCGGAAATCACTGCTGTCCTGTTGTCTTAATGGCCTCAGACATTTACCTTCCTTCTGCACTGATAGGATTCCTTTGTTTATTGCTGTATTTTCCCATGGGAATGAACGTAGACTTGGAGTTCAGTGCTTAGTGAGAACTGTCCTGCATTCTCATACTGTATAACAACAAGGGGACACAATTAGTACCCTAATAGGACACTGTTTACTATGACCATACTGCCACCAAGGCCTGTGTCGATGGCATGGATGTGAGAACCACGGCAATGAAATCTTGACAAGGTTATAAAAGAACACAATAGTCCTCTGACAGTGGGAAAGAACAGGGAAGCCAGACAGGGAAGCATCCATGTTTTGAGAGAATTTCAAAGTTTAAGGTCAAGGAGGTAAAAGGGATTTGTTGTGTTGGACGGAAATTATTGAAATTCTCCACGGAATAGGTTAAGTCATCATGTACCTCCTGTCTTCCATTTGTTTGGGTTTGCCTCCTATTTGGGTGAAAGGAGAACAGAAACCTGCAGTGCAGGTGAGGGTAAACTACTGTAATACCGCTTCCTATTAGTTTGTTTGGTGGGTGGGGTTAAGGTGTTCGATGGACACTGGTTGTGCTGGCTGTTTATCATAAACACAGCCTAGCCCAGAGAGGTCCATCTGCTTTGATTTTATTTAGTGATTCCCCCCAGGGGCCCTGAGCTGGAGCGAGAATAACAATACTTGAGCCCATCTGTTCCTGTAGAACCAACCCCGGCTAAATTACCACACGCTACGAGCGGCTGGCATATGCTGTGGCATAAAGCTACAAGAGGGCATTGTGTGCCAGCTGTTCTGTTGACAAATACTTATCTGGCACTTCTGAAGTCAGCTTGCTAAGCTGGTTTCAAGTTTGACTAAAAAATAAACGAGGTAAGGTGTGGAATAGGGTTCCTGTGGGGGAGATGCATGTATAATACATGCCGATTTATCTCGGGGTATCGTTTTGTCAGAGATTGTCTGGGGAATTGGGTCACTGAATGTAGACTTAATCTGAACATATAGGCCAGATAGAAGACTAAAGCCAACCAAGTGATCAAAACAGACGATACTTATAGTAATCTTTCTCATCTTCCTGTTAGCATAACAAACCATGATCATATTGTTGTTGTATGTTTACAAGTCAGCGATGATCACTGTGTCAGAAGCCTAAATTGGGCTCGATCATGGTAATCCTATCAGTAAAGAATCAGAGCATTGAAGGAGTGGATAACATGCACCTTAAACATTGAAAAATACACCCAGAGGCCAGGTTTTACAAGGATTTACTGCTTAAGCCTCCAGAAACTCCCAGAAAGAACTATACAATCATATTAATAATAACAATAATAAGCAATGGGCGTCTTGAAAGTATACAGACACTGCTTCATCATGCTGCTTTGCCACTCTCAGACCCTGTAGAAAGCACTCGTGAGAAAAGAAATATCCTTCACTCCATTGTGTTGTCATTTTTTCACTGAAGATTACAACACACAGTTTTTATTATTATTATTTTATAGTGTAATAATGTGAGATTTTCACCTCAACCAGCAAAGACACAACACAGAGTCTTGCTGTAAGAAATGAGACTTGACAGGTCTGTGCTATACTAACCATATAAAGCTACCAACATCTATTATAGTACATTCATGGCCACATAACAGAACATTTTACATCAGAGATAGACTCAGTGGGCATGTTTCTGTACGCATTGCTGCTTTTACAGTGTTTGAGGTTAGTTGAAAGCACCCTGTTATAGCAGCATTGCTAGCAGAAATCCCCCCCCAAAATGCATTCTGCATATCTACTTTCTGGAGGCAGTTATCTCAGCAAAACACATCTCAAATATCCAACATCCAGTTGGAAACGCTTTGGGAGGTCTTCAGTTTTTTTCCTCAAGTATATTTCAGTAGCTACCAGTCAGTAATTGAGCCGCAATAAAGCTGGAAAAGTCAGAACAGCCAAACAACCAGTATGAAAAGAAATGTGCATGAAGACAAACTTAAAAATTGCCAAATTAATTTTAAATTATTTAAAAGCCTTTTTATGGGTTGCTAGATGTGTAGGTAGATCTACAATCTTTAAAAAAACAAGTAACTTAATAAAGGTCTGTGACACCTCTGACCACACATAACAAGTGATGTCATGATGTACTGACACACCAGAGAGTACAGGTCTACATCACCTTCAGCTGGTGTTAAGTTGCTATTCAAAATGGGAAATGTCAGACAATCCTCATATTTCAAATGAGTCTTTCCTTTAATGTGCTGCTGATTGCATCCCTCACAGCCACTTGCTGAAGTGAAGTCAGTTAATGTTACAGGTGTAAGGTTCGGGAATGGGAGCTATTTGGTTGCCTCTAAACGGCTCTCAAAATAGTGACGGCGGGAAACGGCTCACAGCTCATGGTGCCAACAGTGCAAACAACGGTAACAGCGCTCATAGTGTTTACCTGAAGGGGAACCGGAGGGTGGGTGCCACACTTCTGCAGCGACGCTGTTGGCCGGGGACGGCATTATCAGCTGTAACCACCGCGGGACAGTGGTGCAGAGCGGCTGCCTTAAGCTCACCTGTGGGGCACACGCATGTGCATGAACATGCACTGAGAGCAAACCGGCCCGGCTATGACAACAAAGCAAGACAAAGCTTGGACACAGACAGACACACAGACACAGACAGACACACAGACACACACACACACACACACACATACTGTCTGCTCAGACAGACATTAATCCATTACATATTTACCAAACTAGTAGTTTGCTGCTATATTAATGTTCAGAATATTATACAGAGGTCCTTTAATGTCTAAGCAATATATTGCATGTTGAAATTGAGCATTCTAGCGTCACAACGAAAGAGCCGGTTTCGACGTCTCAGTACCGTGTCAGAGAAATATATTTCTCAATATCCCTTTTCTCAAATGTTTCCCTTTTTTCTTCGTGAATAAATGTTGGCGACAAGGAGACAACGATCCAAAAACTCACAAATCTCCTTCCATCTCCGACCCAAAGCATCTGCAAGATACTTCTCTCCAATCCTTGATGCTATGGCAAGATCTATCATGACATCACTGAGAACATGCCGTGTACCCTTAAAAATGGGCTTTATTTTGTTAACATTTACAGGAACATCACTGACATTAATTTTCCACCCGTTACATATGTCTATACTGTACAGATGCAACAGAGAAAAAAAACTTCAAAATCCCATCCTCCGTTCTGAGACTTCTCAGAGAACAAGGCTCCAGTCAGTGACATGCTTCAGCAGTGCAGAAAAAGGTTCACACAGGAAGGTTCCCCGGGACAGTGGAAACGACCACAAAGCAACATGGAAGTTGTCAGCTGGAACCTAATTTATTTGAAAAAAAAAAAAATTCCCTTTGACACTTAAATTACAACTGAATCTTTGATTCAGTTGTAATTTAGAAAAGAAAAACAAAATATATATATATGTATATATATATACTGTATATATAATGCTGATGCCAACATGTGCAGGTTCTTGCTTTAATCCAATTGTTTGTGATATATAAAAACAAACTACTTTATGTCTCAATCCATGGTATGCTATAGGTATTCTTTAAAATTGGAATACAATAGAATCAGGGAATTTTTAAATAATGAATTAAAATGGTTTTCTTTAAATACGTATATATGGAGCCCCAAGGTTTCCAGCCTTGTGCCTCATTCATCACCCATCCTTTGTTAACTCCACACTGTTCAACGTGTCACTATTAACATTCAGTAGTTGCTATGAGACGGCGTCAACGACAATAACTCACTTCAATATACTGAGAAATACTGAGGAAAAGGAGCCCACACACCAGTATCATCAATCCCGTTTCATTTTCTCAAAAAAAGGGACGACACAGGAGTTTGTAATAGGATTAGAATACAATAAATAAGATTTGATCACAATTATTGTGTTATCTGGAGCATGGCTGGAAACATTGCATGTCACATCTTCATGGAAGGCAGCGAGAGTCAATACTTGCCATGACGGGCAGAGAAAAGGCTTCGTAAACACAAAATATAATTTAGATTAAGTCATTAACGCAACGAGTTCAAAGACTTAAAAAAAAAACACTGCATGTGAAATTCTTCACATCACACTCTCTTACTTTAAAGATAACCGCCAGACTTTTCCAGTATTTCACCTCATTGACCCTGTGAATGCACGGAGTGCTCCACCAGCCAGCTTTACAACAGGAGCCGTTGTACAAGTCTCCTTCCATGCATTTATCTGGCATCTACTCTGCATTAGCAATGCAGAGCGCTCTTTACAGCTCCAGAGGAGAAGCACATTTGTATTCTCTAACACAAAACTCTGATGTCTCCCAACCAACAAATTAGCACTCACTGTGACTTCCAAATGGGAGAAAGAAAGAAAGAAAGAAAGAAAAAAAGAGCAAAACCTAAATGTTTCCTGATAGGTTCACTTGGGAATGGAGCAAAAGTGCAGCATTGGTTGAGCAAGTATGCAGTAAAATGTGAGACTTTTACAATGGCTACATCTGTTTCTGCAAAACATGTACTGTAAAGACATTTACACAGCGTGATGGGGAAATATGCAAACCGGTTCACAGAGAGCAGAATACCCTGGTTAGTGTGACTGCACAGAAGGATGACATCTATACCGTTGATGTTATTACCTGGAGAAATCTATGCTACTAAGAGATTTTGCACAAGTTTTTAGAACAGTACACACAGGTTGGATGAGAATTTTGCACACTGCGTTGCTTCCTTAATGTAGCATTATGGAAAGCTCCCGTCTTTTACAGTGATTAAGAATAGCAGGACTCCTCTTTTCTTAAGGTAAATGAGGTGGCCAGGGTCCTCCCGCTAGCTCATCTTGTTTTTGTTGCGCATGTTTTGTCAGCCGCGGCGATGCGAGCAAGCCCTCACGTCCATCTTCTCCCACTTCCTCCCTGAACAGGGAGTGAATCTTCATAAGGCCTACCTTTGCTTCATCATTCACCACCAATGCTCAGGAAGCTACATGGGCCTACATGACGAACACAACACTTCAACTAATGCACAGTGCAAATAGGCTTCTCCCCCTCTCTTCCGTCTCTCCAGCCTGCGGATGGGCAGGCGTTGAGGAGAGTTGGGGTGGAGAGGGTTAACTCTGGACAGCACCCCTGCTGGCAGGCAGCCTTTCTTCTTTTAGTTTGTTTTTCATTTTTGTCCTTTCTGGGAATCTCCTGCCCTTGGGGAGGGGGAGGTGGTGTGGCTGAGGGACAAGGGTGGAGGGGCAGAGTAGAGGAGTCTACTTGTACAGGCTCATGGTCGAGCTCTGGTACATGCACATGTACGCGTCACACAGCAGGCGGCGGGCCTGGCCCTGGATGCTCTTGGGATCCAGGGTGTGCAGCTCCTCTGGGGTCATTTTCAGGTAGGCCTCCACCTCCGGACAGGGAGACACCTGGGGGATGTTGAAACCGTTCTGCCCTCCTGCAAAGCCACACGCACAATCGTTGGAAACAATGTGATCATTTGTAACAGCGAAGCCTTGTGTCAATCATATTCACAACTTATCATTTGTGTTTGGAATACTAAATTACTAGGAGTTAATGCATCCGGTCACATCAAACAGAGACCTACAAATTGCAGATATGAATGTAAAAGACTTAAAAAAAAAACTTTTAAATTAAACTTATTCTTTCCAGGACTCAATGTGTTGTTTTATTTTAAAATTACACACTTTACTGTTTAGCCAAAATAAAATAAAATAGCCATGACAGGTAAAACAAACTAGTATTTTTTCCAGGCAAAAATCCCTCCAGTAGCTCCAATAGTGATACATCAATAGTGAGTATTTGCAACTTTTCTTGGCCTTTTTCTGACACTTTACAGCTCAAACATTTAATTGTAAAAACTAATGTGCAAAATAATTTAGAAGGAAAATATTCTTTAGTAGCATCCCTAAAAGCAATTGTATCCAAGATTGGAGCTAAATTTATAGTAGCACTTGTTCCTACCATTAAAATAGTAAGAAAAACAAAAAAACAGAATGACCTTCAAAATCCAGCCATTAGTCGATCAAGCAGTGATCTCAGTACATTTCTCGCTGACTATAACCCGATCAGGTCTCTCAGGTCTTCTAGCTGTACCCAGAATTAGATCCAGGTCCGGTAAAAAACATTTCTATTCTCCCAGTTTTAATTGCTGTGTGGTCGAGTGTATGCTTGTGTATACTACTGTATTCTCATATGTATGTTGATTATGCTCCCCAAATTCATGACAATATTTTTTTATTTTTACATGTAAAGCACTTTGAGTTTATGTGTAATAAAATGTGCTATATATATATATATATATATATATATATATATATAAATAAAAATGGCAATATGCAATATATAAATAACATTCCCATTGCTATTATTAAAAAGGTGCTGTGGCAGTCATGTCTGACATCACAGGAAGAATAAATACTCGCATTGTGTCTTGCAGTACAATACAACATAACTTTTCTTCAAATTCAAACAAAAAAGGTAAAGTAATTGCACAAGTGCATGAATGTTTGTTTTTTGTGTGTAGTAAACAATTAGTTTAGTGTTTATGAGACCATTTAATGCCATCTTCCTTCTCTAGTGTTTGAAAAAACAATTCCCCCTGTACATATCCTGCATCTCATTTCGCGGAGCAGTTTGACGCCATAACAAACATAGCATCAAAAGGCCATGACACCTACCATCACGATCGGCCATACTGTCGAAGAAGAGCCAGGCGGGATCTGCGCTGCCGTACTTTACGAAGGCCACGTAGTGACTGGTTTCGATGCACAGCACGGCGAACAGCTCCATCCTCTGGCGGGGGAAACAGCCCTGCCGCCCCGTACCGTCTTGCAGCTCCTTGGGGACAGACAGTTTGCCGTGCCGATGGGCTTTCCTCCTCGGGTGGAGGTGAACCTAAATCAGTACAAGCACGTACACGCCATCACAGAGACTGTTTGTTACTCTGGCCTGTTAAAGTTTACATTATTAAAGATGACAGGAAATAAAAGCTTTGAAGTACATTTGCGGATTCATACTGCCAGATGAGCAATTTAGATAGAAATCAAAGAATATTTCAGTATATGCACTGTGAAATGGCAGGACCATGTGTTACAATCTACTGAAGAAGCCACTCTTCTGCAACATAACTTGAGACTGCACTGAGACAGATTGATTCCTTTGGATTTGGCGCCACCAAATGGATGATCCTGGCCCGGATCTTTACAAACTTTACAAATTAAGTTTTGTTGAATTGGTGTTGCAATAATGCCCTCTGTTGTTTACCTGTGTATTGCACTTTTCACAGAACTGTTTAATCTTGCCCGCCGTGATATCCCCATCCTCATAACAGTCTCGACACTCGTAGAGCGCCAGGCCGCCGCATATACGACACTCCCTTGGAGCTGGATAATAAAAATAAAAAAAAACACATATTTATTCTGCCTGACACACAAAAGTTATTTAGCAAGTTTGGAAACAAGAAAAAAAAGGTTCCTTCATCTTAGTTGATTAGCAGTGACAACTCAGCGGGATTTCATTACCAAATGCCACACAGCCCTGAAACACCATCGATCGGCCAGAAAACATCACTCTGGAAAAAAAATTACTAGCCACAACTCACTGTCTTCAAGTAGGTCTGTGATGTCTAACTCTAATGAGGGGAAAATCTTGTTGAACATTTTGAAGTCCTTGCCAAAGCGGGGCATCTGGATGATAAGGCAGGAGGGAGCCTGGCGGTCAGGAAAAACAGAGAAAGAGAAAACTTATGTGGTCATCAACAAAGCAGCATGGACTATTAGCTGCACACAGGAACTGAAATCAGAACTCATGTGTGGAAGAGTCTACACTATGTACTTAATATATAACATATTACAGACCCTAGAAAGTATGTCTGTAAAAGTGAATAAAGATGATAATCTCTCTTTTTTTTATTTTAATTTTGTTTCTATGGTAAAAAAAACAAAAGGACATGAGACTACTCTGTGTGTGATCTATGTTCTACATTTCTTGTTTGAATAGGTTGTCTGATCAACAGTGGAACCTGCTTTTGATCTAGAAAGTGCATTTTCAGGATTGCTGTCATCATGTAGCCGCTCATTTCTGGAGCTGTGAGGTCGGTAGCGCCGGCTGACTGGTTTTATTAATGCAATTCATGTCAGTAAAAAACAGGAAGATTAGTCAATTGCCGATTGGGAACTTTTAAATAAACAAATAAACTGTATATCACTGCATGAGCCATGACAGATGACACTACATTTGAACTCTTTCTTTCTTTTTTACTTAAAACATATTTTAGGCAACATTGAAACAACCAAAAGACTTAAGATCTAATTTAATCAACTGTATAGTTATGTACCCTGATACAAAGTATAATTGTGTGTTAACACAGGGGGGAGCCATTGCTCATACTGGACACGCTAAAAGTACCTTAAAAAGGAGTATTTTCGGATGATTAGTTTTTTTTCACAATATAACATTTTTATACCTGATGTTTGTTTTTTTTATAAATACATTGTGCATGTACACCAATCTAAACCAGTTTGTTTTTTTAAAGAAGTTGAAGCAAAATTAAAATTTACCTCTGCAAACTTTAGGTCGCTGTTGATGAAAGACCACTCCAGGAGCTGCTGGATGGTGGGAACTCCCACCTTGTCCTTCTTATCCATGAAGATCTGGTAGAAGTAACAGTCCTGGACCTTCTGCCCTGCTGACCTGGAAAACAAGTTTTATTCAATCTTCCTTCCTCAGGGAACAATAATTATTGGACAACTGTAATCTGTGCCGATATTAAAAGAACTTCCTGTCGTACCCACAATAGATATTTATCTCATTGATACAAAATATATAGGTTTTGTGATTCCATTCTGAAAGCTTTAACATTTGAGGCCGGCCTGTATGTAATTCTAACTATTTCATACCAAAAGTATGAAATAGTTAGAATATCTTACGTAGTAGATATTGAGCTAATCTAAATTTATACTTTTTTTAATGAAGTATATTTTTAAATACATTTTCAAAGATCGAATAAGACTTTTCTATGAAATGTGTGTATATATATATATATATATATATATATATATATATAATTAATAAATTACTTATTTTACTACAACAATAGCTTCTTTTTTTTATTAAATGTTGATCAAACTGCTAGATGATCAAAAGTTTAACTTGACATTTAATAAGCACATTTTCCATCTCCTGTTCCTGAGAAACTCAACACTGCAGAATGTATTTCTAATCCAGGTACATGTTTCAGATTACGTGGCTTTACAATGCTGCAAATTGGTTCCTACTTGGCTTTGGTATGAAAGTCTATGGAATATAAGAATATGGGAATACTACTGCATAACCCAATAATATAGTAGACAAAATTATGTTCATCTGAATTGCAAAAACCATAAAACATGACGATAAAGGGAGTTTTCATATCGTAACAAAAAACAACTCCGACAGTTAAACCACTTTGCCCACATGTCTGCCATACAACCTCCAGCGTACGCGCTGCAGCAGAAGTGAACCATTTTTGTGACAGTTTAATTCTACATACTGCTGACTGTGGTTTAGCAGCAGTGATGTGTTTGGAACTGCGTTTGCAGAGTATCAGAGTGTCATGTGCATGTCACACAAATGGTCTGTGTGTGAAAAGTAACCTGCATCACAAAAACAATTTGTGCCTTTAAGCACTAGAAGAATCCAAAGAGGTCTTACATTTTGTCCAAAAGGCAACTGACCCTTACCTGAGCTTCAGCAACGGATCCACCCTCAGTATGTGATGGAAAAGAATGTTAAGGAACTCCTCAGGATCTGCAACACAAGATGTGCTGGAATGAGATGTGAAGCAACGTTCCTGTGTAAATGCTGCCATCTAGTGCAGACACTGGTAAACCTGAGAAGTCGATGACCTGAATGTGTACGCTTTCTTAAAGTCGCTGATTCCTTTTGTTTCTTGTGACTTGCAGTAGTATAATATATTATAGTTTCTTAAAAGCAGTTTTTATCCTCAAAAACTGTTTACTCAATAATAATCACATCCTCAAAATTCAGAGTCTCAACACCAGTACAGTTGAAACAATCGCCATGCTACAGTCAAACTCATGACGATGAGCACAGTGGAAGCGGTATGAGAAACTGTTGAAAGACCAATTAACAACTTATCTGTCCCATTCTCCCCACCTTTTTCTTCAGATGTAAACCCAGAGGCAGCTTCGACTTTCTCCAGGATCCTCCTCAGCTTCATCACTTTAGTAGCACAGACATACCCGTGTCTGCAGGACAAAGAACGAACACGTTACAAGCTGACAAACTGGTCACATTTGGTTTTGTGACATTTTACATCAGATATTACATTCAGGGTTTGACGAGGAAGTAAATAATGGAACTTATAATATTACAGTTTTCATTTATCTGAATTTCAGCTCAGATTTAAAAAAGGTCAGGGAGCAACTGAAGCATTCTTGTCTTGATCAAGTCAAAAACACAATCCACAACACAGGTGATGAGAACACTGAGTCAAAACCTACAATGTGAGTTATGGGGATGTGTGCAATGCACCACTCTGACTTACATGCGCAGGGGGTTGACTATCTCTGTGCGTAACAGCTCTTGGGTCTCTCTGTAATACTCCACATCTGTCTTTGAGCGCGGTCTCAGCAGAACCGTGTCCAGTACGGAGCTGAAGGAGAACAGACTGCAGAGCAGAATATACAACACAGAATTAATTCATAACTGATATTCATGTTTCTTTTATCATATCTATATAAGGTAAATTATATTTACCATGATCCTTGACTGACATTGAAAAAACAGATATTGTAAAAATGTATATGATGGATATATTGCAGTTTGTTAAATTACATTTGTATATATTGTATAGGTGACTACATAGTTTCTACTCATGAAATACTTTTCCATAGAATCTAACTTTACTTGGAAGTGTATTTTATCACATGTAAATGTTAAACTCCAAACTGGTGGAAGTATCTTCAAAGCATGGGATCTCCTGTAGTTTGGGGAAGAAGTTTGGGTTGATTGCTTTGCTCAATGGCCCCTGGGCAGTTTGGCAGAAACAACCGATGAGCCACTAGCCAGCGACCTGCTCACAGCAGGAATACACCCTCCTGGTAGAGCCGGTGGGCAAAGTCCAATCAGTTTACTAATAAGCTTCTGCCTCTGGGCAAACAGCACTTCTGGCTGAGGAAGCACGATATAGTCAATCAATATGACTGAAATCCAGAGACGTTAATATAACATGGCATGCAATGTAGCTGATAAAGTATGTGCGGTGAGACTAAAAGAGTACTGACCAGAAGAGGGTTGAATCCAGGTAGCAGGAGTTGTAGTGGCCCTGGATGCCTTTCTTTTTTCCTACCATGACATCCAGACCATCATTTTCTGTGCGGGGAGGCGTGTTCTCATGTACTACCTCACTTAGGTACCCTCCAAATGCTGCATAAACACACAGTGAAAGTGTAAAGCTTTTTGGAGGTAATAGTTAATCTGGTGCATCACCTTAATTATTTATCCCAGGTGTACGGACTCACCGATAGAGTTGCACCGCTCGATGGGGTTGGAGGAGTGATGCAGTGACGGGAAGCGGGAGTCGGGCCGGCAGCACTTGAGTTTAACGAACAGGGCCTTTTTGGGGGGGCAGGTGAAGTACCGCGTACCTTTAAAGGTGCCGTCAGTGCAACCGGGGCACTCTTCCTCCTGGGAGGAGAAGATGAAGATCACATCATCCAATCAATCACTGACAAGTACTGCGGTTAAGAAAAAAAAAAGCATAGGTTTTAATTGATTCAGTCTTTTTCTAAATGCCTGAGGTCGGATTTAGGGCTGGTGTGATATTTTTTGTAATTTACTTTGTAAATAGTGATTGGCTGCTTATTGTCAAATATGGTGCTTTTTACTCAGCAACTCAACAGAAGACATATGAATATATAATTATGTTAAATTAGGAAAATAAGTTTATTGTTTTTTGGCTGTGACTTTCTGAGTCTTGTCGTCACCATGAGGCTGCTAGGCAACCAGCAAGGGAAGTCCCTGTGCCCAGATAGTTACACCCCCGTCAAATCTATTTTTATATTAAAAAAAAAAAAAAAAAAAAAAAATTGTAGGGATTACGCAAATGAGATAACATTATATTTAGTGAGCTTTAGAGGTTCTAGTAGACGGATTTAGATACTTTCAAATACAGCCAGGCCAGCTGTTTACACGTTTACGTTTTTTATGCTAAGCTACCCGGCTGCTGGCTTTAGCCTTATATTTAACTGATATGAGAGCATTAAAGATGCAAGAAAGAAAATTAGCATATTTCCTAAAAAACTAAATGTTTAACAAAATGTTCTATAAATGAATCAAGCAACATTTGTTTTTACCTGACCAGTTATGACATGTTACTGAGAGAAACATAAATCAACATGGTCCAAAATATCCTACCCAGCTCACCAACCAGGGACATGCATCCAAAACACGTGATCAAAACAAGTTCACATGTCTGTAATCTTTGTCCCCACGTAAGTTTACGGTGTTGCCTTACCAGCTCGAGCCCAGCCAAAGGCTCCAGCAGGCCAGGAGGAAGGCCCACCCAGCGGATGACACCACACAGAGGGGGGTTCTCCTTCACCTCCACCAGCGAGCCCACCTCTAGACCTGGCTGTCCTCGGGGAGGCGTCGACGGACGCGGTGAGGTAGGGGCAGCAGGTGACGGGGGCTCGGGCTGCTCTCCCATCACCGACTGGACAGAAAGGGAGAGAGGCCCATGGCTCATGCTGTCAATGGGCCCGGTCTTCCTGTTCAGGCTGAAGGGCAGAGAGTGGAACTTGTTGTCACTGGACAGCGAGGCAGCGGGCGGGGCTCTGGAGGGCGGGGAGGACTGGTTGAAGTCAGGGGGCGTGTCAGTAAGTGACTTGGCAGGGTCCTCCCCAACTGCAGGAGAGAAACCAAAACTTATTGTACATTTAACAGTAAAAACACACCATATAATAAAGGCCGTCTTCACTATTGGTCTTTAAAGACTAACTTAACATTCTGGTTTAATAAGTCAAGGAAGAAAGCAACCTGCACACTAGCAACTGGAGGTATTTAGTTCCACAGAGATCACAGTTTTCATGCATTTCAACAGTAAAGCTCTTTGATATTTTGCACCGAAACTATCTCAGCGTCTTGGGACAGTTTCACACCTGAGTCAACTAGTTGTTTTGTCAATATGATGTATATCCCTTCCCAATAAATGGCATGTTTGAATGTCAAGTCCAAAATGATGTATTCGTCATATTTTCATGCCGGTTGACAGTCCATGAAAAACAGACAAGTACGTTCGAGTGCTTAGTGCTGAAAAAACAAATCCACGGACTGGAGAGATTCTTATGTTTGAAAAGGGTTGATGATGAACCTCTTCAATTCCTGAGGGAACAAGCCAGAGTACCAACTCGGGTGTTTTTTGGTTAAGTGTGAAAAGGCTTGTTGTTGACACATGACATGTGGTGTGCAGACTCCTCGTCCCATCTTAAACTTAAACTTTATTATGTCGTCATATTACATACATTTCTACATACATACGTGAAATGTGCTCTCTGCATTTAACCCATCCATAGATAGACTCATTCTGCAACGTGCTTCACAATTGTTCCTCTTAAATGCATGCCTTTGTGAAGGGGAGTGCCACTTTATCTACAAATTCCCAAAAGAAGAATTCCTTGCACGGCTCAAGAAAGTCATCACAATATTTACTGTCTCTGAGTAGCACCTGATTGATTGTCAACCCCTGATATCACAATGTCATAATTTCCTCTCTGAATTCTTACTTTCAGAAAGAGTGATGCAATAACTCAAGTTCTGACTGAACTGTCATGACAGACAGCATGAATTCTTGAATAAAGTGGCATATCCCTTTAAGCTTTATAGATATGTTTTCTTTTCTTTTCTGTGACAGTAATGGAAGCACCAGAACCACAAAGAAAAATATCCCAAAAAGTGGAAAGTGACCCTGAGGAAATGATACATACAATAATGATACAGTCACAGGAAGCGTAAGCAGTTGTGAAAATGGCATGTCAGCCATTCTTGACTGACCACTACTAATTTCTGCATTCACATTGAAATACTTTTACAGACACTCAAGTAATCGGTTTGCCTGGAGAGGAGGCAACACCAGTTATTTTACATGCTAGCGTTTGACATGATGCTGAGGTACATCTCCTTACATTTTGGTTGATTTGTGATGCCTCCAGGTTTTGACAAAACCTTAAGAGTTGTGCACTTATTTATGGTTAAAACATGAATCGTATCCAGAACGTGACCAAACGGAATATTGAGTTAATATCCAGAATGATACGTATATTTAAATCTGCCTCCACCATCTCGAATACAGGTGACGTATCAAATTCTTCACAACTGACACGCAATGGTGATGACATGAGCGATATGATCGACCGTGTGTCCCGTGAATGAAAATACCAAAACAATGACACCATGTGCTGACTGAGTCGGCGAATGAGTCCTGACACTAGAAATAACGGGTTTTACTAATGCTTTGGCTTGCAAACGGCATTACACAGAAAGGTTCATCTTAAAAAGGCAATCTGCAGCCCAAGACAACAGCCAGTTAAGAAGTTATTTGCAGCACTGAGCATTATTAAAAGCCGTAGGGCGACACCACTTACTCCATGCAGGTGGAATATCACATTACGATGGTAATGAAGGACAAGACCAGTGGGAAGGTTTTCATAGCAAGCTACTGCAACAAACTACTAATTGTTTTTCCACAAACCATGTTTGGTGTTTCCATTTTATTTGATCCCAGAAGGTAGTATTTACAGTACATAAACCTACATATACTGTACATAGAGGGATGAAACTCCATTTCTCCCACCTGAAAAAAAAAAGTTTTAAAAAACTGAAAAAAAAGACTCATCTAATAACATTTCTTTTTTTTCCTGATTTATTATGACTCAATATTTCTTGTGATTATGGAGGTGCAATGTCAGAACTATCAGATACTTCAAGCGGATCCACTTCGACGCTGAGGTATTTTAGTCATCCAACTTACAAAACAACAAATGTGTCTCTCCGCACCAGCTCTGAGAGATGCGAATCAATGTGCAACTGCTCAGTGGTTATTTATTTTATATCAGACACCTTGAGAAGCTGACTGCCAAAGCACACAAACTTCGACTTTGCCTATGTCGTAAGCTTAATGTTGACTACATCTACAGTCAATGTTTAAGATGTCCAGAAAAGTATTTAAGGAGGAGCAAATAAAAAAATAATAATCCCCACTTTTCTCCTGTATACATCTCAAATGTACCTCTTCTGTAAGCTACTGGAAAAGTATTTCTGTTCACAGATCAGATCGGTTGTGTTGGTGGTATTTCTTATATTAGCCGGCTGCTACTGTTTTAACGTTACAGCTCTGTGTAGCTGCTGCTGAAATTATATGAGGGAGCAGTCAACTCCTGGACAAATAATATGCGGTGGATATCTCATAATACAGAGACACTACAGTATGGAAAAAATAGAGATACTGTGCCTTATAATTGTATCTTGTACTAGATTATAAATACAATGCATTACAAGTATTAAAGCTGCAGTTGGTAACATCTACAAAAAATTACTTTTCATCATATTTGCTTAAACTCACTATATCCTGATAGTAGTACATGAGACAGTTAATCTGTGAAAACATTTGTTTCCTCACATAGGGGTGCCCACACCGTTTTGGCTCACAAGCTACTTTTAAAATGACCAAGTCAAAAAGATCTAACTACATTAATAATTTTCTCTATTTTCACTATTTCATTAATTTTATGAGAAACCTTGAGTCATACGAGTACAAAACAATACCCAAAACTCACTTGATCATCAAAAAAAATATTATTTTTTAGCAGGTGGGAGAAATAGGTTCCCGTAAATTACTTTACCAATTGCTACTTTTGAAGGACACTCCTATGTATTGCAACCCACAGTACCAGCATATACGACTTCTAGTACAGGGTTGGTGCAGCAGGAATGGAAGCCCTGATTTGCCAATGTTAGTAAATCAAAAGTATATAGATTCAGGTGTGCCTTAGTGAAACGGATTAGTTTGTAGCTTGTTGAAAACAGGAGCTTGCTGGTAAGATGGTTGACATCCCATGAGTCCCTGTGTTTTACCTTCATCAATGTACCATGTGCTTTTGGATTTGGACTGGGCAGGGGGATCAACCGAGCTGCCATTTAAAGTATAGTAAAATTCAGACTTGCTTCTACTGCCACACTGATGACCTAATCCTGTAAATAACACAAGTACATTGAGAGCAGATCGAGTGAGAAATAAAAAGGGTAAAGAATCGTAGAAATACATTGAATCAGCAACTGGAGTCAGTTTTCTGCAGAAAAGAAACAGGGTAGTAACACATGCCATTCATATCAAATCGAAGCAGTTCTGGCAGGAGTTACTTGTATTTTGTAAAAAGAAAAGTTTACGTTAACAATGTTATTATGATCTTTTTAAAGGAATTTTCCACCAAGAGTGTTTTTTTGTTGTTATTCTTTGCTTAGCTTGCCGGAATATTTTAGGTTTGACCAAAAGCTTTTTTTGTTTTTAGAATTCTCTAAAACAAAGAAAAGACTTCTTCACCTCCAACAGGAAATAGCCTCAGAGGGATAATTAGAAGTGGCAAATCAAAATTTGCGGGAAAAGAAAAAAGTACTTTGATAGCTTTTAATATTTGTAGAATCTCAACCAACAATTTTGATGGAATGCTCCTGAAAGAATGATCATCATACAAAATTTGTTACGTTTGTATCATGACAGCAGTACAGTACCTTTGCTCTTTGGTTTGCTTTGGCCAGAGGACGACTTGTCACTGTTGGTGCCTCTGGGGGCAAAACTGTGCTTTTGCAGCCTTTGGTCCTGCATGGAATATTCTGCAAGGCACAGAAATACATCCACATTAGAGGCACAACACCGTCATCAGCCTACGTTAAAATCCCATGCACCAAATGTCATCCACAGCCCACTTGCAATGTATGTATGAGTGTATATTTTTCCCTTCATGGTTTTTAATTTGTCACTGCAGTTTGATGAATACAAGCCATTTTAAATAACCACCAAGAAGTATAAAGACTCTATATTGGTTTCCCTAACAATAAGAAACATACTTTTAACATATGAGACATTTAACAGATGAGTTGCTTATGGAAGGTTCCAGAAGATCTTGAAACTTTGACCGTACTTTTTTTTCTTCTTTCTAATCTAGTATCGGAAGCATGACAAATAAGGAACAAATTAATAACAAATTATGTTTAGGTATATTTGAAAGTAGCTCTACTGAGTGACAGCATAGACTTCCTGTAGCCTGCCTAGAGAGTGCAAAAAGAAAGACTGTCGAAGGGAAATGAGAAATTGGCAAAATAAAGAATCTTCAAGATTTTCCAGATTCAAGACTGAATAGTCAGAGAGGCGGCAGTAGCACACGTAAACAAATCAATATGCCAATGTGGGGAACAAAGAGCCCGAGTATCTCACTTGACTTTCAAAACAAGTGAGACATCAACACAAAAGGCTCTCTGTTCCCGCTGCAAGCAAAACACAAACTCAGAACGCTCGGAGGGAGCTCAGAGCTGATCCAAGACCGGCACGGCTGAATGTGTTCAGGTTTGACGACATACACATGGTCCAAAAACAGGGACGAATACTAGGAGACTCACCTGGCATTACGTCACAGATGGGGACGAGTCGAGTGTGCTCCAAACTGGCAAAATTACACAGCAACTTCCCGTCAAACACACCATCCCAGTCCCCGATAGGATTGTCCTGAAAGATTTGGAGACATGAGAACCTTATAACTCTGCCAGGCGTTCTTCATCTCTGCAAAGCTGACCAGGTGCCACACGTGCTTCTTCCCCTACTATCTTCTCGGAGATTAAAGACGTCTTTTGTTTTCTCGCTCTAAAAATGATGCTCGAGCTGGATCCTCTGTGTTGTTATGAACCAAACTGCTCATCTCCTCTTCTTCCACTAAAACAGCAGATCTTCCACCTCAAATTATTTCACCTGGGTGCTGTGCTTTTTCTGCGAGCCCAACCATACTATTCTCCTTCTTCACTTTGGATTCCGGGACTCTGCTCCAGCGGGATAATCTACGATAAGCATGAGGCCGGTGCCACTAGCGAGAGAAGGCAGGGCGAGGCTGGACGCAGAGTGAGGCAGAGCAGTGGGCTCTCCTCAGCTGCCTGCTGGCCCCTTGCCATGCTGTTGGGTCATACAGCACTAAGTCTTTACCTCACTCCCCGCGTGACTGCCTTGCCTTTGTGTGGGTGGCTCAGATGCACTGAGTGGGCCGTTACTGCTGCCGCTGCTGCTGTTGCTGTTGTTGTTGGTGCTGCTGCTGCTAACGATCAGCAGTCAAATGCCTCAGTTATGTGTTTCAATCTCTCTATCAATACAATACCTCTCCGGCCTGACAACAGTAGTCATAGATACCAGCTACTGTGATCCAACAAGACATGTTCCCTCAACATACAGACAAACGGTCATAAGAAAAACAAAAACACTCGACTGAGTCGGGGACAGTTCAAAATAAATAAACTGCAGCAAAGATGGCAGAGAATCCGGTTGTGATTGAAACATCCTCTCACTTCATTATAACAGCTACCGAAATGTAACGTTGACCAGGTCAGAACATTTTGATAATAGGGTGAAATTCAACACTAAACTAGCATTCAATTATGCAAGAAGAAATCACAATATTATGTTCTAATTATTTTATAATCTCAACATGGTGGCATTTCAAATAAATGTTCAAAGTAAACGACTAGTTGTCTTCATTAATTTGCGGAAACTGCGAGAAATAGATTTGACCATGCACATGACAAATCAAGTAAAGTTTAACTTGAATGTGTAGAATTATGATTTGTTTAAAGATGAGCCTTGGATGTCAGGGACCAGCAGTGAACTGTATTTAAAAGAAAAGTTGGACATTGTATCTAACTCCACAAAGTTACTGATTCCTATAAACAAATAGTCTAAATCCTTGTTTGTGTATTAAGATGAGCTAACCGGCTGCTGGCTTCATGCGTTCAAACCTCTCAGCAGGAAAACGAAAATACGCCTATTTCCCAAAATGTTTAACTTTTCCTTTGAGGGAAACAAGTCATATTGTCAGGAAGAAAATTGGTTTAGAACTTCATTTTTTTCATGAATTTCACAGAAATTAGCTGGAATCTTAGTGCATTTGCCGATTATTTGTTTCAGTTATCGTACTGATTATTTTTATACATACAGTTGTGGATACAATAACTCTGACTATTTAGAAAGAACATTACTTACCATGTCAACTCCCACATAGTAGCCCAGGCTCTCATTGCCCGGCAGCAGGTCACAAAAAATAATGGTGCCTCTCTCTGGCCCGTCCCTGGTCTGCACCAGGACCCTGGAGTTGATCTCCAGTGGAGGGAAGTCCTGGTCCTCTTCCACCAGATTGATGTGGTCCACCTCTAGCTCGCCCAAGGCTTCGTCATCATCATCCTCCCAGAGTTCGAGCTTGTCCAGGGCCACAAACACGCCGCACTCATCCTCACAGCGGAAGAGTTGTCGGCCCTGGTAGGAGCCCTCCGTGAAGCCTTGTCCCCGGCCCTCCTCCTGGGAGACGGAAGTAAAGGAAGGATAATGAGACAAGTGTACAGTGTGAGACAGAACAGGAGCAAGAGGGATGAGCAACCTATTGTCATAAAAAATAGAGCAGGTAGCAAAGCTGCTTACTCAGCAGTTTTCACTGAAGGGAAGTAAACATCATAGAGCTGTGAGCGCATAAGATCGATTACTGCAGCAGGAATACGAGTTGACTTACTGCAATAATGAATGCTTTCAAAAAGTTCTAGCACAGATGCTGGATGCTCTCACAAAGCATACTGTAACAAATTGTGCCTCGCGTCCCACATGTTAATTAGATACGAGTTTGAATCATCTCTCTTTGATAGGGGCATAACATCTGAAGCATATGTGCAAACTGCGGTCTGAAAGTTTGAGCTCCATCAGCCCACACAAGAAGACGCTAGCTGGACTCCGTAGAATAAAAACAACATTGTTCTGCAATAAGCAGCCCTTTGTATTGTGTAACTTGCTGTACATATGGTAGAGAATGAATAGCATGACATCAAATAATCAGATTTAGTGTTGAGATTAAAAAGGTATAAATAACTAGTTAGCCCGTCTGTCGAAAAAAATACTGCTGCTTTGTTTCAGCCTACTCAAAAATAATATGGAGCCTGTCTCCATCTTTAAAGCTTAAGAAAGGGCAGAAATTTAATCAAATAAAAAAAATCCAAAAAAAAAATCGAATAAACTTTGCAGACAATAACCAAAGAATAATGACATCTGACAGTCCAACATTTACACTATTTAATCCTGCATTTTCAGCAAGTCTAATGTGATGCACTAAGTGCCGAGATGTAGGGCTGTGCGGTATGGCCAACAATTCCAATCACGGTATTTTGTAAGATTCTGGCGGTTTCACAATATAACACGGTATTTTTTTTCGAGTAAACACATTCATTCATTCATTGACGCCGAAAAGGACCGCCGCCGTCGTTGTTCACCGCTCGCTAACCAACTCACTCGCAACTGGCCAGTGAGTGGTGAGCAGCTGTTTGTACGTTGGTACATAGAGGGGTTAGGAAGCTAAACTTAGAGGGACTTGTAGGGAATGTAGGTGAAAAAAGACCGGAAGGGTCTCTCTCTTCCCGTTTGATTTTTCATGTAGCGACTGAGTTTCTTCTTGTTGTGATAGTGGGCGAGCTGTACCCAGCATGCAGTTCGGCGGTGTGAATATTTAGCATTTCCTTCTGCTTCGGAAGCACGGCCTTGTGCTCTGTACAAACAGCTCCAAACAGTCACCAAAATAGCTCTGCAGTAGTCAGCAGAAACTTTGATTAGTTTCAGGCTCCAATTTGTCTAAATGTGCTATGAGTTGTACGCATAACTTTTTGTATACCATGCAAGTTGACAAGGTACACATGAATATGGAGATGCGTACATGTGTGTGCACAAACCTGGTTGTACTCTTTGCATTTTATTCTCCTATTTATGTTGATACTAAAGTTTATTGAGCTAAAAATAGCACACTCATAATCCCGCACATGATTGATGTTGCTCACAAAATCACTTAGTTCTGTCTATCATATTTATTAAGAACAAGAGTACAAACACTTCATTGCATTGCAATTGCCATGAGCACTTTAACTAATGAAGGCCATGGTTGGTGGAAACGGTTGTAATATATATATATATATATATATATATATATATATATACACACATATATATATCTCTATCTTATAAACAAAGACAGTGTCTGTTTTAATTTGCTGTCCTATGGTTCTGATGCGGCTTTAAGCGTTACAATAAAATCAGCTGGTTTCAAGATTATCTCAATAGCCACATCCTGGCTGTTTCTTTTGTACCTTTCCTATAAAAAAAAAAAAGTATTCACAGTTGCAGTGGTGTTTGGTTGCAATTCTGCTTTTCGTTCCCCATCTGTACATATTCTTTTCAAGCCGTTGTTCCAGTGCAAGTTAAAACTTGACTTTTTTGGGGGGGGTTTTCTTAATGAGATTTTGTAGTTTCTCATTTGTAGTGTGCAACTTAAACAATGTCACAAACACTAAAATGTATATATTTCTACAGTAGTAGAGCTCTCTTGCAAATAGGATAACAGAGGAAACAAAGAATAACCACGTCGACCTCTCTCAAAAATGAAACAAAAGACAAGCAAGTTCTCACCAGCAGCTCCACTCCAAACCAGATTCCGGAGAGGGCTCTGTCAGGGAGCAGCGAGCCCTTGAAGCGAACCACACCAGGCAGAGGTTCATCCCCTGAGCGCAGCTGGACGCGCACCTTCGAACCAGAGTCAATATCGCGGACACGCTCTAGCCGTGACTTGTTGCAGAGGAGGGCATACCGCTCCTCACAGTTGGTGATGGGGAACAGCAGCTCAGCCAGCTTCTCATCTAGCTCCAAGACGTCCCGCTCGTCCAGGCTCAGCACCACGTTGGTCTGGTCCAGGATGCGGAGACTTTTTTTGCCCTTGCATGGGGGCAGTGTTCTCCCCAGGCTGTTGCGCTCCTGGCAGGCCTGACCAAGACTGCCACGGGGAATCCTCAGGGTCTTCTGGGGAGGCTTCTCCACCGCACACTCCTTTATGACCATGTAGAAGCGCCAGTCCTCCCTGAAGCCCCCACTGGGCTTCTCCTGGCTCCACAAGGCAGAGCTCATGGCTGCATGCTAGGCAGGGGGTCCAACATCAAGGCAAGCTTGACCTGTAGGAAGAAACAACAAATGACCACTTCAAAATAAAATAATAATAATTCAAGGGGTAGCAACATACAATTGAATGATGAGTGAAGGATGTTTTCATTCTTTTATGAGATCAATTTTTAAAAAACTATACGCCACAGACTTTGACAAAGAAAGATGTTGAAATATGAAACTACTAACCATGATGGAATATTTAGTAATAATCTTAATTGCTTTAAAAAGGTGAGGGAAAATATGTTCATAATAATAATGAATGGGAACCTCAGTAAAGATATAAAACAATAGATTGAGCTCTGAAAGGTAACTTGACATCTTATGTCGCTGATTACTGCTCTTTAATTAAAAGATATGTGGATTGATGTGAGAAATCGAATAGCTAATGATGTGTACTCTCTTTCTGTTGCCCAGTCATCTCTGTTGTTTTAGCAGGTCCTCGCGTAACATTACTCACATTGATTTGAATATTCTAAAAAAAAAAGAATTGTCAGCAGACAGTTGACATTTCAAACACATAGGGCAAGACTCAGATACTAGACAACTGGATTTCCCCTGATGACACCTCAGAAATGTTGATCAACCACCCGACAGTCAAGAGCACACTTCCCTCCGTCATTTGTTTCAAGCATGACAGTACTGCTACCTTGGTTATCATATTGTTGTTTAAAAGACAGTATGTAATATCAGCAGTAACAACTCGGTACAATACATGTAATATTGTTCTGCCGTTCAGCGCCAAGAAGCAGGTAGCTAGACAATTGAAAGTGATTTCAACCTGGCGCTGCCATTCATTTAAGCCTGTTCACTGACGTGACGGCCACAAAGATTACAATTGTGTTTATTCCCGTGTCACCATCCCTGACAACCACATGACGACTCATTTTTCGTTCACATTTTGCCTGACAACCAGGCAGCGGTGTGTGTCATCTCCATGCTGAAGCTGTCAGTCACAGGCCCTTTAAGAGAGGGAAGTAGCTAACGAAAGCTAAAGAGCCATGAAAATAGTCATTCACGTTCAATGCCGACGACACGGACACTTACCTTTGATACCCGTCAGCTCAGTTAGAGAACACAGGAGACTGACATGTCAGGTGTCCATCTCATTGAGAAACAGGCCTCTGGAAACGAGCTAGATTCCTCCCGTAATAACCTCTGATTAGCTGAATGGCTAGCTAATGCGAGCGTCCAAAACCAGCCAAGTATCACGGTAAAGTTGGCCTCGCGAGCCGAGCGATAGCGAGCGGGCTGGCAGAGGACTGCCAACCTCGATGGTATGCTGTCAGCATTTAGATAAATCTGCTCTCCATGTGAAATAAGTGAAATTACACAGTGTATCGCTACGGCTACGATATATATTATTTACAGGAGACGACCTCACGAAACATAATGTGGTACGTCATGCGCTCCCTGTCACACATTGGTCGGTCCGTTTCGTTTCCATGCGCTGATTGGCTGTTCGTTACGTCTGTAACCCAGCCCCACTTCTGTGGGGTTTTCCCATGAATGGCAGAACACGTAGTTCGGTTGAAGTGTAGCTCTTAGGGCAGATGATGCAGTCACTGGCCAAGCAGTGATGGAAGAAGTATTTACTGTGGAATATTGATATTCTATATATATTATATATATATATATATATATATATATATTTTTTTTTTTACTTTAACAGATATGAACTTGACATTTATTATTATCAGCAACATGTATTTATAATCAAAGTAAATGTGCTCAATGTGCAGAATTGGCCTCTTTTAGAGTATTATACATTATATAATGCATATATATTATATTATTGTATTATAGTTATTAATGCATTCATATGTATGAAGCGTGGCAATGTTGCAGTCAGAGCATAGAACCCTAGGATCAGAACATAGAACTCTGAGCATAGAACCAGTTTAAGCGCTCTGCTTAACGCTCTCGTCTAATCAGATTTCACCTCTGTTTCTCTCTAAGGTAGAAAAGCTGGTTAAACTACATGGCCAGCTAAGGGGTTGCAGCGCCACACCCAGCTGTAAAACAGCTGATCCACTGAATTGCAGGTAGAAAATCCACAGCCCGCCACTGCCTGCGAGGAGCACCCAGAGTTGCTCTCCTGAACCCGGAGTAGCTCTCCTGCTCCAGGTGAAACGAGCCAAAGTGCTTGTGTCTTGTACCCAACAACATATTACAAAAGTACAAAGTACACGGACATAAAACTAAGTCATTAATAAATACATGGAGAAATCCCTGTACTCTCGGGTAAATAGTTCCGGTACGCCGCTAACAAGTTACGCTTGCACATGCATGACTTGCCAATTTTTGGCGTTTTGCCAAAAGCCAATCTCCGCGAAGTCTCCTGGAGGTCTTTTCTGCTGTTCGGTCTCTCATCAGAATACAGATCTCAGCTCAACATTGAGCATGAATTGAGAGTGGCCGTATCAAATCTACAACCCCGTTTAAAAAGATGTGTTGAGGAAAGCAGCTCACTGCAGCCACTAATACTGATAAAACCTGACACATCTCTGCACTAATTCTGTTTTGTTTTGCAAACAAATAATTAGCTTATTGTTTTCCACAATGAGCTATTTAGTAGTAACTAAATATTAATTAGTTTTTGCACAGATAGAACTTTATTTTAATTGTTCTAAGTGATTGCAATTTATTTATATTTTTAGTCTGATGGAGCAATCAGATTTACTTGAAAGTGATTGTAATTTTCTTTATTCTGCTATTTATAAAAGCACAGATAGTCACAAAATGATGTTATATACATTTTTTTTGTTTCGTCGTCGTCCTACACCTACACTGGACAAACCCAGGACAAAATTGGATGATTTTGTGTATTTGAATAACCCCATAAAGTGGCATTTTATTCCTTTAAGCAGAAAACCAAGATACGCTTCAGCAAACACATTTTTATATAAATAGTTCCTACAATAAATAGAAAGCAATACACAGTTTGCAAAAAAAAAACACAAAATCAGAAGATCAGTCTTGATTCCCGTTGTCTCAGCTCCTCCACCTCCTCCAAACTGAGGTCGTTGTTTCTCAACCTGCAGTGTAATAGGAAGGGACAAAATTGATCAATGACAATGTCATTGATTGATTTTTGTGGTTAAGTAACCACAAAAGAAAGAGTGGGAACGTTACTCACCATACTGATTTCACACGGGTATTGTGTTCTAGGGCTTGAATCAGATATTCCACCCCTGTTCTGGTTATGCAGTTCTCTGTCAACCTATTACCGGAAATAAAAGGGTGGAGCAACTAAAGGATTATTGTACAGTGAGTGAGTGCTCAAACAATCAGCCTCTCAGTGGATATACATGTGTTCATTGTCAGTACCCGTATAACTTGTTGCCAACCCTTACCAAAGCTCCTCCAGTGACGTGCTGTTCTTGATAATGTTGGCGAGGGCACGTGCTCCTGCTCTACCCACACCATTACCTACCAGACTGCATTCATACAATTGGGTTAAGTATTCTACACCTGCAGTAAGACTTCTATATTGCTTTCAACTAAAAAGGTTTAATATGTCATCGAGTTACTTACATAAACATATTGTACAACTGATTTATGCATTTATATACATAATTGTAGACATTATGGAGCAACACAGAAGTCGGACATATCTGAATATGTTCAGATTGTAATAGATTGTCAACACTATACCTACGGTTCCAATATTCAAAGGAAATATTACCTAAGCCACACCAGAGACGTGCTGCTCTCGAGAGCACTGGCAATGGCCACTGCTCCTGCATCTCCGATCTTGTTGCCCCAAAGCCTGGGAATACAAAGAAATGTTCGTAAATAGAAATGTTCCACCATTAAAACTTAGGGAATTTTGCAGGACCCTAAATTTACCCTAAATACTTCAGTGAATGGTTGTGTTTCAGTCCCTCTGCCAGCTGCTTTGCTCCTTCTTCTGTTATATTATTGTTGCCAAGCCTGAGAGAAAATAGAGGTGTTAATTTGCTATTCGTTACAAGCTACACAGACTTTGTGCGTATCATCATGGTTTCATTTTAGTGTCACTTTTGATGAGTGCTGCTGAAAATACTAATGTGCTGACCTAAGAGAAAGGAAATCCTGTCTGGTCTTCAGAAGATGAGAAAAATGCTGCGTGCAAGCATCAGTTAGCTTGTTGTTGAAAAGCCTAGAGACAAACAAACTGATTATGAAAGGAAATTGATCAAACATAATTTGGGACATGTGATAGCGTTATTAATCATTTTGACAACACTGACTTACGCAATTTTCTGGAAGCTGTCACACTGGATAACTTTGGCAAGCAGTTTGCAAATTCCCTCATCTGTAATGTTATTATTTCTGAGGCTGATAATGGAAGAATATGAAGAATATGAGCATGACATGTTTTTTGCCTTATTGTTGAGGAAGCTTTATCCACCATAATGAAGGAATAATGTAATCTGCTCATACTCACTACAGGGAATTGCAAATGTGCATGCAGGGAAGAAGCTGCTCCACTCCAACATCACCCACAGAGTTGTTGTCAAGCTGGAGGCCAATAGGATTCCTCAAATGCTGGAGCACATAGGCTAGAGCAGTGCACTCTACAGGACCGATGTTACAGTAAGTCAGTTTCAGGTGGTCCACCTCCAGCTTACTCATGGCATCTTTAGCAATCCTGCTGTCTTGCATTTCATAGATGCATTTGATAAGCCAGACGAAGCCTGGCATTGCATGCATGCTCTTCTTCTCCCCCTCTACAGGTTGAGGGATAGACCTAAAGTGTTTATGCATGCCTTTGGACAGGCATCTCGCCACCTGTCTGACCCTCTTCTCCATCACGGCACTGGGGCAGCAGTGGAGCCGCAGGCTCCGGTGGCGCTGGGACAGTAGTCCAGACACAAAGGTGGCTGTGATTTGCATATTTGGGGTTTCAGACAATGTAGCTTCCTCCTTTAACGCCTGCCCCTGTTGGTCAGTGGAAGGCAGGCAGGCCCTGAAGCATGCGCTGCTTCTCAGACCTGTCTCTCTCATGTTGTGCGGCTCAAAGAGCTTCGGGATAGTTGAGCTGTGAGTGTTATTTGACAAAACAATGTACAGCGCAGCAAAGAAGCATTGCATAATCATATGTAGAAATTCAAAGCGTTGACTGTGGGTGGATGACATATCTTTGCTTTGGATGAGAAAGCCCATGCAGATATCCTTCTCAGTTACACCACATGCCTCAAGGTATGTACCTGAGAAGATGTAGCAGCTTGTTCCTATTCCCTCAAAGGCAAGCTGCCCGAGATGCAAGACTGTGTTTAGGTGTTCCTGGAGCCAACCTGACCCTGTGGTGCTCTTAAGGGAGCTTTGGTGCTGGAAAAAGTGCTGTAAGATCATGAGGTAAACATCTGTGATTGTTTGTGGGCTGCCTTCTCCGCAACCTAGCAGCTCCTTGTGGCACTGTGAGACAATCCAGCAGAGGACTGGACAATGGCACAGTCCAAGTAAAGTGGTGTTTGTCTGTAGGGATTCTAAAACCTTAGCAGCCACAGTGGGGTCGCAGTGATGCTTCCGCACAAAACAGTCAATCCCACTGGGGGAAAAGCCTTGCAGGAGGACCTCCTTGCGGAGGTGTTTCTTCAACGCAGGGCCCACTGCCTCAGGGCGACTCGTCACCACTTTCCGCACACCCTTCATGAGGGAACCCTGGATCAAGCTGAACAATAGTATGTGAACAGGTGCTCGCTGAGTTGGGCAGCAGAGCCAGTGCTCATCTGAAAAGCCCTGTTTGAGCTCATCCAAGCCATCGAAAGTGAAGAGGATGAGATGCGGGTGGTCCAGAATGAACTGGAAAATCTCCTCCTGCTCCCTGTCTGGCCAGCAGCAGTGCTGAAACAGCAATTCCTGGACAGACAGTTCCTGCTGCTCTGAATTCAACCTGCGGCAGCTGAACGGAAACAGAAGGAGGAAGTCCTGAAGGGCTGCCCCCCGAGCCCAAAGTAAGTGCAGCCTCTGGAGTAAGGTGCTCTTCCCACCGCCCGCATCCCCAGACACCAGCACTGTGTCGGCCTCGCTGTTCACTGTACCCGCTGTACCAACTATGTCCTCCAGGCCCAAAGGTCCATGGACATCTTCACAGTTATGAGCTAGTTCCAGCTGGCCCTCAGTGTAGATGTCATCCAGAGACATGTGGCTGGTCCCTCCATAAGTTCTGAGGAAGCAGGACTGAGCAGACACAGAACTGCTGAGCTTTTTCTGATACTTTAAGACCTCTGTGAAAAAAAAGCATATATTACACATGAGATTCTGTAACTCTGAATTGTGGTGTGCTGACAGCTCTTCTCACAGTTTTGAAATATACTTTTTTCTCAACCCTGTTTTATTTTTGGAGCTCCAACATTTCCGTTTTTTTTAAAGAGAATGCGTAGATGAATATTTATATTTAGCTTGCACATGAAACCTCCTATTATCTATAAATATATATTTGGTTATGTCATGAGTAGGGATGGGTATCGTTTGGGTTTTTTTCCGATACCGGTGTTAAACCGATACTTTTAAAACGATACCGGTGCCTAAACCGATACTTTTTTATTTTTTATTGCCAGAGACAGAGTAGTGTAGAAAAAAAGTATTTAAATCGGCTCAGGCACCGGAAGAAAGCACCGAAATCTGCGTTGCTTTTCGGTCCGGTAGGTACCGGACGTTCTCGGTACCCAACCCTAGTCATGAGGTTGTGTTTGTCTGTTTATCAGCATTACGGCATGATTCAAATGATGATATACCTTTTGGAGGAGTCCAATTCCCCTGGTTTAGCAGAGATCCAGATTCACGTTTTTGCTGAATATACTGCAATACAACCGTCGCTGCTGATTCTCCTTTTGATCTGACATGGTCAAGCAAATGCCTTGCCTGGTTGACATAAGTTGCAACAGATTAATTATTAAAGGAATAGTTCTACAACTTGAGAAATACCAGTATTTGCTTTCTTCGGTTAAAGTTCGGTAAAAGGATTGATACTACTTTCATGTCTGTATGCTAAAAAATAAAGCTAGCACCAGCAGACAGATAGCTTAGCTTAGCATAACGACTGGAAACAGGGGGAAACAGCTAGCCTGTCCAAAGGTAGAAGGATCCCCCTACCAGCTTCTCTAAAGTTCCCTAATTAACATTTTTGAATCCCTGCAAAACCGGAAATCTAAAAAAGGCACAATGCGGTGTTATGGGGGGTTATGTGACGGCCTTTTTCTTGGTATGACTTTCTAAAAAAGATTTGTGACTCTAGATTGGTGACCTTTATAAAGCTTTGTACTAAGCTAAGCAAACAGGCTGCTGGTTCTAGATTCATATTTACAATGCACAGAAAAGAGAGGATTAATTATGAATATCTAGTTCTTGGAAAGAAAGTGATTAAGCGCAATTCCAAACTATCCGTTTAGATTGAGCGCAAAGACATTTCATGACAGCACATCTAGTTTAAGCAGCAACAACAAACAAATACACTGCAGGTAGGCTGAGCAATATTAACATAAAACAATCAGCAACAGCTTCAATTCCTGTATAACATTCCAAATTGCCAAAAAAAATATAAAGCAATGCAAAAACTAGGCACCAGTTTTAATTCCAAGACAATTGAAAAGGTCCAAAAAGGAACAGGAAGTTGGTTCCCACAGTGTGTATACCACGTAAACCGTCCACGCTCTACCTGCTGAGAGGGGGTGTGTATAGGCAGCCGCACTTCGTCGCAGTCCGCGTAGGTAAAGTGTCCGGATGCGACAAGAGCTCTCAGTGCATCCTCAATGCAGCCTTGGAGCTCGCTGACCAGGCTCGGTCTCTGAGCCAGAAGAGTCTGAGTAGATGTGCTCTGGTGCTCTTCGTTCTCCTCTACATTTGAACAGCGTCCTGGAAATGAGAAGCCAGCTCTCTGCGCTTCGGGCAGCACCTGCGTGAGAGCGGCATAGAAGCGCGCACAGGTGTCCCCGCCCTTCGCGTGAACCAGGTCGAGCAGCTGCCTGGCATTGGTGTACAGCGCCCGGCCGGGTACCTGTATGTTCTGGTAGTCCTCGAAGATGAGCTCCCCCTGGGACAGCAGGATGTCCAGAACCTGCTCCAGATGTTCAGCCGACCCGCTGCTGCACAGCGCATGCAGGATCTCTACCCGTTGTCTCAGCACGAGCTCCTGGACAAACATGCTTGTCGCATGTCAGCGTCCATACTCAGAGACTCGGAGACATCCAACGTGATATGCTGCTTTCACTTTCACAAGCGGGCACAGTGAACACCCACAAGTCATCATGCCATTGGTCATCAGCAGTTCTACTAAAGTAGCCCACTGTAGGATACTGACAACACTGGTTGTTGGTGTTGATTCACTGGAAAAGTTGTGTGTATGTAAATGTTACACAATCAAAACAAAACAATAAAACCTGAAAAAATAAATGTAAAAAAAGAAGAAACTTCCAAACAAAAGCTTTACACAAACACAAAAGTGATCTAACAGCCCTCTATCACAAAAGCAAGTAACAGAACTCGATATTATCACTCACGATACACAACAGAGAGCTTTCTTCCCTACTTCTGTCAATCATACCGAAACACTGCTCTTAGACTGGCCTCTTCCTCACTCCGCAGCTGAAAGCAAAACTTGTTCTGCTAACAAGTGTAGCTGCACAGTGTTCCTGTAAAAAATGGAAACTAAATCTAAATGAGATGCAACTGCCAGAACTCCGATACAATGGATGCAAATGCAGTGAATTCCCTTCCTTTGTTTGTAATATAGAAGAACCTGTTTCACAGGTTGAATGCAACCTGGATTTTTGTTCAGTGGGGCGTGATGACCTTTTCACATCCTCTTGCCAGTGGTTTACAGGGTGAATGCCACTGCATGTAGAGGGACATAAAGAGGAAGTATCGTGTTTTTATGATAAGCAGAAGCTCTGGCTCTATTAACGGTTCATTTGACACATTTGCGAGAAAGCCTCCCAAAATTGTACTAAAAGCCACAGGCCCGTGCTGGTAGTTCCTCAATGGTTGCAATTCGCTCATGCAACCACTTGGTGGAACAATTGCATAAATAAACCAACCTGACTTTTCCCAGAGGCTGGTACTTTTTAATCTATTTAACTTTTGGTCACATTTTTTTAATTCATTTTTAAATTTCAGAAGCTGTGTTTTAACCATCACCATATCCCTATTCCTCTTTGTGCTGAAGTTCATTTTCAGTGGTTCAATTGGACATCCTTCGTTGATTAGAAGCTGGTATGAGTGGGTCTTAATTGTTTGTTGGAAATAAATGCACTGTATGATAATCTTTGCATGGTAACCATTATGCAGTGTTATAACAGTAATAATATTGTAGTGCCTGCACCTGCAGCCTAGCCAGCGTGCTGTGTATGTGATGTAAACTTCAAAAAGTGCATATAAAACACTGCCCTGGAAACAGCTCATATTGTGATTGTTATACATTAAAAAAATGACTTTTTGGATGGTCAGATGATTTGTCATTACTGTTATTATAGTCCCCTCCTGCGTACCATGATCAATTTATTGTGTTTCTTCAGGGAGTCCTTGGGGAAAATCTTCAAACACATGACGGCAGGAGTAATGAAAGACAGACTGGAATAAAACTTTCGAAAGTGAGTTTCTTTTTTCCCATTCTTCTTCTTCCTCTTGTTTAAGAAAGAGGCAACTCCACCAAGGGGAGAGAAATGCAGAGTGCTCTCTGTAAGATATCCTATGAGAAGCTCTAACGTGGAGTTTTGCCATCCAAATCACAGTAGGGGGTCCAGAGGAGTTTGGCTGGATAAGAAGGAAGGTAAGAAATTGTCAATAAAGAGAAAAGAGACATAGTCACCAAAGACATCTCTGAGTATTTCTATCCTCGGTTGCAACACACATCTCCTTGTGCAAGGGAAATATGTTACGTGGCTCCAACTTCTGTCATTTGGACTATATAAACTTCTGCATTATTAATGAAGAGACAGAGAAACACAGTATAGATGTCTCTATGAAATATTGACATATAAGGATTACGGAAATTAGTTTGAATAAAATGGGTTGAGCAGGGGTCAGACATGTGCGTCACATATCCCGATACCTTGGATTTGGCAGCAAAATAATGTTTTTGTAACAGCAAGGAGTCAAGGGTCAGAGGCTGCTGTTCCTGATCAATATGTGCTCAGCCTGGATTGAAGACTGAGTTGTTAATAGGCATAAAACCTCTGCTGTTTAAGGTTGTTGTTGGTGTATTCTCAAGACAGATTTCAACATCTGACAAAAGAAATATGTTTTGTTTTCTCCCACATCATTTTACAGACAATCAGGATAAGTGTCATTTTTTTCCCACCATGGACACACAGATAGCTTGACTTAAACTTGGCCTGGAAGATCTTCTCCTCAGCTTGCAGTTTACCGAACTCAAAAGTGAAGTCTCGCTCCATATGGAGTCAGCTCAGCTATGTGTACTTCACTATAACTGCTGCCAGGTATTAAATAACCTTGTCCAAAGTCAGTTTTAAACGGTATGTCAATAAATAGCAATGCAGTTCAATGCTGGATCCAACCATCGCTCATAGCAGAGATAGAATACTTTGGCTCCAGTCAGTTCATCGCTGTGCATTCTTTCTGAGCAGATATCCAAAGCACATGTGGTGAGCTCAGTGTTCGGCCAGGTGCACTGACGTACCGTATGTGCATCCATTGGTTTGCCAGAGACACAGAACTCCCAGAAGCAGAGCAGCACGTCGCATCCTCTATGAATTCTGAATTAAAATCTACAGGCAAGTTGCAATCATCCTCATGCTCAGAAATTTTTATTTTTTTATAATGCAAATTTGCGGAAAGAAAGAATGCACAGCCATAATAAAATGTATATGGTAAACAGAATATGTGAGCAAAATTGCAAACGACAACAATACACAGTAAAATACATATTTTTATGTTTATGTGTGATTGTATCAACAGTTCGTATGATATCTTATGAAACGCGTGTTTTCCTACAAAAGTCAGCAATACGTGTCAATTTCCGCTGGTTTCATGCATACAGTTTTTCCCCAAAAAACTTACATCTTCACAGAAAACATCTAAGTTAGTTTAGGCAACAAAACTACTTTGTTAGGTTGAGGAAAAGATCGTTGTTTGGGTTAAACGGAAGTGCTGTTACTGAAGTACACAAGTTACACGATAAAAACATCAATGTCTTCTCGCTACACACAGGGAATGAACAGCGGTCGTGGGAGAAAGATTGTTTTTGTTTCTCCCATCCAGCTCCTATGTTTTGATATCGTGGGATATCAATGCTGGATGAGAACGGCCTAAACGAAATAATCGATCTTAAAGAACAGGTTCACATTTCTTTCAGTGGAATTTCGTACTAAAAAGACACATTTTGGAAGGTACTCGTTAATTTGACAGCTGAAGCCTAATTTTAATTTCAGATATGTTTTACACAGACAGAATAAGGACTACTTTTTCTCTCTTACATTGACATGTATTCCTTATTTAGAAATGTAGTTGCTTTCAGAGATTTCTCCAGAACAAAACACAGTTAGGATTCTAGGAAACACATTTGGATATAAGAGATGCGTCAGTGAGTTAACGTGGGGATTGACACAGTTTTTAGTGTTAAGTTACTCCAAAAGCACTGTTGGAGTTTATTTGTTTTGAATGGTGCTATGACACATATATGGGTAGCTACAACTACAAGATCATATTTGAATGAATCAACATGTATAGCTTCCACTGAGCAAACAGCAGGGAGGATTCTCAGTGCCCGAACAAATGATGCAACAAAAAGCATCTGCCCAGGGATTTAATGTGTTTTGACTTTACACAAGCATTGAAAGCTTCATGTTTACTACCAGTGTGTTATTAATATACCAAGAACCATGACAACCACTTTTACAATGGTGTCAAGTAAAAACGATGAGTTATATACCTAATCTTCCATTCCTCTGAGACGGAGGAGTGACAAATAAAGGTGGATTACCTCTTTTTATTGATGGAGACATTAACAGCAAGAGGATCACTATGTACAGCAACACTATAAATATGCAGACATGCAAGCCTCATATAGACTCACACGTTGGAAGGATTAGTGCACAATTAGAAAAGGCTTCCGGAAGCCAGAAATTGAGGTATTCAACAGAGGAAGTGGATGGCATCACGCACGTGTGCATGAACATGTGTGTGTGTCAATCAGGATTTAATTGATGGGAAGATTAAAGCTCACATCTGAGAGCCTCCTTTTTTTGTTTCAATGGCGGCCAAGTTGAAGGAGTCTGGTCTCCACCGTCTGCCCGGGGTTCGGGGTGCTGCGCTCAAGGTTAGCGGAGGCACCCCGCTGAGCGAGCGCTGTCTGAGATGGGTCCTACTTGTTGGACATTCATTATCAAACTCTGTTTGCTCCTTTCATCTGCAGCTCTCTGCAGCACTCAACGTAAACTACAGAGGCACCTTGCAGCTTGACATCTCTCCATTCACTCTGTACCTTAAACAGCATGCTGCCACATCAAAGAGCCGCGGCTGCCTTTGATGTTGCAAAAAGAAAGAGCTCCAATGATCTGCTAAAAACCAATGCAACTTTCTGGAGCCTTGTTTTATTCTTTTGCTATCTCTAGAAGTCCAGAGAGCTGATTTGTGATCTGGAAAAGTTGAACTGTGCTCTTTGCAGAAGTGAATGAACGACTGTGGGGGGGAAAGGGAGTCCACGACTTTTCCCATTGGTGTTCAGCATTACGCTCACTGTGGTGCGTGCCACATGTTATAAAGTTGAAGGGAGCTGTCATAAAGTGTCAAGTTTAAAGTGAATGTTAAATGGCCAGACAACGGCAAACATCCATCACTGTCAACTATAACTATTTATGAGACAAAGGGTCAACATTCAGCCCTTCAGCTTTTCATATTCTACAAATTACCTGTCATGGATCAATGGTTATTCATGCATTTCCATTTTTATCACATAGACAAAAAAAACATAACCAACAACATCAGTGTGTAGGTTTTAGAAACCCCAGGTTTTGGGTTTATATGCTTTAGCATCCAGTGCATGCTAACGCAACATCCTTGACAATGAGAGTGCTTGGCTTTAGCTTTGAAAATAGTGTACATGTACTGTCTTCAAACTATCTAAAAGTACTCTTTTGTTTATATTTCCAGAATTTTTGCTTTTATAAAAAAAAAAACGGATTTTCTGCGAATGACAAATGTGTTTTTGCTTTGCTTTTCCCAGTCGTTTGATGACACAGCAATAATAAATATTATAAATAAATAATAAAATCTCTTCCGAACACAAATGGCCCCTTTGTCATTAATCTAAGGGAGCATAAAAAAAAGGTAAAACCTCAAATTGGTGATTGTTATTTGCATTGCGAATCACTTTTCATACTGACTCCAGCTCTCGGCCATTGAGGTGGTCACTTGCTATTATTGTTCCATTCCTTTGCTGTGTTTGTGTTTTGAGGGATTTCCTTTCTAATGTTTAACACATATATGGAGGGCATGAGATTAATAATGTAAGCACTGATCATGAATAGCAAAATTAAGGAGCAACTAATGAATAACTTCTCCCCCTCTAAGCCCCGGCCACCTCTGCATCAGAGCGGAACAAAGAAGACTCTTTCTACAGTGCCAGCTTGGTGATTATAGGGTGGATTTAATCCTGCTAATTATAATTCCGTCAGATATAACAAAGGAGCTGTCCACAATTAAAAGTGACATTTGATGCAGTCGGCTAGAGGGTCCGGCACACTGAACTTTGTCAGCTTGTTTCCTAATTGAATGAACTTGACAATAATTGAAGTGTTTTATTTTTGCCCTTCTTTCCACACATAAAAGACTTCCATGCCAATTAGCGTTAATTCTCCCGTTCCCCTCTTTCTTTTCATGCACTTGAGTAGGCAGGAACCTGCATTTTCCGATCATTTGCATTATCCAAAGCGAATCTACTTTGAAGTTGTGAGATTCTGTAAGAAAAAGGATCCACTTATCCCACATGAAAAAATGTTCAAAGCTCATAAATTCACTGGAACAGATGTACATTATCATTGGATTTGCCTTTTTTTTCCCTCTTTGCTTCTGTATTGGTAATAGACTACCTCATGTCTTTCTCATCCTTAGTGTTTAGCATCTTGCCTTTACAGAAGCGTGCACCCTTCTGTGCCAATCCACACTTCAAAGCTCTATGCCTATCTGCTGGAAACAAAGCCCACCGAACATATTATGGCAGTCTCTCATTTCCCTATATTAAAGTCAATATCATTGCTTTCTTTTTGCCAGTGGCAACAAAGGGATAGGGTTTATTTCTACACAAAAAGACCATTCCCTGAAATCCATGTCTCCCAACAACACAAATACAACATGGTGCACATGCACAGGAAAGGTTTATCCTATTACAGTTCCTACTAATGTTGAATTCTTCTGTAACAGTCACCAAGTTATTAGCTCTAAACACAGAAAAGCCATAGATGGGGCTATTATTCTCTGAATGAAATTACATCTAATTACATATTACATGACTGACTGCTGGGTGCTGGATATTCTGACGTAACAAACTCTTTTGTACTTCCTTGGAGTCAACGATCGCTACAAGCAGCAATACCGGAATCAAACTTTCCCAATTTAGGTCTATAGGGGAAAACAAGTATTTTTGGGCCCAATAGCCTCACGTTCCTGACCCCGAAGTTGAAATTCAATGGTTTGGCCACAATGAAAATTGGCAAGCCCCCAGGAACAGCATCTGTAAATCACAGGATGTTTTTTTGGGAGGTAAATCAACTTCCCAGTACGGACACCTACATAGACTTTACTAATGGCCGAATCCAGATATGTTCGCCCGAGGTTAAACACCTGGGATGTGGGGTTAAAGGAAAGGCTGGCGCTCTTGCCTCTTGGACCCATGGAAGCAGGTGATTCAAGTAATTTTACACCCAGGAGATTTAACTTTTTTGCCACTAAGCAACTTTTCCCCGTATAATAACAGTACACTGTTGGTACCATGACATAAATGATATATCCTCTTAGGCTCTCGTAGAGTTATTAGAGTAAGTGAATGAATATGTGCAGATTGTTGTATTAAACACCTCTGTGCTGTCTCAGAGAGCATTGCATTTTCTTCAGTGTAATGGGTACAGCCCTCTGGAGGATGATTCTCACAGTAATAGCTCACTGTAAATGTTGTGGGTACTGCTCATCTATAAATGATCACGTACCCTTTGCTCAGACCGTGTTTTCCCATGTTGTAAGATGCTGGCCTTTGTTCACTTTTCAGAGAAAGAAGGAATCCATCAACACCTATAGATCATCCATCCATCCATTTTCATTCGCTTAATCCGGGGTCGGGTCGCGGTGGCAGCAAGTCCAGCAGGCTGACCCAGGCTTCCTTCTCACCAGCAGCATTTACCAACTCATCAGGGGGATCCCGAGGCGTTCCAAGGCCAGCCGGGAGATATAGTCCCTCCAGTGTGTCCTGGGTCTTCCCCCGGGGTTGGACGTGCCTGGAAAACCTCTAATGGGAGGAATCCAGGAGGCATCCAAATTAGATGCCCGAACCACCTCAGATCATTTGACCTATAGATCATTTGACCTTTTTTTTTTACATTGACAACTTTTGATATCGTACTCCTATTGGTGTTTCAGCTTTATAGTTAAGATAACAAACGGATCGAGTGAACCTTCCACTGAACAACATTTGTAATAAATGTATTAAAAAGTAGTAAGTGAGTTTAGATCATCTTTCTCTAAAATTACAAAGCAAACTTAAGCTTGAACTTGTAAAACATATTCTCTCCTCCCACCCCCCCTTTTACCTGAAACATATGATACACATATACCCGACCCAGAGACTGAACAGCAGAGACAGTGCTGTCATTTCAAAAGGCGTGAATGCATTATCCAACCGTTACTCTGCACTGGAGAAGAAAATCTCCATGAACACCAAGGCTATTACAAACATATGTGAAGAGTTGAAAGGACTGCAGATCAAAGTCAAAGTAAAAAAAAAAGAAGAAGGAGAAAATGTAAAAAAAAAAAGATGTCTTATGCCAGGCTGCAGAGAAGAGAGGATGCAGGAGGATACAGTAATGTCCCCTCTGGCTATACAGCATGTGAAACTTGCAATGAAGATGCAAGGCAAGAAGTTTTGGAGCATGTATTTTTTTAAAGATCACTAACAAAGAGCCCTGATTCATAACTACAATCTCACAATCCTAACTTTGAAATGTTTTTGTGTCGACTGTTTGCCGGGCTTGTGGTTTGAGCACTTTAATCTTATGAAGTGCCAGGTTTGACCAGGTATGGACTATTGCTCCAACTTGTGTTTTCTTTCCCGGCAGAATGTGAAACTCAGCTGTCATGGCTTTCATTAGTTATGGCAAATATAGCAAAGCAGTTTTCATGCAGCGCAAGCAGGGAATTTACTTGATTTGCCAAGTGCATATGAAAACAGTGCCATTTATTTTTGAGTGATGCTCACTCGTGCATGCCTTAAATCACTTTGAATGCTTTTTTTTCTCCTTCTACTTTTAACAATACTAACAAAAACCTTTGGGGAACAAGCAATGAAGTTGAACACCGGTGTACGATGTGGTCACCCTGATCATTTGTAACTGCTGGCCTGCAACACCCAATTCACCGCCATGGATTGTGTATCAGAATGAAGATAATTGTATTTATAAATGATTTTAAAATGCATCCATTACATTCTCCTCACAACATTAAAGATTCAGGAATATCAAGCTGCACAGGAAAAACAGGGGAGTAATTTTTCCAGAGTTAACATTATATTCCTCTAAAGTAGTAATATTTCATCATTTTGGAGCGTAATTACTAGCCGTAGCCAGTAGAGTAGGAGTAAATATTCAGAATAAAATCTATTGGAGTACAACAGCGTGACCACGCCCACTACGGTTCCTTAAATTACGTTTCTGCCGCCATGAAACCTCTCACTACGCTGGAACGAGCTGACGGTTTATGGGACGGAAGAGAGCTGAAGGGAATCAAATCCAATTCGATATATAATCGGATCCGATTCTATTAAATATATCATCATGTAGATTTATTTATTTAAAATATGAACACTGAATAGAATAAAAAATACTCTGAGGCAAGAGTAGATTTTACTCTATTTAGACTGGGACCAAATGTTCTACCAAATGGTATTTTTTTTTATTTGAGTAAAATTTACTTTGACAAATTTACTCTGTGGTTACGCTGTAAGATGCTAGCTATGTATAGATACGTTTTCTTAAAAAGAACTAGTAAATCCTGAGGCAGCAAATAGAAAACTTTGTGAAGCTAACGGTTGTGACTGGGCAAATTTCTCTGATGGGTAGCATGATGTGCTATTTAATATAATTAATGCTTCAGAGCCATTCCTTTATTATTTGTAATTTGTATGCAATGGCACAACTCAAGCCAAGACTATACTTGCTTTTATGTTTTCAAAAAAAAATCTCTAGGATAAGCACAAGTAAGCCTCATTATAAGAGGAGGGGGGCTTTAAAAGTGCATCTATCAATGCCTATAAATGGCTCAAAATCATACTGTAAGGGTCCTGCATTTCGGATGTCTTTGTTGTTAACTGCAGATATCTAAGTTAATTCAAACCCCAGCAGAAAATGTGTAATTTGGTTAATTGATTTGAAAAGTTTTTAGGCAAAAAAATCTCCAATTATTTTTCATTCTAAGCCTTATGTGTTCCCAAAGGAGGGGATTTGTTTTACCATACATTACATACTTACCATATATTTAAAAAAAACATACTTTTGGAAGAGAAATATAACATTTTCACAAAAGTAAAATGTGTAAATTTGCTGTCATGATTGTAACGGATTACTTCACACCTCCGATATGGATGCTTTTGATAGCTGAAATGTGTAAAGCAGCTGCAATAATAACCCTATAAGCCGTTAGGATAGAAACCATTTGTAATGATGATACAAGTTCTGCGGGTTACACCGCCTTGCTTACACAAATAGCCGCGCGTTCGTGAGAGGAACGCGTATCACATTGCCAAGAGGCGGCCTCTCTGCGGTTGCCCCGACCAGAGATAAGCTGCTAAGCTGCAGATGAAAGTGTGTGTGCATGTAGAGAGCGTGGCGTGGTGAGCAGCTGTGGTCAGCCAGATTTGGGAGCCCTCTGTGACACCACAGTGAAGAGGAGCTTTGCTTCACGATGCACACGGTCACTTCCTGTTGACCTTCGCATCAATCCAGCTGACTTCTTAGGAAATAGGGAACATAGAAGTAGATAAAAGGAAAAAGATGCACCCCAAAAAATTGGAAATGCATAGGAGGTAAAATATTTTCATTTACAAGTGAAATTAGAATGTTCTGGTTTTTGACAGTTGTCATCCAAAAATACACAGTGTCATCTTGTTTTAATCCTGAAGTATCCGCCTTTCTGTGTGGAGTGCGTCTGTGGATTAGCGGATAATGTTTGTGAAAGGTGCTTTGTGGATCCTGCACAGGATAAATATAGATATGGATGGATGGATGGTTGCCCCCAAGTTCATCTTTTGTAGCAAATTACAAAAGGATGAATGCGTCAACATAAATGGATCATAAAGCAAAGATCATAATAAAGTTGAAGCCACGGGTCTTGAAAGTAAAAAAAGAAGCTTCTCACGAGTTCTGGATAACTTTGTCACAAAAGGCGCTTGTTTCTCTTGTGTCTGTGGATAACTTTGTCACAGACACGAGACAAATTAATAATTAGTATGAAGGCCGATTGATCTTTTCATTTAACTCTCAGCAAGAAAAGCAAACATATTTATTTCCAAAAATGAAAGATCCACATGGTAGTAGCTTTTTTTTTTATAACGCAATGCAAAATGTTGTGTTTTAGAACAAATACAGTAGATGACATGCTAATATATTTAACTAGTATATTTTGAAGGCATATAAGTTATTGTAAATACACATGTGCTGTGCAGATTTGCACAATAAAACAGACACTGACAATAAAACATAAAATAAAGTGACCCCAGAAGTCAGTGAGTTTATAAGGAACAGGTTCATACTTTAATAAAAGTTTTTTTTACCCCTTGGCACAGATCTGCTATCAAATAAATAAAGCAATTAATCAAATACAATCTATATAAACTAAACAAAGTAATGAAAAACCATTAGGAGGGAGGGAAAGGAGAGAGAACAGCTAGTGCTAAACAACTTTCTTCTACAACAAACACCAAGTGAACGTGTGTCTGCGTGTGGAGAGACGGACAGATAACTACTCCTCCCTGCTAAGTGGGACTGGCGGATATTGAAGTACTAGCTGACAGTAGGCGAGTGAGATAGCTTAACAGTTTTTTTTATTATAAATAAGCCTTAATTTCTTTCTACATGATACTGGTTTATCATTTCTGCAGTCCACTATATACATCAGTTTAAAAAAATGTTGATACATGGATGTTAAAAAGCAAATTAGTGGTGCAATACATATTATAATAACATGGAGGGGTGGCTGTGAATACTGACGACTTTATACAACAGGACAGAGGATGGTGGAGGTGGAAGTTTATGTCACCGGGTTTGAAAACATTTGTTTCCGAAAAGAGGCGCTGACAATTTGAAAAAAAAGAAAAAAAAGAATTAAAGAAAAAAAAAAAAGCATTCAGGTGGATTTTGATAGCTGATGACTGAAAGCATTACTATTATTATTCCGATTCCAAATATATAAATGTTATTATGGTAAAAGGCATAGGGATTTGAACAGAAGTTGTCTAAAGATTAAAACAGGTTTCAAAAGGAAGTTGATTCACCAAAGCGTCTGGTAAAACCTGTGACAAAACCCAGAAGGAAGAAAAACTGCTTTCCCAACTCTCACCAAATACGTTAGAAGTGCTCTTGAGCAAGGCACTTGCTCCAGTGATGCTGCTTTGAAGACTGCAGAGTGGAAGTGAGTTTTGGTGGCCAGCTTTCTGATGTGAGTTCATGCAATTGTACGAATGTGAAGCGATGCATTGGATAAAGGAGTGCCGTCTGTTCAGTGAAACTCTCTCGGGGGAAAAAAAGAAGTTGAAAAATTGCAACCTGACCGAGCCTTTCACCCCAAATTCCTTCGCTCGTCGTGTCGAATCGGACCACCCTGCAGGAGGAACGGTTGCCGGCGTGCTCTCCGTTCACACAGCCAGGCGGCCATTTCCACACTACTTGCATTGGGAGAGCCACACTGGTATCAACGCTGTTTCGGCTGAGGGGGAAACTACTGACAAAAGAGAGTTACAGTTGTATGTTGTGCAGGAACAGCAGTGTGAGGTGAGGAAACTGAGGTATGGAGCACAGCTGGGATTCCTCCCTTGAGGCAAGCGGGGACGATGACAGCGTTTTCCACTGCTGGGTCCCAAGGGAGAACCCGACCGAAATGGTGCCTCCGTTACAGGACGGCCTGCAGCTGTGAAGGCACACAAGGGCTGAAGGGCTGAGGGTAAGACTGGCATTCACGCCATTCTTGCTCATCACTAAAACACGCTGACACTTAAGGCGGACGAACACAATCAAACATGGTGGATAAAGTTTGAAACCTAATGGGCCTTAGGGTCTGGTTCACATAATCTATCATTGTCTGTATGGATGAGGTTGGCCTCGAGTACAGCTTTTAAGCCGGAAGAAAAAAAAGACTATGGAGGTGAAGGGTTAGGTAATTTCTCCATGTGATGCTAGGATGTGTTTAAAAGAACATGTGTGCTTGTGACGAATAAAGAGGGAGAAAACAGTTAACTGCTATCCTGGAGAACCAACAAGGTGATCGGCACCCTGACATGAATGAATGAATTAATGAATATATACTTTATTAATCCCCAAGGGGAAATTTTGTTGTCGTCATCAGCAGCTCACATGTTGCTGGCAGAAACATCTGCATTTCTTTTCTTCTTTTTTGTAAAACCATGGCTGCCCGAAGAGCATCATGGGATAGAACGAACTATCGGAGAGCAACAGTGGTGAGTTATGGGTGTAGTGGAGACCGGTGGCCGAGCCCAGTGTTATCCAGCACCAGAGGAATGAGACAGCTGAAAGAGCCCTCGCCCCGCCGCACCACAAACAGAGCCTTGTTGGCTGAGCGCTGAGGCCACATGGCAGTACGGTGAAAGACCTGCCGACAGCTGGAGGGACAGGAAGATGCCATGGAAACAGAGGGGGCAGCCGTGTGAGGCTTGAGTTGGGGGTGAAAGTGCTACCCTGAAAGTCAGGAAACAGAAGTCGAAAAAGAAAAAACGTTGTGACAGGCAACTCCAGTGTGAATAGGTGAAACTTCAATGTAGGGGAAATGACACTAACAAAAAACACCAACCTCTTTGTTTCAATTCAGCAAATATGCATAAATAAGGCCTGAACCAGAACTGAAGTTCTCCTGAACTGATGTCACAATCGCACCATCTCTAGTTATGTCTTCAGGATCATGGGACTGAGATCACGTGATTTTGGACATTCAAATAAATCAGAGAGCTTTAATTAATTTAAACACTCTGGACTGGCGTTAAAGGGCAATTGCCGTTTCAGGAAAACTACACTGCCACTTTTAAGAAATCTTAGATTTTTCAGTTTCTAATTCACCTTTATGCAGAACCCACACACTAGCTCTGAAGGAGTATGCGTTCTGTAAAACACTGTGTATTGTGAGGTCTAGCTCCTGAACAGCACTGCTGAGAGTTGGGATTTCAGTCATTCAGGCATAAGAACCAGATCACAGTTGCGTATCAAATCACATTTTGAAACGGAGAGAGAGAGAGACTGAGCGAGAGATTGCTCAGTCTGTTTTATGTTTATCGTTAAATGTTTTGCAACTCCCGCCAGGACAAATTCCTTGTATATGTAAACATACTTGGCAATAAATGGTTCTGATTCTGAGATACAGTTGTACATTTTCTAGTCAAAATGGGGCTCCTATGGTCTTATAAAATGCGGTTGGGAAGGAAAATAAACATAAAAGCTTCGGATAGTGAATACAAAGATATCACATTATCAATAAAGCTTATAAAATTGATAACAATATATACCTTATGTACAGTCAATGTTAGTCAATACAAGTAAGGAGTTGTTTGACACTTACTGCAGATTATGACATGATTTCTTTTCTTTCAAAAAAGTTTCCAAGTAATTTGAAAATAACCTCTGAATGCTTAGTCACCATTACATCATCATTAACAATTAGGATACAATTAGAGGTAGCAGCGGATTTGGGATCTCTTTTTTTTCCTTTATAACGTTTCAACATTGTTCCTTCTCATTTTTGCTTACGTGGCATTGCGTGCTTGAATCAGAATCTTCATTTTCATCTTCAAAAACCTGCCTGACAGCCTGCTTTAAATACTCACGCACCCATGAGTGCACTTCAAGTGGTTTTCAACAGACACCAGTGTCGTGACACTCACATACACACACACACTCGCACACTCACACTCGCTACGGCCACACGTCCACACTGTTATACACACACACACTCATATACACACTGTGCCTGGCTCTCCCATCACCTGTATTCTTTCATATATTTTTGTCTTTAAATCACAGTCTTTTCTTCCTTTTTCCTTAAAAACCTTTTGGGTCTGGAAGGGTTATGTTGCTGGTTTAGAGCCGCAGAGTTCACCAGGTAGAGGATTACAGGGTCTGGGGCGAGAGGATCTTCGGAGTTGTTTATCAAATTGTCCCGTTGTGCCTCCTCTCTGGCTCCAGCCGTGATCCTCAGTTCTACTATGGCCCTAAATCACTGTCCTGCTGCATCCCCAAGCTTTTGTATGTACGACCAACTTCTTTATAACACTGATTAATAACCTCTCACTGGGACACCCCTCCCATGATCCTCCTCTCCTGCCAATGTCCCACGTCTTCTACAAAGGCACTGCAGTACTGCACAATGTAGAGTAGCCTGGCGGCTGACGAGGAAGCTCACTGCAGTCGGTGTCTGCCTGTGCAAATTCAGGACTGGTAAAAGTGGTGGTAGTGGTGATGGTGTTCATGGTGGTGGTGATGCTCATGCCGCTGCACCATTTGTGCCAGCCCCCCCTCGTACAGCAGCACACTGGGCAGGTCCCGCACCTGCTCCTTCTCCACCACTGGTCCCGGAGCCAGAGAGCCCAAGGCCCTGTAGCCCTGGCTTTCCTTGGACCGCTGCTTGTGCTTGCGGTAGGGGGCTGTGGACTGGTGAGGGGGGGTCTGGCTGGGTAGCGCCGTGGGAGGAGGGACCCCTCGGCTCCGCATCACCCTGGCACTGATTTGCGCAGGAGGTATGCGGCTGTGGGTCTTGGGAGAACGGATGGCATGTTTCCCCGAGTCTTGGCCTCGCGTGCGGGCCGTGTGGAGGCTGACGGGAGCCACAGTGTCCACAACAGTCTGTAAGCGGCGGTGGTGGGAATGGGAGTGGCCATTTTCTGGTTCATGGGAGCGGGAGCGAGTCTGGTTGGATGAGCGGGTCTGAGGCTCGACTTTTGTCGGCTCTGGGGTGGGCGCTGCAGAGAAAGCAGAATAAAGCAGAATAAATGACAAACTTCTAGGTTGAAGAGAAACAAAAACAATTATGTCACAGGACTTGTCAAAATGCACTCAATACTCTTGAAAAAAGGAAGAAAAATAACCCATTACATGCAAATGATCATGCCAACAGTCCACTAATGAAGATTTAGTAAAAAAAAAAAGCTCCACAATAAGATTCTGGCAGCTTTACTTCTGGTTCTTTCTTTATGCGGATAACCCTGGCTCAATGTGACAGAGAGCAGATCTCTGTTAGCACTTTTCTAACAAGACCAACATTAAAATAATCACTTGTCATCACTGACCGTCAGATCAAGGCTGCTGCTTATTAGACCTAATATTTCACTTCACAACAGCCCTTTATGTTGATGGGCTGTAGCCTTGAACACTTGATGTATTGTGCTTGCCTGAGCCCAGATGTTTGTACTGGCTGGAAGTTCACCTAATGGCTCCAAGCAGGTGCCGCAGTAATGAGGGCCCCTGGATGCAGCTTCAAAGGGCCACGGCCTGCATTTCTCCCTCCCCTCTCCCCCTCTAAAGCCCTGGCCCCGGTCCACTCACCGGCTCCGAAGCGGGATGTGTAGTTTTCGATGCCTGCCAGGTCCAAGTAGTGGTTCCTGCGTTCCAGGTTCTCATCCACGCAGTGGCGCTGGCAGCCGGGCTGGGTGTGGTGGTCACTGTGGTGGCGCCTGTGGACACAAGCGGCACCTCTCATTAGGTCGCAGTTTGGGACAGAGAGGTTCAGTATGATAGTGTTTGGAGAAAGTAAAACAAGTGTTCCTTATGATCAGGCAGTAGCACAGTAATTGTTAGAGAAGTGAGATTGTGACTGAAAAAAATCTCAGGTTTAAACCTCAAATGGCAGGATTTGAAAAGTGCAGTGAGAGGGAAGACTCCCTTGTACTGTTCGCTCCTCATCAGTACAGTGGAGGTACATTTGAGCAAAGCTAATTAAAGAGTAGAGGACAACTGCAGCTCCCAAGTGTGAATCCTTCCTCAAACAACCACTGCCACTCGCCACTTTGAACGTTTTTTTTTTTTTTTAAGTGAACGTTATAATCAGTCATATAATGAAAAACATGATAACAATGAGTTTCAAATTCTCCTTGTCCTTCTTGCAGACACCACAAACTTCAACAATAGAGAGCGGCTTGTTCAGGGGAGGTGGGGTTTTTTACCTTAGGAGTGCTCGAGTCTTCTTGTCCATACTCTTGGGGTCTTCTATGCACTTGTCATTTTTCTCCCTGGGGTGGGACATGTCTGTGTATGAAAGACACAAGGCTATTATCAAAGAGAGCTACACAGAGCAGTCACACACACACACACACACACACAAACACACACATGACAACAGTCACACAAGCCTCAGAAGAAAGCAACCTTTGTTTTGGGGTTTTACTTTGAAGATCTATAGAAAAGGAAAACAACAATGCTTCATTTATTCTATTTTCAACTCCCAGCCTCTTATAAGGAATGGAATGAAGAAAAAAAACAAGAAAAAAAAACCATGCAGACTTCAGAAATTGTTTATTAAGGACTCGAGATCTGATGCAGTTTCAAATTAGCATGAAGGCAACCGGCGATATTTTCAAAGCTTGCTCCGTGTTGAAGGATATTTATAGCCGAAACAATAGGACGCGAACACACAGGAATATATACTTTTTGAGATATTTTTCCCTGACTACTTGTTTACCAAGTCGTCAGTGAGAAAAGTTAAGTTGAACGTAGCTATATTTTCCCGGCAGCTCTGAAAAGGGGGGAGGAAGAGAGGGGAGAAGAGAGGAAAAGAGGGAACTTTGGAGAAAAGAAAAATGGCTGCGGTTATCAAAAGGACTCGGCACATCTCTTAAGGTTTCTTTCAGAGTATTTGAAGGCGCTGAGGGAGGGGGCCCTCTCTTAGCTCTGTCACTCCCCCCATCATTAAAAATGAACCCCATTGAGTGGGAGAGATGGAGCGGCGCCGAAACTGCAAGGAACAAAGCTCTGACAGGCCTAAAGCAGCCGCCTTTCTGCATGACAACAAACACATATCTGGGTGAGCTGACAGCAGGCAACACAAGAGGGACCCAAAAACGCCCTCTCTTCCCCCCCTCCCTCGCCCACCGCGTTAACGGCAGCTTTACCTGCCGCACCCTGCGTGCAACTCCTCCACCGCTGGCTGGAGTCGGGAGCCACCGACAGCTTGACCCGCAACGTCTTGCTGCTGCTGGGAGAATGGTTGACGGAGGCGTCCACGACCTCATAGATGGTGTGCAGCAGGCTAGTGATGTCCTGTAGGACAGAGGAGGTGGAGGCGATTTTACACACGGCATCCATTTAAGAGCAATCATTTTATCAATGCGTATTAATCAGAAGATAGAGAAAATAGGTCACATAGAAGATTGTTTTTATCACCCTACTGTTTGAATTCAATATTCTGCAGCTTTGTGCATTAACACTCTGTATCATAAGTCATGCTAGCTAGGAATTTAAAGAAGTGACTGAGTGAAGAGAACAGAGAAAACTCAATGATGTCAGTTGTTTTAGTTCAGCTTTCCAAGTTGAAGCCATCAGACACGGTGTAAAGACAAGTTATAAATTCATGAAAAGAAACGTCTTGGCGGCAGCAGAGGAGGCTGACTGAGATGGCAGGCCTGATGCGACTCGTGTTCCGGCTGTGTGAGCGCTACACTTTCTCTATTTAATTCCTTGGTGTCTCTTAAATGACTGAAATTACGTCTGCATAGCGAGCAACTCCTGTCTCCACCTTATTGGTGGAGACAGGAGACAAAAGCATGTGTACACAAACTCAACCACACGTAAGCACACATTCGCATTTAAAAAAAAGGGGACGTCACGCTGATTTTAGAAAGAGGTAACGGGCCATATTTGGACAGCTTCATTTGCACATAAAGTAATGCAGTCTCTTGTGTCTGTTTAGAAGCTAGATTTTTGCATTGATGAGTGTTTTTGTGCACCATACTGAGATAATGACTCCCTCTTGGGTGCAAGCAAGTGTGCTGGATCTTTTCAGACCAAACCAGAATCCTAATTGTCCTTTAAAAATGCCCCCTGGTAGTGATGCGAAATGAAATGACATGACTCATACAATTTCTCAAAGCTCATTAGTGTTTTACTTTGGATGGTAACACAGTTTCACCATAAGAGCACCTTTTACAGAACTGCTGAGAATTAAGTCGACGGCACACAAATCATTTTCACTCACTATCGCACTTTGAATCAGAAGAAAAGGGACTACTATGAATTCTTCAGGGACCGGTTCCATATACTGGTTTCAGACATAGACGCACTATAAGAAAAAAGTCAAATGAAATAAAATAAAAGCTTCCTGTGTCATTTTTGGTTTCCTTTCTCTTTTTTTTATTTGCGTGAAGGAATAAAAAGAAAAAAGAAGAAAAGTTGCAGAAGAAAGCTTTTCTCTCCCCCTTCCAACCGCCGTCTGCCGTCTCATGAGCCATGGAGCCACAGGCGATGCCAAAAAAACTGCACAGCCAACCGCACTGAGGACAGCTCAAGTCTCTCTTTGCGCCGTTTCAAGTTGTTCTCAAAAAACACGGGCCTTTCTGGATGTTCCCTCAGATCTGTACCAGGCAGACGCAAGCCACAAGGTACCTCGCAGGAGCAGAGACGTCTCTGGATTTGGTTCTTAGCAGTGAGATTGGGTTTGAGGCTTGTGACTTCTATCCTCTCTTTTTTTTTTTTTTTTTGGGGTGTGGCGATACCAGAATAGAGCAGAATTTAAGATTTACAGGGAAGTTATTGATCCACTCTCACACCCAAAAGGGGGGTGTTTTGTCGCTGTGAGATGCTGACCACATGCATTTTGCAACAATTACAATCTGCCTATTGAGACATGTTTGAGTCATATCATTTTTTTTTTGTTAATGCCGGATAAGGTCTTAAAAGCCTCATTGTACGTCATTATACCTTGTTTATTACATCTATTTATTAGTTAATTTAATAGTTTTTCCCCCCAGGTAAATCAATATTATTACCTCTCTGGTGACTTTGCCATTGTTGTCGAAGTCGTAGAGGGTGAAGGTCCACTCCTGTCGGTTATCCTCCTCCACGGAGACGGCACACTCCAACTCCTTAAAACAGAGCAGCACAGAACTATCAGTATCATCCGGCATGTACATGCGTGTATGAGCGTGTTTTGCCATTGCCCTAGTTTCATCCAAAGGGGAGGTAATAAACGTCCTGTTCGGTGTCGACACTCACTTCAAACTGAAGCTGTTTCTGTGGCCCCGCGAGGGATTGGCTGTCCCTCGCCTGCATCTTCCCCTCCACACAGCAGCTGTCTGTCTTCTCTGGGGGTAAAGCCACTGCAATCACACACACACACACACACACACACACACACACACACACACACACACAGAAAGAGAGACACACACACACGCGCAAAGATAAAAGAGAGAGCCTGAGGATGGAAACGTTGGGTGCAGTCATAACCTGAGGATATGTCGTCGCCTTCAAGTGTTCCTTGTAAGCTCCTACTTCCGAGTTTGGCAGCTGCAATTAAGATGTGTCGCATATTCAAGTGCTCCTGGTTGGAAATAAACCCACACAGCCAAACTCTTCCGTTTTTGTATCACTGCTTTTATTCTGAAATCTGTATTTTAATATTTATTTTAAAAAAAACAGGTATGCTAGTTAAGTATACTACACAAATATGTCCTCATGGCCGTACAGGCTCTGCAAATTAGAGCTTCTAGTTAAAATGTTGTTTGGTTGCGCAAATGCACTGAGCTAGTATGATGTATTTACGGTATTTATGATAATACTCAAAATGTGGCGGAAAATGTAAGACCAGTTTGGCTCAAAATGTGCTCTTTGGAGCTGATTGACCTAAATTGGTCTTCAAGTTGCCTCTACCAGTCCTGAAAACACACGTGTGGCAACCGTTTTTGATTATATTGCACGGTTTTATGTCAGGTAGCGAGATCCTTATTGCATCATTTCAGAGAGCCAAAGTACTGCTGAAACAAAACACTGATATCAAGACTGGAACTGGAACCCAAGATGTCAATCCAATAGAAACAGGAAAACATTTTGAAACTGTGAAAGAATTATTTCTCCAATGGCAAAAGCTCTTCCATCAACCACAAATGCAATAACAGTTTTTCAGCTTTTAGCTGCAGTATATATTTAACCCAAGGGGTTCCCGCTGAGTGGTGGTGTCAAACATAAAAAACTAAATGACATAACATGTCTTAAACATGATAGAATATTTGGATATAAATGGCGGATCAGAAACAGCATGTGAACATGAAAAGGCTCACGGGGGACCCATGGGAGCTTTAAGGAATGACATTCACCGTAAATTACCATCCAGACATGCAGTAAAGGCAGAAAGTCCAGCGGGAGAACTAATCCATCATATGCACTTAAACTGATGCTCAGATCCACCTGTGTGGAGCCTGACAACATGTACTGTACCATACAAGTCAATGATTGTTTCCCTGTACTACAATTTACGACACCAATGTCCCAGACAGGATTCATTGACAAATGTTAATACTCCTTTTAACACTAAATCAACGAGCCTGAAGACATTAAGTTTGCATCGACGCTGGGCTTTTCACGGCCCGCCCTGTTGGGAAATCAGCGAGCGATGTTCCTCTATAGCAGTGATTCTCAACTGGTGGGTCGCGACCCACATTCCTCTATATAGGCTGAGCGAATCATTGGAACTAGGTCACATAGGGGTTAATTCAACATTATGTTAACGTCTGGGGCCACAGTTAATGGTGATATATATTTTTTTTTGGGGGGGGGTCCACTATATTGTAAGAAAGTACACCATGGTGTACATATATAACACAACTGTCCCTGTCTGGTTCGATATTTTTGTTTCAGCGATGGGTGCTGGCCCAGACCTGATGCTACCAGATATCCTTCTCCGCTTTGAAAACTAGCCTTTGTTTGAGACACGAGACCGCAGGAAACACACAACATGTAAACTGAGATTTGGGAGGCGTACATGCCGGCTCCTTCACGAGGCTTTACGAGTTGCTTCATCCTCATATATACACGTTTGTTTTTTCGTAGAGGCTTGTCACAGCCAGCCTCTACTCAGCCACAGCCCCTCTATGTTTTTACCTCGAGTCATTTTGCTTTGCAAGAGCATCAGCTCCGCTCCCCTCATCCAATCACAGTCCTGCGGGCTACACACACACACACACACACACACACACACACACACACACACACACACACACACACACACACACACACACACACACACACACTTTCTCTCTCCACCCTCCCCATCTCCTCTCTGCTCTGCCACACTTTGAAGTTCCGTTCTCAAACCTTTTGGAAGAAGATCAGACCGGCTGTAAAACAGAATCACTAATTAATTAAGCCAAGTCAAATCTGAAACACTGTTTGTTTGCTCGCCAACGAAGCAGACACAACAGCCCAATTTCTTTCCTCCTGATCCAAAGCAGATCAAAGCGGACCTGTCTCATCCCTGGGTAGGGGAAAATGCCAGAAATGAAAGGCATCATCCCAGGGAGCTTTTACCAACTTTTTGGAGACGAGCAGCATTTGGGGTCCCGCTGTTTGATCATCTGAGGTGCTCAAAGGGAACATTGTGTGCGAGGGCAAATCTGTTCCGTAGCAGGCTCAATATGGTGGTGAGATGCTTATCTCGGAGCTAATGAAATGCCGGGAGGAGTAACAGTAATCTGCTATCACCCCCCCCACCACAGACATAAGCCGACTCTTTATGAGAGGAGCTCAGCCAGGGGATTGGCTGCACATCAGATCTGAGGGGCAAGACGAGGGCAGACGAGGCAGGCACCCTCCAAGCCAAGCCTGTTTTTTTCAGTAGCCATGCAACACACACGTGCATGCATTCACTCATACACAGAAACGGAGGCAGGTCTGGAGATCCAATCACTCCCAGCTTAGCTAGTGTGACTGTATTGCACGTAGCTGGGCCTGTCCACCTCCTCGTACATTGGGACAGCTCAGTGTCGGGCACTGAAGGGATTTTGGGATGGCCTTCGAGGTGATCGCGACATCGTCTCGTCCTTCAGAGGCCACCACTGAAGTACTCATTAGCAAGGCACTTAATCATCCAGCGGTCTTGTTCAGCCACTAGACTGTGCTGGGTAGCGCACATGTGAACAAATCTAATCTGAACAAAGATGCTGATGGTGAGTTTCTTCAGCAAACTTTTCCCTGGTTAACAAAAGGTTAAAAGAACTTAATAAAAAGCCCATGTAGGATATTCTTCTTGCATGCTGGCAGTAACGATGTAACGTAACCTAAAGACACTTTCATCATTGAGCCCTTCTTCCCTCCTTTGTAATTTTTGCAGGCAAGTCCTTTTTTTAATACCAAGTGCTTCCTTAAAGCCAGAGGAAAGAAGGCTTTTGTTGTCTTATCATCTCACTGTTTTCTCCTTCATTTTCACCTAACTTGTCCTTGTTACATGTGGACAACAGATCAGATCACTGCACTAAACGCAGTTTGTGCAGGGGGCATCACAAATGTCTTTATTTGGGTACTTTAAGTGGGCCAGAGGTACAAAATGGCATGTCATTATTACAAATTAAACTGAAGAACCGCTTTGTGAACAAATTGTTTTCATTAGAGGACAATAACACAGTAATTGTAAATCACAGTCAGAAAAAAAAGTGTTAGAAAAGTGTTCAGAAAGCTGCAGCTGATTCAGAACGCTGCAGCTCGAGTCCTCACTAAGACCAGGAAAGTGGATCACATCACTCCAGTTCTGAGGTCTTTGCACTGGCTCCCTGTCAAACAAAGAATTGACTTTAAAATCCTGCTGCTGGTATATAAAGCACTGAATGGTTTAGGGCCTAAGTATGTTTGTGATCTGCTGCTACCTCATGAACCATCCCGGCCACTCAGGTCGTCTGGGACGGGTCTACTTTCTGTTCCAAGAGTCAGAACTAAACATGGAGAAGCAGCGTTCAGCTTTTCTGCTCCACATATCTGGAACAAGGTCCCTGAAAGCTGCAGGTCTGCTGAGACCCTCAGCTCCTTTAAGTCCACATTGAAGACTTTTCTGTTTGCTGCTGCCTTTAATTGAACCAGATTCAATTACTGCATCTCACTACTGCATTTTATTTCTTAAACTGCACTGCAACTTTTATTTTTTATGTTGCTTTTTCTACTTTTATTTTGCTTTTTGACTGTTTTAATGTTTTCTTAACTGTTTTTAAATCTGCATTATGTTTTGATGCTTTTAATGGTTTTATGTGAAGCACTTTGAATCGCCTTGTTGTTGAAATGTGCTATACAAATAAACTTGCCTTGCCTTGCCTTGCCTACCATTTTCCTGAGGGTGAATTTTAGCTTGCTGGTGTGAATAAAAAAAAAATAATACAAAAACGATCAGTTGATTAACCTCAACTACTAAAATCTACACGGCAAAGTATGGGAAGCAAAACTGTGTCACATTCTTCCTGACTGGGATCTCATTTTAGCCCACTTCAAAGTTCTGGTATTGTCACATTGCTCCACCCACAAACATGACAGTTGCCTCTACGTGCTAGTTGACACTGAAGGAGTTTGTAAATTAAACATGATGTATTGAATTCTTTAGATGTCTGTTGTGGAAAGATCCACCAACAGTCTGTATGAGTATGTTTTTTTTAAAGCAAAATTATTTGGTCCTTCGTCTTTTGAATCACTGAGAATGAACGGAGCAACGAGTTCCAATTAGCAACATCTGTCTTGAAGGGAGGACAACCTCGGCCCAATGATTGGAACTCATTTCGTACTCCATTTATCAGTTGTGTTATGTCTTGTCTCTCTATTTAGTCTATTTTCCAGTGACGCAGAGCTGAAATAAAAGTACAAAAAATGTTTGCCACTCTTCCAAATACTCGTTCAGCTCTCCATTTCTGCCTCAGCCTCACGTCCGATTCTGTCTTTAAATGGGAGGGAGAGACTCTCTTCCTGGATCTCTTAATCCAGGATCACATCACAAAACATGAAGGAATTGAGGCACTTTGCAGAGCACCACTGGGGGAGGGGTGGATGAAAGATGGAGGTGGAGAGGCGGGAGGGAAAGTAAAGAGGACCTCATCAGCACATTGTTGGGGCTTAGAGAATGGGTGTGGAGCAGAGGGGAACAACTGCACAAAAAAAGAACCACACAAGTACCTGGAGGGATGTTATAAACTGTTTTTTTGCAGGTTTTCATTCAGATCTATATAAAGGGGACAAAAATCAGTGGAATGTGCTGGTGTAGCCTTTGGTGATGGGCCTACCTTCCAAACGGTAGTGTTCATCACCGATCCTCTCTGCACATGCTTCATCAATGGCCTCCTGGAAAGAGAAATACACAGAACAAGACACATAAATCACGATTTCAAGTCATATAATGGAGAAGCATCATATTTTTGTCACGTAAAAACAAACTTCTTTAACGATGCGAATCCACAGCACAGCTTTCCAACACACAGTGACATGCCCGGATCAAAATTACAGCGTTCATACATCTATTTATGAACAAAGATTGACAACTGTGCTCTGAGCTTAAACAACAGCGGAAAGTTTAGGAGGATGGTAATTGCAGGACTGAAGCAAACTGAGCATTAAGACTGGCATTCAGAAATGAGTCTATGAAGGAAGCGTCTCAATCGCAGCTGACGGCACTGCAGGATTCTGAGAAGAGGGCTGGTAGTAGGGCTATTTCAGTGGCGGGCTATCATTGCAGCGATGCGTTCAGAGACTTGTTTTGATCCAGGACTGTTTTCACCCGCGCCCCTTCTCCTGGCAGCCCTGTCTGTTAGTGCATACCACAGAGGCTGGAGGGACATGCGATCCCCGGGCTTCACTATGGAAAAGTCCAGCTCAGGTATCCATGTGGCATTGCAGTCACCTGGCCCGAAAACCATTACTCAGGGGGTTGAGAAAGGCATGTACATGCACACATTCGTTCGCACAAAGTCGAACGCGCACACACACACACACACACACACACACACACACACACACACACACACACACACACACACACACACACACACACACACACACCAAAACATTTGCATCAATCCAGATAAATTGCTAACAGACTCTGCTGAGAGATTCCTATCAAAAGGAGATGATTAACCTTATTAATAAATAAGTAACTTCATACAATCCTTGGATATGAGTGTAAGATTGTGATTGTGTGTGTGTGTGTGTGTGTGTGTGTGTGTGTGTGTGTGTGTGTGTGTGTCAGAGGCTGTCAGCATGAGAGGGGATTTCTGTGTAATCCTGAGAGGTAGAAGGTCAGATGGTGTGATCCTACCCTCCTCAGACTAGTGCCGGCCGGGCTGCAGCGCTGTGGGTGGCCTCAGGAAGAGAATACAGCGAACCCACAAGACTAACTGGCTGGCTGGCTGGCTGTCGGACTGATGCCCCAAAGCAGGGACCCGGGATGAACCCGTGTTTGTGGTTGGTATGAACGGGTCAACACACGTTCCGATCCGGCTTCACGACCCTGGTCCTGAGCTGGTTTTAATGTGGTCCGCTCAGCTTTGGTATGATGAGGGGAAATCAGTAGTTTCTATGATGATTGCAGGATTACATTAAACTTTCTGTATGCAGGCAATTACGGGTATAAATACAGTAAAAAACTGTCCAAAAGCTCAAGGTGTTTTTGACAAGGTGAACAATAAAGAGATGTATTGTTTATGTGATTGCATTAATTCTCAGCCAGCTAAATTCAATTCATGCTTGGGACTACTTATGGAGCACAGCCAATTAGTTTAACACAGTCAATCTTAATGTATCATTTGTAATGGGCAATTAATTAATGTAAAATGAAAGGTGACTACTTCTATTTCTTTGTAGTGATAAACAAATAAAATAATCATCTAATCAGACACTGGGATAACACCAAATCATGATAGAAAAATATAATTGTTCTCAGGATTTACTGTAGAAGTTTGATACGGTTAAATTTAATTACACAGTAAATATGTACCGATTAAAACAAATAAAAAATACTATAGTCTACTGGTAGATGTTTTAGTGTCTGCTACGAAGTATCAGTTAAGTTTTTGTTCAGAGTTGTGGGATGTGTACTCAAGTGTGCTGAAAAACAATTCAGCCTGCATTGGACCCATTCACCTGAGACGGCTGTCACAGGTGAATTATAGGTTGTCGCTGTTAGCAGAGACTACAGTCTGCCGCACAGTTGTATATTTTACTGCTAAACCATAGAATTATTCAGAATGACATCACATAATTATAAGGCAAAGTTTCTGTTCGTTTAATTTAGTTGTCTGTTCTGTCCATACACACGCTCGTCCTCTCCATCTCAAATTGAACCTAGGTCAGGAGGATGGACCTGAAGGAGGGTCGATGTGGTGCGTTGACCCAGTCAGACGGATCACAGACATGAGTATGTCCATCGGGGATGAGGTATCACACTGTGGTCCCGTCAACACTGGCCTCGGTTTCCACGTAACCGCACAAAAACAATGACATCCCTCCACAATCAACATTCCTCCAATTGCCCACACGTAAAGACACGTACACCACACACACACACACACACACACACACACACACACACACACACACACACACACACACACACACACACACACACACACACACACACACACACACACGATACAGCAGCTCGACTTTACTGTTCTGCTTTTCTGATGAATGATCAAAAAATGATTGAGGGGTTAACCAGGAACGTGAGAAAAAGAGGGAAGAGGAATGTGCTAATTGGTTGTTGTCTGTGGTGATGGATGGGAGTCGTATTATTAGTGCGTGCTAGGGTTACTCTGGGATTTGCTCTGGTCACTGTGAAAAATGAAAATATGTCGTGCTTTTTTTTTACGCCACTCAGACACACAACAGACAACTAAGTCTGCATGTGTTTCATCAACATAAAAAGGGAATATTTGTTTGAGTCTTTGTTCTCAGCTGCTATGGGGATACAACTCTGAACCAAAGACCGAATCCGTCTCTCCAGATAATCGCCATGCTCATCCTTACAATCTGTCGTGATGCAGCCTCTAAAGAGCACTTCCAGACTGACTGACCTGCTGACACTACCACTTTTGAGCTTAACCCTTTAGATTCCGGCTTTGGCAGTGATTGATATGATTGTCCAGTGCCAAAAAAATACGAAAAAATAACATGTAGTTCTAAAAATAAGGAGTGTTTGCTTCTGAGTTTCCTGTGTTCCCACCAGCCAATTAGTCACACGGACAATGAGGCACATTTCTCTGCCCTGCTCCAGAAAAGGAAGATTTTAATGACAGAAGCAACATTTCTGGCCACACTATTTAGACTTACAAGAAAGCGATCTTGTAGGCACGGTGGGGTTAATCTCCTTAACCCCACCAGTAACGTGAATGACACACTTTACAGTGCGGTCAGTCCCACTAAGACGTGACTCCTATTGACGGGACTCCTGGTCATATTACTAAGATGCCTCTGCCCCTTCTCTTCAGCTAGGTCTTCATTCCACCTCGTTTGATTTAGTAAATGTGTTTTGTTGGTGTAACAAACACAGGTTCTAAATCCTCCATCTTTCTTTGAGCTTCACATCTTTTGCCTCACAGACTCCACCAAAAATATACAAAAGCCTGTTGGAAAGATTGTTTTTCTAAAACCAACTGGGCTTTTACTACAAAGTGGAAAAAATAACAAAGCATCATATTTTGGAAAAGCATAAAATATTGTAAAATGTTCTTCAATATACCAAACTGAAGGCTGCATAAAAAGCAAATTTGAAGACAATATTAAAAACAGACATCAAAAGAATGAACATCTTTTTTTAAAGGACAGAGGTATACACTGAAGAAGAAGCAACAGAAGTAGCAGTGACAATAGTAGCACCAGTATAGTAACTGCATGTAAAAGCTGGTGTTGGACAAGATAGTAAGTCAGTCCGCTTTGTTAAGCCAAAGAGGATAACAGCTTTAACTATCTTCCTTCAGTTTCATTTGAAACGAAAGGGCACAAAGTGGATTTGGCTAAAACTGCGATGCCGGTTATCTCCCTCCAAAGTGATTTCTACACTAATGAGTAAAAGACGAGGCTCAACTGAACATTTGCAAAACACTTAGTACCTCTGAAAACCGGGTCTCTTCAACTTCTAGCACACATGGCATACATGCAAATGACCATTGATACAGTAACCACAAAAAGAGCCATCAATCGCTTTTGGTGCAGCAACTAGCTAGTGCTTCTTTTGAGACTCTTTGCTAATTCAAGGGTCAGAGGTCACTTGGGGGAGCATTTTTAGGCCAGAGGAGAAGCCACATTTCCCTCCCACCCCCGTTGGCTCAACCACACAGCTTAAACAATGAAATGATAAGGTGGTGGTAACCTTCAATATTGGTGCTCTAAGCAGCAATACTTTTCAGTTGAATAGTGTTGATTTTAATCATGTTATACATTGACAGTTTGTCGAGTTTGGACATGTGTAGCCGCTTGTCTCTGTGGCTTGAGGTCTAAACTGTTTGATGAAAACTACAGCACGGTGTCACTTCTCCAAGTCTGTGCAGGTCAAAGGTCAGTGCTGGCTTCAGGCCACAAACTAAGCATCCTTCTACTGCACCTGGGACCGGCTTAAACAAGTTTCCAGACATGATGTTAAATGTTCTGTGGAGACCACTGGATAGAGCATTCTGCTTTTATCAGCAGCCAGGTCCTTCACAGCTTCTTTATGGCTTTTAGGACAAGGGATTGTGCGGCCCCTGCGTGTTCTAAACTCGTTCAAGCCCCTCCAGATGTAGTGATTTATTACTGGGCTGTAACACAGAACACAGTGTGCCTGCAACATTACAGCATCCCATCTGCATTACTCGCCGACCTGAAGGACTGTTTGGTTTGGCCACTGGAACTATTTGCCAAACCTCATCAATGTCCACTTCATGAATGTGGATATACCACAGACAGAGTAGCATATACAATAATAATACGATTGACTGAACAAACACTTTAACAAGTTGTTTTTTTAAAGAATGGTGCCCAACCTTCTCCCCTCTGCATGTTTTCCTTACTGACAAAGATGTCCGCTCTAAAACATTATAACGAGGAATGCTCCAAGCTTTTGATTGTTCAATGTCTACTACAGAACATTTATAATCAATAATAATTTTGTTAAACTGCATTACAGTGCACCCATGTTAATAAAGAGTAATGCAAGAGGCAGCACTTGGACTTACTCCAGCACCCTTTCATCTATAATAATTTATATGGTTTTCACAAACTTTCAAAAAGCATTAGACTTCAGTATTTACCTCACCATTAGAGCACAGAACCACATCGCTGTTAAACTTAGATGAATGGGCAACGTAATTAACATAGCAAACACCTCTTCCTTGTGGTCTAACTTGGTGTTGCCAAAGTAATTATGCAGCCTAAAGATTTGGTGAGTGGGCATGAAATGATATAGCAAATAAAATAAACATTATCCCAGTAACACATATTTATAGTGACTCACCAACATTCATTGAGGATGGAAAAGAAGAAGCCTTGACTTAATGTCATAATTATTACGGAAAGTAAAACATAACAGCCCTGAAAAGGTAGCCAACCTAACCAACGTAAAAAAAACTCCATGTTGTCAGCAGTTTGAATCCCTACATTTTCTTTAAAATAGTGTGATAAAGTTAAACCACCCAACTTGTCCCATGGCTGCTAACCTTGATCTGCATGAAAGAATGAATGCTTTTGCCATTTTTAATTTCAAGCTCCATATTGTATGGTGATGAAAAAGCGACAGAGAAAGTGAAAAAGACAGTAAGCGAATGCTGGCACAGAGCACACTTGGCGAGATAAGGCAGAAAGTAGCTTTGAGCGTCATCTTTATTCTGGCACTGCAGACATGGACCCACTGGGCCAATTTCTTTGACCTGCTACGAGTGTGTATTTGAAAGTGAAAGGGTACATTAAAGTGCAAGTAATATGTACTTGTATGTGATTGTGGGAAAGTCCCACAAGGCCTCTTGGTCTCTACGCTGTCTGCCTCCGCGACCCACCACACAGGCTGACAATTTATGCGGCCCACGACAGCTCCCCCTGATCGTGCGCCAGGGCTCAGTGGAGGCAGGCCTCTCGAGCAATGGCAGTGCTACTGGCACTCCATCAAAACCCGGGAAAAAACTCATTAGGACTGTGCTTGGGTGCCTCCTGCTATGTACCCGACCCATCGCAAGAAAACACCTTCAGGATTGGAGCAGCGGTGCAGACATGAAGTGGGGAGAAACACACACATGAAAAGGCCATTTAGCAAAGTGGGCTCGACAGGCAAAGTGAAGGAAACGAGGTTGAACGTGGGAATATGTGCTTCGTGTCTGCCTCCCCCTGGGCCTTCACAAACGGCTGAGGTCGCTGACATTCACATAAAAGCCACCCAACACTGGAGAGTGTGAAACAGAGCACTACAAAAAGTAAGACGTGATTATTCACACTCGTGCCGTATTTACCACAGTGATAACACAGTGGACTACGGGTCGGGTCGTATCATTAAAAATACAAAAGTGACTGTCCTCGTACCAGGCGTGTTCAATACACTTAACTTGTCATCATGTCTTTGTACATTGCTGCACTTGGCAACCAAAATAATTTTGACGGATTCTGTCTCGGCTGGATAACAGCCATCAGTTGAAGTTTAAGAATTAATAATGGGTAAAACAGCTGTATTGCATGGGACTTTTCAAAATCTCTAGTGTGCACACACAGCCCCCATGTTGAAAACTGAGAAGTAAAACATCAACGACAAAAAAAGCTTGCATTAGTTTTTAGAGCTGCAAATTAGCTTATAGGTGTAGTGTTACTTGCAGAGGTCCTCAAGAGAGGAAATACCCATCCCTCTCCACCAACCCAAAGAGTAAACTGAGATACACCGGAGGCAGTTTCAAAGGACCGAGCACGACTCCTGGAATCTGGAGCAGTGCCTATCCTGCAATGTGCGGTACGTGTGGTGGTGGTGCTGCAGGAGGAGGGAAACGAAAAAAAATAAACTAAACTAAACGGACCACCAGTCATCAGCAACAGTCTAAACCTGGGTCCGGTTGTTTTTTTTGCAGTTCTTCATGCTGGAGTGCTCCTCACCTTCCAGTGGCATTAAACAGTCTTTCAAAGCTCCACGTCGCAGTAAAACACGACGCCCTGAGATGGAGCCAAGATAGAGAGTGTTGATGTGAGTTAGTGAAGCGCTGCTCTGCCTCGGAGTGAGGCTTCAAAGGGGATCGGTTTTCACACATGAAATAAAGATCTCAGATAATCATATAGCGTAGCAAAGCTGACGCGAGACGGTGCCATTTATGGAGGGAGGGGAGACGAGGCCAATTTTCATACAACACCTAGAGACTGAGAGCCTCGGCAAATTAATCTCTCTGCATTTCTCTCTAGCCAAACAAGATAAATCACTTCTTTTTTTTGCACTGAGACTATCAGGCTCAACATCACACGATGCATTGAGGTAGTATCATGAATTTGCTCTGGTAGAACAGATGCTTGGGTCTTCTGAAATGCCAGAGCTTTGCAACAAAACAAAAAAAGCGAAAACGGATCTCAGGAGGAGTCGGCAGTGCCAAGAGGAAGTCAGATTTGCTGTGTTTTACAATGCAATTTTATGGCTTTGATAAGCAACTCAATGCCTTTCCAGAGGTCACAGTCTGTAAATTGTTTGATGTTGAGTCCTTCACATGCATGAGTCACAAAACATGAGTTATATGGTGGACGCTTTTAGTCTGAGGCACATTTAGGGCACACATTTTATTTTTCTGAATAAATATTGCACTGAGCTGAACAGCATTAGTCCACTATGCAAAAAAAAAAGAGTTCTTAAGGGGTTAAAAACCACATTTTGGCTCCAAATGGACACTAAAACCACTCTGACACTCAACCACTTTGTTTGCCTTGATTTTTCACAATCTCCAGAGAAAGGGCAATACTTGAGTTGAGCTGACAACAAACTGGATAAATAATTGGACAAGTAAGTCCTTTAACTTTGCCGACTGAAGAGGACTAACGTGTAATTTGACGTCTCAGAGGGAACATCAAAGACAGACACCTTCTCTCCAGACACCCCTCGGTCACGGCACACCCTCTTCTCTCCCTGCACCCCAGGAAAGAAATTATAGCCGCGGAGTCAGAATCCATCACCAGGCGGGTCAGAGGAAGCTGCTCTATGATTAAAAGTGTGCATGGTCAGCAACACCGAGACTGGAGGGGTTTGAGTAGACAGTACATGCCAGAGGGCTTACCGTGTTAGCTGTAGTTCACTACACAGGTCATGCAGAGATTGCGCGCGCGCGCGCACACGCACACGCGCACACACACACACACACACACACACACACACACACACACACACACACACACACACACACACACACACACACACACACACACACACACACACCAGGTTGAAGAAAAGGCCCTGCATACGGAGGAGGTGTGGCTCAGTAGACTTATTCTTTGTGTAATATATATATATTCAGTCGAATTGTACTGTATGTCAGTTCAAATTAACTCTGACATTGCCGGATAAGAGGCTGCAAGGACGCGAGCATGTGTGTGTGTGTGTGTGTATATTCATGTGGACGTATGGATTCTTTATTTTTGATGCCTTTCTTTCGCCGAGCCATAGCGAACAGCCACCAGCCATCTTTCCACGTCAGATTAACATTACAAACACTGCTGGTCACATTACCTCATCCACATCAAAGGCTGCCTTCTAAAAAGGCTCAGTGGAATATTAGCAAAGATTTACAGCCTTCATCTCTTCGCTTCAGAAACATGCTGATCTGAAGTAATCTCCCTCCCCCCTCTCCCTTTTTGTGTTTTATGTGTGAAGTTGGCCAACACTTTAATGACCCATTTACAAAACTTTTACACCTGCAAAGATAAGCTTTTACAACTCAGCCAGCCCCTCAGGCACTAAAACCTACCTGTTACTCAAGGTAACAGCCTTTATTAGCTTTTGCAAAATATGTAACCGCAGCAATTAACATGTATCGCACTGTTTATCTCAGAGAGGAGCCAAGGGAGAGGAGACGAGATGTCAAGACCAAGACTCTGAGCAGTATGATCACCCCTACGGCGATTCAGAGGCACCTGGAGATGAGAGGGCTTTCCTTTTCAACAATAACAACATTGGACTTCAATCACAAATATTCTCTTACCTTCTTTGAAACTTGTTTGTGAAAAAAGGGCAACACTACTACCCAAGATGCACAAAAGTGACGTGAGTGCCAGTAATTAGCAATAGTTTGCATGCCCTGTAGCTGTGCACACCACTGTACTCTTCACATTAAATGAGATCAACTCTATTACCGCTACCACATGCTAATTATCGTCATCCTGACTTATTGTCATCTTCTCGAGCTCCAGGGTAAAAGCAACACAGGCCGGCATTACGGTAACATGTGAGCTAACTCAACCACCTCTGTTTTTGTCCTTCAGTTTCCTTGGGAGTCAGAGAGTTAACAGGGAACCTGAGCTAGAGGTGAATCCTTAAAACACATTCTCCACCAGCCGATGAACTCCACTTTGGGACCTTGCATTCCCAGGAGAAAGCCATGGTTTGGAAGGGAATGGAGACAGCCTGTCGCTTTGCCTTGATTTACCGATGGTCTCCGCCTGCCAAGAGCAACAAATCACAACATTATGGGCCCTCTGAATTCAGAGTGAAGCTCAGGTCCAAAGAATGAGAAGCGAGACCGGAGAGAAAGAGAAGAGAGGGGCAGTCATGTTCAAAATGACACACCTCATCTCCAAAAGCATGTGCGGTTAGTACAGCAACCGGATATCTCACCCTTCATAAACAAAATGAGTTCCTTTAATGAGAACCTTTAATTCGTGGGCAAAAAGGACAGAGCCGTCCTGCTGAGGTGGCATGAGCTCACAGTGTGTGTGTGTGTGTGTGTGTGTGTGTGTGTGTGTGTGTGTGTGTGTGTGTGTGTGTGTGTGTGTGTGTGTGTGTGTGTGTGTGTGTGTGTGTCTTAGTCATTACTGCAAAATAGGATGGATTATACATTTTAGACTAGTTGGCAACATGCCTGCTTCCATGCATGTTGTGTTTAACAGAGTGTGCTGCACTGTGTCTAGAGGGTCCAGAGGGTCTTAGTAATTAGTCAACGCTCCCTTTGAGGAGACAGTCCTTCAGTCGTCTGGGTGGCTTCAGACGCCAGTCTCAAGTGCTGCAAAGTGTGGGAGGAACATGGTTTTAGTCAGGAAGTCTACCTCGAGGGCAGCAAGAAAGTGACAGTCACTTAAGTCTTTATCCGCAGCCAAATGAGAAGAAACACCTCTGTGACTTGTCATATGAGAAGTTACAAGGAAATAATAAAAAGGGTGATATTTTCATACATAGATCTTTGATTCAATTGTGTTCTTCAAAATTTAAAAGATTGCATTACCGACAAAAAATGTGCTCACTTATAAGTTACTTTAGATAGAAGACAGTAGATTTTTACAAATCCTAAAGTTCAAACCTTCTTTTTGGAATAGAAAACGTTCAAATTCAGATTTAAAGTCTTCTCTTTAATGTGGTTTTCATCCTGATCCAGCCAGGACATGTCAGATTACCAACTGAAATGCACTAATGTTTTTATTCATATTACTATCTGATCTACTGAACCGGTTATGCAAGTTGTCAGGGTTGCATTGCGATTGCAATTCTGTAGTCTGTATGTGATCTAGCCACCAGACACACTGAAGGAGTAACAAACTGTAGAGGAAACGTCATAAAAGCTTCAAAACTTTACAGTTCCTCCAACATCTATAACAACCAGCCCGTTTTATTTCATCCAAAGCACTTACTAAACCTCGTTATTGCAATCAACATGTGTTAGGTGGCTGTTAGGAAAACCTCTTACGTGTGCATGTTGACCAGATGTAACTGACCTCAACACCAAGGAGGCCATTCCTCCTCTCTGTCGATGCACACACACACACACGCACACACACACACACACACACACACACACACACACACACACACACATCAAACACACACTCGCAAGGCATATACACACACACACGCACCATGTTTGAAGCAGACATCCTGCCAGCCACAAGCCACTACCTCTAACCAGCCCTCACATCTGACCTTTTAACTGTAGTTACCAAAAATCTCTGTAATTACACAGTGCGTTTCAACTTTGCAAGTAAACATCGCAGCAGAAATAGACACTTCAACTACTATATACAAGCGCGCTGGTGCCAAGGGGACGGTTTCTATTCATAGCTGACTGGAATTAGTGGCTTGTGTCACTGCTCAACATAATGAATTTGCAGCAGAGTAAGTTACTCGGTCGCAAACGGCGACTAAATTAATCTAAAAAGTTGCTCATACACCAATTAAAGAAACATAAAGAATACACACTAATCTGAAAGCCCAAAAACAAAAAAGCTTGGGCACATCACTGTTGGTTTCACAAGTGCATTGTGTCTTGAATAAAAGTGAAATAATCGTATCATCTGCATACTGATAGCAGCTCTGATATGGAACACAATTTATGACATTTATGAGCAGCGGGTCTCAACCTTTTTCGAGTTGTGACCCCCCCACCCCCAGAATAATCAGGTAGGCATTTATTGTAAATAATGCTTTGTTTGTCCCGAGTTTGGTTTTAGTTTTAGTTTCAACAGCGAGCACCTCGTGGTTGTCCAATGTGCTCTGGGTACTAAGGATGTTTGATGCGTTCTGGGACTTTTTCTCGCCCACTGACCCGCCGGAAATCCCCCGTCAGAAACGAGCGTGCACGCATTGACTTTCTCCAAACACACTCAATAAAACCTTTTCTGAGGCATAACATCGCCGATACAGGCGATGTAATGTAAAAACCCTTCCCCAGTCTGAAATATGTTATTTTATTTCTTTTTTCTTCTTCTCCAAACCCATCTGGCGCCCCCCCAAGAAATTATCTTGCAACTGAGAATGACTTACAAAACCTTTGTGCAAGGATATTGTTTTTTCAAACTTGAGCAAGAAACTGGGTGGGGGAGCGGTGTGTTTGAGGGACTGGGAAAATGTTGCTTTGGGGAGCACAGGGTTGGTCTGCTTCATTAAGAGTCTACAGGGTGAGGTCCTCTTCAGGTTGCGGCACCTGTGGAGCATAAACACATCAGGGGAGGACAGTTTTCCTTTCAGCAGGGGCGCCCCTCTGTTTAGCTTTCCCTCCACCAAAAACATCCCCCAACAGACAATCCAGACCCTCCTCCAGCCCTGGCGCCACAGGAAGAGCTGAAGTGCCCTGGAACCTCTGTCTGTGGGAGGCACAATGCTCTCCCAACTCTGTTTACCTAAATACACTTCCTGCATTCGCCCTACCTCAGGTGGCCTTAGAGCCCCTGGCCACCGCAGCTCTCAAACACAAGGAGGATGAACACAACCGCAGGCCTCATGGAAGCTGTGTAGTCCATCGCTGGTGTTTCCCGATGACCAGTTTGAAAGAAGTGGAAGGGAATCATACTGAGGCTGTACGTCTGTTCGCTGTGATAAATGTATTCACATATTAGGATGAACAAATGGGTAGTGGGTAGTAATGTGCCGGTGCGCTTCATGGCACATGAGCGTGTGCATGCACGATTCTGTGCATGCGCGCACTCTCATGAGAGCTCGATAGCGGTTTTATGCAGATGTTGATCACATTCCTATTTGAGAGCCACTTTGAGTGCTCAGTCAAATTATTCAGCACTTACTGCACGGGCCAGAGCGCAACCCGCAGGGGGACCTGATAAACAAACAAGAGAGAATTATTCGATGTTTAAAGACTTAAACACCCTCTTCAGCAGATCCTTTTAAGTGGGTGATTAAAAATGGGCAGAGGAGCTCAGTACCACCACAGGAGCCCCAGTCACCTAGAGTTCCTCTCAGTCGCACACACACACACACACACACACACACACACACACACTCACACACTCACACACACACACAGCGAACCTGTCAATCCCGAACCTATAACAGACTGTTCTTACATTCAGAAGTTTATTCAGCATTCTTTTGGGACGGCGCAGAAACACAAAATAATTAATTTCTGTGGGCATTAAGTGCAGACGGATTGAGTCGTACATATACAAGTCATCTACTATGTATGAAAAACAATTAATCAACTATGGGAACTGATTTATGTTCCCCTCACTCCTCAACACTTCTCCCTTTGCACACAGCCATTCGGATAATTATTAATTGCTGCTTTTTATTTTACATGTACTTACATTTAGTTAATGAAAATACTTTTCTTAATTGTCATTTTTTCCCCTCACACTATATTTAAAAATAACCGATAAGAGTATCAATAAGGAACTGAACAAATAAGCAGAATCGATATGAGCACTAGTATCAATGAAATCCAAACGATACCCTTCCCTAGTGATGGCTGTATATACATACAAAATGGTACCCATGCATAAGGGCATGTTTTATATATTTTTACATTTACCAATGTGTCATATAGTGCATCAAAAGATGTTCTCTTTGGTGAAGTTTGATATAATAAAAACAGCATGATAACTGACATGTGAACTCTTTAATTTTAAGTTATAATAGATATTTTGGTTTGGGAATATGACTGAAACCACACAAGTCATATCCATCAGATGAAAACCTATTCTTGACTTTTGCACACGTGTGATAAGCAAATCTACCTGAATATCACACATTAATCTTTTGAAGGAATTATATAAAAAAGTAAGTGCCTTGTTCAAAAAGTCTTTGATCTCCCACATATCACATGAAACTAGCCAATATCTTGCTGTCCTTTCTACCTTAATATTTAAAGATTTTCTTCTTGGAAAAGAACACTTTTGCCGAAGCTTTTCAAAAAGGCATCTGCACGTCTAAAGCATACTCACATGCACACACACACACACACACACACACACACACATCAAAGGTCAAAGATATGCAAGCATTGCCGGCAAAGATGATGATGTCAGTTAAATTAACTCTAGATTTGGATGGACTAGTGCAGTGCCCGTTTGAAGCCGTGGCCTCTGGAAGTTGAAGTTGACAAAAAACGCTCATCACTCGCTGTCTTCAGGGACGTGAAGAAGAGTTTGGTTGTAACGTTAGTATACCCATTCATCCAGCAGCACAGGTTAACTGCAGTCAATGAACCGCGGCCTGAAAAGGCCCTCTGCGAACGATACGCTCGACTCCGTCTGTAGAGCCCTGAAGCCGTTTAGTTAAAGCGTTGCATGTCCAAATCACTTAAATGTCGACACTGCGCATCCTTGAGTCCCCAGCATTACACCCACACGTGTGAAGGATACACACACGCACGGAGAGATTCCTGGCTTTAGAGTTGGATTATCTGCACAGGGTATCACCCTATTTGTACTTGACACTCGACACATGCTTATCAGTCGCAAGCAATTTCAATCAGAGTCCACTTTCAAAGCAAAAGGAATAGCCAAACATCCTAAAAATATAACCATTTCTTAGAATTGTAAAATGAATGCCATCCTCAAGTGTGGAATGAAACCTGCCAGCCTAAATGCATCTGTGAAGGGGCGGTGAGAGACACTTTGATCAACAGCTATCCGTATACCAAGCATATATTTGGGGAAACAAAGCAAAATCTCAGCCGCTAATCCTCTGAGATTTAGAGCACATTCCCCCAGAATCCTTTGATCTCTGGAGTGCATCCGGACAGCTGACTCCAGACTGCACACTCGCATGTGTGAACAGATTTGCACATACGCGAGCGTCATTTCCTTCATACCATTAAGATGACAAGTGACGTATTTTTTGTCCCAATGATACCATTGAGTAACAGTTGATCATTGCCATTACAAAACTTTAAGCATTTTATCGTACTTGTTAAAGAATTTGGAGACAACTAGACAGGTTTGTGATGCGTAATGGCCATTGTGAAAGACATAGGAGAGATAGAGAGGAGATGCTTTAGCACAAAAAAAGGAGCAAAGAGGATCAACCTGATCAAGTGTCTAAATGCCACCAGGGCTTGACCTTACTCTAAAACTACTGTCATTCTCTCACAGAAAACCTTTCCGGAAGGCACCATTCACAGAAACCGAGAGTTGTCCGCTCTGCTTTGTCACACAAGGAGAATCTCCTCCATCTTTAAGTAATCTAGGTGACACATGATGCCGGATGTGACATTAAAGCCAGCTGCACGTCCTCGAACCTCCCAGTCCCCCAGCTATACGTTGACGTCAGCCCAAGACCTCCACGCCACCTTCTCATGGGAAAAATCAAAAACAATCACAAAGCCCCTCTATGGCCAGGTGCTACCCCTCCCCCCCATATAGGCCGAGGCTTTTCTTCTCTTTAGAGTGTGGCTCCAAACTTTTCCTCCCAGTCTCTTCAAAGAGCAACAACAGGCCCCCGGTCCCTTGGGAGCACAGAGGGGGTAGAACCCGGTGGGAGAGGGGGCATACGTCACACAGCACGCACAAGAGGCCAGCCGGTGGGAAAAGAAAACGCACAGGGAGAGGACAGAAAGAAGGCGAGAAAGAGGAAGAGGAGTCTGCATTTGAAAGGTGCTTTCAGCTTCTAGAACAAGGGCCCTCGCTTTGTGGAAACGACAAGGAGAGAAAAAGCACAACAGCAGAAGCGAGAGACGAATGGGGGCGCAGACCCTGCCATGTCTTTTATCAGACCCTGCCATGTCTTTTATCAGACTTAGAGGCTGAGGGAATGCGGTAAAAGCTTTAGGCCTACTTCCAAAAAAACAACCTTTCTACTTAAAAAAAAAGGAAAATCAAAGGGCTAGCAACCAACTGTGAGACAAGGAGGTTGGGGGGGGCAGAAGTTTCACTGCGGTTCACTTTTGAGTGCATTCTGTCGTTAGACGTACCTTTGCTTTTAGTCTACGCTTCCAAACAAGCTGAAGCTCAGTTTGAAAAAATATACTTATATGAGCTTGGGAATTGTGAGAGCAGCAGCTTGTGGGAGATTGGATGTGGCGTTTTACGACACAGAGGGCAGGGCCTCGCAGCAGAGGAAGGGCCATCAATGTCACTCCTGACACTTCCCTGCATGGCCCACTTCAAATTCAGTCTCATTTCATCAGCCACAACCAACACAGGGCCACAGGGTGAACGCAAGAAACAGATGGAGACCAGGAGGGCAAGAGGAGGAGAGGGGAGAACCAGAGAAGGGGAGGGGGAATTTTAAGACTAGAAAAAAAGGAGAACCTTGGGTGGAATAAGATTTTTTTTTGTCTTTTTAGTTACTCTTGACATGCTACAAATATAATGGACTTTTATTTAATCCGATGCCAAGAGAAGCACCCCTTAAAACTAACAAACATAAATGTGAACTTCAAAGTCTGTAGTGGTAAGAACCCCATCAATGCCCGGAACATATCAAATTTATAGGTGGGTGTAGACACCATACTATACACAGGGGAAAATGTGTGCCGTGACCTGGGTCTCATGTGTTGAGACCCACAGACACACCACTCGCCGTCTGCCACGCTCAAACAAGCGCCATCTGACTGCAGGACTTAAGAATGGGCGTCACGGCCTCATCATTAAGATCTCAAGTGCATCTTTATGTCTCAATCTATCTGTGCAAGCAATTTTAAAACCACTAATGAAGAATAACTGCCGATGTGAGCAGCTCCTCGAAACGATGACTTGTATGAAAACAGCATTGTTCCAACAGGGAATATGGTTTGGAAAAGATCAGATCAAAAGAATTCCAAGCGTGGACTTCCTGCTGTTGACACCCGACCCACATTCTCCTGGACCCTGGTTCAGCTGGGAGGGGTGCTCAAAAGAACAGGGGCTATAAATAACTGTCTCACCAGGTATTCTATACAATATAGCCTGCTTTAAAAGTTAAGAGAGTTGACTCACATTCTTTCAAGTAAGAGGTTAGCTTCTGTTTCTATTTGAAAGCACCTTGGGGTCGAGTTTTTAAACTTCTTCTCATAGAGCGTTATAAACTTCTGATACAGTTAAAGCATGTTAATGTTGTCTTTAAAGACAAGTCATTTAAATAACACCAATTCAACGTTTGATAACAATATTTAGAATGTATAATCTTTGTGTGAAAGATTACTTTCACACGTGGAATTTAATCCATAAATGCTCAGAAAAAGTTGTGCGCCGCAAAAAGAAAGAGCAAAATTATGAATTATGTATGCGTTTCATGTATGTTTGTATATTATATAAACTCAACACGGTATTGTCCCATTCAAAAATCTAAGTATGAATGCCAAAGTCCTGGATATTTGAGAATGTGGCAATGTCAAAAGCCCTGTGTGAACAACGTTCTACTTTCTGTGCATTGCTTATTCAAACCATGACTAGAAATGTGTTGAAATATGTTCCGTAAGAGTCAAGTTACCGCAAGAAGCAAACAAACGGTTTAAACTTTAATATTAAACTAAAGATGTTGTATTCGCTTCATAATCAAAAAACAAAAGAGAAAAGTAAATACATATTGATGGTGGAAACGCCTTTCTTCTTTTATTCATTAGGCACCCAGACTTGAATTATTTATAGAAACTAAGCTTCACTAACAATTTTTTTTTTTTCTCCAAAACATCCAACCCTTTCAGCGGGGGCTCCTGTTCCATCCTGGGCCAAAACATCACACACACCACTGTTGTTGTGAAATGCAGCACATGGATATTTCCAGAAAAGAAAATAATGAATGTTGTTTTTGTGGTAATAATGTGTAGTAATTGCATGGTAGCAATGTGGTTTTAAATGCTTAAATTGCCATAAGCGCATGAAGCCCACTCAGCACATAAGCGACGGTGTAAACGGCGTTGCTTTTCTGCTGCAACAGACATGCTCTTCAAAATAAACACAGTTTCAGGTGTTTCTATGAAAGAGATCCCCAAAGAATGGCCGGGAGACAAAAGCCTAAAGTGAGGGGGGTTTTGTTATGAAGATGGTTATTGCGGCTTTGGGCGCATGTCACGATTAGCAACTTTGACACCATGTAAAGCCAGTTCCACCCTCCCAACACATGTATTACACTCAATAACTTGCACGTCACATCAAATCGGCCCTCATAAAATGACCACCACCTCTCTCATCACTAACTCACCATGCAACACCCTTCAGGCAAAGCAAAGCTATCAACAAATCCTCTTGCTGCAGAAGACAAAACAATGGTGGACTTTGGACTTGGGGCGAAAATCAGTAGATATTTCTGCTGCCTTAAACTTCCTCAAGTTTGATGCATGCCTTCATGCAAATAAATCCACATACCAACGGCTCATCCCGCTCCAGGAACCCATGTGTGTCTTGCTTGCATGATAATCCCTTTAAATGCATGGTATAACATGGCCTTTACACAATAACTACTACATGCTGTATGAGAGGGAAAGAGAAGGGAAAATAAAGAAGTGTTTATTTCAACAAGCAACTACATGCTAATAATCAAATATCGGTGAGCAACTGAAGCAACTGTCAACTATTTTGAAAGGAAAGTCGTGCCACAAAACATCACAACGGAGTGCTACAATAGGTGCTCTGATTTGTTTAAATGTGCCTGGATCTGGGCTGCATTTGATGGACAGATGCATTTTTGCTCAAAGTGTCTGAATCAAGGCTGAAGGAACTGATTTTCCTTTTTCTTTTTTTCCCTCGCCTTGATGGGCTCCAGTTCCTCAAACACACTGCCTTTGAGGAAGGTCTCACTAACCAAAGAGGCTTAAGTCTCCTCTGAAGCAATTCCAAAGGATTTCCCCACTTGACAACAACAGCACAGTGTTTACGGCAATGCCAAAATAACAAAACAAGCATGACCTCCAACATTTTCTCCCCAGCCTTTACAATCCACACTTGTCACCAGACTGTCACACTGCAATGCTTTCAACTCGGGCTTGAGCTATTGTTCCCAAAAAACAAACAAAAAAAACCTCAGTGCATTGATGGAACAAAGATTTGTTCCCACATGAGCAGAGGAGAGGCAACATTCATTTTGTCACAGGGAAACAACTAGGTAAGACGAGATGTTCAATTCAAGAGGGAGCTTGTATGCTTCCCAGTTATGTGAATATTTTAAAGTATATCATTGATTGGCAGACATTAAATGCTCCACAGTATGGAATCAGAAACATCTAAATATCTGCAGTCATCATGAATAGAAATGCATCCTCGCCACCAATATTAAAAGTGTATCCACCAACAACGCTTTAAGAAAGTTTGACAAGACTTTGAGAGCATCAGAAGGGCAAAGGGCAGACAGACATAGCGTCGCCTCGTATAAAACTACACGTATTAGGTGAAAAGCCCTGAAGCCCACAGGGGAAGAAGAAGAAGAAAGAAACACCGCGAAACCTCGTCCTCGTGAAGTGGAGCGCGCGCAGGCACCGCGAGGACACACTTTAACAAGCGTCCCTATCACGCTACTCACTATAAATACGTGAACCTCGTGGACAGACTCGTACTCACCCGTGTAGTCAAACCGCAGCTATTCTTGTGGTGACAGTCCTGTTGCTCGAGGGGAGAGCTCGTGCAATAGTACTTCTGCTTCACGAGCCAGTCGTCGATGCCCTTTCTCGCCAAACAGGCATTGACTACGAAACTGTCGCCTGAAACAAAGAAGCGCAACCATTAGCAGCCACAAACTGTAATTGCTCGCCCCGCACTCATGTTTTCCATGAGCGGTCCATCTTCAAAAGAGTCGGGATTCTAATGAGCAGACTGCGGACAATATTACTTTCTTTCTGCTAGTCACAGAGCAACCAAATTGTGAGACTTTATTTAAATGTATTTATTATTTTTTTAAATGAAGAAAAAAATAAGCGCGCTTACCTTCTGGACTCTCCCTCGGTTTACAAATAGCGGCTTTGAGAGAAAGAAAGTCAGAAGACAATGAATAGTGTTACTCGAAAGTATCGCAGCAGAAGAAGAAGAAGAAGAAGAAGAAGAAGAAGAAGAAGAAGAAGAAGAAGAAGAAGTACAGCTGTGATTTCTCTCAGGAATAAGCAACCTTACCATGTTTCGAGTGCAGTTTACCCATTTCTATGCATCGGGTTGGAGTTGAAAACCATCAGAAGAATATATAATCCAGAGGAAGAAAAAAAAAAAGAAGAAGAAAAGAAACCGGCTACAATATCCAGACAGCGCAGCGTCCGTAGAGACCGAGAGCAGACTGCGCTGTGCTCAGTACAGGACCGTGTGACTGGAGAGCCGAGCGAGCCTTTGATCCAAAGCGCCGCCGCCGAAAAGAGACGCACCATGTTTCCAGAAAGCGCGACTTCCTGTCCGCGCTTTCAGAATAAAACGCGTACTCGACGAGACGCATAGGCTTCACGGAATAATGATTAGCTAAACGAAAAATACGTATAGGGGCCTAAGTATATTTTTAAATGAAAAAATATCTAAAAGTATTTGTGTCTACTATATTATTAGCTCTACTAGCCATATAAAATGGGAAACAAACAAAACAAATCCAAGTTTCCCATTCCCGCCTGCAATTGAAAAATGTTTTCTCACTTCGTATCAATTACACATTTTAATATGAAAATGAATACAACAACTTCCGGTTTCCTTTATTTGGCACGCTTAACGCAGCTCATTTAGCTGTCTCTTCAAAGCACAGATTAGGCATTTAAAAACAACTTAATTTCAATCGGCTAAAAATCAGGATTTACTGCTAAACTCACACTGCAAGTGCAAGTAAACACACTCAGTATTATACATTGTTCCCACAGCTGAGGTCTGGGGGCTTCCACGGCTTCCTGCATGGCTCTCAGGACCCAGGCAGGTTTGGGAGCAACCACCTCAGCTCAAATCAATCCAAATGTACAGCATGTAGTTTTTGCAGTATAATATTTGAGAGCAAATCTTAAATGAAGGTTACTAGTAAGATGCCATACGTTTGCCTTAATGAAGCATGACTATATGATTATATTAGCCTATGTTATCTAAAATCACAAAGTATTAGCTACAAGGTCTCTTCCATAATTTAGAATAAATAAACAACCTTGATGGAGCATGGCGGCTTCAAATTAAATGAATGTGTGGATCCTCTCACCGCACCAGAAATGATGCTCTCAGAGGGGCTTCCTGGGGACGACATCTTATCACAACGTCTTCTGTGGTCAGTGTGCGTCAGTTTTTGACATGAGAGAAAGGTTTAAAATCGCAGTGTTATTAGACTTAGGCAGCAGAAGAAAACAGGCTAAGATTCTTTTGAAGTCTTAAATTATATAATAAAAAGGCAGAGAGCTGTGTGTTATGCCATTGCTTAAGAGAAACCATATCAGTGTTTGATAGTTATCAATGCACCGCCCAAACATGAATCAAGTTTAATAATTGTGAGTGCACTTTTTTTACAATCGTCAATCTGTGACTGTTGAATTGTCTCAGATGCGTAGTATTGTTCTTTTTCACTAAAATGCAGTCAAGACTAACCCTCAAAGAGAAACAATGGTAGTCAAATAAAAAGCATAATACATAAATATGTGTTTGTACTAGAAACAAGAACAAAACTCTGATGCACATGTTTTACCTCACAGTGCATCCTCAAACATCTGTGAACTTGTACATTTAAATAATACACTTGGCAAAAATGTTGATCAAAAAGGTCTTCTGAGGTCTGTCAGCTGGCGCAGGTTGGTAATATTGTTAAAAAGCAATTATTTTGTGTTATTTTATCAACCAAGTTGAAAAAAACACACCATTTCTTTTTCAATTTCTGGATGTCTAATTTTAGATCAAAATCCTTCTCTTGTCATGTCGTGGTGTATTTTTCCTCTTATATCTAAAAACAGCAGATTAAAATCTTAGGGGAAGCTTTGTTCAATTTTAGGACATAATCTGAAATCTTAACATCTGTATAAAGCAAATTGTTGAAGAGCTGCTTAGATGGCAAAATATATCACCATTTTAGGAGATGGCTACCACTTGGTTGGGTGGTATTGGTCTCTAATATTTTAGTTTGCAGGCCTTGTTTCCCCTGCCTATACATATGCCTCCAACACATATCTTAATTGGTAAACAATCTATCTATACCCTCATTCACACGCCATAGGCTAAGCAACACTTTGACGCACAACTGTATATCCAGCCGGAGCCTTCAAGCACTTTAATACACCAACTACCTGCAGAGGAAGTCCTATAAATTCCTGCACATAGTTATGCTGCCAATAGCCAAAGGTGACATATGCAAATATAAAGAGTTGGGAGGATTTTTGGGGAAGTCGAGATCAAAAATGTAATCAGGCCCCAATTTTCAAGGGAAGGACTTTCAAGTCTTTCGGGATGAGACTATACACTGGACACATGTCTCTGATGCAGCCCAGTTGCATTTCTTCTAAACAGTGGTTTCCGCATCCTGCCTCTATCATCACATGTTGCACCAGGAGGAATCGGGCTCCCCTTTGAACTAGTCTGCCACAGACACACAGATGAGCTTGTTATTATAGCAACTCGTCTGAATTTGCTGGGAAAGAAGGCCGGTCCCTCTGACACACTTCCTGTCCTTTGAAGAGGCCAACGGAGAGATGGCTTTGCGGGCCCTATTTCCAAGCTTCGCCTTTGATGCCTGCGAGAGAGGAGGTGGCGGGGGTTTAAAGCAAGAGTTTCATCTCATGGACGTAAACCCCTAAACCTCCAATCAATCCACATTATCACGGGATGCAGTTATTCAATTTTAGACCTCATCAAATCAGAAAAAAAAATGGGGTCAATATTTTGCTCTTATTAAAGCATTCGTCAAATCCAATGGAAATCTGTCTCTCGAATTCTGTTGCGTTTCTTATTTTATGGTCTAAAAAATCTTGATAGAACAAAAGCTAAATTCTTTAGGCACCTGCCTGATTGATGAAGGTATTTATTGAACTGGGGGAGCTCCACCTTGGTGGCCAACTATAGCTCATTCCACCATAAAACTCGCCATTCTCCCTGGAAACAGGCATAATGGGGGGCATTCAGACGGTTAGATTCGGGGGGGATCTAATGGTTTGTCTGTGTTTATGTCCCTGTAACAATGTTAGGGGCCTGATGCCTGGAGAGCCCACCGGAGGGAATGATGCCTGGTGGTGAGGATGTGAAGCATATAGCGGGATACAGGAGCAGCTGCCAGGCGCTTAAAGCTCAAACATGTGACTGTTGCCTTTATCTTGAGGAACAAAAGGGCATAGATGTTATAAAGGGCAGAAGACAATCGTGACTGAAGTACAGTGTTGATTCCTGCAGCGCTAGTGACTCAGCCCATTGTGGTGGCCCAGCGTGTGATGTGTCAGGCGAGGAAGGAAAGACAGGCTGGCATGCGTTTGCCATTCTGCATACTGAAAGCAATGGAAATGACCTGGATTCCCCATATTTCGGGACACATTGGTGTATTTTAGGCGTCTACAGCAATAGCTTACTTTATATTAACACTTTCTAAGTGTCTACGTGGAGTAAAATTCAATGTCAAAGCAGATGCAACCGTATACTGCTAATAACACCTTTGATGTATTTATAGAAACTAACTAACAGACAGCAGCTCCTTCCTTTGAGAGCATTCGACGCCCCACAAGACCATTAACACAGTCATTTTGTGTGGCAGTGCATACAATGGAAATAATATGCACACACACGACAGGCACAAAAGATGTGGTTAAAAAATGTTACACCAGAAATTGTTATCAATAGACAATTGTAAAATGTGCATATTTACAATTACAAGTTTATTATGTGTAGGATTGTGCAGTTTTAATAACATTAAGCATATGCATTATCATCAAACAAAGGTTAATGAACGCAATTTGCAGTTCAGAGTTAGGCCTCTGTTATACTCTCAAACGGACGCTTACGCGGACAACTCGTTCCACGGACGTGTAGTTCAGACTATAATGTCCCGTTGAAGGACTCGTTCCACACATACGCAGTAGATCATGGGGTTATGGTGGCTATGCTACCACGTGTAGCGTAGTGGCCGCGTAGCATATTTCAGACAAGTCCGCACAGTCGAGACAAAGTGGCGGCACACAGAGGTACGCAGACGTGTGCATCCTCTGATGACAAAATATATGTCACGCTGATCCTGGCAGGCCCTGATCCGGAAAGTATCAATTCTGCTTTACAGCACTTCAAAGCGTGTTTTGATCTTCTTAATTTGTTTTGTCATATTAGCACCAAAAAAAATCATTAATCTGCATAAAATTACATTGAAGGCAGTAAGACTACAATGTGCGAACGCCAGAGTTTTAAAAAATCTTCCAGATGAGATTTATCTTAATAAAGATTGCTGATCCCGTACTTTATATTATTGGTTTGTAGTGTAAAATAGGAGAATCCCACTTTAAGATTCCTTTTAATCTCAGCATCGGCATATAAAACACTCGTAACAGGGCCTTAAGCCCACTGACGCTTCCTATTTTGCAAAATATGTCAAAAGTAAAACTGAACAGAGCAAGTGATGAACAGCAAATAAACACACACTTGTGCAGACTTTCAGGCGTGCCGCTGAATGACTGTTAATTTTTCCAACGTCCAAATTTAGGCCTAAATCAATACTTTCTGCTTCTGTACTTCTCTTTACTATCTGCACTCGGCACTGGCTGCTCTTCTGAAGCGGTGGGGGTGTAGCCCCATCCAGAACGAGGACACAATTAGTGTATTCAGCCGAAAACAGTGGGGTTCCCCCTTTGATGTGGGGATCAAATGAAGGAGCTGTGTGTTTTTGTCCAAAATGACAGGCTTGCCAGGTTTACTAATGGGTAGCTAATAGAAAGAGAGGTTTATGATGCTCATTAATTACACAGTCTGTCATGTGTTGGAAGGGTAGAATAGAGGAGATATGGGGAAAAGAAGAAAAAAAGGGGAGTGGGGTGCAGCAGAGGAAGCAGAGAGAGGAGAGTGGGGGTGGCAGTAAAAAGAGGGATGGGTGTGCTCTGAAAAGGGGAAATTGGAAAAGAGTGGAGTGAAAGAGCAAGGCCAGGGAGATCTCCGAAGAGATCTGCACAAAACCTGAGTTGATGGAAAGCGAGAGAGAGGAAGAAGAAGAAGAAGAAGAGAAATAGAGGAACAGGAGGAGATCAAATAATCCTTTTCCAAGATAAGAGCAGTCACCAAGACAGGAGCTTCAAAGAGCAGGAGACACTCTCATGGGAGCGTGCCATAAACCTTTTCCTCATCTTCAGAGGAAATTCAGTCCCTGATCCAAATACGCCCAAGCTCTCAGCACCCACCACCCTGCAGGTGTCCGAGGCCCGGCGACTCCTGGGGGTGGCGCGCACACTTCCAAGCAACGCTGCCTTTGAACTGCTTTGACTCACGTGGAGTGGCGATGGTGATCTGCACACAAGGTGCAAATGTGAATAGTTAATGAAGAGAGAAGAAGAAGAAAAAAATCAGAGCCAGTCACTCCCACCACAGGGAAGACTAGTGATCTCTGCTATCAGCTTTAACCAGCACAACTCCTATGAACGCTCTGCAGACGCAGTTTGTCATTTCAAGCTGAGCCACTAACAATGCCCCCGCCAACAGTAGCCTATCCTTTGTGACAAGAGTGGAGGTGTGACTTGTGGGATGTCGCTCGCGGACGCAACGGTGAGTTTAGGGTAAATGAGGCTGTCATTAACACTGAGACCGTCCAGTGACCTGTGAGAGACCAGGCCGCTCTCGTCCCCACAGGGCCGGGCACCAGTGGGGCCACTCAGCCAGACAAGGTTTATTTAGCTAAGCTCTGAGTCTCCCACACATAGAGGCCCACACTGCCATGGAATTCATTAGCCTGGGCCGTTAACGGGCCCCTGGTGTTTTGAATAGTTTCAGCAGGCTTTGAAATTGCACTCTCTGCTTGGGTTCAATCGCAGAGGCCATGATCAAATTGCACTGAGTGTTATATCATCTTCAGGGAATACTGCTTGAGACACGAGGCTGAGGTCCACACAGGAAAACAATGGCAGGCTAATACCCAAATATTTAGCAGCATGTTCCACAGCGAGGAGGCCAGTTTCAAAATAACACGGCTATGGCTTGGCGCAGTGAGCCTCTGGGCTCTTGTTGCAGAAAGGCTTCCTGTCCGTAAAACCTGCAACCTTTCACCTACAGATCCACAGGAAAACAAGCAGGACAATCTCTCTTTTTCGGTGGGGAAAACCGGAAAATCTAAATGCATATGTCTGCTGATGTAAAATAGCCGATAAATATCACAACACCACCAATTTGATCCGACTTCGTTACAGATTTATGTTGAATATTTGCCATAAAACAGGTCAAAGTTAGTCCCTTGTTGGGAAATCTTGTTGTAAATGAAGATATTTCACAATGGAAGACAGCAAGGTCCCTTATCCTGTTGCTGTTGCTGTGTCCTCCAGTGCAACAGTCAATGCAGTCTGAATCTTTGCAAAAGTTATAAACATTGCAGAATGACTTGAATAGATTATTTGTCCAATATATACACTTGGTCACCGGTGAAAAACTGTCTGGCTAAAAACAACAAAAGATGAAAAGCTTTCAAACAGTGACTCTCAAAGATGGAGCAATAAAGCTGCATTAGGGTAACCTACATGGAGGAAACCGTGGGGCTTCTGTAATTACTGAAGCTGTCACAAAAGAAAGATACTTTATGTAAGTGTGAGAAAGATACCTTGGAGGTGCATGCAGCTTTCAAATTTGTCAAGGTAGATTGTGTACCAACGTATTTCACTAATTAAGAGGTTCAGCCCAGGAAGAAATAAGAAATTAAAAGTTATTTAAGAATTTCATAGTGTTATTCCTGAATTAATGAACTTAATACTGAGGCTATGACTTCTCCGCACAGAGATGATCAAGTACATTTCAAGGCTCATGCATTCACTGATCTTGCTGAGCAGAAAAATACATCACACGGCGCACTTTCTGAACAAAGCTATTCCAAAGAGCATTTCACAACATGCTGTTCTTTTTATGCGTTAATTTACAGCTAAATCTTGTAAAGCATATCATTTAACCAGACAAACGCTACAGAGCGCTGTCAGCAGAAACAGGCATGCCTCAAGCAGCATTGTAAAGCAAGTACTTAAAATCATTTTTCCACAACAATAAAACATTTCTGAGTTGGCGCATCGCCACCCCCACAGAATTCTGCCTGTAGCTGCTCGGCAGGAAAGCAGCGAGGACATTGATGAAGAAAGGCAATAAAAGCAACATAAATTCTTTACTGGCTGGTTTTTACCTCTATTAAATTGTTTCAATGACTGTACCTTACAATGAATAAATAAATAATAAAGCATATTGATTCCTTTTATAGCACAAATTCTGGCACAAGGCAAACGAGTCTGTGCCAGCCTCAGCGCTTGGATATGGTCCGACTTCTAGTTTTTCGCTCTCAGCAGGATTCTTTCTCTTCAAAACGTTCATGGTTTCAATCATGTATGCGCTCTGATGTACACATCATGTTTACCATGTTCATGTCATACCAACTTTCGTGCAAAGAGTTGGTACACCAGACTAAAGCTGTTGGAAATGTGCTGAGTGTAACTTTACACTGGGCTGAAAATCAGTGGAAGAAGAGCTTTGTTGCACCTGTAGCCACTCCCTCCAAGCTTACTTCAATTAGTAATTCATTTGGGTTGTATTATTAAAACAAAGAAAATGTCTTAGCTAGGAAAGAATTCAATAATATGTAAATCCTCGCAAGGAAATATCTGCAGGCAGCCATGTTTTTGGGCCACTTGTGGTCAGCGGCAAACATGTGTCGAACACAACATTGGCATATTATCAACTTTTAAGTTGGTATTGCAAACAGAAAGTCTTCCGTTGGTTTTAGAGCTTTTTCTGCTGAAAACAGTTGCCTGCTGAGGCTGAAAATGGCACGATGAGAGCCGTGAGTGGATCCAAAACAATGAAGTTGTGGGCCGGACAGCCAAACAATGAGCAGAAAAGTCACTATAACGCTCCGTAAAACAAAGGGAAGCAGCAGGCTCAAGGGATGATTATCTGTATGTTCATGACTACAAGCGACCCCTGTTAAATTGTCATTTTATTTTGTAATCACGAGAAAAACATAGATCATAGCCACTTTTAACTTTTGCATTGTTACGACTATTATTATGTGAGTGTGTCAGCTATGTCGTGTGTTTCACTCTCATTGCATGTGCTCAGGCTGTGCATGTGTATAGTTTACAATGGCACATGGATTGTGTCCTCCACAGGAGGAAACTGCTGCTTCCTCCAGGAGCTGATCAAATACTTTCCAACTAAACTGACTCTTCACAGCTCAGCCCACAGATGTCTGCCTCCAAGGGTTTGTGTGTCTACTGCCTGCTTTGTAAACAGGACAGATTTTCCATCCACAGTTTAAAAAGCTGGCTGGACCTGACAGTGCACATGCCTTGCGAAGAAACTGCCCTCTTTTCTACACAATGGTGACCAAGGTCAGCTGTTCTTCAAATAGACCACCATCAAATTCTGGCTGTGCCACTAAATGGCCATCCACAAACTCCTTTCATCATGAGAGTTGGCAGTCCTTGCAGGGTCACAAAATCTAATTCACAGAATAACAATAACACAAGTACTCAATAGCTCAAGGAGAGGTACAGCTGTAGGTGACAGTATATAGCTACCAAAAAACTAAAGAAATCTAAACTACTATCGTCAGACATAATTCATCTTCTCTAAACAGACTGTTCATTTTGGCATAACAAAAGTAATGTTATATACATCCAAGTCTAGCCTCATTTAGTATTGTAAAATATGTAAAAAGATGTTCTGTGCATTGTTGCCTGGTGTGGCTTCAAGAGGGTCTTTGGCTGAGAAGAGTGGGCAGTCATCCAGTGATGCGTTACGTGAGATGCTTTTCAAACAGTGGGTGAACTGACCCCTGAAGCCGGGTCGCTGCAGGATGCCCCAATGTCCAGCGAGGCTCCACCCTCTCCTGTGAGAGGGGGCAGTTGGGTCTTCACAATAAGACAATTCATCTCTGTAATGAAGTCGTGTTCCCAGAGAGAAAGGGCGGCCGGATGGATGGCTGGCGGTCCAACGACTGGCTCTGGAAGAGGGGGAGGGGTTTAAGGTAGCGGGAAAGGGGGTGGGGGGGAGGGTCCATAGAGGCCAGTGATGTCATCCTGCCGGAGGTTGCACCATTCGATGCCGACTGTTACGAGGAGGACAATTTGGAGTGGAATATAAAGTGGATCCAGTGACTTTTAAACCTTTCAAAACTGCTATATAATTATGAACTAAATCATTTAATTGAATAAAAAAAATTATTAACCATCCACTTTTTAAAATTCAAAATTAAGTTTCGAACAAATTGTGTTTCCATTGCATGGCAAAATATTACAAGCAGCAGAGAAGGAGGGGCCCTACTTTTCTGCAGTGAGAGCAAGGACATAGAGCATAATGACAGATAAGTGTTTGACAAAAATCGGTATTGTTTTCTGCCACGCCAGCTCTTGCACCTTAGGCTAACAATGTTACCTACTTTGTTGTAAAGTACAACTAAACTTGTAAGTTAGGACGAGGGCACATGAATCAACACACATCTCTTTGGTTTTGCTTCAGGCCACCATTTTTAACTGTTCTCCATTCCCAGCGCTGTTGTCTCAATGCAGTGTCTATTTCTGAAGAAGGAAATTCACTTGTAAATGTGAAAAACTCCTATATTTACTGATTATTGACGTAAAATTATGTTTTAATGATGCATTTAATTTGTAAGCGAGGGCCGTCTCCCTCCGTAACCTCCGTTCTGTTCGCCCTGCTCTCTGCAACCACTAATACAGTGTTTGAATGCAGCCAAACTCATCATATAGTTATTTACATTTACATATTGTTCTATTTCTGTTCGTCATTACCAAGCCGCTGCAGCTGAAGATAAATCATTATTTTACAATCACGACATCATCAGACAAAATAAACAACAAAGCGCTGTGAGATCTGCTATAAGTCTTCATCTTCAAGTACGGCCAAAACAATCTGTTGCCGCAGTTAATGGGCTGCAAATGTGCAAAATCACCAAAACAAAACAAATCAAGACTATAGTATAGATGTGGAAACTTCTCAGAAACTGTACCATGCTATGTATATCCCATAATACTCGACTGACCCCAGTATTTTTATGTTGCACCAATCAACACCCATTTTAGGAACACTGTAAAGTTTGACTTAAATGAGGTGATTACAGTTGGAAAACTAACATTCTCACATGTTCAAAACTATTGTTAAAATTTCAAAGGAAAAGATTGGAGTGAATACAGATCCTAATTAAACATTTCTACTTCTAAAATATTTTTTGCGGGATTATCAGACTTTGGCAAAGGCATGTGCTGCCCTCTAGTTTTCAGATGTTTTGCATTGGTGGAGAGAGCAGGGTCACATTTGTCTCCCTTGTCGGGAAACATCTGGGGAGCGTGTGGATCACATCACAATCGCTCACCGCGAGATTCTCAATGTCAGTGACCTTCACAATCACCTGTTAAAACATTGTGTGTGCCGGCTACTTGATACATACTCATATTACACCTCAGTGACTCTTATCAGGGCTGAGGCGTCGCACTTTCATTGGCTGTGGTTTTACACATTTCAAATACTTGGGTGGTCCCGCTTGTGTGTTCAGCGTGTTTAAGCACATCTCTGAATGAAATATGATTTATCTACAGAGAGACAGAGTGGTAATGGGAGAAACATGCACTTTATTCAAGTCAAGATAATCATCCAAAAAAGACAGTTTAAAAAAGGTTTTGAGCTCAATTTTAATATTTGTGTAGGTTTGCTATAGGCGCTAAATTCAAGTTATACAAGAGTGGCTGCATACGTGGAAATGAGATATTGCACATGACTATTTTGTGTCAGTGACATTCCAACCAATTAATACAATGAGTACATTTTCCCATTGTTGTTTGATCAACTAGGAGCTTTTTTTTCTCCAGTTTTGCAGCCGGTTAGTTCAAACTTAGCCGATGTAGGTCTTTATATTTAGCTGCACTAGCACTACATTTAATTAAAGGCATAATGAGAAGGTTTTTCTTTTTTTACTAAAAAGCAATGTGTATCCTCATAGAACAATAATATCTCACAATCATCACTTATGAAACAGACGTGTGTGGCGGTACAGATATTCTTCCCTCTTCCTGTAATTTCTCTTTTCTTTTCATTGTGCTTTGTTCAGGATGTTTAGGGGGTTCAACCTTACTAAAAATGTACCTTAGACTGAAGAAAACAAAGGTCTTACACCTGCATTACCCACTTAGTAAGGCAAGGCAAGGCAAGTTTATTTGTATAGCACATTTCAACAACAAGACGATTATAGTAGTAGACTTATCTCAAATTAAAGCACAAAAAATGCCCACATTAGGATACATGCTTGTACCATAATGCCATTTACCACATGTATCTATAAGATCATGTATTTAGACAAAAACACAAACCTGAATTTGCAGTTTTGTATTTTTGAGCGATAGGAACGTTTAACTGATTATCTTTCAAGAATGTTCTTTGGGACTTGCGAACCAACAGTTTAATGTATTATGTATTATTATCTCATTATTTGGAATGAAACAGAATGCTATTTTCTCATTCCCTTCTGAATATCTACATATTTTTTAATACCTCACACTCAATCAACATATTACAAAAATTCTTAACTATCTTAAAAATTTCTTAAATGTTAATGGTTCAACCCAAATAATCAAATAGCGTGTTGTTACTAAGAACTTGGGAAGGACTTTGCAAACAAACTATAAAGTATGTGCTTATATGGCTACATCTCAACAACATGGTACCTGTGTTGTTTCTCCTCTACTGTATCAGACTTTGATTCTTAATGACTGCGAGTCGACCTCTGACCTTAAAATGGTAGTGCAGCTTAATCCAAGATAAGGCATGTTTTCTCAGCACAAAGTACACATCTCCCTCCATCTATCAAAGCAGAAATGCTTTTGAATAGTTGAGTAATGGCTCAGGATAAATTTGGGAGGACAAAAAAATGTTGATGCCGAACCAAAAATGGCAATAAAAAAATAGGAAAAGGTCATTCGAGCAGTTTACATGCGTCTGGCCTCTATGGATTTTATGGTCTCCGATGTACTTGGCTCAGGAAAACCAAAGAGGTTCAAATACAAGTCAGTCAGATTGTCCGGTTCATTCTCACACACATTTAGTGGGATTGAGAGGCAGCCGCTGTTATATTCCTCTTCATTCTTATTGGGCTGCTGCACATCCAGTTCTTCCTTGCTTCGTCAGAATATCTTACATTTCCATATCCATAACACTGCCTCTGATAATATCCTCTCAACCCAGGTGATGGATTATTTTGAATCAAAACGTTGTCAGATGATCACACGGATCCCCACCTCGCCCGGCCCGCTGCCGAACAACGTCACCGGACTGTTTTCTCGAGGTCTCAGGTTGTCCCTCTCGGTTTCATAACAGTTTGAAGTCTTTTCTGTGGAGAAGTTTGCGAGGCCGTAATTGGGAGCAGATGAGGAGGCCCTGCATGCCTCCATGGTGATGTCAGACCTGGTGGAGGGAAAAGCACGGCGGGATGGAGGTGTGGGGGGGCGTGCGGTGAGTCAGAATGTCTCAGAGGCTCTCGGCAGGTCTACAGGTGGGCAGACTGGCAGCAACGCCACAGCAAAACGCAGCCAAAGCGCTCACACAGCTATCAAACGTGGAGAAAAAAAAATCCCTCATAAAACATCTTCAGAGAAAAAGTTAATAGGACGGGTATTTCTTTCCTCACAAAACATGAAGGTAAAAATGAATATTATAGCCTCTTAATCTCATCCTGGAAACCGAAGAAAAGGCTTCTTTGTAACACGAGGCATTCTAATGTGCTGCACAATGTTTTCATCATCCATTATCCAATCAAAGAGACTTGTGAAGCCATTTTTCATTTTAAGCATTAGTGTGGCTGCTTTTTGTTGGGCTCTGCTTGTTGAGATTCTGTGATCTAAAATGTAAATTCGTTAAGGACTTTGCTCTTATCCTGCTACACACAAACTGTGCCCACCTAGTGCTGCCCTGACCCATTTCGCTGCATGCAGGACATTTGCATGAAAGGAGTGAAACTCGATGCCAAAATAAACATCAATTAAAGCTGTCAAACACCACCAAAAACAGCTGCAGCTTTGAACAGCTCGACCAGCAGGCTTCAAAAGCAAGCCGTCTTTAAAGGACTGCCTCGCATGTACGAAAGGCCAGGCTGGAATTAGCACGGCATAGGTTAAAACAGAAATTACCTCTGAAAATGAACTGAGGTAAGATCATCTCAGCAAGTCCCCCATTAAGGTAAAAATAGTTCCCCTTGTCATTTAACATTTATTTTTTTTTAAAGTATTCAAACAAAAGAGCCACAGACGTTGATGCTACAAAACAAAAGCAATTCAAAAGGCATGTTTTTTATTTTTTGTGTTGAGATGAGACAAATACAAAGTTTGTTGGAGAAAAATCCACAAGAAAGTGAGCACATACGTCTTTGAGTACCTAGTAAAGCGCTATATAAGTTTGAATCATTATTAGTAGAGTTCTGTTGGCTTTTAGCAGATGTAGAATTAAAAGAAGCAGATACAATACAGCTAAAGGTGGCATGCACAGGGCAGACAGGCCTTCAGGAGGAGCAGAGAGCAAACAGGTATTTGTTCTTGGCTGGCGATTCTGCTGAGAGCGCAGCAACGATTTGTCAATACAGGTTTTTGTCTGATTATAATCTATTATGGCTCTTCTCCTCTTGTCCATTTGCTCATACAGAGCTCCCATTGAGTAACTGCCACAGCTCATTACTGCTTCAATACCAAACAATTTTCGCCTGGACTGGCTGGATTAGGTTGTTCCTGAAATCTCGCCTCTCTTCCACAAAGCTCGGTGAGAGAGGCAAAGGGCTTCTGTTGACCTTTACAAAGAGGGAGGTGAGGTGAAGAGAATTGCAAACTTTAGGATTAGTGTAAAAATCGTATCAGGGAATGAAAACAATAGCACAAAAGAACAATACAATAAATATATATTTTAAAGTTAGATTTAGAGTGGACAGTCATGCTGGCAGTTCTCTGGGGCAGGCACAGCCGGTGTGTTGAGCTAAATGACAATGTGAGCATGATAACACACTGCATTAAGTACAACTGAGGCGTATGATAATGTCATTAGATTTGCATGTGTTCGGTCAAAAGGTATTGGACATTTTTTAGCTGTACTTTAGCATATTTTATAACTCGACTGCTGCAAAAAGCAAACAAAACTGTAGTGATCACTTGAAAAATAACCTTTTTTTAAATGTATTTTTTCCTCTACTTTTGATTAAAGGAAGCAATGTATGACCTCAAGAGCATTCGCATATCAGCAGCAACTTATTTGCGATGTAAAGATATAGTCAAAGTCAGCTTTAATTTTTCCACATGTGCAAACGTACAGAAGATTTGAAAGTCCGTTCCTCTCCAACATATAGTGAATACAGACATCACGACAAAACAGCGTCGTCACCCACCTCATGTAAACACTTATCTCTGTCGGCATGTTTGCCGTAGTGTTCACCGTTAGCTCTGTTAGTAACATTATCTCCGAGCAGCCGTCTCGGGCATCGCCTTGTTGAGAGCTGTTGAGAGGCAATCGGAAAGCTCACGGACTTGTATTATGTAGCTTTTACAGCTGTATTAGAGTCTCATGAAAAACCTGCAAATGCACTTGTTATTGCTTTTGTTTTGGAGCACTGATATATTTGACTCCTTTCCTTTATTATACTTTTTAATGAATGGCAAATGACAGACACCTGCTTGGTGGTGCTATTTGAAAAGTCAGCGATGTGTGCATTTCCTGACAATCTATTTCACATTTCACACAAAACCACAAATGTCAACTTTATAGTGGTGCTGAAGGGAAAGTCAGGAGATGACCAAAGTTATTACACTTCATAAATTGCATAAATTGCAACTTTGACTGCATTGACTGTTCCCATCTGTCTGTAGTCCGGCCTTTAAAATGTTTGTAATTGTGTTTATCGGTATCTCTGCAGTAATTCCTTTCAGAAGTGTGCAATAAAACACACTTAAAAGTTTACACCATCACATATTTGAGGTGATATTGAGCATATTCATACTCCTAAAGACCGAAATAAACGTTGGATTCTTTGCTGTATTTCATATGAAAAGTAAAGCAAAGGAGGGAGACATTTCTCCAAACACTGAAAAGGTAAACACATTTTCACATTGCTACACGTAGAGTCCAGCGCCAACCAAATTACCAAATCAACACTCAGTCGGCGGAACGTCGGAGGAGAAGAAATAAAAGCTTTGCACCGCTTTGATCTGACGTCTTTGAGAGGAATCTTCTTGGCAAAATGTTAATCTACCCTCTACATTGCAGATTACACCCCCAGCCCCCCACCCCCACCCCTACCCCTTCAAAATGTGACTGTTCTCAGATGGTCAAGGTAATTTTGACCCACTTAGGCTGCTTTGATCCGAAACCCCTTTTAACAGATCCTCCATACAAGAGTTCAAACTGATTTTGTCATTGCCGACCACAGCCCTCCGCTAAGATCCAGAGTAGACGCTAAAGCTCTTCCAAGCTGCCAGAGTTGCTGACAGCCAGCGGAGTTGAAAGCACTTTCTAATGCTGACGATCAGTGCGAGTGACTTGCTGCTAATGGGTTGTGCGCCCACTTTTTTGCGGTTTGGAAGAGGGTGTGTGTGGGGGGGGCTGTCTCATACTTTGGGACAGGTCTTTATCGCCTTTGAAGAAAACGATGACGTTTTATAAATGATCTTGTTTGCTCTTGTATTCATCTGGCTCACGTCGAGACGATATATGTGGTTCCCCTCTTCACGTCTTTCTCGCTGTGATTCCGGCTGCTCGGGTTCTGAGGCGGCGGATCGGCTTGGGGTTCGTGATGGTACCCCACAGTAGCTGCGTGGGGGCAGCAGCAAAGCAGCGTCACAAAAGGAACAGCGATGTGATTACAGAATCAGATAACGAGACGGAAACACAAGAGAGTGTTGGGAGAAATGTTCACGGACTCTTCAGACGTGATCTCGAGGCCTCTTTGCTTGGAGACAGAGCTGCTCTCCTCTCAAACCTCTTTTCAGGAATGTTTACTTTACTCAGAAACCAGAACAGCAAAAGCTTTACACTTCAGCTTCACACTTATATGCTGTATGTTGTCATCCTTCGTTGTTGATGGACTGGTCACTTTTTCCTCCACTTAGCTGATTTTACTGAAGTGCCAGTTTGAGCTTAAGGAGCCATTATACTTGCCGTGGAAACAAGGCAGTAAAGTGCCGCTTTGGCATCAGGCTCAGAAGTATAACGGACATATAGTCAAATTCTTCACACACTGGTCTAAAATATGATTACAAGGATTCTGAAAACACGTCAAGCCCTCAACATTTTTTTTTTGGCTTGGCTTGCTGGGCTTGTTTTCAGACATTAATACTTCACAATCAAACTGTCAGTTTGGCAGCAGGTAACACAACAAGCAACAAGGGCAACATGCTGCGTGTAGAGTTGAAAGGCAGTTTACTTTGTCAGTATCAGGCTTATGATGGTCAGTAACAGGCAGCTAGGGAAGGAGGGAGGGAAGGACGGAGGGGGAAAACATCTCAGAAAATCTGCAGGTACACATTTCCAACTTGCAGTCAGAACAGGCGGTGTTTCCCCACAGGCTGAGTCGACCGCCACGGCAGCAACCAACAATTTAGAGACAGCATTCACAGGCTCACTTAGAATTAAGAAACTCCTTTTCTAAAATGCTAAATATAGTTGTTCAGCTGGCGGCAAAATCATGCCACACTTTCACATGACTTTCCTCAATGATTTCTGTGAAAAGGGGGACACAAAGAGAGAAACAGGCAGGTAAGCCCACAGATGGCTTGAATGCAAGGCAAAGTAGACGATCTAACCACACACACATGGACCCTCTATGGTCCTCAATGAAGGACAAAGGACTATATTGCCATTTAAAAAAGTAGGCCGGCATTTATTTGCCATTCAATTTATGACTTAACTAATCTCCACTAATTACATGGAAACATCTTTGTAACAGTACAGTAGCTTTTTGTTCAGTTTTATCTCTGCCACAACATGCGCTTTGGCTGTAAAATTAGACAGACGTAAAAAACGGCTAAAATAGTTAGAAAATAAGGTATTTCAGCTACACTTTCGGAGTGTACGATTTCTTTCCCCAGTCTATAAATACACTCGAGTCAAGAGTGAGATGTTTGCCGGGGAAGGGAGTAACTGAGCAGGATGTGCAGCCCATAATCTACTGTAAGTAGTTAATCTAAAAAGGTTTATGATTGCATGCAGTGCTTTATAATAATGCTTTAAATTACAGGCAACTAATTGTGCAGTAATGACAGTATAAAAGTGTTGTAGCCTTGTAGGGACTGGAAAGTACTTTGCCGGATGAAGATGAAAATACACTCTTGAAAACTCTACACACAATTCCTTTTGCAGCATTTAAATCATTTGATTTCAATGAATGTTTTCATCTGTTTATTCTCTTGACAACATGCGTAAGTGTAACTCATACCATTAAGAGAGAATGAATCTATATCACAAACACATTATAGAAATGGACATGCCTGGTGTACAGTACAGACAGTTGTGAAATGCTGAAGATGATTAGATTTTGATATAAAACTGCAAAGAAATTGATTGTTTTGTAATTGTTTTTTGCAAACAGTGCACGGTATGAACGAGTATGTAGACAGAACTAATGACAAGAAAGCATTTGAAGGCTTCATGCTTCATTTAGGTCTCAAATGACTATGCCATGAGTGCCTTGAAGTTGATGGTGACAAAAGGTGTTTATGTACATAGCACTTTCTGCTAACAAGCCCATAATGCAATGCATCACATTTAATAGACGCAAATGTTACAGTCATGCAACACTACACTTGACTCATAAGTGTCTATAATACCAATTTACTGCACTGCAGCGCCTCTAATGAGTAAACGAGAGAGTGATTCCAGGCACAGCCATACATTTGTATGGTAGCCTGCCTTTACAAGTGAAACTAACTCGGTCGGGGAGGATTCAATCGAGCTTTCGGAGAAGAGATCTAATCAGCCCATAAAAGTAAAAATACATGGACAATAGCTCTGTAGGGGCTTAAAGAACAAATGTCTGCACATTAAGTCCAATGCTAATTTGTAGTCAGACAGCAGAAACACAAGTAAATGGAAGGAAAAGTAGATATATTTCCCATTACCCTATGAGTGCATATGGGCCTTTTTCACTCTAGCCATTTTGGCTTGTTAAAGCAAGCAAAGCACATATGTATGTTGTGCCCTGAAAAGGGGAGATAACAATAAAGATGCTCAGACACAATGCCTCGTTAACAGCAGCTTCATTGAGAGCGTGTTATTTTCAGAAGCATTTTTGTTCCATTCTGAGGTTAACGTTCCAATTGAATTATTTTCTTTCACAAGTAAACAGGTAAGTATTGTCATTTCTCACTTTTTCTCAAACAGGGAAATGAAAATGTGACATGCAAGTACTTGTGAAGTTGGTCAATGAATCAATAAACAAACTCAAAGCTTGATGTAATGCAACTAAGCAAAACTACAGCCCATCTTGTGATGGGATCACAGCAGCCGTGTGAGGCACAGTGGACAATCGAGTTCACAAGCACAACTCAGAGGCAGGTGGCAGGCAAAGTTCTTTAGTCGTGTATTCAGGCAAGGGTCAAAACCAGGAGATCAAACAAACAGGCGAACAAATCCAATAAGGGGCAGGCAATATCCAAGGTCGGCAAGACAGGCAAAAACAGGGTCAGAACAGGTAGGCAGAAAGTACAGCGACACGCTGGCGAATTTGGCACAATGGACAAGACAATCTGGCAGAGGACACATGCAAGTGAGGGGACCTAAATAGTGAGCTAATGAGGGAACGGGCTGCAGGTGAGATGGGCGTGAGGGCCAGGTGACGGTGATGAGGGGTAATCAGGTGTGAGTGGCAGGATCTGGAATGACAGGAGAGTGGTTAGAACTGACAGACAGGATGAAAACACTTAATATGACGGGGAATCCGTGACAAGCCGCAAAGACAATTTGGTCCAGTGGCTCATGGCCCCTCACCCACTTCCTACCACCCTACTTCCGGTGCATAAAGTAGGGTGACCAGTGGCCGCCTTCGCCTTCCCCTTGCTTGGACCGCACCCATCTTTGAACTTCTCAACTTCACACTTGTAAAGCTTCATGATTGCATCTTACACACTGTGACAAAATCTGTCGACAGACAATAATATAGAAATAAAAACACCTGGCAAAGTAATAAAAACTGTCGCTACGGCGCATGTCTCCAGCACCACATTTTGACATGATGACTCACACACAGACTCACGAGGTGAAATAAATACCCGTATTGCTGTCGTGGCTGGCCACTGAGTGAACAAAGTTTAGCTAGCTGCTTAACGGTATACCAATTAACCATCTAAAAGTCAAAAATATTGCTTCCATGTTCACAAAACACAAACAAAACCACTGAGCAAACATATTAAACAGTTCAAGAGCATGAAAACTTATTTAGTAACTAAAAAGAAGAGATTTCAATAATAAAGATACTCTGACACAATGTTTCCTCTGTGGAAGCTTAGTTGATAACGAGGCATCGTGGCCTCCAGGCATGACTAATCAATCACTAGTGGCATCTCTCAAAAAACAGGTAGTTCATAAATTGACCTCTGGCAGGTACCTACGTTTTCAAAGTTTTTAAAAACTGTTAATCTATTTTCTTTACTTTGTTTTCATGTGATTTTTACTTTTTCTAGTTATGACCTATTAATAACTGAGTTCCCTTTTGTTCCTATGACCCATTTTATTTCTTATTGAATTTATATCAACGTTCAGCCTTCTGATGAAATCAATTCATGATGTATCAGTCCTGTATATGATTTACTTTATTTGCTCAGCTTTGTTGTCCCGAGCGTTTTTTTCTGTGTACATCAAGAGGTAAACAGTCAAATTCCGTACTTGGCAAATAAGTTCTGATAACCCCTTTTCTTGTCATGAACCATACGATAAACTAGCACTACATGATTTACATGTATTTATAAAAGCCAGCTTTATTATTTTTGTTTTTAAGTTCCTCATCACCACCACTGCCTCACTCGTCCACTTTACAGTCTACTCTCTTACTTTGTGAGACCGACAAAACAACCAATTTCACTTAAAAGGATTTAGTTAATGAAGGTGTTTACTTTAATTTAAATAATCTTCACAAAGTAACAGACGTAACACTGAAGATTTATTTGGTCTCAAAATTGTCAACTTTGACAAACAAGAATCCAATACAACAACAGCTGGATTTTTCCCACAAGGCTCCCATGAGTGGGACCTGCACTTTTTCCTTGGGAGTAGAATGTGTCCCAGATCTCCATGTGGAGAATGAACAAGGCTTTTAAATTCCACTAAAAAATGCAAGAAATCTGCTAAGACTTTGTTTCTCCCCTGGGTCACATTTGCACATTTGTGGCAAATGAAAAACCATTTGCTGTGCGTTTCACTGTGCTCTGGAATGAAGCCCTAATGGTAATTAATTGATTCCTAGCACTCTGTGGCAATTACTAGAGTTCTTGGGAGATATGAAAGAGACTGCCAACATGTTCTGCGTTGACAGCATAACCTTCATTTGGACACAAAGCAGAATGTGTGATGCTGCACCACAAGGACTGGAAATTTAAGGGGGAAAAAATGTGTTGAGTTGTTATTAAGGGCTTTTTGGGCTTCATAATTCCATCTGCTAATGTCAAGACAAAAGACACAATGGCTAGGGTCCTTTATTTTACTGAGGTTGCTCAATGTTGAAACTCCAAAGACAGACGATTGAAGTGTAAAGAAGTGTCCGTTTAACATCACTCTTTTATTCAAAAAGGAAGGAAAAAAACTTTAAAAGCTGTTTTATGCTAATGTCAAGCTTAATTGGCATTAGAAAAAATTGCTCTGGCATACAGAGGGGCTCCAAGATTAGCCAGAAGAGAAAGAGCAAGATAAAGCCTTCAAAAGGCCTATTTCAGAGGAATTATAGCATCCTTTGAACATCATCCAAGTTTTAAATACATTAAAAGCCTGTTGGCATACATGTAAATTAAGCGGTACCAAAGCGTTCCAAAGAATTCATGGTGAATCAGACCAAGGGTGTGAGGATAAAATGCAGGGGAAACGTGTCCCAGAGGGAGACGGGGAGGAATTCTGCCATCTCCCACAAGCCTCTCTGCTCGCCCTTTCTTCTCCATGTCCATTCTGCTGCAGGCCAAGTGGCTTAACTTAGATGAAAAGAACAACAGCTAGGAGCTCCCTTGGCAGCATAGCCCTCGCGCTGTCCAAAGTGCCAGTGATGGAGTATTGTGTATAGCACATACAAAAGCCTGTTTAGCAGCACTAAGCAGAGCACCAGGGATTCCTCTTATTCCTCTGGCAGGCTGGCCAAACACTGGCACAGCTGGGTCAGGGTAGGCCTGGGTGCAGGAATGTCTATTCTTCACTGTCCTGAACATCATGTATGGTGAACAGATAGAAGAGTGGGTCATGTGTGCTCCCTTGCGAGATTCCTTACCATCATGTGCGCAGATGCACCACTTATACCCCCTTGTACCCACCGTGTTCCTGCAGGTACGGAGGGATCCAGGTGGAAATATGAACAATTCATGCCACACCTCAGGTAACAAGACATCTTTCCAGCTACACAACTATCCTTCATGATTGATACATAATGAAGCAGTGCAATGCAACAAGTTTACACTTTGTTTTAACTTGACAGTCATGAATTTAGATGATCGTCTTTTAAAACCATCTGTAGATTCCAGACATTGAGCGAAAGAGTGTTTAGATAATGGATCCCAAATCAAGATGCAAACGCATGACAACATGAGAGCAATTATCTAGATGACTGACGACTTGTTTGAATTAACAAGACTGTTGGAGGGCGGATCAGCCTTTTAGAAATCAACATAGCCTGACGTCAATCATTTTGGTAATTTTAGATGGATAATAGGACATTTGATCGATTTTGTTGAACCAGGTACGAGGAATGGGGCCCAGATGTGCTTACGGGTCATTATGTTTGGTTGGTGTCGTTGGTATGTTAAAACCAGTAGCCTCTAACAGAGAGGACCTCTCAACCCCACAGTCGTGCTAATTTTAGCAAGACAGCAGTAAATGGGCAAGTAGGTGTGAGTAAAGAAGGAAAACATTCCCTAAGTGATGTAATGGTTCTATGGCTTGCAGTAAATTTGAAAGTATATGGATTCATAGTGTATGTTACAATTCAACCAAGTAAACAGATTATTCAACAATGTATATATAAGGTTTGCCATAAGCCTTTTTTCCCTACAGTAAATGAGACTATATTGCAGTTTCAGAAGTCTGGTTTAAATTTACATTATTATTGAGCTTATTGAAAGGGAATTAGCCCCAGCTTGAACAGTATAATATAGAGTTCTGAGTTTCTTCAGAAATATTTACAGAGAATGCTTCATGGCAATGTGTGTGGCCATCACTGAAAATGTATTGGCTATTAAGTAAGAGTAACAAGATTAAGAAGTTAAATGTATTACCAGAAGGTATTCACCCTTGGTACCACAACTAAAGATCAAACAAAAACATGCAACAAATGTCAGATCTGGAGATCTGATCTTCAACCAAAACGCAAAGTTGAATTTCCTTAGACATGTTCTTTTTCTCTGAATAGAACAATGACATCGACTGAATATCCATACTTCAGTTCCAACCATACTTGATCAACATGGTCAAGTCATCACGTCGCCAGGAGGATTTACATCTTAAAACAAACAGTGACATGAAAGCTCCAAAATCCTCAAGAGGCTGAAGCACTTCATTTAAAGTTAAGAAGATTTAGATCAAAAGGTTAGAGAAGGGGAAAAAAATACACTCAAAGGACGACCCTCTGAAGGAAGAAAAAAAATCGTGGCCTTCACAGTGCTAAGCTGTACAAGTTCACAGCCATGGCAGGACACAGTCTGTTCCTTCACAGCCTCAGAGAGATGAAAGGGAAGATTGTCCGCTCGCTTTGATTCAGACTTGGCCAAACGAAGTCCAAAGAATGCCTGGCAAAGTTTGTTTTCTGAAACCTCAAAGTTCTTCAGTAGCCCCCTCCCCAACCTCACTCCTGCTCCCACTCCTTCTATTTAAAGCAAGGGAGCAGGGAGAATTTATACAGTGCTAATTGTTAATTACTTTAGCTTGCTGTGATGCTTATAGCTGTGTGCGGTGTTTCTGGGCTCTTTAAGGCCTCGGACCTCATTGTGTTGGAACACGTGTTCAGCGAGTCATCTGCAAACTGTAAACACTTGTCTCTTGGAACAGATGTGATGGAGAGGGAGAAATTAAAAGCATAAAGCCCCCAGAAAGATCCTTCATGTGATTTGTTTAGATGAAACATATGGTATGCAGTCAGTGGGTTAAAAAAAAAAAGATTGGATAGGCGTTGTGTGTGTGTGACGCTTAACCTTTGAACTGTGCAATTAACATGGAATCTGTATCTTGGTATCTTATCTAAACTAATCACCTCCTGGCTAAAATGTCCTAATAAATGCAGATATTAGAGACGTTATTATTTAACTCTGGTACTCTTCACACATACTTTCAGGCCCATGGAGAGCTTTTCAAAAATGTAAACTATTCCTTGACTAAAAGAGATCCGCCACACACCATGTCATCTAATAAATCAAAAGAAAAGTAGCAGGTAGATCACTTTCCTTGATCGAGTAGGTCCCATAACTGTTGACAAGTCCTTCCTTATTTTCATATTAACATCATATCTTGATTTTCATATCAATGCCCCAACAATGCCGGCAGAATCAAGATAACCAGACCGGTAATAAGAAATGCAAAAGATATATTTCCAGATACTGATCGCAGGAACCAAGTGTGAATGGGGTCAAGAAGTTAAAGACCCCCAATATACACTGCAATTCAGAGGTGTATTGTAATGTTAAATGAAAGATCAGAGTACTCCAACAACAATACTAGATGCACATGTCCACTCTGGAGAGGAATTCGGAGAAGCCAACATGTGTTTGACTGAACACATGTTGTGGAAAGTTTGGGTTCAGTCTGGTTTGATGATGGCTCTGGAGAGAATCACATATTTCTGAGATTCCAAAGCTTTAGATCAGCCTGACAAGAGTAACTGTTTGAAATAAATCTCTCAAATAACTTTCCATGAGAAAGCCCGAAAACCAAAAGGATTTGATTTCAAGTTCTCCCTCTGATGTGCAGCTCAAAGTGACTCAATGTGAAATACTTTCTGAATTAACTTCAGAGAAATCTCCAAGTAAACAATAACAGGGAACAATATTTAATCACATGCATTTGCTTGTATTCATGCCTGCACATCAGAGAAGCTGCTCCCTCTGTAGTGGTGGATGATGCGAACTTCAAATGCAGATCACTTTAATTGACACAGTGCTTCATCTTCAAACTACTGTTGACAATCCGCAATTCATGAGCATAATAATTACATAAATAACACATATGAAAGGCCCATGTGAGCCTGCAGAGGGTCTGAAACAGCATTATCAGAGAGTACACAATGTGATCAGAGTCTCTCCCGACTCGGACTGTTTGATGGAGATGCAAGGGTGAGATTACAGCACAATGGGTTTATGCTGCCTGCAACTCTCAAATGCACATGTATATATAAATCAAATGTATATAAATAATGTATAAATATATTAAAAAATATATATAGAAAAAATATTTATATATATATATAAAATATATATAAAAAGATATATATATATACATATATATATATAAATATATATATATATGTATATATACAGTAGCAGAAGCAGTAGCAGCAGATTGTTCTGCCACTAGTGTGTGCGCACACGTATTACCCTGTTTTCTGCCAAAAAAGTACGTGTTAAAAACGTGGGAGTATTTTTGAAAAGATACGTAAGCGTTGGGTGTGTCCTGTGGTATTTATATTAGCAGAAAACACCCCTACACTCCAACTTTGGGTCAAACCCTGGTAAACTCGCGCTGCTCTTATATCTCCGTGAGCACACCGAGGGGAACCAAAAAAGGCAAGCGGATCAACATGGAGGCTGGACGGTGATGCTTTTGATTAACAGCCAAATAATACACTTTACTCCATTAATTCCTTGAATGTGGCTTCACAACCAATCTTACTCCATTTTATTGACATGTTTGAGACAAAAGTATGGATTCATGCTCAGATGAGTGGGCAATGGAGGCTGAGGGAGACATGGGACTTGACTAATGGCATGTAGAGGCCACATGGGGAGTAATATTTGAGGGAAAATAAAACCCTGGTCAACATTAGATCATCTGTCAAAGTAGTGCACTTCAATAATGGAGTTAACATTGAAATTTAAACTCTTAATGTCTCTTTTTGTTGTTTTTTTGTTTCTGGCTCCTCATTGTGAGATTAGGTCTGCATTTTCAATTGGGTTAATGTTCAGTTGTAGACACCGGTTTGATTGAAATGTTTTGGAGTGATGATTGTTTGCATCCTGCCACACTACAGGCATACCGCCACGTTATGAATTATTCTTCGTGCACATGTAAAACCCTGTTAAAAGTTAGACACGTACATGGCTAAAATTAAATCAGAGTTAACTGGGTTCCTCTAAATATCTTTTACATTCTCCAAATAGCCCCATGGAATAGTGTGTCTGTAAATGCGGAGAGAGGAACCTCATCCATGGATGAGCCTGCAAGGTGCCCCCCAACAACAACCGCCAGCCCGGTTCCATCAACTGCTGTAAACAGACTCTTGTCTTTGTTTTGACAGGACAAGTCTGCTCTGAATCCGTGTTGTCTGTTCGGGACGACTGCCCAGCAGGTTCACAGTGTTTGACAGATATTGGCTCGTCTCCTTCTGCCCAGCCTTCCAGTTCTGCTCTGCTGATTCTGCTCTTGTCAATTGTTCTGCTACTAATGTACGGGTAATTGTCCTGTTCTTTTTGTATGTTGCAGTAAAAATAAGCATTTTGATTCCTGGAAGGAGCAGAATATGTTGGATTCAAATAGTTTAAACACAGAGACACATTGGGGCATTTTTTAACTGGACCGCAAAGGTTTACAATTTAAAAAGTACTAAAACTGGATCTTTTAAGGTCAATATCAATTAATAAAAGTACATTTTAGATATCCCTCACACACATTTTCTTAATCTTTAGGAAACCAAACTATTAAAAGATGTGTTTGGGGTAATATTTTACTTTTTGTGCATTGCATGCTGGGCCGACGACTTGAGCCATGAGCGCCAAAAACATGTTGATGAAAGTTTCTATTGTTCTATTATGAACCAGCAATTTAATGAAAGTATTTTCATCTTTCTCTGAGCTGCCTTGGTGTACGTCTGTTGGAGTACTACGAACGTTGAATGTTTCATCGCCTCACCTTCCCTGGTTTGATTACCCACCGCTGGACTGAGCTCTCCTCATGAAGATTTTAAAAAAGGTAATAAAAGAAGCACTTCAAGTTTATCTCATGTAACTATCTCCCTAACAGCCCCCACTACATTCGTCTTGACACATTAGAATATGAAAAAAGACGACAGATTAACATTGTTGTCATGAGACTACTGGTCAGAACTGTCAATCGTATTTGACTTTGCAAGAACTCTACAGAAAGCCTTCACAGCACACACAGGAGGCGAGCTCTGCTCTCACAGCATAAAGGGAGCCTAATCTCTCTACTGGTGACGGCAGATGCTGGAAGAAGTCAAAGGCTGCTGGGAAAATGACTGCTGACATGTTTATCTTCATTGGTTGAGCAGTATTGAAAACATATGCATGTGGAGTAGCACCACTGGGGGGGAGAGAAGCAACACCTCCCTGACAGGAAGCAACAGGGTTGATGGGAAATGAGGTGTCATTTTGAGAAACACAAGCACAAATACCATCAAGTAGCCTCACAAGTAGGTTTACTGTATCGTTTAACTATACTAGGTTGGTTTTGCATCCAGATTTTACTTCATGTGTATGAGTAACGCAGTGATTTCAATGTTTGACAATAACATGTCATTGGTTTGTCTGATGAAATGTATTACAAACAATGGGATTCAGTATCCGTAGTGATTTTGCACACGTCAAAACATTTAATGATTTAAACATCCCCATGAGTGTCTTCTTCTTCTTTTGATGCCCAGCCTAAACCAGGACATGCAACCTAAAAATATGTTTCTGTGGAATTAGGTTCCATCTGACAAAGGTTTTAAAGCAATCACAAAGACGCCTTGACTAAGACACATTTCACAAAAAGACTTATATAAGACACTCCATGAAGGATATTGTATAATGAATCAAACGTCTAGCCGCTTGTCCCAGTGGGAAGCATCCATGGCTCTTCATTCCTGGTACACAAGAACATGCTCCGACTGCTCCAATATTGAACACATCTGTGGAGCAAAGTGCTGCCAAGGCCAAACACGGTGAAGACGAGTAATTATGCTTTGCATTCATGCCATTGTTTGAAGCCAGCAAAAGGGGGAATAAGACGCTTCAGAAAGAAAGAAAACAGATTTAAGCTCTTTTGATTAAAAAAGCAAACAAATTAATGATTGAACTGTTTATTTGTAATCCAAACACAATTTGTCTCCCTCTCTATAGTTGCTGGCACAATCCCCTCTTTGGCAAAGGGTTGACATCGTAATGACTGTGCATTCTGCAGCCGCACAGGTCACAGACAGTTTTGCAAATGTTCCTCCTCTGTAAAGCTGCTTTGGTATTCCCAACAAAAGCCGCATCGCAGCCTGTGGCTATAAACGCTATCCCAGCAAGTGCTATACAACATGTTTAGCAGTGGACACAATTAATGGACTTGCCTCTTTTGCATGGGTAAAGTGATTTAAGCCATGGCAGGTGCCTCAGAGCGCAAAGAGTCGCTGCACAAAGAGCGCTGCTGTCCGGGCTTTGTAGACAGGATATCCACAGATGTGGAGCCAGACCAGATGGCATGTACATCTGAGACAGAGGGAGAAGCTGCGGAGACAGAGGGATAAAGACACACAGAGTTGGAGGGGGACAAGGACAAGGGCCAGACACAGGCCTGCATTAAGCTATGCGAGCACGGCCATGTGCGCCTGACATTTAGCCGGCCCCCAAACTCTCCATTGACTCACTCTGCGTAGCTCAAAACATGCCTGCGGGCCACAGAGGACAATGGCTGCCTTCTCTTTTAACCAGCATCAAAAGGGGAGATGAAAACGGCCACGCGATAGAGCACCCGTCAGAAGTGTAAAAACGCAAATGATATATATGAATATAGCTCTGTGGTGTGCCTCGTCCTGAGGACCAGCCCTTTTAAACAAATTGGCCTTGTTCAGCCTCGCCCACCCCCACCACTTCTTATCTGGAATATAATTTGTCTGGATAGAATGCAAGATATGTGAAGAGAAGTAATGCATGAAATCTGAAGAAAAAAAAACTCCTCTCTTTGTTGCGTTAGTGCCTTTTTACATCTGAGTCCGTGTGGTTGCATAACAATGGGACAAAGAGAATATGAGATGAAAGTATTGGAGCGATTCAAATAACTTTGTCTGCTTGTGAAACAAAGAGACAGAGACGCAGAGAGAGAGAGAGAGAGAGAGAGAGAGAGAGAGAGAGAGAGAGAGAGAGAGAGAAAGAGACGGGAATGAGTGTCACCCAATTAAAAGGTTCAGCGCAGCCTGTGGAAAGCAAGAGAGAAACTATTACCCGGCTGCAATTACAAAGCCACGATTATAAGGCTCTAATCTTTCAAAGTGATTAGATGCCCTGCCGCAAGGGCTAATAGTGTCAACTATTACTTGTGTGTGTTTAAAAGGTCAATTATCAGAAATTAAAATTAAGATTTCACCTCAATAATAGTTCATGCGTGTTCAACTTTGAGGTTTGGTGGTTTGTATTCTTTCATTAACGTTAATCCTGCAAAAAATCTCTTTTGGTGGATTTGTCAACACTTCTTGTGACGAGGTGGTCAAACCAACGGTACAACTTTGTATCATAAGGATCAGCACGCTTTCCACCTGTTCACATTTTGACGAACATTTGACACTTTATAACGTCAAAACTCAACGTAAACCACAATAAACTATTGACCAAACTCCACTCAGAGGGTGTTTAATGCTCATCTAGTTTTAGTCATAAGCATGAAATGGATAGAAATTAATAATTAATTAATTAATAATTAAAATTAATAGATCAATATTTCAATAATACACATATTCGCGTTCTTGTCAAGAGATGAGATGAGAAGATGGATACCACTCTCATGTCCATGTATTCATATGGACAGAAAGCTTTGGAGCTGATTGGCTCGGATTAGTGGCACATAGACTGGAAGCAGAAGAAAAACTGAAAAACATGTTCAGTTTATAGTTTTAGGAATAGTCATGTGCTGGTCTAGCCTATTTCTTCACCAACATTTGTTCTCTGGTTGCCTGTAAACTTGCGGTGATGACAAGACACCAGGAAGTCACTGCAGCCGGATGATGAAGAAATAATTACAGCCAGTAACTCTCTGCAAAACGGCAAATAATAGTTTTTACTGTATTATTTGTGTACGTATTTAGCAAACATGATACAACATGTTAATTGGTGAGATGTTGTAGTGCTTAAAGGTAGATTTTGTTTTATTTTGGACAGGTCCAAGGCACAATACTGTTTTATCTAGCAGCGAAACATGACGACTGTTTTTTTGTCCTGTGTGTAATGAGCATTGCTGACTCTTTATGACACCTTAAATATAGTCACAAACTCAAGTTAATGTCTTTGTTTTATTCTATATAACTCAATATGTGCGCGTGTGGCTATAATTTGGTTTGCGTTCAGTCCATCGGCCACAATGCTCTCATGAACAGACAGGTGACCACAGCTGGCATTACAAGATCTAGAGGATGCGATTACAAGGAACACTTGCAGCCTGCGAGCTGCACAGGACTTTAGTTCCACTCTCATACATGAACCCTGCAAGTCAGTCAAAGTGACAGTGTTGGCTAAATAAAGAAACGACAAGGATGATACCACAAAGACAGCAGCAGACAGCTCAGACAGACATCTGGGGGGCTGAGAGAAAAACAAGGCCAGGCGCCCACACTGTGTTTAACAGTGCCGTTAACGTGACTGGCCATCTCTTTCTTGACTTTAAACAGAATTCTATTGAAAGTAAGATCCATTAAATATGGAATTTCAGTCCAATTTGTCTTCAAACGGGGTAAAAGAGCTCATTATGTGGGCTCTGCTCTTTCTTGACTATTAGAAAGAGACGTTAGTCATGCCTGCTTATCTCACAACCTTATGAGCACAGGATTAAAAGATCAAAGGCTGACTTAGGTTTAATATTATAGAAAATGTAAGCTCCTTTTTTCAGATGTGCCTTGGACTGTGCCTTTTTATCCACTCGCAATGCTCTTATCAAAATGTTGAAAATTCGTTCTCATTTCTTTCGCTGTCCAATGCGAAATTTATGTCCACACCTCTCATATCCAGGGTGAGGGTGGGGGGATGTAAGCGGGGACTGATCTATTTCAAAGTGGACCCTTTAAGACCTTCAAGTCAATTCCCCGTTGATTACACGGGCTTCAGGACTGACAGAAATAAACACTGAGCTGAGTTTCAAGAGAACTTTGAAGTGCATTAAGCTGAGAGCAGAGACTGGCTTGTTTGCAGGGCTGGACAGCTACTTCTGACTTAATGAAAATATTCTGTAACCACTCAATTATACACTTGAAGGTTTAGGGGTTGGAGAGTGATGCAAACACAATGGCTCACAAAAGACTAATGTCGGGAACTTTCTGTTCCCGGTAGCTGTGGACCAGTCTAACGAGGATGTGCGTTTCTGGCACAAACTTCAGAGAGCGAAACCAGCTTTGCTGTCTGATCGCCTCATGCTCATTATTCCCCGAGGAGAATGCACTCCACAATAAAAGAGGACACTGACTTGTAGCAGACAGTGCACCGCAAGAAGTCATGTTTTGCTATCCAGCCTTAAAATGACAATATTCTTAAAACAAGTGAAAGATCTAACAATTTCATTTGTTTCCGATACAGTTTGATCTGTTGTTTAGTGTGACTGTATGTGACTATCTCCCCCTTAGCTTTAAACAAAGCATGAAAGAACAAGCACATTACTTAACTAGCATACAATCATGACACTTAATTCAAAAAGCTGCACGAGAATAAATTGTAATCGTCTTACTTTTGTGTCAGAAAGAATATCAGGTTTTCCCTGACATTTTTGCAGTCTCAGTCTCTGTCAACTCTACTGAGCTACACAGACAGACTGGAAGCAGTGCTGCCCCAGAGACTAAATCTAAACTAATTTATAGTCTTGGACTTCAAGCACCATCTAAACATTTTTTTCTTTCTTTTATTTTTAAGTTTGCATGCCAGTAACCACATGGTCCTTTTGATGTTTTCTTAGTGTCTGCTCCAATGTTCCCTCTAATTTTTTTAAGCACTGAGCACATTTTTTTTTTCTGAGCACACATTTCAGCACTGTGAGCAATTCTCAACCACGCGACCTGCCGAAAATGACCACAAGCCTGCGTTAGCCATAGTGGATTCAAAGAGATGACAGCAAATGCATCAATATGTATACAAGGTTGATATTTATTCAATATCTTTTATAATGGCTGGACTTTGGGAACATTTTAATGATGGTGTTTTACCAGTCAGTTTAGTTGAACTTAAAGGATCTTTGTTGAACTTCAATAAGGGGAGGTTATGACTGCTTCACTGGTTATGACTGATAATGATATATATATATAAAAAATAAAAGTATCAAAGGTGTTTAGTCATTTCTCAGCATGTACAACATTTAAGTGGAACTTCATTGAAAGAAAAATGCTAATGCAGTGCTTAACAATAATTATAGGCCTATTAAATTGACATGGTGTAACTTTTCTTAAAGGTAGCCTATATACACAATTTAATAACTTCATATTCTTCATATTTAAATATGTCTGAAAGTTTCATCCTACCTGTGTCAGTTTGGACTATTTCATCTAGCCACTCATGTTTGAACGTTAGGCAGACCTTTTTCTGGGGCGCCTGCTCTGCCTTTCTTTTCGCCATGGTAGCCTATAGCTGCTGGAGCAGGGCCCGACAAGAGGAGCCTAAACAGCGCCGGCCCTAGCTCATGTGGCGCTCTGGGAGAGCTTCACTCCTGGCGCCCGGAGGAGGACAGCGGGGGTCGGGGTGCTAACGGAGGCAGAGCGCTAGCAGAGGTACAGAGAGCGCATGACGAGAAACGGGACGCTGATTGGCCAAGAAGACTCGACACATCAAAGATCTTATTATTGTAGAGATGGCTCACTCCTATCTCAGAAACACTGGCGCAAAAAAGATTTTTAACCCCAGAAAAAAAATCGTTTGTGCGGTCTGAAAAATCTATTGCGCGGCCACTTCGACTGGCCTGTGCGGCCGCGCACGCGCGCAGCTTAGAGGGAACACTGGTCTGCTCCCGTCACCCTGTGTGACTCCCCCGTCGAAGCTGTGGATTCCTTCCGCTTCCTGGGCTCCACCATAACCCAGGACCTCAAGTGGTAGCTGAACATCAGCTCCATCAGTAAGAAGGCTCAGCCGGGGATGTACTTCCTGAGGCAGCTGAAGAAGTTCAACCTGCCAAAGATCATGATGGTGCACTTCTACACTGCCATCATTGAGTCTATCCTCCATCACCATCCGGTACCCTGCAGCCACGGCCAAGGACCAGGGTGGGCTGCAGCGTATCATTTGCTCTGCTGAGAGGGTGATTGCCTGCAATCTGTCGCACCTCCACGACATGTTCGCCTCCAAGACTCTGAGGCGGGCAAGAAAGATTGGAGCTGACCCCTCTCACCCTGGCCACAAACTGTTCAAGTCCCTCTGGCAGGAGGCTGCGGTCCATCAGGACCTCCCATCTGCAGTTGGGCTCATCAATAAAGCCTGGTCCCCCCCCACGGATTCATACACTTACATCCCCAGGACAATTTATAATAACATACTTGTTTTAACATACTCTTGTTTATTTACCATATTTTATTGTACAATTTTAAATGTTCTGTTTTTATATTATGTCTTTTACTATTGCACAAGGTTTTACTGGTATGCACCAATCAGCTATTGAACTTTTTTGTTGGCTTGCCCTTAAGCAATACACCACATATAAAATACAGCCCTTGAACTCACTTTAACACTAGACATCATCCGTTTATGATGTTCAGTGGAAACCAAAAGCAGTTTTTTCTTCGTGTTTCTATACATTTTCCAACAACTGGTCCAAGGTACACTCGGCAGTCCGCCAACTTGTTGCTCTCGCTAACAATATTAGCTGCTCTGTTTCAACAATGTTGGGTTGAAAGAACGTGCATGCAGGCTGAAAGTCAACCCTGTGGGGAGATGCAGGGACCTAAACCAAGTGAGAGTAGAAGAGCTATGAGTATGTAAAACTCTGCTAGCCGCTAGGCTAATTCATGCAGTGTAAAATGCCTGAGGGCCAATGTCCACATAGTGTCTTTTTCTGAGCTTCAGTTCTAGTTGTTTTTCCAATTGTTCCCAATGAGGAAAAAGGGCATGGGGCCACCTAAAGAAAAAAGCTCCACTCCGAGCGCCTGTATTTCAAAACCTCTTAACTTTTCAGATAAGAGCTGGTGACGTCACTGTAGAAAATGCAAACGAAGTTATCCGTATCAAAATGTCCTGAGTTATATATGTAAAAGACACCATCATATCAAAAGACTAAAAAGACCATTAGTGGGAACAAGTCGTCCGGACAGACACAGATTATTAAGTGTTGAGCAATCATCACCGTACGCCTCAACGTCGACGGACTCCTTGCTCTCACGTTATTTCTGTCAAAATGAGCGGTGACAAGCTCATCCCAAGTATGAGGTCAAGCATCCTCTTGTTTCACCTCTGGCTACCATCTATCCTATCCATCCTCCATCCTCTGGCTCACGATTTAGAACAAAGTTAAGCAAATAGATAGTAGCTCAAATAGATAATAAAAAGCAAAGAAGCGATGCTAGTCTATCATACAACAGTAGGTTAATATGTTGTCAAGATATTGTTGTGATATAAAAAAAATATTGAAGCGCTTGGAACGCTTTTTCGATGCGACTGGGATGAAGCGCTACCCATTGCCCTGCGGGGACTTTTCTGCCAGAAAATGTGGACACAGGCCCTAAGGCATTTAGGAATTACCTCTTAAATCATTGGCAGGTTAATAGGAATCAATTTGTGGGGCCAGTGAGGATTCACACGTTACACAAGACATCTGTACATTTCAGGTATTTTTCCTGTTGATTCAACTTGTCATGATAAGTATGTAGCGCTTTAAGCCCTAGCCCTAACCCTAACCCTAAAGCCGGAAATGACTGAAAAGTAAAGAATTTTTGTTTTTTTTACAATGGATTTCTCACCGAACAAAAATAAAGATAATTTCTTTTAGCCCTGTGGGACTGAAACAAACATATGACATTAATGTTGATAATTTAGGACAGATAACTGAAACATTATGTGCCATTGTGCCCCAATTTAGCTGCACTGAAAGTATCTCAATTTAAAGGCCAACAGTCAGATCCGTTCCATCACAACCTGCCCTCGTAGCTCCTGGCCTTTCTGACGTGATGATGTGGGAGAGCAGCATTCTCACTTCCTCTTTGGTCTGAGATAGATACTTGGATTCATTAAGATAGGATAGAGGCCAAAACAAGTTTGCAATTATCTTCAATCCCTCCAGTGCCTCACATCTGGTAACAGGAAAGAGGGGTCGTTGAGTCAGTACTCCTTCTTGTGGAGTGTTTCATAAAAGCGACGCCCATCCAGTACCCGGCAGAGGTTGTCTCATCTTGATCCTAAATTGAAAGTAGCTGGACAGGAGGCGGGGCATGCAGTACTGATGGCAGCAGGTTCAGTGAGGTCCGTATGTCTGCTCGGATACATGTTCCGCAGCTTGTGGTGTGAGTGAGCGGAGGAAGAGCAGAGAGACAGGCCTGGCTGGAGATCATTAGAGCTTGTTAGTGTCCCCGCTGCCCGGGGCCTGGTGAGGGGCCTCCGTTTGGGGGAACCTCTCCTCTGATCCTACTGAGAGTCAAGCAGCATGTAAAGGGGACTGGGAGCATGAACAGGGGAGGATTGGTGATGGGGGTCTTTGCCACTTACAGTACAACATACCCCAGAGATGTCCCTGCAGATTTGCAGGTCTGACTTTCATCTGCCTCGCTCCCAAGGCCATTAGGCAGTTTAGCTGGGAAACGGCTGCTAAAATATACATCTGTCTCGGTGTCAGCACATACCAGCTCTCCTCTTGTCTGCGTGCTGCCGCTAGTCGATTCAATATTTAAATCATCAGTCTCTACGAGCGTAAGATGTCAGCTCTTTAAGGAGCTCTGTCTCTAACACTGACAGGCCCGTGGACGGAGCGGCTGTTTACTGTCAGGGATGGAAAATGCTGCCTTCCGTTGTTTCGTCACATGTCGATAAGATCCAATGAGACTACTTTGTTTAACTAACTGCGTAGAAGGGCTCTGAGCAATGTGCGCTTCAGCAAGTCTATTTCATTCTTTCAGCAATTCTGATGACACTTTTGCCAATGCTGGATTTCTGTCGGAATCAAAGAGTCGGTGTTGCATATATCACTTGATGCAAATCAGTGGGAACCTCTCAGATTATATCACAGTGCAAATATTCCGTTTATTGGAGGCGAGAGGTCTGGTGGCAGGGGATATTTAAACTGTGCACAGTGACATTTAAAATAACAGTTAACTATAGGAATTATTAAATATGCCTGGGAGGTAAAGTCTGGTGTTATCTCAATCCAGAGCGACTGAGGAATAAAGTTAAATGTATGCACAATTACCATTTATTGCAATGTTACTTTGTAAAAGCAAAGTGGAACATCATATTCATCCTTTAATCGGACTTGAGCGCAACGTGTCGAGCTATTCTTCCTCTCATGTTATGCGCCACCTTTCATCACGTCACCATCAGGCGAGAGGAGGATTCATGAGGCTTGAGGCTGTCTTCACATTTGGGTGGGCGTGCAAAAAATGCTCATTTGTTGGGATTCCACTTGGAGTGGCCTCCAAGCAACCTAAACTCTGACATTCAACATGTAGAGTTGAACGTCAGATCTGCTGTCTTACACTATAAGACCTTTGACCCATGGCAACGTGAACCTTTAAAATCTGTCGTTTTACCCAGAAGCTGTCAGCAGGGGATCATATCTACACCTCATTATTTCAGGAGCTCCCTGCAGCTCGTATAGATATAATGAGATCTTTAAATCGGTAAGCAGGAAATGTTTGCAGGCCTGCAAACTGTTAATAGACAGCACCATATGCCATTTGAAGTCCACTTTTAACCAAACAGCTGCATTTTAACATATCACGTCATGTGGTGCTCATTTTAATCTTAACAGCTGTATAGCAGCACGATTACATACATTTTTGATACATGTGGCCCCAGTTGTTGGTAACCCCTGCATTGTTAGTAATGAAGCATGGGACCTTAAGGAATGAAACCTTTTTTTCGCCAAGATTTGAAGGATGGGGTTGCATTGACATTGGACACATGTGACAAAGAAATAGTTACCAAGACTGTAGTTGAAGCAAGGAGTCGTTCATCTTTAAAACTGCTCTAATCAATATGTTTTGCCTCATTTGAACATTGTGTAGAACATCAGTGATGGTATTTGTACGTATGCTCCTGAACTAACCACTAAAATGAATCAAATTTGAAGGAAAATTGAATTGCAAATCAACTGAATATGTGTATAATGATGCCATTCATTTGCAATTTCCCTTTGACCCAAAACACTCCAACCCACATCACGAACCTCCCAACCCAACTCTGACATCTCAGGCGTCTTCCCCGCCTGCGTCTGGATGCTGCACACGTTGCCTCCTTTTCAGGGCATAGAAAGAGATGGGAATTTGTCCCCAGACGGGAGTGCCATGCCGTGCCAGCCCCCTCTCCCCCCCCACACACACACACACACACACACACACACACACACACACACACACACACACACACACACACACACACACACACACACACACACAGCAGGATCTCTCCCTCCCCTGGGCAAAAGGGAAGATTAAAACAAACAGGACTTTAATCAGTGGGCCCCGCTTCTCTCAGCTCAGCTGCCGACAGAAGGAGCCCTCTCCAGGAAGGCTGCCTCAAATCAAAGCTTCCTGCTCGCCACTTGCTGCTTCGCCGATCCGTATCACAACAACAAAACCAGCAGAAACAATTATTTATTCCTTTTGATGTGGGTTTTGAAGTTACCCCACCTCTTCCACTATGCCTCCCCCCACCCCCACATCCTCCTTCCTCCACCCCTCCTCTTCCTCGCCCAGCCCCTCCAGCTTTCTGTATCTTTTACTCCCAAGGAAACAAGGTCATGCCAGCTCTTCCGTAAAGTAGGCTGCTTTGAAGGAGCAGCAGTTCCAGAATCAGCGGCTCGCTCTTATTTTGCACCAACGAAAGCAGGTTTCCTTGTCTGAGACAAAGCTGATGGGTTGCTTCATTCAACGCACTGCCACCCCGCTGAGTTCGCCAGGTTGTAAATGTCACTTTCACAGTGTAATGTGCTACGAATTACTGCAAATTTCATTGAACCCGTTTTCGTGGCATAATGTGATTATTCAGTTTCTTCATTTCCCTAAAACTAAATCTAAAGGGCATACAAGGAAAGTGTGGATTACTTGTGAGTGGGTACTGAAAAATTGTGATGTTCGAATACATATTTCACATTTTTTGTTAGGTATATTAGTCAGTTGAAATATGTAAACTGCTTATAACCATAAAGAAATGATAGTCACTGGAATTTGGCACACACAAAACAATCCCTTCCCCTTTTGTGCGTGCGAGCTTTCAATGTGTGTGTTATTTGATGGGGTAAGTGCTGCCCTTACAGGTGCTATGTGAAGGCTTTTTCAGGGAGCAGAGAACAAGGTGCTCAGATTGTAACAGATCGGAAGAGTGCTGCTCCCACGCCGCCGCAGATCCCAGTTAACCTCCTCTCAGATCCAAAGTCTACCAGTTGAAAACCATCTCTCAATAGGAGTGAAATGTCTAAGAACTGCTCTTTAACTCTATATACCACAACATCTGCTAAAGCTGTTGGATAAGTCTGCAGCCTCATCGAAAGTCTTGGCAGAGAAAGAGCTCCTCAAACGTACAGATGGTAATCATGGTTTTATCATTTGCTGAAAGTTGCGATCCTCTAAATAGGAGTCAAATAATCCCACTTTACACAACTGCAACTATATATATATATATATATATATATATATATATATATATATATATATATATATATATATATATAAAGTATATGCTCTATTTTTTTAGCTCAGTATTGTCATTTTGGATACATGACCATTCAGATACATCATTAGGTGGTCCTGTCTCACTTTTTTACCACTTTTTAGTCGAGAACCTCATGTTCTCTTCAACAATCTTCATGTTCTCTTAAAAATAAACTCATCAGTAACATCTTATAATATCAATAATTCATAATATTCAAATAATGAGGTTGTACTTTCATAGGATTAATTTTCTTTTCTTTTCTTAAAAAGAAAAGAAACGAAAGCTCTGAACAATTGGTGTTCAACGTTGACAAAAATGTGCAGTGTGTGAGCATGGGAGCCACCAGTTTGCGGTCAGTTGGGTGATGACAAGGAGCCGAACAGCTTGTGGCTTTTTGCACTCCCTCCGGGGTAATTAGCAGCCCTGAGGTTAGACAGGCTCCTGTTTCTTACTTCTATTAACTATCGCTGAGTTGACAGTAGTGCTGGAGTTACAGTTACAGCATGACAGTTTGGAGAACACCTACCTTACCAAATTAGGTAAAAATCAAGAGACAGAAGTCAATATTTAACTTCTTGCTTTAGTTTAATTATTAAATAATGCAGGCAGGATAAAACCCTCAGAAGCAGAATCATGCACGAAGGCAAACACTATTGTCATGATAATATTTCATCAATAAAAAATGACACCGTTTGCATAGAATAGCTCGCAAGTTGAAAAATAGTATGTTTTGAAAATGTTTCAAAATGTTGAAAACATTTTTGTTTTAGTATTCTTCAATTATATACTCTCAACTTTATAGTGACAGTAACACTGAATCCACAACATTTTTAACATGCTCACTCTTTAGGTTTGCCATGCAAATAGGGCTCTGAATGGCAATACTGAGCTTGTTAAGCATTTTCCATTTTATAAGTCTCTGTAATTTGCCTTCTTGTCTGGCTTTTTTTTTTTTCTTTTTAATTGTCCTTTAATTAAACTCCAGCTAATTACACAACTCTTGAATGATCCCCAGAAGGGTGTGTGCAGGAGAGGAATCTGGCGGAGCTAAAAGTGAAACAGCAGCTGACACCAAGACATGTTATGCTGCCCCAACTCAAAACCAGAGCTTCATGGACACATCCCTCATCTGCAGAGGGTTTAGTACCAGGCACAGCAGCACTTTAAACTGAACGCTAACATCAACATGTTCACACTGACACTGCTAACATGTTGATGATAAGCAGGTTAATGTTTGCCATCCTCACCATCCGAATGTAGAGTAACAGCATGCAAACATTTGCATATTGGCACTATATACAAATTACAGATGATGGGCAAACATTTAATTCTGAAACATTTCAAGGGCGATTTAGTTATCCATTTTCCTGATGTTGAGAGTTTTTGTTGGCTGTTCTTAAAAGTTGAGCGAGTCAGGCGAAAAAGCGTTGCGAAAATTCGCTAAACTGCGCCCTACGCAAACACAAGAGTTGTCGTCCATGTCCGCATCCTGATGTATCTTTGAATCAAGAAATTTCTCTAAAAGCTCTACGCGGCTCGAAACATGGCGAAGGCTTGCAGTTGATGCTAACAGCACAAACAATGGCAACAGTGCTGACAGAGCTTACAGTGTACCAGAGGGTTAGCTCTACGACGCTATGGGTCAGGGCGGCTTTCTCAGAGCACAGAGAGAACATCAGATTACAACAGACACAGAGGGATATTGACTCCATTCTTATAGAAAAATGTTTGCTGCTATTAATGCCCTGAATATCATATTGAGAACCTTTAAATCAATATGAAATAAAAACTCAGCAATTCCTATATTGGCTATGAACATAAAAATAACACTGATGGCAGACTAAAATAGATACACAAAAAAAGATGACGTTTCCTGCCACTCAAATATAAGAAGCAGCAGCATCTGAAGCATTTCACTTTAAGAGGATTCAGCACTGGCAGGCAAGGTTAATCCATGTCAGAGTCAGAATGCCATTAATTGAAACAGATATGTCACCAAGAAAGAAAAAAAAAAATTGTGTATGTGCGCCGAGACAAGCTGAGGGGGGACCCTCACGTGCACAAACAGGATTTTGATATAGTGCTGTATTGATAACAGCACTTTAAGTCAATTTTAGTACAATCATGAAAGTATTTGATTGATTGGAGTGAATTTAGGTTGCATCATTCATTTCTGTGATGTAGGCGAGCCGAGTTTGTTTATCTCTTCTTTGCTACACACCTCTGTGATATGGTTTTACACACAGAAACAGATGTAGAACATCGGGTTGTGGGTATTCCTTGAAAATAAGAGCCATTACCAGCTTTGACAGGCCGACACAGTCCAGTGGCTTGTCAGAAACGACAAGCGTGTGTTGAAATGGAGAGTGGCCTGGTTACCCTAAAAGCGGCTAACAAATCCCCCAACCCCTATCTGAGCTCGGGCGTGCAGACTAGACTGCTCCATCCTCGCTCCACTGAACCTGTCCATACCGTGTGCTGCTCCAAGAAAACTTGTGAAGGCACCCAGGGACCTGCTAGCTGTCCAGATTCCCCATCACACCGTGTCAGGCTTGTGGAGGAAACCAATGTTGTGTTTAAAGGCCAATACTTAGTTTTTTCCCCCCACAGAGTGGTTTTATAAAACTACTATATGTTTGTATAGTTGGCGGTTGTAGAGCATGACGTCACCCCATCGTTTCCTGGAACGTAAAAGGACATATTGTGCTTTTGATATTGGTGCAGTCAGGCATCAGTGTTACCAAGAAGGAGATGTGAACCTGCAGTGCACTGAGATGTCAACAAAAAGCAAGAATTGATTAGTCCAAATGAAGCTCCTTCCTGGGCCACAGATGAATGCGACAAAGTGTGACAAAAAAACAAGTTCCTCTGATTAATGCTGTGGCTGCCAGCCAGCGCCAGGCCTGACTGGCACATAAAAGGCACCAAAAGACACAAGGAAATGTTGGCATTTCCAACAAAAAGCGCAATCTTCATCCTTCCTCCATCATCACTAACTTTACCCCATACTCAGCGCTGACCATTTAGTCTGAATTGAGTCACACTCAATGGGGGAGGAGAGCTTTGAAAATAACTCTTTGTCTGTGTGTTGCTGTTTTTCAGGGAACACAAAAGGACTGACGAGACTATTTATCTGTCGATTCTTTAAAAGAAAAAGAAAGGCAAAGAAAAAAAAGGCAAGCCTACCTGATGTTTCCTCTCTCTCTCTCTCTCTCTCTCTTATTTTTCCACGAGGCGCTGTCTGTGCCTGCAATCCCTTTATCTGCCTTTCATTAGCGCCTCGCTCGCCCTCTTCCTAGGGCGGGTGTCTGGGAGACAGTCACTTTCTCCCAGCCTGTGATGTTTCTGCAGATTACAGAGGGCCTTTGAAGCCGCTGCACTCCTCATTGCCAGGGCCTCAGACGGGCCCATGCCATCTGTCACATTGACGGCAAAGTAGTGGAATGGGGCTGAGGCCCCCTCTGTTGATCCACGCTTTTGTCTTTTATGTGTCACATTTGGATGTCGCGGGAAAGCCACTCCTTTGTAATCTGCCGCTGGTACCCGCCTGAAAGACTGTCCTCCGCAGCACACAAACACACACCCACACACAGACGGGAGCAGATGATGGTCCTCCGTAATTACTCGTACCTGTGGGCATCAGTCTCCAAATGAGACAATTATCGGCATCACCTCACAGCCATCTCTGGTTTCCTCCCACTTTTCCAAGGCCCTGGAAATCACCGCCATGTGGGTCTTTAATGCCTAACCAGTGGGAAGGATTTGATTGTTCGTGAGTTTAGGAGACAGTACGTTTGTCTGGTGCAGCTAGAGGTTTACTTTAGCTCACAGAGAAATATAAACTGAATTTTTCTTCCAACTGTTGATGAACATTTCTATGGGTGTCGGGGTCTGATTTGGAAGGCATTTTTTGAGGCCTATTCACAAAGCATTAGCCTTCTTTCTTACTGTTGCCTATATTCGCACAGCACACTGCGGTTTATAATGACAACAACAGCATACACAATAATTGGTCCTTGATTTCAGACAGCTACTGTTGGCTCAATGGGTTGGTTGAAAATGCTTTCTTGTTTTTAAACTAGAATCCTGTAAAGGGGTCTTGTATATGCACTTGATGTCTACATACTGTACACAATACTGTGCTAATTTATTCAAAGTGTTGCAACCGTCAGACAGATTTGCATCGCTACCATATGAATAGTTATGATGTGAAATATTTGCAGTGTAACGGCTTTCAGGCTACTACCCTCCAACATAACAACCCTGTTTGGCTGCTTAGCTTACATTCTTGGACAAGTAAGACAGAAGTTAGATTTGAGCTTTATTGCTGGAGTTTTTAAAAGGAGGGGTCCCTGATAAACCTCTGAAGGAGACCGAGATTACAGGCAGCGCGTTTCCACCTCAAACGGTGCCTCTCCCTGTGTTGAGGCTATAAACTCTCATTGAGTTAGCAAAGACCATTTCCCAGTGGCTGTCTTTCAGTTTATATCAACTTTTCAAACGGCTGAGGATCTGACGGAGCTTCGTCACCAAGCTCGCAGGCTTTTAACACGTCTCCCCTGTGTATTCTACCCACCGCAGGACCACCGCCTTCAGAGGCTCAGATCGACATTAATCAGCGGTCACCTCCTCCTCCCCCCGCCGTCTGCTTATCCTGTCACACATGCTCACCCTCACACAAACACACACTTGCAAATGTATGATGCATGTGAGCATTTTGATGTGTGTGCTCCATGAAAATACACACAGACGACTCCCAACAAGCATCCCCTGTAGAGTCACATCAGACCAGGCCACATCAAACCCCCGAAAAAAAGAATCTTCTATGATAATGGAGATTTCCAAAACAGAATAATACATTAAATACCTTAAAGCAGAGGATGACGTTAAACTACAAAAACCTTAAGCAAGCCCAATGAAATATACATTTGAGTAATTGGATCAGAGAAGACTGTGGCTCTGCTCAAAAAACACATTCTAACATACTATTCATATTGTATGAATAGTATGACGTAAAATTGAGTATGTATTTCAACTGCATAGTATGTCAACTTTGTGTCTGCCCCTAAAATGCATCGGGTCTCTTCAGACTGCGCAATGGCGGACTACTAGACAGTGCTGGCAGCAAATGTGAAAGGTCACGTAAAATATAGTGTCGAATTTTTTTTAATACCAAGTATCTAATCATTTTAATTGGCATCAAAAATACTGTAAATGTAATAATACCTAAAACATCAGGAAAAGTAACGGAATAATAGCTGAAAGAACGTGGAAATTGAAATTACTTTTGTATTAATAACATATTTACAAATTTATTAATTAAAAAATGTACAAGATATACACTAATCTAATGTCCTCTTTACTTGAGTTGTGATTTATTTGATAGTTAACTTCCTAATTGCAACCAGATTTCACAGATTTTAACAAGGCTTTTATTGTAAAACAGCGCCCCCTGCCAGCGCATCAATAACTATTCAGGCAGTGGTGGTACTGCAGCAAGAAAACAAAAACCCACAAAATTATAATACATTCAGTTATGTGAGAAGTTAATAAAGGAGAAGCTGATACAATCAGAAAGACCCCACAGTAACTCTAGAACGCGCTGTGTTATGTCAAAGTGGTGTTTATGAGGAGAATATCTTGCCGCCGAACTGCTTATACATTCGGTCCATTTCACGTTACTGAGAAACACATTAAATTAATAATTCAAAAACCTGCTCTTTGGTGGATTGCATGTTTGCGGAACGGTGCAGCTGGTGAGCGGTTCATGGCCTGCTTTCATCTGATTTTCAACTTCACTTGACTCCATCCTTCTGTTTCACGCGAGCTAAATATTGACACCTGTAGTGGAGTCTTCACCACTGCAAAGTTAGAACCGTGGGATCCCGGTCCTGTCCTGGAGCAGAGCGCTGCACACGCACTCAATCTGTCGCACATCGACACAACTCATGGGAAATAGCTTGCGGCTCTCATTAAAACAGTCATTTTTAAAGCAATTGTTCCAATAAAAGGTTTTGTATTGCGATACCTTTTCATTACCGCGTATACGTTGAACCGGTAACGTCGTGATCAATACAGTCATGTGACGCAGAGAAATTGCATTGCTTAAGAATACTTCAGTGTGAACAGTTTGCTGGTAATGGCATACTTTATAATATCTTTACTATTGAGTAACTTATTTATTATTGCTTTATTTTGTTGCTGCTATAATACTGCAAATGTCCCCACTGTGCAATAATAAAGGGTTATCTTATATCTCTACTTTAGGAGTTACGGAAGTCAGATGGCGGCACCAGGGTTTTGCATTCTTACCATGCTACGATTATACACTAATGAAAGCATGGTTATGATCTTTATATTCAATTTATTGTAACTAGATCCCCAGAGCGGCCCAGGCCTTCATCCTCAGACCTGGATGGGATATCAGAGGACAACAGGACTGGAACATCCACAGTGGCGAGCTGAACAAAAATTGATACCCAAAGAAAAAAAACGAAGTGTTTGGTTGTAGATAAAAATAGAGTCACCATACACATAACGCTTTGACGGAGATGAGTGACTGATGCTCAAAGACGTTGCCATGACAGACTGGCAGGCGGGAGAAAAACACTGAGGCAGAATGATTGGCTTCTCCTCTTTGATGTTTCCGTCTGACTTACTTGTGATAGCTGGTTACATCTTCAGAACCGTTCTGCGTTGACAGTTGTAATGACCCCAAACATTTCATCTGTCATATCTGAACAGCGCTCTGACAACTTCTAGTGAAAAGAATATACTTCTATGACCAAACTTCATGCCATATTCTTATATCTTTGCGTATGGAGAGAAGTTATTAATTTGCATTTGTCACAGGCTTTAAGTTCGATGTAATTACCCGGAGTGACTTACACTGATAGAAATACAAGTTTTCAAACAGTGAAAGAAACTGTGCCTATGTCAAAGCTACAAAACCAAGAAGATGTTACAAATATTTATATGGAAGCAGAAGATATTTTTGTGTTCATGAAGTGAGTGCAAAGCTTTAGTAAACTTTATTGGGTTATTTCTGAGTGGCTCAGACTCTGTTGTTCCAACACTTTAAATAATGTACAATGACCACAGTGCTCTGGCTCAGTGGTGTCAAACAGCACATTTTTATCTCCAATTCCGGTTCAGTCGAACCATGTGCAGGACAGATAACCCGTTCAAAGCCCGCCTTTGTGTGTGTGTATGTGGAGAGACCAAACGTCCCAGTTCCATGCCGTCCACGGACTGGGAAGCGGTTTCACATGGTTTTGCTGGGATGCCGCTTTCATGTGGAAACGGTCTCTGGGTCCCTTTAGCCTTTGTGTTGTGACAGAGGATAATGCAATTCACAACATCTGCTATTTGTTAGCCCTGTTTGGTGTAACGCATCTGCTTTTAATCCGTGGATTTCTAACGCGTGTGCAGCTCCGCAGCTGGAATGAAGCAGATGGATCCCACGGCCTCTCTGGGGCTGCAGCTGCCCGGCCCGAGGCTGGCATAGATTCTGCCCTTCATCTCCTCAGGCCCGAGATGAGGCTTGGTCGCCAGTTATACTCGTCCTAAATCGCTCTCACTAGACATGGTTTGCTAAATGCTTATGATGCGAGTGTAAAGGTACACCTGATCTTGTGGGATTTGCTCCTCTATGGAGTCTCTCAATTTAAAGCCACTATGTGTAGGATATACATGTTTTACATTGGCGCCATCAGGTGGTTATATTAAAACACACCACTACAGCCACTCCTGATTCAGCAGGAAAAAAACATGCAATTTTAAAGCTCCAATAATCAATACTTACCACTCATATTGATAAACCGCCCAACGGAGTCCTTGATAAACATGTTTTACACTTAACACTCATCAAGTTTGTCCAATATAACTGATTTAATCAATAGATCTGTGGGAAAAAAGAATCACACAAAAGCAGCACTCTAAATCTTGTGTTTACCAGAGATGTGCTCTTAGGTTTCTAGGAAATATGTCATGCAGCCTGAAAAAAGCATGAAGAACAACTGATCGACTAAAAACATCCTAGTTGAAAAGATAAAAAACGATTAGTCAGTTAATTGATGAAGAGGGGGCGTCCCTAGATCCCATAGATAATTATCACCCAACTCTGCACTACACCCTCAGCTCTGCAGAACATATATATTTACATTTTTCAGCTCATTCTTTTGGTGTTCTGGCCACAACGTTCATGTCTGTTCATACTCACAGCTCTCATTAGCAGAATTTTTGGCTGTGGCTCAGTGGTGAGCAGGGTCGTCCTTCAATCAGAGAATCGGCGGTTCGATCCCCGGCTCCGCCAGCCCATGTTGGTGTCCTTGAGCAAGACACTTAACCCTAAAATTGCTCCTGTAGCTGTGCCTACGGTGTATGTAATGGTTGATAATCCTGATGTGGCACCTTGCATGGTAGCTCCTCACATTAGTGGGTGAATGATATCACAAACTTGGGGATGTATAAACATCGATAATACATCAGTCAATTGGTTATTTTGAAGATCCACAAAAAAACATTTTCCTTGTGTGTTGTATTTTGTTCCCTAAAGATGTGCACAGGACTACAGAAGAAGAAGAAAACACCTTCTCTGACCCCTGACCCTTCAATTCTACAGATAAAACATTGTTGGCCTTGTAATGGAAGCGTTCTCCATAAGAGTCTCAACTAGCAATCATATATATCGTATGTAAAGGGTGTACAGGGCTAGTTTTCCTTGACACGGATCAGAAGGTAATTTGTTGAGGATGGATTTGCTTAGACAGGAGACTCAAACATCATCAGAGTGTCAGGATTACCTCTTCCTCTGAAGGCACGGATGGCTGAAAAGGTGGATTCAGTCAATCGTCATTCCTTTTCAAACCTTCTGCTCCCATCCTGTAACCTCTTCATAAAACCTGGAATGTGCTTCAAAGAATGCACACTATCTTTCCCCCATGAATAAAACATCTGTCATTCATCAACCAGTATATGTGCCGATTTAACAGAGCATAACAGCTCTGCAAGGCAGGGAAGCTCCAGACTGCACAGTGTCCCATGGAGCCCAACCATAACCAAGTGTCATTTGTCTCCTTTAGGAGCTTAGTCGGGTTTATTTAAACAAGATTCATCTCCATATTTAATTCAAGCCCAACTGAAATTAAACAGTTTATTGGGGGGGTCTGCTACAGCTACAAATCGGCTCTGTAAAGCATTTGTCCCGAGTTCTCCTTCAACAAAAAAAGAAACCAAAAGGGACACATTTTATGCTTTTTGCTTTCATGGCAGCGCATATGCTGTAAAGACAGCAGTCTGGCAGACGGCCGCTTACTGTCAATCAAACCCATCCCTGTATTTCTGATATTTCTTATACTTTTTTCTTCCTATTAACAATAACAAAAAATATATTAACAACGATTACAGTTCCCGCGCAAAACATGCCTGTAAGGAGCTGGCCAAATGCGTGACCTTTGCTATTGCTGCTTGCAGCTTTCTCAAGAATCGCTCAAACTAAATACTTCACTCTCAACACAGCGCGGCCACTCAAACACCAGTAAAATAGAGTCTGGTTTATGGGGGGAAAGGTATAGGCAACTGCCTCAGTCATGCCCAAAGAGCTATACATTTATTTCAATGTTTAGATGTGAAAATGAGTGAATTATGTTATTATTCTCAGCCATCGTACCCCAAAATAACTAACAAAAGGGCCCCAAAGCACTTGAAAAATATGCAACCCAACGTACTGTGTACTTCTACTTCAGGGAAACACATTATACTAATACTGACAAGAGAAATGGCACATGTAACATTGCAGGTTCAGATTTACTAACAACATTTTATGAAAATAGGATTATTAGGAGCACGTGCATAACTGTTCGTTGGTATAAGTGAACGAGGATAGTCTGCCAACTATGGACTGTAAGAGATAAGAAATACACACAGACAGACAGGTGCTCTTTGCTTTAGAGTTAGACACATGTTGACAGTATATTTGACGACAAAAAAGATGACTAAATGTTATTTCAGTTGGACGTTATTTAATTTGTGAATTAAAGCCGTATGTAAGCCAATGCAATCAGCCTGTTATCTTCCAAAGGGTGTCCCAGATTATAATTTAAAGTATATTAGTGTTAATATTAAAAGGGCATTGCACCCATTTTACTTAACTTCTGTTTACACATCATGAGGAGTCAAAATCTCTGCCTTACAATAAGTCAATGGGTTTGAAAGACAGGGTCATTTACCAAGCAGGTCTGATGTAATATATAATATTGGGTTGCTTCTTCTTTAAATAGGTCACTTCCCGAATTGATCAAAGTGCAATACCTACATCACTAAATAGCTTGCCCTTTTAAGTGAGTGCGTTTCGATGCATGTTGTCTGTCTATTTAGAAAGATTCTGTATTTAAGTGCAGAATTAACAACACATCTGACCCAGTGAAGCTGATTGGTGCTCCTTGTTTGCTCAAGAGCACTTTGGCTGAGCGAATGACTGCTCCAATTGAAGACGGCCACGCTGACTGCTGTTGCTCTCCGATTATTACAATTCAGTGTCAAATCCTTTAAATATATTGTGCATTATGCAGTCTGACAGTTAACATCTGGAATCACAAGGGGGTACACGTTTAGCAGGGCTTAGCCAAAGTAATACTAAGCTTACTTCGCCCCCTACCGACGATAAGCGTGAGCAAACCGCATCGCAGTACCACCGCCTCGCCAACAGTGGGCGCTGGAGGCTTTCGTCGAGCTGCGTCGTTTCCCCTGCGCCTCAGTCCTTCGGCTACCACAGAGCGCAGAGAGAGCGATCAGCCGGTGCCAGATCAAAATACAAACAATGGGCAAGAAGCACAAAAAGCACAAGTCCGAAAAACACGGATATGAAGGTAATTAATCCCTCACACATTTCGAACACTCATCCATCTGAACTATTTGCTGATTTGTTTTTAAATACGGTGCAGGAAGCTATTGTTAGCACGGTCATAAACCTAGCCGATCAGCTAGCGTGCTGCTAGGCTAACGTTAGCTACAGGGCTGATATACTTGTTTACTTCCCCTCACTTATTTGTCAATATGCCACAATTCGGTATGAATGCAAGGCAGGCGATGTAAGATTACAATACAGCGCCAGCTGCCGTTGTATCGTCACTGTAACTCCTGCTAGGTAAGCTAGCTGTGAGTGACTATTGTTTCCAGCATCTCGCAGCTGTCACGGGTCAGTCAGCCATCAACAGTTACCGATCGTTAGCGCGATCATTTGTTGACTTCGTATCTGCAGAGTACGTCGAGAGGCCACTGAAGCTGGTGTTGAAAGTGTCTGGAAACGAAGTGACGACAGGGAGCTCGAGTCTGGACACGTTTTATGACGAGCAGCCGGCGGACTGCGACAAACCCAAAGAGAAGAAGAAGAAAAAGAAGAAGGATAAAGAGAAGAGCTTTGCGTCTCCGGAGGATGACAAGGGAAAGAAAAAGGTAACGTGACTGAATGTCATAGAGCCTTCCTCTTTAAGGGAGCACTTAGTTTACGTACAATGTCCTAGTGTTACATGTCCTTGTTTGTTTCTGTAATGCTAGATGACGAAGAAGAAGAAAGGACCGGAAGTGAACGAGGAGGATGAACGGAGCAGAACTCCAATACGTTCAGAGCTGGATAAACAGGAAGGTAGTCTTCAATGTCCCTTTGTCCGCGGTCTATGTCGACACCTTTCCTGCAAAACTTTCCCTCATGCTTTTGTTATCTTTCCTCGTAGAAAAGGAACAAACTCCTCTGCAGGAAGCTTTGAATCAGCTCATCAGGCAGCTCCAAAGGTGCAGCATTGGTCATTTATTGATTGCACGTTCAGCAGCAGGTCTCCTCACAGTGCATGTGATTATATCCCGGACCGTTAGCCTCCCTCTAACCCGACAGTAAAGTTAGTGTATTTCTGCTGCGGTGAATAAATAATGTGTGTGTGTTTTCTCTGCAGGAAAGATCCCAGTGCATTCTTCTCGTTTCCGGTGACCGACCTCATTGCACCGGGCTACTCTATGATAATCAGACGGCCGATGGACTTCAGTACAATGAAGGACAAAGTGAAGAAGGATCACTATCAGTCGTTGGATGAAATCAAGGTACGTGCCGGTTTTACACATCGGGTACTGTAGATGCACAACAAGATACAAATGTTGTACCAACGTTATAGTTTTAAATCAGGACTTTCAGCATTTGGATCAGGTATCTCGTGTACAATTAGGTGTGACCAATTTAAAAGGCTACAACTGTTATTTGAAAGTGTGAAGATACATATTTAATCAACATTTTGCTGAACAGTAGTATCTGATCGGGCGGGGTATTGGTAGCTAACCAATGTTAATGGCCAAAAAGACGTGATGCAACAACCCGTAAAATAGCTTCAACTTGGGAAACTAAGAGAACTTGCACAGAAAGTGAAAATAAATGACTATAAAGCAGAAACACCCAAATGATTTTGTTGATGTCTTGTGTGTTGATGCAGGTGGATTTCAGGGTTATGTGCGAAAACGCCATGATTTACAACAAACCTGAGACGATTTACCATAAAGCAGCGAGGAAAATGTTACACTCTGGACTGAAGATCCTGAACCAGGTATGAAACTGAAGATTCAGAAAAATATTGTTTTCAAAATGATATTATTCACTGAATAATTGTAGACAACTAGCATTCCTTTTTTAATGATTTTTTTGTAGGAAAAGAAGCTTATTGAGGCATTTATTAATGTTCTGTCTCTTTGTAATTTAATGCGTAAAATATTTTGAAACTACCTTCATTAACAAGACAGAAAAGTCTTATAGTTAAGCTTCTTTAAACCCAGATGGTATTTAATGCACCACATGTATACATATTTCCATTCTCTACTGAAGAAGTTTTCTTTACTAGTTGCAGCAGTGTTATGCCGTGTTCACACCAAAACAGTTGCGAAATATTCGCGCGTCCAGATTACATGTTAAGTCAATGCACAGCCGCGTTAGGTTGCGAAAAAGCGGATAGATAGAGGCGAAACGGCGTTGCGAATATTCGCAAGTCGCTTTTTCGCCGGCGTTCAAATATTTCAACTCCAGCGAATAATTCGCATGACGCGGAGTTGCGAAAGCCAATCAGCGTTGAGAAGCTCCACCCGGCATCACCGCCGTTACTGAATCAAACTGCTGGTCCGCTGAAGGAGCGCTGGAAACGGCTTCATTCACACACTCGTCCTGGAGGAGTCGGAGCTGTGTGTGACTACGGATATTATGAACCCAGACACGGGGGCGGTTGATGTTCCGACGTGTGTGGGACTTCCTCAACAAGTATAAAGCAGAACTAGAGGTTATTTCAATGCTGAATGGCGGAAATAGTAAATGCTTTCACAAACACGGAGATAGAAGCTCCGCCCGGCATCACCGCCGTCCTGCCGTTACTGAATCAAACTGCTGGTCCACTGAAGGAGCGCTGGAAGCGGCTTCATTCAGACACTCGTCCTGGAGGAGTCGGAGCTGTGTGCGACTACGGATAATATTATGAACCCAGACACTGGGGTGGTTGATGTTTCGACGTGTGTGGGACTTTCTCAACAAGTATAAAGCAGAACTAGTGGTTATTTACCTGGTGGATGAAGGAAATGGTAAATGTTTTCAAGACACAGAGATAAGCCCCGCCCCCTTTCCCCAGCAATGGTTGCGAAAAAACTGATTAATTACATAGTGCGAATTTTTCACCTGCGGCGCGATATAGGCGAAGTGGCGTTGCGAAAATTCGCAACTGTTTTGGTGTGAACATGACATTATTCTTTACTTCATTTGGAGCACTGGAACAAAGTTAAGTGACTTTGCTTTTGCCATAAAGCGCCAGAGGGGGGCAGCAGATTGCCTCCAACTGTAGCAGCAGAACTACCAGTTTATCCAGCAGTTTTTCTTCTCCGCTCCTTCCTGATTCTAAGTGAGAAAAATAAAACTTTGAGTCGTCCTTCCAATAGGAAAGACTGGAGAGCCTGAAGCAGAGCATAGAGTTCATGTCCGGCCTCGACCCTTCTGCCAAACTGCCGGGAAAGACTGAGGACCAAGGAGACACCAGCCTGGGCCAGAACAGAGAAGGACCCTCAACCACAGGCGCCGGCGAGAGATCCCAGAAACTCGGCACTCCCAGGTCCTTTAAACGGCTGAATATTAGTTCAAGTTTCTTAAAGTCACATGCCATTTCAGCATATGCGAGGACGTGAAATGATAATCATGACTATTGGTTCGTGACTTAAATCGTGATATGTTTACACTATTCGGAAGTCTGTTTAAGTTGGGTGACACGAGTATCTCTCATCTTTGATCTTGAACCAAAGATCCAACTCCAGTTTCCAGCTTGTCTGATTGTTAAAACTGAAATAATTGCTGACCATAAGATCCAATACGATTATCTATTATTGGTCCCACAGCGGAGGATATTTGCAGTATTACAGCAGCAAAGTGGATAGTGCAACAATAAGATACATTAGTATTTAGCATGTCAACACAGGTGAGGTGGAGGTAACTAATCCGCCTGGACTAAAAATGCAGGACGGAACCAGTTTTCCGCACATCGTTGGTTTTGTGTGCGCCTCTTTTTTCTCTGACACTAAAGTGAAATCGGTTTTCCACCGCTGGAGGCTGAGAATTTGAAGAATGGCTCACAGCTTGCTGGGTCTTGTTCTCTCAAGGCTGCACGTCTTTTACGTCTGTGTTGGTGCCCAGAGCTGTAACAGAACATTTTGAATTTAAGGTGTCGGTGATGCACAGGAAATGTTTTTTTCTTATTCTTTTTTTCAAAAAGAAAAGAAGAAAAAAACATTTCCTCTGCTTTTTTTCATCCATCCACTTTTTACCTTCCTTAATGAAGGTGATACTTTGTTTAAAATATTGATGGCGCTTATTGACTACAACAAAATGCTTCCAGGAAGATTGTTTGAGGAATGAAGGGAGAGTGTAGACATTTTTAATGAACAGAAGCACTTGCAAAGGTTTTCTCTTTGGCAGTATTTTGCTGCAGTGTGCATGTTTTTTTCTTCTTCTTTTCACTTCATGAAAAACCTTTTCATTCGGGACCGAAGTGTCTCTTCTGTCTCGTCTTTCAAGTCGTGTTTCATTTGCAGACAGGAAAAGGACTCCAAGGACGAGACGGCAAAGGTAGAGAAAGAGCTTCAGGAAATCCGCAAGGTCATCGAGGAGTCTGGAGGAAAGCTGTCCAACCGAGTGCTCCAGTGTGATGTGAGAAAGCAGCTTTAAATTCTGGATTTATTGTCTTTCAAATTGACATATCCACTATTTTTTTTTTTAAATCATGAATCCTGCTCTTATAAAACAATGAAAAGAAAAGTAGCTTATGTTAAATCCCTCTGTTGAGATAATATCCATAGTTTTCTATTAGCTTCATATGAAATTAGTTTTTCCCACATGTGATGGATGATGTTGGTTGATCAGTGATGGTACTTTTTTTTTTGTCTAATGTTCTCAAGGTCCATCACAAAGTTTACCCACAACACATCTCCTCATGGGTGTTTGCTGCTATTGAGCCCTTTCTTTGATTTGTTGTGTAGTTGGAGTTTGCCAGGCGAAAGGCTGACGGCTCCACCACGATGACAATCCTCAACCCAGCAGATCCATCAGCAGGAGGTAGCTTATTCTGGAATCATAATGGAACTCAAACAAATTCCTAATAAAATAGTTTTTTATTCAAGCAAAAAAGGTTCACTGGTTCCAGCTCAAGACACGTGAAGAATTTCTGGTTTTCTCACACTTCTATTGATAAGATTGTAAACTGAATATATTTGGATATTAGAGTGCTGCTTGGACATACACAATATAAATTTTTATACATCACCTTGAACTCATTTTTCCAATGATTGATTTAAAAAAGAATTTGCAGATGGGTCTTCCATAAATGAAGATACTGAGGTGGGGAGACGACTTATGACAGTTGGTCAAATGTCATTGTGTTTCCTGTTGCAGATGCTGGTTACTGTCCTGTGAAACTGGGCATGATGTCCAATCGGCTGCAGAGCGGCGTGAACAGCCTGCAGGGCTTCAGGGAGGACAAGAGGAACAGGATCACTCCAGGTAACATGTTGCTTAATGTTCCTGCACGTCACTAATATCAGACACCTAGGATCAGACCGATGAGATAATAACGAGCAACCCTTTCCACAGTGTCCTACGTCAACTACGGGCCGTTCACCTCCTACGCACCCACCTACGACTCCAGCTTCGCCAACATCAGCAAGGAGGACTCTGACCTCGTCTCCTCCCTCTATGGCGAGGAGTCCGAGCCTCTGGGCTCAGACAGGTATGCGCAGCGTGACCGCGGACGCACTCGGGCTCTATGGCATTTACACAGAACGTCACTTGAGGCATTCCTAGCTGATTACTTTCCTCTTTTGCACCCGGCTGTAGACTGGGCCTCATCCTGACTTCAACTCTTACGCTTTGGTTCTGACTTCAACTCTTACGCTTTGGTTCTGACTTCAACTCTTACGCTTTGGTTCTGACTTCAACTCTTACGCTTTGGTTTCATCTTCTGTCTCTGTCGTATTTGACCGTCTCTTCAGACGAACGCGTCAGCGGTGTCAATATCGTCTTCTCATTGTTCTTGGCCAAGAAAGTGGTTCTGATTTTTTTTTTTCTGCTTGAGAAACAATAGCTGTAAATGTTTGTTCTCCGTGTGTGTGCCAGCTTGTCAAGGTTCCTTGCCAAATCAGACGAGTATGTGTACAAACTAGCGGACAATGTTCTGGATGCGATTACGAACGGAGAGCATTCAAAAACCCTGAAGGAAGCTGAGCCGGTAAGCATCCGATTAAACTCATCCAAGTTGACTTTCTTTATGACAGAGTTAAACAGTGCAGGATAGAAATGTAAGATGGTATCGATTGATTGAATGAGTTGTGTGTTGTTGTCTTTTTTACGCCTGTCCAGCAGGTGGAGGAGGGAACAAATGCACAAGAGGACTCGAGTGACATGGAGGTGAGAGTTGATATCTGGAAAGAAAGAAAAACCCTGTCCTGAGTGATAAGCAGTCTGTACAGTTCATGGAAATAGACATCCAGTTCATAATGACAAAATATCAGCGTGTAACACAAAGCCGAAAGCCTTCCACCCGCATCGGTGTTGGATGTGATGTGTGAAGAGGAGCTCCGGCCGCGGGGTTGTTGAGCGTACAGCACATGTTCTCCCATTACGCCTCATGTGCGGATACTTCATTTAATTTTGTCATTACAGACGGCCTCGGCAGGCTGTTGCTACGTCAAACCAGCTGTGTCAACATAGCAGGGGCCAGCCTTTCGCTGGGATCCATCCACGCATGGAAAGAACATTTCCCCCTTTTGAAAAAACACAGCGGTGCTACTCGCGCAAGGCCCGCTGTCAAAAGAATTCTGGAGAGGCCCGTGTTTTCTTCCAGTGCCCGCTGGCTGCGCGGCTGAATCGCTCCTCAGAGCAGCGGAGGAAACCAGAGCACGGGCCCCTCCGCCAGGCAGACAGCAACCCTCTGTCCGGGCTATTTGCTGTTCTTGGCCGCTCTCCAGCTCGCTCTCGTCCCCTTCCCCGGGGTTTTTTTCCGTTTTTTTCAGCTTTTCATTAGGTTTGATTTTTAGCGGAGTGAAGAAGCAGCATGACTAAAGGGGCTTCAAAGGGCCCGGATGTTCCCTTGAAGCGTCAGCTGTCTAGTGTTTTTTTTTTTTAAACCCGACTAAACATGCCGTCTTCCCCCTCGTCTCTCATAGGTAGCGAAACCCGAAGCATCCAACTGCAACAGGCTGGACTTCCTGCGGTCTGCTGCAGGCCTGCAGACGGCCGAGGAGCTCTCTGGGGGTAAAGCTTCTGTCGGACGTAGTCTGCAACTAACACTCATTGTCATTATGGATTAGTATTTTTGTGATATCAGGGTGTCTGGACATTTTTCTTCTTTTTTTTCCAGCTTAATCAATTCAACGTTTTGTAGATTCATGAGTAACCATTTGGTCTCTGTCCGAAAATAGTTTGCTGAAGGACACGGTGAACATATCAAATTCATTGTTTTGTCCAACCAACAGTTCCAAAACCAAAGATATTCACTTTATAATAATAGGAATAGGAGGAATTGGTAAATCCTCACATTTTGAGAAGCTGCACTTAGAGATTGTTTGGCATTTTTACTTAATTAGTGATCTATATGATTAGTCTTTTTTCAAAATAGTTGTTCATTCATTTTCAGTTGATCATATATATATATATTACACACACACACATTTGTCTCAGCTCTATTTCTAATGAATATCACATTGGGATTTCGCTTAAATATGAGTATAAACCTGCCACATAAAAAAAATTCACACACACAATAAATGGCTCGTAGCTATTTCAGTTCATAATCGGATAGAAAACCAAAGAAGTCCCTCAACATTTTGTCTTCCGGGTGTCATCTTGATAATGAATGTACAAAACTGAAACAACTACCTACTCTCATGGAAGATCACAGAAGTGATCTGCCCAACCCGGAGAGCAGGGCACAGATTTCTGAACCTGGGCAGCCCTGACTGCTTTATTTGTGGTTCAAAAGAATATGTGAACAAAGACATTCATAATCACACAGTAAATGCTTTTTGCCATTTAAAAAAAAAAAAAGAAGAAAAAAAAGCAGCCTCGTCTGAACAGTTCGATGAGCCATTAAGCCATCCCGCACCCCATTATGTATCCTCTTAGATGTTTCTAACAGCCCATCAAAGTTGATCCTCTCCCCCTGTTCTGTCTCTGCACTCCCACATGTTAATGTAAGACAGAGAGGTCCACAACAGGACCGAGAGAGAATGGATGTATTGTGTTCAATATGTGCAACCAAGGATCCGAGCAGTGACCGCAAGGTAACCGGAGGAACCCAGAGGAAGTAACGGTATGTGTGTTATCCCCCCCCCCCTCCTCGATCTGTCACAGAGGCCCTGCACTTCCAGCAGAAATTGGACGAGACTACAAAGCTCCTGCGTGACTTGCAGGAAGCACAGAAGGAGCGTCTGAGCACTAAGCAGCCGCCTAACATGATTTGTTTGCTGGCACCAACTGCCAAGGAGCTGGAGCTGGGTAAGAGCCTTTGTTGCCCTTTGTTCCTGCACTCAAACCATCGCCACCAGCTGTAGACAACGTTTACCTCTTAACCAGCCACCCAACGCTGCTGCGGTGTCTGCTTTTAGCTTCAGACTACAATTCACAGTTAAGACAGCGATACGATTCAAATCACCAACATTGACCTCATTCCCAGGGTTGTATTCCTCAAAGTGGCCGTCCCAGAGAACCACATCTCTTTAATCTGGCGTTAGTGTGTGCTAAAGATTTGTCACTATGGAATGATGCCCAGAGAACTCTTAGTTTTGGACTAGTTGGGCTCTGTCCCCCCGGTTTCCAGTCATTATGCTAACTGGCTGCTGGTGGTAGATTCATATTTAATGGTGTCAGTCTTCTCATAATACTTTCAGAAAGAAAGCGAACGAGTGTATTTCCCAAAAAGTTGAACTACTCCTGAAACATAGAACTTCCTGTGCAAAATGTTGTGGCTCGAGATTGTCGTCTTGTCTTTCGTGATGTTCCCTTTTAACTCTTCCTTCGTCTGCAGCTGAGAAGGTGACGGGGAACTTGGCTGCGTTGACTGGCCAAGTGGCCCCATGCGACGTCAGCAGCGTCTACGGCATCAGGAGGGCCATGGGCATCGCTGTTCCTCCAGAACCCTTCATCGACCTCACCACAGGTACATATCTTCCTGGACATACTATCATTCTGCTTGTCTGTGTGTTGAATACCATCAGTGGTGGAATGAAACAAAGTGCGTTTTATTGTTGTACAACATTTGATGTACCTGTACTTAGTCTTTTATTATCATGGTTCTACTACTCTACATTTCAGAGGAAAAATTGCACTTTTTCATTTTGCTAAGCTAAACTATAGCGAATATAGCCTGCGTGTAATAACACTGCAGGTCACATGCATTATTTAGTTACTGCTCCAATAAAGAGTTTCCCATACAAATAATAGGAAGAGCAAAATAAGATTTTCTTAAAAAAAATTAAATCCTATTTCCAAGTCCATTTCCTTTTCAGTCCATCTTGTTGGACATAATGAGCATTGTGTCACTTTGGGCTCTGAGAACTACAAAATAGTTTCACCTCAACCAAATCACAAGTAAATATGATCTAATGATGAAATATATAATAGTGTAACGGTCACAGTAGGCATTTGTCTGCATACTTTAAATTATTTAGGTACATTTATACCGTGTTTTCTACTGTGTGATCTTAGTACTTTTACTTCAGTAGAAGATCTGAATACTTCCTCTACGACTGAACATTTATTTGTTGGCTATTTGGGAAGTAAAGTCTGAACTTCACAAATACAGAGTGTCAGCAAGAACTTAGCATCCAATATACTCTTCAATGTTTCAGTTCAGGAGGCGGCTGAGCCAATGGAGTCCTTGTCCGGTTGTCAAGATCCAGTTCCAGTCATCCCTGTATGATGAACCACCTTTTACTTTGATAAGTTATGTTTTTGTATGAAAAGTGTTTGTGTGACATTTGTAAGCATTTCAGTCATTAAACCTCTTTTTTTTTAATTATATATAAGCTTTGGCTCTTGTGAAATATTGTTTGACAAACTGCAGACTTAAGAAAAACATTTATTACATTCTGTAGCTGTACAAAATTCAATGTCACATTTGTTCACATAAAGGCCAATACATTATTTTTATTTAACCACAATTACAGACCATGTGATGGTTTCAAAAGATAAGGCCACAAGACTAATCAAGTTTCAGAGACGCACAGCGCTGACATCAGTTTATCTGAGCAGGAGGCAGAAAACCCGCTGACGGCAGGCAGATTGTTGGATCACGCAGACTTAAGGACACCAAGGAGAGCGTCGCACGTTCCCTCATTGCAGCATTTATGCAGACAAGCAGAATATGCACTTAAACAGATGATGTACATACAGCACATGGATTTGTGTATTTCCTTTTGAAATGCAGAAACTATCTTTTCATGTGTAAAACTAAACGGTTGTTACTGACCACACAGCCGAATCCTAAAGGATCACATGAAAAAGCAAATGTGTTGATACAGTAAAAAGGATCTTCAGCTTGGCCAGAGGGTGAAACATTCTACTTTTATTGATGTGAATATGTCTCAGTGAAAGGGGCAAGAAAGGGTTTTTTACATTTTATTTATATATTCATCTTCTGTACAGCCTGTTTCTGTTATTGAACCGGCTCCGTCTATCTGCCTGACATATGTCATGCTCATTACACAGTAACAGAGCAGTGTGTCCATCCGGTCTCAAAACAGGAAAACCAGATGGGTTTCAAATTATGATCGAAACAGAATCCATTGTTTTGTTTTTAAAGGACCAGAGAGGCCTTTTAAAAAATTACACAACTGTATTTGGCATTAGTACAATACACTTCTCTTTTTTCTTTCTATCGCAAACAACATCTAAGTTAAAGACAAAAAAGTACAAAAGTGACCGATCACTAGACGTAAATGTATGTAGAAAAACTACTGACCATCTCTCCACCACGTCCTGAGCTGTTCCAACAGCTCCGGAGTAGAAAGTGTTGATTCAGTGTCACATCCAACACACAGCAAAGTCCTCCGTACGCCTCAGTCTTTCATTCATTAGCATCGCAGGAAACAGCTGCATCACAGTCTGTTCTGTCTCAACACTTGAGGAGTCTATAAATTCTTGGCATGAGTCCGTCTCCAGTTGTGTTGGCTGTGGCGGCCTGGCCTCAGCTCAGACCCATACCTTGCTGCTTGCTCATGTCGGTGCACACGAAGAAGGTTTTCAGCTCCCCTTTGCCCTTGACGTTGATGAGCCCCCGACACTCGCACGAGTAGCCCAGCTTATGCAGCACGTCGGTCGTTTCCATCGTCACCTGGAAGTGGGCAAAGAAGTCACAACTGCAGCTATGAAAACTAACAAAAGCCCCATTTTGAGCTGCACGTTTATAACATGTATTGGGTCGTGTTGCTCAATAGTCACATCTGGAGACACAAAGGAAATCTCGTAGTCCCAAAATCCACAGAGGGATCAGTAACACCTGACTTCTTACTGATTACATGTATTCATTTACGACTTCTTTATGACTGCATTATTTTGTAGCTATAGTTGCATTTGGATGCAGTGGCATTAGCAGACAGTCATTTCAGTAGTTTCTCAAGTTGAAGCGTGAACATTTGAGAGTGATACACAGCAAGAAAGTGCAATTGCTGGGGAAAATAAAATTAAAGAAATAAATTCCCCTGTGCGTATTATATTGAGCAGGAAGGCTGATCTTTCCTGCTGCCGTGCCTGCATGAACCAGGGTCGTTCACTACGTCTGATAATTAACAACAGATTAGCTAAAAAAATGGCGATGAAGGAAATATTCTTACATAACCAGAAAAATAAAACTACACACCTTCTGAACTCAACCTGGTGAGTCTTTTCACTGTTCCAACAATAAGCAGATCTGGTTTGGTCGAGAAAAATCCATAATTTACAGTCAAATGTGAAAATATGCCGGCTGTACATGCCGTTTCCCCCCCTGCCGCATCTCTCTAACGTGCCCGCTGCAGCAGCATGTTCACAGCTCTCGCTCCTTCTTTGGATGCAGACCATTACATTAGAACAATAATACAATTACTAAAAATCGCCCCAAAATTGCACGCTGGTCTTGGTTGTCTTTTCCAGTTTATCTTCGGGATCCTGAAGAGGCTCTCTGACACACCTCCGTCCCAGTGAGGAGCAAAACGTGCATGCTTTGACGCACACATACTGTAGCTCTCTCTGGGCTGTCGGCACTGACAGCATCCACTACCCACCCTCATATTTAATACAACAGAATGATTCAGTTTCTGTTGGCATCGGAGGGCAGTTTGAGCAAATGCTCCACCAGCTTGGATTCTGCAGGGTCCCCGTCGGTCATATACTCCCCGCTGCAGAGTGACCTCTCTCCGGCTGTATGTCTAATAAACACTGTAAAATGTACAATGTATAAAATCCTCTTCCATAACATCTTCTGCACTTGTATTTTGGTAACGTAACACGAGCGATGAGAACAAGGACGTTTTAATGCTGTGTGGCACCCCAAAGCATTGTGTAGTTCTTCCACTGGCTGAGAACAGGGATAGCTTTTTTTCTGTCACAAAGCAGATAAACAAATATGGACCAGAGTGAAATTGAATCTTTCTGAACCCAGAAAGAGTTTCTTGTGTTACGATCTGCGACACAAAGCTAAGGAGCACAATGTGAGAACTGGCATAGGACCATGTCACCTTCAACACCACCGGATGTGACTGTTTGCCTCTGTTGGGCTGTGCTGAATGTACCTGGATCTTTCCCAGCTCCCCGGTGCTCTCCATTCTGCTGGCGACGTTCACCGTGTTGCCCCAGATGTCGTACTGAGGTTTCCTCGCCCCGATCACTCCGGCTATCACTGGGCCATGATTAATGCCTGTGAAGAAAAGGAAAAAAAAGTTTAACTCTGGCACGTTGAATAATGCTAGTGTGTCGAATTTACAGAGAAAATAAGATTCTCAAGGGAAAAAAAAAATAAGTCATCCATCTACAGATCTCAGGCTGCTCACTTCCTAGTTAGGGGAGTTGAGAGAAGAGGAAAGGATCAATATTATTATTAATTATTGCACTAAAATATTTGGTATTATTAAAAAAAATCGAATTCTGTGGGAAACACTGGTATAGTTTGCAGCAGAGGAATTACAAAAGCATGACATCACCGGTCAAATAAGAAGTTTGTGCCAAACTGCTTTTTAATAAACAAAAGTGGATTTAGTTTTAAAGTCACACAGTGTTTAGACTCAGCCTCTGATAAGCATGTTGATACACATTTCAGTGTTTAGGGCTTTTGTATGTTTTTATCTCCCAAGAAATGTAAATGTTTGGAATAAACTTTTATGCTGTCTGCTAAGAATCAACCGCCTGGGAACAACTGTGCCAGGACTGCAGACACAGACAGAGGTTAAAGTTGGGTTATGTCTCCATTTATTGGCTCCACTTTATATATTATTTGATGTACTTAACTTAACCATAGTTATTTATGAGTGGAAATTTAGAATAAGCTCCTAAATCCTCAACATTACAAAGCAGATGCTTCACATGTCTGTCAAAGGTTTGAGAGGTTTAACTTTACAACCTAATAATCAAGTGTCGGTGAATGCAACCGCACTCATGGCTGCAACGCGACACAGATGCCAATCATGCCCCTTGTAACCAAGGTAACCTGTTTGGTTGTCAGCCCTAACAGAGCTGGATACAATGCAGCGCAGTATTCAGTCAATGAAAGGTTAGTGCTGAAGCCGACACTCACCCACACGAAGCCTGAAGCTATTGAAGGAATGTCTGTTGATGCCGTCCAACTTCCCAATCAGAGCGATGGCAAACTCCACCATGTTCCCAATCTGGGCCTGCTGCCTCTCCGGGTCCTGAAAGAACAGATTTAACAACCTCAATATGACTGCGTCAAGCTTTATGTCTGTTTTTATATGACAGATTGATGACTTGCTGAGAACTAGGCCGATTTGTCCCGGGTTCTGGCCCTGGTTGGAGGCAGTAGCTACTCCACCTGATTGTTCTCCTGACCGGGCGTCCCGCTGAGCCCTGCAGCCGCCATGTAGGTGCTGCCAATTGTTTTGATCTTCTCCACGCCGCTGAACTTTGGTTTGGACAGCAGCTGTTGGTTTAGAGAAAAACAAAAAAGATTGGCTTCCTTATCCTTCCTTTCATCATTTACAGTATTTATTCCTGTTGCCATTTACATTGTAGGGATTTAGCTCTTATTCTTAAGAGTGTAGATAATAATACTGTTCTGTTTTAAGCCCAGCTGTCCACATGGTTAACAGTGGACAGGCATAAACAGATCTACCGATATCATATGATGTTATGTATCGCAAACAAGCCCTTGGTAATACATTGATGGATGAGGATGTTTTTCTTGTCCCTCTTTGTACTCCTGACCTCGTCAAAGTCAGCAATGATCTCATTCAGGAGCCTCAGGCACTCCAGACCCTCCTTGTTGATGTCACACTCCGTGTAAAATTCTTTGAAATCCGGCACCGAGGCGAACATCACACAAACGCAGTCGTAGGACTTGTAGTAGAGGTCCTGTGAGGGAGGAAACAAAAACATACAAAAAGCACAGTTTATAGTTTGACCCAGGAGGAGACTGGAAATGTTGGGCTTTAATGAAAGCTTTTAGACAGACCTCCCCTTACTTCTACTAGTTATGTTGATGATATATTTAAAATATATTCTTTCACACTCACAGAAAATGTCAGTCTGGAGTTCCTTTTAATGATTTCCAAACAAGTTACTATATAATTGTAATTAAAGACATTTGAAGTAACCTGACAATTGAATGAAATATCACGTAATTAAGATGAAGCAGCCACAAGAGGACAGCCAGATGTTTATATTATTATCCTAACTTTCTCTTTATTTGGCACAGTCGGCTTGTTCGAGTGTTCCATGTCAGTCATCAAACGCTCGCTAAATTCAGATAACTAAATGATGAGGAATGCTGCCTGTACGTCAATGAGTGTGTGTTCATGATGCTTGTGAATTAGCATAAATGTTTGTAATGTTCATATTGATAGTGTTGATAGGGTCGATTTGAATTAATGGTTACATTATTTGGCTCTATGAATGCATTTCAAATTATATCATAAGTTTAATTGCCTTATAAAATAAAAATATAAAATGTATTCTATTTAGGGTTATTAAAGTCAAAATTGCCTCAAAGTTATGAAATATACAATCCATTAGTGAAAAACTTTGGCTTGGATAACACTCCTACGAGAGGTCGGGACCACTCGTAAACACAAAATACGAGAAAATTAATGAATGCAACAAGTTCTCCTAAATCACTCATAAAAGCCACTCAAAATCTGACAATCACGCGATGGGAAAATGTACCTTTCCATTGGTGAATGATGGCTGAATGAAGTGAGCGAGTGATCATGTAATATTACATGAAATGTGGTTTACTGGTTTCTCATTAATCACTCATATCCCCCCCTCCCTCACCTCGTTCTTTTTATTCTCCCCGACAAACAGCGCTGCCACGTGGGCCGGTAGCACGTTCTCCAGCAGCAGGCGGTTCAGGTTCTCCCGGGTCTCGATCTCGTCCTGCTCTGTGCGGTTCTTATACTTTAGCAGGAAATCCTGGCGGAAGCAGGACTCGTTCTAGCACACAAAAACACACAGAAGGAAAACCATCACACTTCTTGCAGCGTTAATTTCCAGAAGTTTAATACTTCCAGTCGGCAGGAACAGTTTGTCAGTGAGGGATACAAAATGAGGACAGAGAGGTGGGGATTGTCATTACCTGTTGTGAGATGATGAGCATAGTGACCAGGAACAGGGTGATATAAATGCAGCTCATCACCTGGGGGTGTTTCACAAGGCCCAACCATCTCAGGGTGGCGTGATCTTCTCTGCTGTGAAACAAACAAGAACACTCATGGCTTGACTTTGCTTCCACTTGCACATTTTCACCCATGAATATTCTGTGTGGACAGATGTAAATAAATGTGATGCGTCTTAATGGAACTGTGACCACCAGCACTGATTGTACTGTCATAAGGTTGCACTCATTATGAACCGACTCTCACCTGCTGCAGTTCCAGCTGTCCATTTGCTGGGCGACGAGAACGTTTCCGTAGATCACAAAGTGTTCCCTGTTGGTGCTGAGGATGATGATGTAGTATGCTGTGGAGGCCAGGGTGAGGAAGAGCACTTTGAGCTCAAAGCTCACCCGGAGGAAGACTCCACAAGCAATGAGCGAGAGGATACAGCAGAACACGGAGTACTGAGGAAGAGAAAGCCAGAGGATGGAGTTACACCAGAGTCAATAACAGTAGCAGCAAACCTGATAAAAATGTATTTTAAAGACCACTATTTGGCATTCATAAGCAGTATACAAACAATTAATTAAACATACTATCGTGTGATTGTAATCATAGAAAATGTCATTTTTATGAATGTATTTGTCTATAGCTATAACTCTTCTCTGGTACTCAATTAAACAGATACCAGAACTTTTTGCAAATACTATTTAATCCAGAATGATATGAAGGAGAAAAAAAGCATTACAAATTGCCATTTCATTATTGCCCATTGTTAACAAATCCATCACTCACAGGCAGGTAGAAGAACTTGTCCTCTAATTCCTGCTCAAGGGAATCATTTGTGTGACGCGGGTCATCAATAGCCATGGAACATTCTGAAACACTAGTCTGGACGAAGCACTGTAGGGGGATAAAAAAGATCTGAGTGACAAGCGACCACTGGATGGCGTGCTCTGAAGTTTGGCATGGCAGCTATGAAGTGTTTCTGCTAGAAAAAGCGGCGTCTGTAATGGCCCACTCGACATGCGAGTGTGGTCTTACCAGGTTGAACACTGCCAGGATAACGATGACCGCAGTAGTGACGGTGGCCAGAGGGAGGCGCACGCACGGCCGCTTCGCCACCGCCTCAGACACAGCTGGCAGCCACTGGCACCTCGACAGCTTCTCTGGAAACAGGCGCTGCAGATGGGAAAAGAGAAGTGAGGAGATAGGCGGAGGAGAGGTGGAATCAAAACAGGCATGGGGAGCATGTGGCTTTTACACAGTCATGCATCTCCAGACATCATGTTGGAGTGAGTCACTCCCGGCTATTTCCAATGAAGGAATCCATCTGAGAGGAGAAAACACTCCAGGACTGATTGCTAGGTGTCATCGCCCAGGTCAGAAGGTTAGCTATAGAAAGCTACGGTGAATGCAAAGGATAGCTTCCATGACATGTTTCCATTCTCTCACTGCCTAATTCTGGCTCGGTGAAGCACATACATGCCCATCCTTTCCCCCTGACCTTTAAGAACAAAACATTTGCCGATTGTAGTATGTTTGTGTTTGACGTCGGAGCCTCTTAAAGTTGACTGCAAGTGATGTTGGATATCTTAATCTCTTCTTTTGTTCTTCTCTCACAACAGACACAAACTGGAATTACAGCCTTTGCGGTTGTGTGTTTCCGCCAACAAGTCAGGTTGCAGTTAACATCCACGTCTGTCTAAAATGTCATCACTTCCTCATTTTATTGTGTTAAGACATTCGTGTGAAATTGTCATCATTTGCATATACATTATTTTGTTCTTTAGTCTTTATTTATTTGTGTCTTTGACCATTGACCAACATTATCCAAATCAGTTCACCCTCAAGTTCAAGTGGATGTTTGTGTAAGATGTAATGAAATTCCCTCTAAGCCTTCTCTGAGATATCGCTTTTCTGAGAATGGGACAGACATGAGGTCACATTGGCCTTGACCTTAAACCTCCACATTTAATCAGTTCATCCTGAGATATTAGAATAGAATAATGAAAACGCAATGCCTTTGAGCATGGCTGTTTGCATTTCATCATTTGAAATGATTAAAGTAAAAAGAAATACATGGTCAAATACAACATTTTCTTCAGAGGAATATTTCAGTGTTTCTCTTTTGATGTGCCCACACCTTCAAATTAAAAAGAGGCAAAAATGGTTGTATAAATCACACACCGCCTGACCCAGAATGCCTGTATTTATTTTGAGATTTAAAGTGAATTCCTTGACCTTGGAGCAGTCCAAACAACAATGTTATTACAAGCACGAGGTTAGTAGCTGTTTTGGAATTTGCAAAATCCTCTTTCCATTTTGTTTTTAATTTAAATAAACTCTCATTTGTACATCGCTTGTTGGATAATACAGCCCAAATAGCGGGGGAGGAAGCAGATGGTGAGTAAAAGTACATCCTTCCTGAGGGCTTGACACTTTTATTCATCTTGTGTGGAATTCACGCAACAGAAATTGAATTGTCGTTAAAGAATTTTACATTTAATTTTCATTTCCATGCACACAGAAATTGAATTCTTGAAATACCAACTTAGAGCAGAGCACATGCGAGTCATACACACATAATGTGGGCCAGGGCAGCATTATACAATTAGGGACTCTTGCTGGAGTAATTACTATTTTTTTACACTGACGCTCGACCTGCATCCAATGTGGGTTGAGAGGCTGCTATAAAAGAGTGATGACAGGTTAGCTGTGAGGCTTTTCCCCCCCACCGAAATGCTAACTGGGACAAACTGCCCAAAACGAGGAGAAATTTGAACTTCAATCACCTGAATATCTAAATGTTAAATGTCAACGTGAGACATAACACACTGACCTGGAAGTGACCTGCGAAACAGATAGCCAGGGTCAGCAGCAGCACACAGACCAACACTCCAAATGACATCCCCAACATCTGTTGACTAAGGGAGACGGAAAAGAAAAAAAAAATCAATCTCCCGCTTCTCCTTTTCTTAGAAACAATCATCATCTCCATAGTGCGTTTCTTCTTCCCTGATGCACTGCATCATAAGCGCCGACATAGATTTTTTTTTTAATCAAACATCAGAGAGGAAAGTCTGGTCATACTCACTCCTTTGTGACTAACATCTGAACTGAAAAGATGCAGAGGAAGATGAAGGTGGCACAGCCAACGTAGTGTTTGAACATCGGCAAGTCCAGGGCTCGGTACTTTAGAAGAGGAAAACAGAAGACACCTAAACCTCTTGTTCAGCAACGGAATGCTTGAATGGAAATGTTGAAAAAATGTGGAGTGGTGAATGCTTCTAATGATCCATTTGCAGAATTATGTGAAACTAACCTGCTTTTCCAGATCTTTCTTTGGAAACCACAACGCTAAACTGCCGCTCTCCTCAGTCTTCGACCACTGCCTGAGAGAGAGCAAGGAAGGCAGGAAGGAAGAAAGAGAGCTTTAGGTGGGGGTGATTGTTATGGGCAACGCAAATGGTGAAATTATGCCAGCATTATGCCAACATGCTCACAATAACAATGCTGATGTTAATCAGGCGTAATGTTTTACCATGCTCACCATCTTACTATGGGGTGTCAGCACCACGCCAACTTTTCATCATTAGAACTGAACATAAAATACAGCTGAGGCCGATGGGAATGTCACTCATTTGGCAGGTATGTGGACAAAACCCCCAAATATTTGTTTTCATAGTAATCCATCCAGTAGTTCGAGATATTTCTCTCAAAAAAGTCATGGAATAGCCAAAATCTGTAGGATTCATCATCTGGGAACTATAAATGCCTGTAAATGTCCTGTTAATTAGTTTCCATTTCTATCATTCGCTCAAACTTGAGAGCTTTGAGCCACAATATCTCAGCTGGAGGAATTTCTCACACTGGCATGCCTAAATATCATTATTGATGTCAAGTTATTTCCATTCGATCAAAAACCTGCTTTGTGATACAGCTCCAATTTAAACTTTAGTTTAATTTTCGATGCAATTTGAGTTACATTATTGTATAAAATGTACGACGTACATAACATGTGATTGGGCTTACTTGCTGCTGAGCTCGTCTATGGTGGTAGTCATCTCGTTGTGCAGCTCTTCATCAAACTTACTCTTCTGAGATTTGTTCCTGCACCGGAAATCGCAGAGACAATTAGGAAGAGGCAGACGGACAGACACTGAAACACGCACGCTGACTGGAACTGATGCTGGGAAACCAGATCAGGTCATGCGGGTTACTCAGGTCCAGTTCAGCTCTGCTTGGAGGCAACGTGGTTAATGTCATTCTGAGCATTAGTGAGAGAGGAGAAATATGGTTTGTGCCTGTGAGAGTTATGTAGAGGGAGTGTGCCGGATGCAGAATGCTGTGTGTTAGACAATCTCTGTGGAATTCAGCTGGAGTGTGTCTACCGTGCTTCTGCATGGAAACCCCCGACAAGACTCCATCAGGAAGGAAACACTTACACGGATGCACAGATTCAGATACACACAAGCCGCAGCCAGTGATCAGTGTTAATAGGAGCAGGTCAGTCCAATAACAGGTTACAGGGTTTCTCGTGGCTTATTGAGATCATATGTTGCCCTGAGGTAGCAGAGAGAATAGAACAGTATGGCACCACTGCTCAGGTTAGTGTTAGGACGCCAAGGCTCTCCACCAAGGCAGTAGTTCTCACCCTGCAGGCCAGGGGACACACTTTCTTTGGGATGTGGGGCTTACAGAATGATTGCAAAGGTTAGAGCTTATTATATTTTATTTGCGAATGTATTTGTGTGATATCTTTATTAATTGTTGTAATAATTAAGAAATTTTTTGCCTTCTCTCCACTTCCCAAAAAACAACAACAAGTAAACGATATTTAAATCATTGATTTTGAGAAACTGCCTGAAGCATCCTGATTGATGGGTACTAATCTGCAATTTAAAACAACGCTTCAATCTCTAATATGTATTTAAAGTATCTAATATTTATATTTCAAACAAGTGGCTTTGAGCGTGCATCCATTTGTTGTTGTTTTTCGGGCTCACAAGCCAAAAGGTTGAGAACTACTGCACCGAGGGAACGAGGACCTTGCAGGCCTTGAAGGCCCCACTCACTTATAGCTGCTGAACGGAGGGGTAGGCAAGGAGAACGGTTCTTCTAGAGACTCATCAAAGCTGTCCGGGTCCAACAGTAAAACAAAAACACAAATTCATCACAACAAAGAAGTGGGGAGCCTTAAAAAAAAACAAACACAGGGCCACTGATCAAATAATTTAGAAAATCCATCCAAAAAAGTAAATAACTACAAGATATCCACTGATGGACAACAGAAGCACACTCATAACTTTTACCCACAGAAAACAATATGCCCTGTTACTTAATGTCATCAAGCTTGAGTGAACCTTATTTCACTTCAGCCTCAGACACATTCACTAGCTGCCACCTGTACTCATGGAGAGTGAATACATGAATGAAATCAACAATTTCCTGAGACCTCCATTCTCACAGGGTGGAATGCTTCTGCTTTCAGGCACACACATATCTAATCACATTACTCCAGCTCACACTGTTTGTGTAGGTGAGTCCTGTCCACTAATCAGTAGCTACACTTAAACTATTTAAAAAAAAAAAGGCTTACTACCTGTGCCAGACAGGCAAAGAGAATCAACCAGTTAGCTACAACCATAATCATGCAACATTTGAAGCTAATGAATAATGTTTTATTTGCAGTTTGAGACTAACTCCTTGAGCACTTCTTGGTAAATGGTAAACGGACGGTTCTTGTATAGCGATTTCTAGTCTTCCGACCACTTTAAGCACCCAATTCACTCATTCATACACTGATGGCAGGTGCCACCTGCCCATCAAGACTATCTAACCATTGATACCCATTCACACACCGCAAAACAGGGTCTCCCGAATGCAAGTGTCTTGCCCAAGGACACATTGACACAAGGACTAGTGGTATTGTCAAATGATGTTTGATTTTAAGAGTCATTTCCCTCCCACTGGGATGTTCATGAGTTTGAACGACTTAATAATGGATCAATGATTATTGTTAGTCCCATGTGGATTCTGTTTGAGGAGGAGGCAGCACACCCTATACCTCATCAATACAAAAACACAACACAACCAGCCTGCTCACTGTAAATCATTTCAGATTAGACATTCAACTGGATATGAAACGCCTCATTTTCTATCACGCATCAATTCGGCGGAAAAGAAAAGCAACAAGTTGTCTGACATGGCTGTTTGCTCTTGACTAGCATCATAATATCACCATAATGCTAACCAGCTAGTGACATCAAACCATCAAAAATGTCTAAGCTCCCATGAAAAGCATTCATTTTATACATTATGATAATCCATAAACGTGTGTGTAGCTGAACATTGGCAATAATGTAATGACATCTAAGCACTTCTGTATTATATGATATTGTTAATGAAATTGTATGATGAAGCGATGACTAGTTCAGATTCCATGAGCAGAAGGGAGAGTCCTGGCAGGGAAACTTGCAACTATTGAGCAACAGTGTTGTTACACTGTGTGTAAAAATAATAACAGTCACCTCTCAGTGATCTTGGAGCCAGGTGCTGGTCGTAGAGGGATGTCCTGGAAAAGACAAGGACAACATTCACTCAATATGAACGCATGATAATGTGGTTGTTGAAGACCAACCCAACTGAAACTCAATTTATCACCTTTTTTTTTTTGACAAATGCTTTTTTTGTCATTGTGTGCATTTTGCTTTGAGATACCCTTCAAAGTTATTCATCAGAAAACTACAAAATCAAATTATTATTATTTTGTAAATTCCTCATACTGGCTTAAAGCCTTTCAACATCCTACAGCAAATAATTAACACAGCAAGATGATGCATCGTGTAAGTTGTTGCCTTAAAAACAACAACCATCTCCTTACCTTGCAGCGGGACTTGCCGTTGACAATAGCGTCTGGGTTGAAGCCCTCTCGACTCTGAAGGTGGGCAAAAGGTTTGACGGCCCCCCAAGATTCCAAGTAACGGGTCATACGCACAGACGCCCTCATCTTCAGACCATCATTCACCCGAGGTTTAGGAGCGCTATGGCTGTTAGATGATGGATCCTTAGACTTGATACACAAACACACATCATTTAGCTGAGGCAAGGAAAACAGGGTGAGTACGTTTCTAAATCCTAAAAGACATTAAAAGAGCACTCAGGGATAGCTCTACGCCTGTGCAATCTTCCAGATGTGCTCATAGAAGTTTTTAACCGGGATCTGAATCAAGTTTTGGCTGTTTTGGCAGAATTTCATCCAATTCTGCAGGATTGCTTGGAGCTGATATATGCATGGGTCACCTAAATTTGGTTGAAAGTGCACAATACATGGAAGCGTTCTGGTGAAGAGTGGTGAGAATTGTAAGCAGAGATATGAAGAAAACTATATATGTAGTTATGTTGTGCAGCTGAAACTATACTTCTGTCCAGAACCCAAAAACAATCTGAAATGTGCTTGTATTCCTCATGGTTCAACAAGTGTGGTGGGAAGAACCAATCAAATTGCAATAAACTATGATTGTTGTTGTAAAATGACATTACAGCAAACCATGATTGATAGCAGTTGGAATACACCATTAAAATGATGACATGTAGGATGCAACATCATGCCAACAGAACTCAAGGAAGATGCAGACAAATAGAGAACTTACCCGAGGATCAATGACCAGGTAGGTTTGGATGTTGAGCTCTTTTAGGTAGGGGTCCCTGAGGTGGCCATTGCCGTCTTCCACTTCATAAGCCTTGTTCAGGTGCTTCAGAGTCGCCTCTGTGATGTGGACACGTCTGACCGAGGAAAGAGCAGGAGAAAGCTTGTAATACTTTGCATGGCATGTCTCTTTAATCCATTTTAAATGCCTTTAAGTATAAAAGACTAGGTATCTGTATCATTAATATTCATCAAATGGAACACTTACAATATCTTGCGATGAAAAAAAACAACAATTATTGATTGTATAAGGTTACGCTAAGGCAAGTAACATGTAATTTGTTATCATTGGTTTTATGCAATTCATCTTATCAGAGTTGCATTGTGTATCACCCCCCAGCAACATTAAGTTATGCAATTGAGTTGCTAAAGTAAGAGTGATTTTGCTACTTAAATAATGATGCTACTGCATCATCACATGATCTTCAGTTGGTCCCTGGTAAAACTACCACTATTTGAAGAAATAATGAAATTCACAAACTATGATACATGAATGTGTATAAAGAGTTATGAAACTCATGATGTAAAATTAATACAGCCTACCCTGGAAGGCCTCCTGACTCCATGTGATTGGCCAGCGTGACATCATGCGACCATACGTCAAACTGCCACTTGCGAAGGCCAATGACACCGCAGAGCACGTTGCCCGAGTGCACGCCTACTCGCATGTTGATATCCACTCTTGTGGCCTCCCGTACCTGCCTGGATGGTGTTTCATAGCAATACAAAAGACCATTGTTGTCGAAAGAAGTTTTTTCTGTTTGCAGAACACAGTCCTCCAAGGAAATCATAATAAAGTCGACAGCCCTTCCCATGTGTCGATGTGAAAAGTCATATTGTATGTCTCTGTGTGTCAATAGTCTAGTTGTCGACACCTGATTTAATAACATCATTCCCATGAGCAGATTCAACATTCGCTCAGACCTTCCTACTGGTGTAATATGCTCTTTAAAATGGCATGTCACTTTCAACTTGTGCAACATGAGGCAATATTACTGAGAATGCGTCACCTTACAGTGCAACAGTCCACCATTGCACATACACCACACTATTTTGTTCCACAAATAGCTTTTTAACAAACTTTCTTAACATAGTTCATCTCACAATTAAGTGTGCTTACCACATCTCTTTTAAGAGTTAAATCGAGAGACACAATATGTTCAATATGTATGTTATGATGATGGTTGGCACAAACTCACTTGATGGCTTCACACATGTCCAAGCCCATCTTGACGCAGTTCTTAGCATGTCTAGGCAGAGAGACAGGCAGCCCTGACACACAGTAGTAGCAATCTCCAAGGATCTTGATTCTCATGCATTCGTTTTCCTAAAAGCAATGACAGTGAGAAGAGGAGAAACATGGTTATTTACCTGGTAAATATTCTAAAAAGCAAGTACTCAAATAAAGTTGCCTGGTTGCATAAGCTGTGCAGATAGACAGGATATGAGGGCACACATGGTAACACATGGGCCATCAATGCAACCACAGTCGTGTACTACTGAGGTGTAAAGTGGCTTGGTTGTGGCTTTGATAAGAGAGCATTTAACTGCCCAACATAGATTTGACCAGCCAGTATGAGGTTCAGCAGAAACCTCACAACTAAAATGTTTACATTATTACGGCTACAATCTCTTTAAGAGGTATACTGTCAACATCATTCTGCATAATGGCATGAAAACATTCTAAACGATGACTTACCTTGGCAATTTGGTCAAATTTTCCAAACAGTTCGTTGAGCATAATGACGAGCTCTTTGGGAGAACAGTCACTGGCCAATCGGGTGAAGCCCACAATGTCAGCATATAGAATACTGAAAAGGAGGAAATAATGCAATGAGAGTTTAACACACAAAACACACTCGCATAAAAAGAGAGAAAAAGAGATGTCTGCTCATTGCTGCAAAAAAAGATTGTTGTCGGTATTGGCATTTATAGTATTAAAGTATTTTATTAACTAAACAATTTTTACATTTCCGAAGACTAAAATGAAATACTATAAAGATGTGCTACAGTTACAGAATCGAGAGAGAGAAAAACACGGTGACCACAGCATCCTTCAAAGTACACATCCATGAAGGGGAGACCTGCAGACTCCTCAAAAAGAGACATCCCAGCGACCAGTGTGTGTTATATCGTTGCACTTCAACACAATGAATAACTGGTGAACACTAACCATTTAACTTGTGTCTAGCTGTAATGCTGTGTGATTTACATGCCCAGGCTGCAAACAAAAATAACTAATATTAGGAGACCAGCCCTGGTTTATTAACCTGTCAATCAACTTTACAAACGGATATGGACCACCTGGTGCACTGTTAGCAGTCAACCAGTCTGGAAAGCAGTGAACTATTTGTGTCCTCCAAATCTGGGCCTGACTGTCTCTGCACAGCATTGTCAGCCCATCATGACCCATAATGAGTACTGTGTCGTGCATGACACAGTACTGCCTCGAGTACCTTATTGCTTAATTATAATACGGGTAGATCAAATCAAGCATTCTGATTGGTTGAGAGTGAGTCACAGGGTGTACTTTATTTAAGCAATAAGGTACGAGAGGCAGTACTGTGTCGTGCAATAATGTACTGTTCAAGGGAGTTGCTAGGCCCGACGCGCAGCGGAGGGCCGCAAACCCTTGAACTGTACATTATTGTAGACACAGTACTGCCTCGAGTACCTTATTGCTTTTATAATACGGGTACCTGCGACTTTATAAATAGTAATAGTAAGCTCCCTTTCAGCACAAAATAGTTGTGTACCTTGTGTATCGCATTTCAGCAACAGAGAAAATAGTCCCGTACGTGTATGGCGGTTGCATAGCACACTTATGGGATGCACATATGGGACTATAAAACTGACTGCCTGGTCAGTAAATCTGTGATTCGCGCAATTTAAATCTACCTGTTGTTTTTAAGTGCGCACTGATATGGAACGCTCTAAATGTAAACAGGCTGTACAGTACTTTATGGCTGAATAAACTACACCTCGTGACTCACTCTCAACCAATCAGAATGCTTGATTTGATCTACCTGTATTATAATCAGCCATGAAGTACTGTACAGCCTGTTTACATTTAGAGCGTTCCAGATCAGTGCGCACTTAAAATAACAGGTAGATTTAAATTACGCGACCGTTAGTTGTCATTTCAAGCTTGACAGTTACCAAACATGTTTTGTGTAAACTTTGATATTTTGGGGGGAATGACTTTTGATGAGAATGTCAGCGGTGAATAATGTATTTGTGGTCCCTTTTCCTGCTGTACAGTCAAACGTTGATACGGCTCACAATCAGGAGAGCAGAGATAACGCTCTGAGAGCAGACTAGTTAGCGGGGAGCGAGTGCATAAAACCGGAAACTAAGATGAGGAATGAAAAGGGTTTGATCACAAAATCGTGATAATTTCCAGTGACAGATAATTACGTCGGTAATTTCCCGACGCGAGGCAAGTTCTCTAAACATCATAGAGGAGAAAAATGACGGAAAGAAGCAGCGAGAGCACTTCTTTACATCGGTGGCTGAGTGTCATCCTCCACCCTGCTTTCAACCGGCCTCGTCGGTACACATACTGGAAAATAGTCCCGTATGTGTATGGCGGCAACCGCTATAAACATACGGGACTATTTTCTCTGTCGCTGAAATGCGATACACAACGTTTGGTGGCTGCGCGTCGGTCATAACAACACCCTTGAACAGTACATCATTGACGATACAGTACTGCCTCTCGTACCTTATTGCTTAATTATGATCCATTATGACCATTTTGGCCCCCGAGTTGGGATGTAGAATTTCAGGCAAAAAAATCCCCTGAGCATCCTGCCATTAACCTCTCGTAGACCCGACCACTGACTCATTAAAAAGCCTGTCTGGTTCAATGCTGAATCATAGCTTGGTCATAATTACAAGCTGGCTATCAGCGAACCACAGAGGCACGCCGTTATCTCATCTGACCTCTGAAAGACCCCGACACCACCAGCTGGAAGTTCGGCAAAAGCCCAACCGAGACAGAGCACCTGACCTGCCACAGTGGGAACTGAAATTGGAACAATTAGCCTCGGAGACCATGGTCCTCTAGGGACACGTCAGCAAGTGGGATGAATGCTGTGCATGTAAACTACAGCATGATGGGAAATTACTTCACGTCTGGCTCAGGGCCCTTTGCTGCATGTCATCCCCTCACTCTCTCCCCCACCTGTCCTTTTTGTCTCTCAATCATAAAAAGTACAATTGCCAGTCTGGTGACCAGCAGAGGGACAGAGATCCTACACCTGTTTCACTGCCTGACTAAAAACGACCAGGTGCCTCATGAGACAGACAATACAGCTACAGACTGGTCTGACTGGGGTAATTGTAGTGATAGGTCAGGGTTGCCATCATTCAACACCTTCTACTAAATGAACATAGTAGCAATCATGCCCGCTGTCTTCACAATGAACTATTGATCGTCAAAGACCACATGTTTGGTGTCCAAACCTTCTAATAGACAAGCTTCTACCTCAGTGGACAATAACCATTGATTTGCTGTATGTCTTGCTGTCTGTGTTGCCATTTCAGTTTCATGTAATTCCAGTCTTAGATCTGTAAACTGATCAGAATAGGAAGTGCTCTTTAAAATCAAAGTGAAAAATCAAACATTTACTATTGAAAGAAACTAATGAAGCCACAATACACTTTCTTACAGTGTTTTCTCATTTTCCTCTCAAGAAACACTATAATGCAAGTCCCTTATTGAGCGAAAGATATCTTGCATACATTTATCAAACAAAAAAGAGCTGGTGAGCCATCTGCCAAAATTCAGTTAAGCTGACCCAATATCTGTCAGCACTTGCTAAATTAATAAAACCCTTCATGAAACAAAGAGCTGTAACTGGGTCACTGCTCTGAAAACAAACAGACATCATAATCTCTGTCGTTAAGAGAAACATGCCTTTTGTGTGCATTTTCTTTGCGTCTGAGCTCTGTTTTATTTAGTGAAGTGCAAGCGAAGGTTGTATAAAGTTACGAATACAGATGAAGTAGACAGGTAGGGAAAAATAAATATGTTTTTGAAATATCAAAGCGTTAAAATAATCCAAGTTCAAAAAGACAAGATCCTAACCGACGTTTCTCCTTTTTTAAAGTCGTTTTAAGTTACGTTTTCAGAAAATTAGGTTCTGATTATAGTCTGATTCTCCTGTTACCAACTGTAAGCAGTGCATGTTCAGGCTACAGAAGCGTGTTACCGTACTTTAAATTCTCAGGCATACTTATGGATGACTGATCCATAAGTCAGGTATTTAACCCTCTTCTAAGTGCATGGTTTGATGAGCAAAATAAGGCTCCCATGATGAGGTGATCCTTAATAACAAGGGCTATTTAATGATCAATGAACCCAAAGATCTATGGCTTTCTCTGTATTTTAAGGTGGTTTGGGGTTGTACCTGACATTCTCGTGCCTCTTGACATAAAGACTGTGGAAGTTGTTATCTTTGACCAGTCGCTGTTGTTCTTCTTTGTCTTTACAGTCTTGCAAGCGCTCCATGATTGCAAGCTTCATCTTCATGGAGATGTAGACTGGCAGCACAGACTGCAGCAGGTTCTCCTGCAAACACGAAACACTCACGATTAGTTACATCACTGCAATTTAGGTGTGCCAGGTGTATTTGACTTTGTCACACTTAGTGATGAGAAAAAACACACACACACACACACACACACACACACTTCATATTTCATATCAACATTGCACTCTTTAATGTCCAGCTATGCATTTTTGGCTCATCAAGCTCTCACCAACAATAAGCTCTTTTTTATTGTATTGCCTGTGCCAGTCTCTTCTTCTGTCGCACTATTGTAGGTATACCTCTGAAATAGCACCAGTCTGTACCTGTGGTGGCGCTATGCTTCAGTACTGTTAAGCTTTTAAGTGGTATTTAGAGCAGGAATGGTTTATGAAGGAACCAACATGTTCATACAGGTTCAAATACAGTGATACCAAATACATTCAAACACGATATCACCATGCTGCCATGATAGTCAAATGATGGTAAACCTGACAAGGAAGAATATTCCACACTGCTCCAGTATGGGTACGGCACAAGTCAGTCTAGTCTGCCATAATAGTCAAAGGCCAAAGAAGTGTTCAAAGTTCAATGGCTTGATTAAGACAAAAATCTGAAGAGGCAACTTCTCGAGAAATTATGAATTCCTCCTCAAACCACCAGAGGGGTGTTTGAAGAGGTTTGTCTCTGATTACACACTCACATTGAAGGGACTCTACTTCCTTTTGGGGACAAAATGCATGTCCCCAAAATGTAAATCATTACTTTTTAGGGAGAATACTTGGTTTAAGTTTAGGGTACGGTTAGGTTTAGGTTCATGTTAGGGTGAGGATTATAATGCTCGTGGTTAGGGTTAGTCTCCAGGGACTGAATGTAAGTCAATGTAATGCCCACAATTCATGAAAACTCAACTGTGTGTGTGTGGAGGATTTTGTCTGACCAAAAGCTGATAGAACTGTGTTTGAAGATGAAATATGTATTTCTCATTTAAACAGGTATTCAAGCATAAACCCTGTGAGTCATAATTATGTTCTTCAGCAAATAAAATCTGGATTTTGTCAAATAATTAAAATGGACAAATCTTTTCTTAATGTTGGCTGACGGTTGGTCAGGTGGGATGAGGAGTGTGTGTGTGTGTGTGTGTGTGTGTGTGTGTGTGTGTGTGTGTGAGAAGAGTTATGTCCAATTCAATACAGTTATTTTCGAAAGGGATTTAGATCTGAGCTTCAGCCGAGCCACCTAAGGACATTCACATTCTTGTCTTGAAGCCAGGGTTCATTTGGCTCTCTGTATACTCCAGGTCACTGTCTTGTCTTCTAATTTACTAGAATCTCCTGCATTTCCCGATTGTATGGATCCTTCCTTTTGCAAAGAGGTAAATGTGTTTTGACTCAAAGCATTCCAGCTTTCCAGATTTGATTAATCTTTAAATGAACAATTTACATTTACATTTGAGTCTTTATAGACCAAAAGCTAAATAAGCTAAATTTGATCATCTCTTTTAGATCAGGTTGTGGGAGAGGTCAAGAGGGTTAAATGATCACTTAAGGCAATACATTGTGTGTTAGCTTATCTATAAGAATGTGTGTATAAATTACCCTTTTCAGTTTCCCACTGACTCACTGAAAACTCATCTCTCATAAAGTAGCCTTTGTTGAGATGATGGTGGGCAACTGTAAGATGTTTCACTTGATATAGTGCTGCTGTAAATGTTATCCATTAGTCTTATATTACAAGTTAAAATAAATTACTTTATTACGAATGTATAGAACCAGAAAAAAAGTACGTGTTGTCACTAAATGCAGTGACACACATGAACTTTGATGTATGTGAAAACATTAGGTGGAAACATTTCAGCAGGAATACACCTCCTGCTGAAATGAATGTGGGAACTCAATGTGAGTTCCCCATTGGTTCCCCATTTGGAGCGGTTTTGGACCTTACCCCACCATGCTATTATGTCCCTGTTCTCTTTGGCTAGCTTTGAGCGCCTTTTTTCAGCCCCAATTCAAATACAGCAGGAGGTTTCAAATGTTGACGATTATATCATTCCTTCTTGTCCTGCTAGGCAACACAACAGCTTCCCTGTCTCCCCACTAAGCAACAGTCATAACAAATGACTGTTTTAAAAATGTCTCTGAAGTCAAAGAGAGTCAGCGCAGATGCATCTAATTTAAAAGGCATCACAGGAAATCTAATTTGTGAAGGATTTGTTAGTCGCAATGAAAACATCCATGGGAGAGTCAACATACGGCCAGCCAAAGGCAAAGCTTAAAGATGAAATACAATTTTAAGAGGATGGCAATAACAATCACTGAGTAGTTATTTTCATAATTTGTCTGTATTTGTCTCCATTAAGTGAGGTTACTGAAATGCAGATGATGCAGACAAATAAAAAAGGTACTACAATGCTCAGTTTAGAATATGTCATACACTTTCTTAATAAAGACATATTGCATTTTCTTTTTCTCTCCAAGACGGGCAATGGATCATTACTTCATGAGAGTTTGTATGGATGTAGTGTCGGCCTAACTCAACCATATGTATGTGGTGGGAGGCAGTCATTTACTCATCCAAAAGCCATACAGAATGTAATTAATTTAATATTTTTTCCCTTTTCCTGATTTGTATTACTTATATCTTAAGCAAAGAGTAACCGGGATGTATTATTTATAGGTTTCTAATATACGTTTAGTATAATTGTACCTTTTGTTTCTTGATGCATGTGTTGGTCATTATTGCTATTCCTTTCATAATGAGGACCTACGTGGACTGTTGTTGTTGTTATCGTTAGGCTACTTAGCAAGCCAAACGTTGAAAGGCTTCGGTAACATACTGCAAGCATTCATATGTAATGGTAATTTCTCCAATGTAGCTATATTTGCGTGTGTTTCACAAACCTGTTGTCTTTTTTCTATCTCCAGCTTCATCCGCATGCTCAGGCACCTCAAGGTGTCTTGAAAGGTCTGCCTCAGGGTTTTCTCCATCAGGACCTTATGGAAGGCTCCCACCACACTGCCACACAGAAACACCACTGCATTGGCCAGCAGCTGCAGAAACAAGACAAGGCAGCAGATGTTAGAGCGCAAATGGAAACACATGCACTTGAGAGATTACTCATTTACCTTGTTAGAGGCTTTACTTTTGAGTTTTTGTTTCTTTTCTTGAATCTGAGCCTGACCAAACATTATTTTATGTCTAAATTCTGTTTCATTTTTATGGTTAAACTTTATGGTAAAGAATAGTGACACATAAACCCTGAACTGCAGCTTCATTGGAGAAATAACTTTGAACTTATATAACACATTCTGGCTTTAAGTCTTTAACACACGTCTGCATACTGATACAGAAAAAATACAGAAACGTTTTTACAACATAATGGCATAGTTTTGATGCAACTGTTTTTACCTGGTTTGCAAGGTAAGGAGTGTGGTTATTGCCGTAAAGGGTGAGGCGCAGTGTGAGGACCAGGATGTGGGACAGTGAGGAGATGAAGCTCAGCACCACAGCGTACCACAACTGGAATGGCAGCATGGTGTACACGGTGAAGATGATGAAGAGGAAGAAAGGCACCTGGAAACATAAATGTTCCATTATTTCAAGAAGCCACAATTAAAACCAATCAAGTGCATTCACTCATTAGGAGTCATCTGGTGCCTTAAAAGTGTGGTCACCCATGTCACGAAACCTAGAGAAAAATAAAGAGATGTATGTTGTTGTCTGCCTGTATTTTGGGGAGATGAGGGTACCTGGTCCCAAGGCAGGATGATGGGGCCGCTGAAGATGAAGGTGTAGCCAATGGTGAGGTGTGTTGCCCATACAATCAGGCCCAGCAGACGCCTCCATCGCTGTGAGAGCATCTCCGTACACACCAGCACAAACACGGCCAGAAACACACACAGGCTGCCGCTCACCACGCTCACAAAGGCACAGTGTTCCTTTGCGCTCTGCTCCAGCAACAAGGGAGGAGGAGAAAAATAAACACACATTTTATTACAGTAATATCAGTCAATAATGCAATGGTATTATACTTAAGTCATAGTACAATTACTGGTAGGTGGCAGCTTTAATATCAAGACAAAGAATGTGTTTTTAAGAAAACATTATGAAACTTGCAGGGACTTTTTCACGGCCTGCAAAAAGTTTGCAGCATATTTACAAGACTACAAGCTACAACCTCAAACCATGGTTTTAATCAACGCCTTTACAAGTCTCAACAAAAACATTAGGGGCTTCACCAAATTGATACACTGCAGGGCTATTATTATATTATTAGTCTGTTATTTTGTCCACCCCTCTGTATATACACATTAGAACCTACGGTCAGTAAATATATGTAAATATATGCGTGAATGCAACAAATATGTTTGTCCAAGCATACATATGTGTGAGAGAATATCTTGGTGTAAGTGGGCGAGAGAGTGGGTGTTGGAGGGAGAGCATGAGAGAAAACAAGGGGTTAAAAGAGAGCTCAAGAGTGAGACAGACGCACAAAGTCAGTGTTAATAGATCTGTGCTCAGAGAAGGCCATCTCTGCATTGTATGTTGAGCTTTCTGGTTTCCATGGCAGCGTTGCAAAAGGCCAGATCTCAACTAAAGCACTTTCTACTCCCGATGCCGCTGTGGGTCTTGGCAAAGCCTTTTTGCAGGCGGAAAAAGAACAATTATTCTATATGAATCGGAGTCAAAAATATGTGAACAGATGTAGAATGGTTAATGCATGGCACTCCAAGGTCAAAACGACTCACATGAAATTAGTATTCGCGTACTTTTCATGTACTATTCCCATTTATGATATATCATTCTGTATTTATGTCTGCGGTGTCGGCAGGGTCTTACTGATGAGACAGATTTATTCATATACTGTTGATAAACAATAATATTTACAGTGTGCCGTGTGCAGTATGTCCATTGTTTCTTTACACTAAATGTGCAAATGCTCCTGCTGTTCCTGTACTGGTGCTGCAGTACGATCAATTCCTAAAATAATGTCACAAGGACAAATTCCTCACTCGCTTTAAACACTGTATTTCTGCATCAATGCATTAACTACCAGATCATCGACACATCATCAATTACAGACAACAAAGGCAACGGTTAAAGCCTTGGTGGCTAAAAAAAAAATGGAAAAAGTGGGAAATGACAAAACGAGAGCTGATGTATGGAGGAAACTGCAGCCTATAATGATGACACACATACACTCAACAAACATCCTCTTAGAATTAATTGTAAGAACCTAAACAATGTCAATCGTCCATTCAATCAGGGCCACAAGTGGCACTTGAACATCGGCTCAGCCAGATTTCCTCTCAGCAGCAGTGCCGAGAGGAAAACTCTCATCCACATCAGATGTCCTCCCTTCCTCCGATGTGGATTGGAGAGGAGTTATATAAGTTGACAGTGACTTTTTGACACTGGTCGCATCCCCCCCCCCCCCCCCCCCCAATAGGAACCTTGACCCTCTTTTGCATTTAACAACAGCATTATGCAAGCTCCATCCCAACATTTTCTCTTAACTCTTCTGTACCCCTGGCAACTGTGTGTGTGGGAAGACAGCCAAGAAGCAAGGAAATAAAGGGATGAGTGACGGTATGTCGAGTGATGGATGAGGTTGTTATTTTGTGAAGTTTTGCACATTTAACGTCACAATTTATAATCCAAGAGTAACTAAAATAAATGAGACAATTGCAGGACAGACAATTAGGTGTGTGTGTGTGTGTGTGTGTGTGTGTGTGTGTGTGTGTGTGTGTGTATTAGCGCGAGACTAAACCAATGAGCGAGCACACTTCAAAAGGACTATGTGCATGTGGAAGATCTTTATGTACATGGTGCACAATGAAGAGAGAAAGGGAGTGTGCCAGAGAGTCAGCAGCAACACAATAGAGGGAAGATTACGATGTTTTTTGTCCAACAAGGAAAAGTAATTTAATCTCCGGTGACAGAATCTGTCAGTTCCCTATATGAACCGCTGGACTGACTGAATGCTATGCTACATGCCATCATGCCAACATCAACAGCTGATCCGCCAAAGTCAATTTAACCTGCTTGATCCTGTCAGAATCGCAATTACAGTCTCTACACTTTGACAGCTACATCGTTTTAACCACTGGTGTATGCATAAGTCTTCTCTTTGTTCCTTTGTCTTCTATTCTGTTTTCAAATAAACCTTAAAATATGGATTTGGTTTTAAGCGCAGCAAGGTTTATTTATCATGGAGACATTGCCATCAGAATAGAGTAGACGCCGTGTCGGCAGGCATATCTTCGATTGAAGCATTTTCGAGTTAAACTGAAGCGCTATACCAGCTCCAGGGCTACTGTTGTGCAGCTCACCCTGACCCCTGACTTCACTGTGGGGAAAGGCGAGACAATTTCCTGACAGAAGTATCACCAGCATTATCAAACATGTACCTGATTTTGTTTAATAGATGCATTTCCAACCTGTCCCGTTTCTCTAAATCTTGGGGAAAGCGACTGAAATATGCATCCTTCCATTTTCGTGTCTATTTCAACGATGTCCTCCCTCACATTCAAACAGTTACACAATCACTCACTCATTCACGCGTCCAGGCAGCTGCACTGGGAGTGAAGGGGAGTTGAGTGCATTATTTAAGTAGTTGTTGAGAAGAGAGTGTTTTTCATTTGTCACATTTTCACAGCCAACCTAGAGATTCAAACTGACCATCCAGTCACATCCTGCTTCTCCAAACATTAGGCAACTACTGCTGTGCTAATGTGCCACTTAGTCACCATACACTCCTCTCTGCACTATCAAAGCAATATGAAAATGCTAAAACTGTGAATATCTAAAATAATTATCAATGCATCTTGATACTTGGTTTCCATAATCTTTCCTAATGAATGAATACAAATATTGGAAGCACCTCTCAATATAAAGCAGGCCAGTACACCACTAACTATGACCTCTATGCTAAAACGTATAAGTGAATTAACACCTCCACCTATAGCGAGCTGAAGTGAAACCGGGGATTATGGGTCCTGTTGCAGAATTAAGTACACCTCGTTCAAATTCCCATTGACATTTATAACTACTCTATTCACTAAAACAGCCTTTCTTAACGATTCATGTGGCTTGCTAAATATGTTCAGATAAGAATAATAAGCCATAAACCCTAGACTTTTGACTCGACAAAAGAGGTGAGTCCACGAGTGAGTCAAGGGGTCTCAGTGAGCTCAGACATGTCTCTAATACCAACAGGACGGAGAGAGGACGTTTTTAGGCAGCAGATACAACTATAAAACAACTACCACTGTTTTAATGTTAGCTGTAGTTTTCCTCTGTTTTCACAAAGTCATAGCAGTTCCAGGGTCCTGATCTTGTACATGATGGCTCACTGGAATGGCTTACAGGTCCAGGCTTCCTGTTTTATTGTCTTAATTTTAATAAATGTGATTCTTGTGAATGTTATTATTGTGAAGCACTTAATGAACTTGTTCTAAGCAAGGTGCTATCCAAAAAAAATTTGACTTCCTTGCTCACATCATGGATCAGAGCCATCTAATTGTTACACCTGTTTGTCATATGACAAGTTAACTGTCTGCTGTAAGAAAGGCCTATAGAAGGAAGATGACATCTGTAAAAATAATTGCAACATACCATGAGACAGGAAAACAGAGATTCACTGCCTACTTTAACTATGACCTGGGCTATACTGTAATTACCAGGGTTGGTGTGTGTGTGTGTGTGTGTGTGTGTGTGTGTCACATACAGTGACTGAAACATGTGCTGCACAAGTTTAGAATAGATTTGGAGCAGCCTCTGATGTTTATTCCTAAATCACTCCATGAAGTCAATTTTGTTACTAGTTTTATAATTTACGAGCCACAGTACCGTCCACTAAAGTCAACCATTAAATCATTCCACAAAGAGAAGCACAACAGTGTCAAGTTACTTGACTCCAGAATGTACTGTAAATGTCACGATGAAAACAGGCAACTCAACTAACATAACTCAACTAACATAAAGTACTCAAACATTTACATCTCACTAAAGTGAGTCTCAGTCTGTATGTCTGTTCTTCGAGTGGGAGCTCTTGAGATCTACAGGACATATATATGTGTAGAACGTTATGTAAACACTGTAGTGTACCGAGAGGGGATCCTTATTAACTGTTCCACCGGCGAACGGCATGCTGGGAATATCTTGCTTTCTGACGGTCTCTTCAACATTAACTGTTACATCGTCGAGCGGTCCCGCCTCTCTTTCGTCGATGTTGGTGTGAGCTGTTGGACCCAAATGACACGTATACTATGGCATTGCTGCGGGATGCAACGATGTACGGCAGGTGTATCGCTCAGGACCAGTGTTGTGCATGAACACGCTCGGTAAACTGAACGTGTCAATCAAAAGGAGGGGACTGTTCTGTGCGCTCATATCATCTGCACACACCCGGTTTATATGTGCAGAGATGTTGAAACTAGTTTCAAGTTCTTTAACATTACATAAACAACAATTACAGTGAAGCAGTCGTGGGTTCTTAAAGCTCCCTTCAACAATGCAACATGAATGCGTCTGTCTATATTTAAAAGATCTATAATTGCAACCATGAACTTAGTTTGAAACTCAAAATTGTGAACTGTAAACAAGAACTAGTTAATTTTAATTTGTGTGAACGGAACATTGAGCTCGCTCTTGGGATGTCAGAATTTGCGCAACACTGTTCAGGACCGGAGGAAGTGCGCTAGTACAATCAATAACTTATACTCCATGATACTCCATGATATTCAACACTCTATGTGACCAATGTAAAATATGCATACAGAGCAAAGTTGCTTTCCGTTTTTTACAAACACACGGCTGTGAACACTCACCAGTCGAAGGGCAAAGAAGAGGATGAGGAGGAGTCCACAGGAGAGCATGGAGAGGCCCAGCAGGAGCACCAGCGGCTGATATTGGCTGATGCAAGAGAATTTGCGGTACAGCGCCTCATTTTTCAGCTCCTGGTCGTTCAACAGGTACTTCCCTTTGGCTGGCATGGCTCAGGCTTCTTACAGAGGCATATCAGGTGTTAACATGGAGACCGAGAGAGCAGGAAAGTGTGTGATCCAGAAGTTGGTGAAGAAGGAGTCCACAGTTCCAGACCTGTTAGGCCCCCCTTGCTGGCTCATGTAAAACTTGTGTTTTTCCTTTGGCGTGGCATCTTGAATGTTGTTGTTGCTTCTCTCACAGCTTCGTTGTAGCTCTCTTTACGGAGTCGTCCTCTCTGTCTCTCTCTGTCTCTCTCCCCTTCACTGGTCCCTTTGTGTCTTCTATCCTCTGTCTGGTGTTGGCAGGCAGACCTGCTTCATCCTTTGCCAGCTACTGTGTTGCTCCCTGCAGTGGGTTTGAGTAATAAGCCTGGGGCTGGGAGATACATTTGGAGGAGGGGAGGGGAGTTTAAGAAAGGGGAGGAGAGGGATAAGGAGGAAGAGCAGGAGGAAAACGGGAGCTGGGGAGGGCAGCGACAAAAGGTCATCAGTGATCCCACCAGGTTTCGGGATGTAATGGAGCGCTGAGGTTGGCAGCTCCACTCCTTTGAGGCAGATAGAAGGAGGGGAGGGAGTAGGGAAGAGAACATTATTTTACTAAAGGTTTGGTAGCACACACACACACACACACACACACACACACACACACACACACACACACACACACACACACACACACACACACACACACACACACACACACACACACAGCTCAAACTAAAACATTGAAATGAACAGATTTTTTTTTAATGGGCATATGTACAACGAATATTGCTCAATTCACCTGAAAAGGAACCTGGCTATAACTTCTGAAAAGGGCAGGCTGTAATCAGACATTACATGTGACTCACTGGGAATATTGTGAGAGTGAGACATAAATATCTGGATCCCTCGATGAGCACATGCTTATTCATACCTGGACTCCTAAATTTCCACATCCCAGAAAGCCCCGTCTCTGTTTACCCCGGGATCCTGGCTCGGTTTGGCCAGAACTTTCATAGAAAGCAGCCGTAATGAAGAGCCACACTGCTAATGAGAGCAGTTGCTTCAGAGCCATTTACTGAACAATACAACGTTGTGGAATGAACTTCCATACAGCCACAAACAACTTTATTCTCCGCCAGCTGAACGAACAAACAAGAGAACCAACACAACAGTGATAAAAGGAAACAATAGACAAAAAACAAAAGAGAAGGGGACTTTGTGTGTGGAAATATGAAATCCCTAACTGTTTGAATCATTGAGAGATAAACAAGTTTAAGGACGATTGTCACATTGTGTGTTTGCTGAGTGAGGGACCATGTTGCATTAATACTACAGTGTCTGATGAAAGATACCAGGAAGTTTCAAAAACACTTTCTTCAAACAATGGAGCTGCAAGACGACCTGATAATCCCAACATACAGTCCTCAGACACCACAGTATGAGAAAAAAAACAAGGGCAGCAGATACATTAATCCTACCTATTGCTGCGATTTAAAATTTTGTTTTCCTATATAGCTCAAAATAGAGAAGGGCTGGATTTGCATGCAACTACTACATGCCCTCGCTAATAAGAGCAACACATATATTAATTTGGGTGAGAGGAGAAGACACTGGCTTGAAACTCAATAGAAACAATATGAACTTCGCACCACTGTCAATAGAAACCTAATTTCCTCCAGTTGCTAATATCGCTCTCCCAGTGTGTGTAGGGCACTGCTTCATGTTTGTCCCTCACATAGCAACTGTGACAGATGCTATGTACCATAAAAAGAGAAGGCAGAGCAGAAAAGGGGCAAGACACACACACACACACACACACACACACACACACACACACACACACACACGTGTGTTGTGTTTGGGAAAAGTCCCCCGCAACGCTTCCATCTTGTAGTGATAAAATGCACTGTCACAGTAAGCAGTGTGATGAGTTGACAACCACTTTCTTTTCAATGCCGATTTTGCTGGACTGAACAGCATCCAGCCGGCCTCAAATAATACACCGGCAGTCTGAGGGCAGTAAAAGCAAGAGGGAGAGCAGGGAGGTAAAAACAAAAGCTTATAGCGCTGGTGAGGGATCGCGTCCTCATCTTGCATCAATAAGAACCTGCTGGCCCGTAAGAAGGAAACCCTGAGTAGATGTTTACTGGCATTTACACTGAGATAATCATTTACCACATACCTACTAAATGCCAGGTGTAGCTCTTAAACCTGGGAACGACTGTATGCAGTGCTGGTTTTACTATAAATGTCATCGCAAAGTTACTATAAATGTCATAGACAAAGCAGGAACAAAATATGTCAGCCGCATATAGGCTCTATTTTATGATCACATGCATGGGAATGCACATGCAGGTAAAAGCAACAAAAGAAAAACATTAAGGGGCATTAAAGCTCAGGCACATGAAGCAGTTAAAACCACAACAGAGACAGTCCAGACCTTATGTATCTGACAGGGAACAGCAGACATTCAAAGAGACTACTTTTCAATGGACCACACGATGTCTATCAGCCAATGTACCTTCTTCACTTTTTGGAAGAAACTAAACAAACAAAGAAAGAAAAAAGAAGAAAAAAGGAACCAAAATCTGTTTCTTTCAGCGTCATGGCTCGGTCTAGGTGGTTTTCCATTAATCCATGCTTCAATGAACAAATCTCTGGAATTTGATTGTTTCTTGGAGAGTGTCTTGCACACTGATCGACCAATCAGTGACGAGTCAGAGCCTGGCCAGAAAACGATCTCAAGTGTAGAACCGAAGCTACCCTGGCCCATTTTTGGCTGGACCGCAGCCCTATGAATGCAGAAGTCTGACATTCAGGGACTAGTCACTAGTTACTGAGTGAGTTACACCATTGAGTTACGCCATTGGTCGAATGGTCTGAGGACGTTACACCATTGGTCGGTCGCGTTGGCTTTTCTCCATTGGTCGTTGCTCTTTCCAAATAAAAAAGGCGCAGCAAAGTTTCTGCTGGCAACGTATCATTTGATCCACTTCCTCAAAACCTATGCAGGCGTTGTTGTTGCTGGCAAATACATGTCTTTAGAATTGTTTTTAAACTCGTGAGTTACGAGCCCGCCATCCTAAGACGTTTATATTCAACGGGTTGCCCGTCGCAGCGGTCACCCTTGAGCCGGGGACACTGAGGCGTCTATAAACCTAGCTTTTCTCTTCCGTACAGCTCAACCCAAAAATGAATACATTAATTGGAGCTCAAAAAATATATTGTATTATTTGGCGGAAAATTCAGTATGTACAGAAAATAGTAGCAGGTGTTTGGTCAAGTGCTAGAGAGAGTCACAGTTCAGAGCAGATGGGCGTAGGTGATCAGAGCAGAGAAGAGATTAGCTGTAAAGTTGTCAAGTGGTGTTTAATGTACTATTTTGTTTCAGTTCACTAGTCTATAACCTAGTTTCATCAACGACTGAATACAACAAGGAAAGGAAGTGAAAAGGTTAATAAAAGACACAGAGACCCAGGGACTTCAGCATTTAAAAGGGTTTGTCTCTTCTTTCAACAGCAATTTGACACTGCAAGACCTCTCATTTACCAGATGTGAAAGCTCCTGGCCCTGATGGGACTTTTTTTAATGCTCCGACTCTAAAGTTGCCATGGCAAAAAAAAAGCAGCACGATAAGACGTGTGGTTGTGCCGTAGCGCCGAGCTGGGAGAACAGACAGGGGTGTACGCTTCAATAGAGCCGAGTCTCTCAGCGAGCTCGGATGAATAGCTGAAACTGTGCTGCGTTGAGTGCCAGGTCTTTTACTCTGAAAGCTTGGCAATTTGAGAGAATCACATAGCGGCCTTGTAAACTGGCGTCACTGAATCCTGGAAGAGCAGCCATACAAAAACCGACTAACGTCATTGTGTGCTTCCTGCTGAGACGCAGGAATGTACAGACCCTTGTGTCAAAGAAAAGAGACGGTGGAGTGCAACAGACACTGGGATTGGCCTGTGTCTGTATCTTTTAGACGGCTTCAGAAAAAACGACAGTGTGACAATGATAAGCGTGGAAACCATGCTGGGTGGGATTTCATTACATGGGGCGACACTGGGGAGACTAATAAATTACTGCAAGTTACTTTTCTCAGTATTTTTCAAAGACAAAGCATTACACGTGTCATCCAAAGTAGCAACCAGTGTGTTTTAATTCTTTTTTTAAAAATCATAGTTTTTACGAAGTTGTCATTTCTGTGGTTTTGCAACGCACACTGCAACCTTTTTTGTTTATTTGTGTTGCCCCCTGATTAGCGGGAGTAATTAAGGCTTAAGCCAATATTTTTGTATAGGCTTTCTATTCACAATAGACATAGGGATCCAACGAAGATACGACAATACAAAACATGTGTGCTGCCCACAGGCGTTTTTGATTTTTATGTATCCAGAATCTCTACATGGAACCTTTTTTTTTTATCACAACTCTCACAAAAGAGCTCGACACAATGCAGTTATACCTTTACGTATTCGGATGGTGACACATTTTGAATTGTTTTAGCTCAGTCCTTAAGTATATTAGACTTTGATGCTTGAAAGGCCATTAATTATCATGAATGAATTGTCCTCTCACCTGAGCCTGATTCAAGGCCAAGGGATTTTTAGAAAAATTTCAATTTCAATGAAGCATGAAAAGTTCAACTGCCATTGTCTGGGGGACATTTTCTGGTTCAATGCTGCCTGGGAACAGCCAATCCATTTTCTTTACGCCAAGTAATCACATGGGTAATAAATAAATCGTATCTACAGATCTGGTCACATCTTCACCAAACCTACACCCAATTCAAAGCATTTTCAGGGAGAGCAAACAGGCAGCTCTCTTTCCCAAGCAAATCACTCCGCTTTTATGGCTGTCTTTGTGTTGCCATTCCATAAGCCTGGACAAAAAAAAAAAGGGACAAAGAGTGACCTCTGTAAAAGAACACAGTGAACAAGCCCATGCTCAACAGATCCGGGGTTAAAGGTGATGCGAGTAAAGGTCAGCTCGACCAAAGGAACCAGTCTTGTGGACATAAGCTGGAGAGCTGGCTTGCTTCGGTCAAGCATTCAAGTCAAAAAAACACTGAGAAATGCTGTTTAATATCTTAATAACCCTTTCACACGGTCGAGAGTTCAATGCTAATTTAACCCCTCCGTGTGAGGCAGGTTAATCTCGGGTTGTCACCGGTAGCAAAGACATCCTTCTTTCGTCGCTGCACTTCTTTGCAAAACCATGGAAGACACAGACTTACATTTAATACCTACTAAACATAGTCTGAGAACGTTTCAGTTTCAATACTCTTATGAACACGCTCCTCCTCGCTCGCCCAAATGTGGGTTCTCTTGTTCTCTCTCTTTGTTGATGTACTTTATTTGGTCACTTAAATGTCAACATCATTAAACGATTGTTCCGTCGGTGTTTAAGACGCCAGTAAATGTCCAACACATCATTGAAACCAGTATATAGCCCGTGATCTTATACCCGGTGTCTCACAGAGCACCTTGGCAGCCCTTCTTTCTAAAGCCAATTAGTCATCAGCACCAATTTATTTACAACTTCGAGATGTGACCTTTCCGGTAAATCACAAAATGTCACATTGTTACAAAGGTTAAGATGTTACGGAGGGCAACACCTTTTCGATTAGTGTACTTTCGAGGGATCAATCTCCGACAGAGTAAAAGCTTTATTTTAAACAATTTTATATTTGCTTCATTGATTTACTGGTCTTTTGTTGGGAGGCTATTCTTTTAAGCAAGACCAATGAGCGCATGGAAAAAGAAAACGGCGTCGGCTTATTTGGAAAATGGTTGTTCTTATAATAGTTGAGACACATTCCCAACTTTGAACTTTTCTTTAATACATTTTGTTTATATAAACAGTTGGTATCTCTTACAGACAACACAAGATACATCAAAGTTTGAAACCGATCCTTAATTCAGAATTGCTTGGTTTTGTCAGTAGAACAGCCATTAAGAAGCCATATTATTTTCCAAATATTATTACTTGTCATGATATAATCAGTGACTTTTCAAGACTAAATTTCCCCGTGTTATTTTTAGTATGTATATGGGACAAATTCTATCCCGGTCAGAATTGGGTTGGGGTCTAGGCCATGTGATCGTGCAGGAGCTTGCCTATTCGCAGAGCCTTTCAATAAATAGATGACTGATGTATGTACTACAATGCACAGGGCAGATTAGATTAGGCCTCCTGTCCTTTCCCATCTCCCCATCTCTCCTCCCAGTACTGTCAACTGGTATTGAATTAGCAACATTCAAATGCCATTGCTTATAATAAATACAGGAAGTGCAAGCAAGAGCACCATGTGCTCGGAAGCTGGCCGTCACTGCTCAAGTGTTTCACAAACGGGAGCCGATTCACACCACCACAAGTGAAACCATCAATTCTGCTGCTTGACACAAACAGCAGTCCAGAGATGGGTTTATTGATTTAAAGATACATCAAATTTTGATCTAAACATATCAGCCATGGGGCAAATCCAATATTGAAATAGCTTTCATTGAATTAGTCTATGCCATTTCCTTCTCATACGCAGTTTGGGTTTGAAAACACACGCACTCACAGAGGAAAACTGTTGTCCATCAGTCACACGAGTCATCCTGAGCACAATGTCAGCGCCATCATACACCATAAGATGAGTTTGTTATTCAATGAAACAAGTTATGGTTAAAAATAATACAAAATATGTAATGTTATTTTGTAGCAAGAGGCCCGGCAATAAACAACTTCAATAAAGGGGAATTCTCGTTCTCTGACAGACACAATCCTGGGATTTTACTGCTATGTTGAGGTCAGGAGATTTACACAGCAGCAGCCGACCGACCTTATTGCTCATCTCTGAACCTTTGACTCGCTTTTGTCTGTGAATTGTAGTTTGTTTCAGACAAACTCAATAAAAAGTTTAACCATGTCAGAGTTGGAATTCTAAAGTATACATACATGTGGGATATATTGTTTAGTTTTTTTATATTATGATAACTTTTTAAAAATCCAGCTCAGTTCCACAGTATTCTATTGTGTACTAAAACTATTACAGTATATAACACACACAATGTATGTACAGTCGTACACACTGAAAGATGAGATTAAAGGGAATGTTTTACTTCTTTTGTTGGGGTTTTTATTTTGGTCAAAAGACACATAATTTGGAAACAGACTGGGTGGAAAAAATGCGCTACAATGAGAGAGACCACTGTTTCCAGTTGGTGTAGCCAGCCACATCCCCATTTCAGGTTTCACAACTGGACCTGCTTCATCCTGCAACTGCAGGGCCCCCTCTGTACGGCCAGCCCCTTCCACTACCACCAATAAGAAAACCATAATTATCCCTGTGTGCGCCAGCCAGTCCAGCTTACTACCGGCAATGCCAGTCAAAGAGAAACCTCAACATCTGCAAGCAGAGAGCTGTTTACACAGCTAAACAAAACGGCTGCAGCAGAAACGGGTGGCAGCAACAGATCAGCCTGATGATGGTTATTTTCCAGGCTTCCATAAAGCCCCGGCTGGCCATCTGGTGCATATTTTCTACAATCCACTGTCATAAGTGTTGTTTCACACTGTACATGCACCCATATAACTGCACTACTTGACCTTCACTGTCAAACAGCATTTTGTTCAGGAGGATGACAATCCTTCAAACACCAGACGGTAATATGTGGAACATCAAAAATATTCGCACTGCAATGTGTACATCATAGGTTTACAAGCTGCAGTGCTTTAGGCCCTTTTATGCTAGAGAAGAAAGGATTAAGTATTCCCCACATACAACTGCCAGGCATTAGAGGGAAACCTATGCTGAACGATGGTCATCTTCATTAAAACACAATCTCTGTTATCTTTGGGAAGCCCTGACAATGGAGGCCCCACCAAGAAGGAGCAACACTGTAAGGACTTTCACTGTAGGAAAATCCCTGTTGTGCCGCAACAGTTTGACCTGCAAACCAATTCTTCTCTGTGCGTGTGTATAACACTCCGTATCACCACCACACCCTCATCTGTCAGCTGTGATGGCTGACCTGCATCCTGTGGCATGGTCACTGAAAGAGGTAACCTTTGAATGGAAACACGTGGGGGAGAGGTCTCCTCTATTTCTGTCACTAGTTCTTGTGGAGGGGGAATGGGGGGGGCGCGGGGGAGAATCTTTAACAGTAAAGTTTTACTCACGTGAAGCAATGAAGAAAGTTGACTAATAATACAGCAATATGCTTTGAAGTGCATTGGGCCGCTGCCTTTTCTGACTTGGTTACAACCCAATTGTGTGCCAATACATTCTGTCTGTAAATATATTTTTAGATTTTCAATATTAGCTCAAGGATGTTTGTACAATAGGGTGAGTGAGGTCTTGGTCCTCCTCAAATGTTAATTAGGTTAATGGGACCTTGACATCAGTGATTTTAACTCCACATTGACAATGGAATTACATAATATCTATTACACAATATCACAAGACAAATGAAAGGTTACCAATCTGCTTTCATACATACTCTGTGATTCGATGTGTGTGTGTGTGTGTGTGTGTGTGTGTGTGTGTGTGTGTGTGTGTGTGTGTGTGTGTGTTGTGATATAGTGGCGGTATATTGAGCTATAGCCATTGGAATATATTGCATATTCTCCTTTGTAACCTATCATTAGTACACACAGCTCATCAACGACCACTATACCAATGTTGGTGTGTGTCTGTGTGTACGTGTATTTCTGTGGTTGTGGGTGTGTGTGTGTCTACTGTATACCTTGTATTGTCTAGAAACCCATTTGATCAAAAGAAAGTTGGCATGTGTGACCGAAATTATACCAGGCCAAAGTTAAATTCGCCTGTAATATAAATGGACTCTGCTTTGCATTGCCAACATGTGCTGTTGATATAAAGTTGAGTCAAACATTAAAAACAAAAGATGTGAGCAATCTTGATGTTCATAGTTTTATCAGAAATGTAGTCTGTTGGCTCTCTGAAGAAATCCCAACAATATTCAGATATTCAAAAGTTCTGTCTTTGTTGACCGATGGAGGGGTTCTGGTAACATTCCTACAGTATTCCAACTATTGAATATTTTAATGAGGTAGGCTCTTTATGGACAACCCCTGGTAGCATTTGGCCAAACACTTTTCTAGTTCTTGTCAAAACAATATAAGAATTCATAGAATAGTTACTGTCGTGCTCTTTCTATTTTCACGCATCATTTGTTCCACCAGCCACATCTAAATATCACTGTAATATTCCTATATAGTCTCTGTAACACAGCAATGTGTATGTAAGAACATATTCTGCTGTACATAACCATGTATGTGATTTACTTTCCAATGTTGCGCATTAGTCCTTCCACTGTGGATAAGGTCCTGTTGCCTTCATACAATGTGTCAGGGAGAAGTGTGCTGCTGCTGTATAACATTGCTCTGTGAAAAAGCTAGGAAGAGAAAAAAATAACAATAAAAAATACAAAGCCAGACAATGTGGCGATCACACATGGACGTGACCAACAAATACAGTACTACCTTCCAAAGAGGTAGTTTATACTGCTCTGGTACATAGCATGAGACAGATAAGACCGGCAATTCCCACACAGCTTTTACTGGAACACAAAACAGTAATTCTTGTACTGGCCGATCAGAGGATTGAATACAGTGTGCATTAGAATGACTTTAGACTAAAGCTTTTAGATTGAGGGGGTTGGAATTCCCTGAGTGAGTCCATGCGCAGACTGTGACTTCGTCCCCAGCGATAGTTATTCTTGCGTTAGGATATATCAAATGATGTGGCCCAAATGATCAACCCATTGCTGCATCTAAGGCTCTCCTTCTCTTCCTGCGGTATTCAAGGTCTCCAACAGAAGCGTGGCAAACAGAGTGGCAAAATATTATGTAAACAAAAGCTGGCTTGGGTTAAAACACAGCAAGGCCACATCATTCACCTTTTAGCAAAAGCAACACATTCCAGGATGTAGATGAAAAAAGGTGAGCCTGCCATTTGAGAGTCCGACTTGATTTTCAATTAAAAATGCACAATGCTAAAATTACCACATTGCACAAGTTGTTGTGTAGGTTTGCATTTGAGCAGCACATACTGGAAACATCCTATTGATGGGAAAGCTAAGCGCCCAGGCCATGGTGCATGTACAGTAGGTTCAGTGTTTTTCGTTTTTTTCCACATTGTGTTATTTTCTATACTTCAGCTGTTGCAAACATTTGCAAAGCTCCAAACGTGATGATTTACCAGAAACATCCTTATAGACGAGAGGCCTCTTGCAAGCAGCTTTTAACGTACAACGAATTGTCCAAGCATTGCTTGAGGGTGGGAGGCCAGGAAGGATGCACTCGCACATTGTTAGTCAAAGCATCTGTGTGCAGAGGAGAAGGGAATCTAGAGAGAGCAGTATGAACCTGTGCATGTAACTGTACTAAGAGTCCTACAATTGCATTATTGTAAGGGGTCCAAGAGAAATAACTGCACACAGTAAATGCTAAAAATATGTTTCAACGCGGAAATCATTTCCAGTTAAAAAGATATGACAATGTGCATGTAGTGGTTTGATTTGCCTTCAAGTATCTACTTCTTTAGTGCCGACTCTGGATGCCGTTGGGTGTGCCAGCAGGGAGGAGTCAGCTGGTCTGCATGGGCTAACAGCTGCCTGGCCCCGACTCAAACATAGAGGTCCAGTGAGTGTTGTCGAACACACCCTGTCCACACGTCCTCATGCACACTTAAGTACACTACACAATCCAGCCAGAGCCAAACAACACAGTTGAGGCACAGGATTGCAGCCGACAGTGATACTACAAGAGGGGCGATGTGACAAGACGTTCAGCGACACTCCCATCCCTCAAAAAAAAAAAAAGAAGGCTGACCTTGAGACAAGCAGCTAAACCCAAAGTATCCCAGCAATGTTGCTCAGAGGCCATCAGTATACCACTTTGATTGGTGGCACAGTTGCTCAGTGATTAGCAGCGTTAAATCACAGTGTTGGGTTTCCTTCCACGCCAAAAGACGGGCACGTTAGGCATTAGAGTGTGAATACTCCTGCTGCTGCCCTTGATCAGGGCATGCGCTTCAGAACTGGAGCTGGTCCACCGGCTCTGAGCTACATCTGCTGGATGATTCTAGTTATGATAGGTCAAATAGTCTGGACACATTTCCCCATAGAGGTATTGGAAATATTATTAACAGTTTCACTTTCACCTGAGCTTAACATTTAAAACCCAACCGCCACAAGAAAAAGTTGATTGAGTGACTCCCTGGTTGTAAATATGGTGAATGGCATGAATAGCTGTGCTGAGACAAATAACATGGGAAAATAGACGCTGACTGTATGTGCTATAAGTGTTGCATGGAACGGCACATTCTCCCTAAGCCTTCAATTATAGTTGTGCAGCAGCAGAGAAGTCAGACGATGGGAGTGACGCAGAAGGAGCAAAGAGGGATCTCATTACCTCAAATGCCTCCTGGGAGCTATGGATGACTGGAGTGGAGGGAGCCAAAGGATTTAACTAATAGCATTGTTGTCTCTCTACTGAGTGTCTTCATTAGCACTTTTAACATTCGTGTTCCCATCCTTTTCCCTTTTCATACAACTCAACAACCGGTGTTAGTTTGCTTCTCCTCGAGGTGGCCACTGGCACGCTACTCTTCCGTGACTCTCAATGGAGGGCCTTGTCTGTGGCAGCCTTTACAGTAAGGGGCATGGCTGGAGTTGCACGTTTTGTAAAAGCCACCTCCTATGTTTTGCCACTGCGAGCCAAGGAATGTGGAGAAAAGCATTGCCGTCGAAGGGCGACGCAGTTAGGAATGTCTGCATGTTGCAGCACCCTTCCTGGGGTTTCTGTGGCTGAGTGGGAAGAAGAGTTTTTGGCTTAGTTGGGTGAAGGCGAGGTTGCTCCCACTTGGTTTCTCAAAAGAAACTGGCTTGAGATGACGGGTGTTTCACTGCAGCCCCTCCCAAATATGAGTCACAATCTCTGTGCTGCACATAGACAAAGTCATCCAGGTGTGAAGAACTCATCATATGCATTGAGGATACGAGAACCTGAAAATCTGATTTTATTTGTATGTTTAACTGAGAGAATGGATAGTTATTTCTTATCCTCAAAAAAAGTCAATAAATAGATTGCATATTGTAAACGGAGTGATTACTCTCGCTAAAAACGATGCTGATCGATAGATTTAGATTTATTTTGTCTAAGAATCCAATAAAAAAATCCTCTTTCTGACTTGTTCCGACTGAAGACATCAATGTTAAGAAACTTTAAAGGAAGGCAAAAAACGGCAAACATAATTCCTAAAACAGCTGCATGTTACTCATACAGCAGTAAAAGGTGCATTTTGGATTGTTTCCAGTCATTTATTTGGAGCGCTGGTGAGACTTCACAGTGCCTGAACCGTGCATCTTAGATAAACTACAGCGCTCATGTTCATTGCAATGTTGCAAGTTCATTGATGCTTTTTACAGTTTTGGGGCAGAGAGGAATAAGCTACATGAGGCTTTGGATACAGACAATACTTGTTCGATCAAATTACTGTTGGCTTAATTCTTTTCATGGAATAAGTTGAAAAGAATAATATAGAATACCAGCAGACTCAGCCTTTAATTCCTAAGAAATTTGTTTTATTCTGTATTTAGTAAAAGTTTCCAGCCACCATTGTTTATAACGCTTGCTAGTTAAACACATAAACATACAGTTTAAAAACTGCTGCTGCAACAACCACCAAGAGAAACCATCTTAATCAAATTGAGCAACAGAGAAATCCAAGGAAAGGCATAACTGTAAGCTTTTGGCCAGATTGTCAAGTGATTGCAGCCTACCTTAGTTAAGTCCCGCCCCCCACTGTTACTCCATTCAACTGTCAGAGCTATCATGGAGCCCACACTGTCACTTAATACATATTATCTAATTCTTGGAGAAAAAAAAACCCTAAAAAATGATTTCAGAGAGAAGCAGACAGGAGGGTCTGCAATATGAATTTGAAGGATATATTCAGGATATCGAACTGATTCAGCAACAAAAGCAGGTTACAAAGATAGAAGATGAGAGCTGAAGCCTCCAGATCAGAGTGTAAACGTAAACCACAACATCACCCGGCAACAGAGACAGAAGACAGACATATTGAGGAACAAGACTGTTCCTGTAAAATCAGGTATGTGGATATTTACTCACTGTTACAATCATTAAAAGCATGTGTACATGTGTATACATTCAGTATATACCCTTCAGTAGCTTGCATAGTGTAGAGGTGCCAACACTGAATAGATTTTCACTAAAAGGTGCCCTCTGGATTACTGTCCTTACAATACAAAATGTAGCAGCCTCTGCAAACTTGTTGCAGAAGTGCGTGTGTCTGACTATCAATCCGATAGCAGATAGCAGATAGCAGATTGCATCATGCAGGCAGGAAGGAAGTTTCGGAATATTTTAGGTAAATGGTACGATTATATTCCTCCCACTCTGTTTGCACTCTGTACCGTTTTACTTTCCTCTCTCTGTTTCTCTTCTCATTTTGGCAAATCGAAATTCTACAGAGCTCGGACGTCAAACAAGCTTGCAGGTTTTTAATGCCCCGAGATCTCTCTTGAGCGAAGGCCGACTGTACACTGTGACGTACAGTCGACCGCACATCATCTCACTTCCTTAGCGACGGTGACTCATTTCCCTAACAGCGCAGCAAGGACAGCTTCATAAAAAAGGGAACCTGCACAATTAGTCACAGATGGATGCAGTTATGAAAAGCAGCCCCTGATTTGAAGTTATGGCAGGGCAAACAGTGATTTAGTTAGGCTAGATAAGCATGTGCCCTTATTGATTTAAGGGTGCATGGTTTCTGGTCTTGTAATGAGCAGTAAGTGTCTCTTAAAGGCTGTAAAAGTGAAATCCTCCTCTTGTAGACTAACAAATGTAGCCTGTAGAGATATAGCCTCAATACCTACATTTCTGCTCAGGAAAAGCTTTTTTTCTTGTGTCATCTGGAGGACAAGATAACATCACAGGCTTGGCTAGCTAACCATAATTCATTAATGAAAGAGCATCCTTTGACTACACGACATCTGAGCCTTAAGCTTTGGGTCGCTCCACTGGACCACTGCCTCCAAATGGTGACAGCAGCAGCCCGTGTGACAGCCTCACAAAGGCTTTCGTGTGCGCGTGTGTGTGAGTGTGTGTGTGTGTGTGTGTGTGTGTGTGTGTGTGTGTGTGTGTGTGTGTGTGTGTGTCACAGCAGCAGGAACCAGATCTTTCAAAAGGCAGTTGTTGCCATAGCAAAGTCAAAAGGGTGGCTCAGCAAAAAGAGGAAGTGATTCATTTTATTATAATTTTGTTGAATAAAATTATTACTATTTAAACAAACAAATACTAATGCATTTGCACTTGTATATGTCACTAACACTCCCTGCAATCAGTGTGGGCAGGTCTACACTTCAATGATGAATTCTACAAAAAGGAGTAGTAGTAAAAACTGCAGTATCTGGGATTACTGACATGATACTGTTTACCTCATCAGCCGTAGGGTCCCCTAATTAGGGTTCTACAGCTCATATGACCTTGATATGAATACCAGCCCCTATTGTCCTTGATCTCTAAAGAATCTGCAACTCCTTGCCTTTACTTTTTTTTTTAAAGAAATTAATATTTATTTTCTGCATAAATATGATCAAAGGTCAAGAGTCTGATACAAAAAATGACTCCTCGATCGCTCCCCAGCTTTTTTTTTTAAATTGTATTTTCCTTCCCATCATGCCACAGAGTAATACTGCACCTCTTTAGAAAGATTAAGACCTAAAGCATCCACAACTGCAGTAATAATCACAATAAACACAAGCAATGACATTTTTTTCAAGCCTTTTCAGTCCAAAAATCATGTTTTTCGGTTCAGAAATAGAAAAATTAGCAATTTTGACCTGAATCTTGCTCACACCATGACCGTCGTGTATTTCAAATGACCGTCTTCGTCAGCGCGTGTCATCTGACGCGCTTTCAGATGAGTCTGAGGGCCAATTAGATCGCAGGACCACTACTCGAAGATTTGTACAGTCTCTAAGGTTGCAACCTTGGTACTTTGAGCGAAATCCGCCATTGTTAGGGGTACTAAATTAGTTAAATAGTGAAACGTTATAATCGCTGAGTTGAGGAGTTGCATGTTGAGGAGCTTACGGAATTACGTAATTATAAAAATATAGCGATCTTTTTTTTAAATGTAGTCCATTGTTTCTCTTCTCACAAGGGTCTACAGTACTTTAGCCATTTACATTCATTAGATCGGACCTGTGGATGATGTTTTAGAAGTGTTTGAGTTTTTTTTAAACTCACTTCCTCATTTCTGAAAAAGCAGTAAAAAAAAAGGCTGTGAGCCGATGGGGTCCTGCTCAAAGAACAAATTCACCAATACTGCAGGGCCAAATTCTCATCAAACAGGATGATAATGTCATAAACTAGAGTTTGGCAACTTTCTTCCATACCTACAGGTCAGAGGTTTTGTCTCTCCATTCCAACAGTTGGAACAGAAACAGAACAGTTGGATACTAAACACTGAGAGAAGGTGTGGTATCAATTCTATCCGAGACGATCCATGCAGTAACATCTGTTCCCTAAACCCCTCCAAGGTATGATGGGAAGAGGAGCTGGGCTCAGAAATATCTGAACTGTCTTGACAGTTTGTCTCGTTCATTCCTCATCAGTATACAATAAGGTACAGGCTAATATAGTTTATAGTACTTCACCGGCTCCAGCCGAGAAACAAATTAACAGAAGTCGTGTCAGGAGTTAATGTGAATTGCTTCATATGCTGGCGTACTTGTGTACCCACAGCCATACGTTTATGTCCGAAGGTTTTAAGAGAATTTAATACCCTTTGAAATGCAGCGTATGTGGTACAATTATTGATCTCAATCCTTCAGCGGTCATGTTCATAGGGGGTCCCCAGGGACAGAAAAATAACATCTCAAACACGGCTGTCATGAACGAGGGCAGCACTACAGCTCTGGCAGACTGAGTGTCAACGAAACCCAATAAAGTTTGGTGAAGAAAGGATTTTGATCGGCTTCATTTTCCTTACGATCAGCTCGGGACATCTTACACACATTTATCTAGTGCAGTTTGAATTGTGCCATCCAGCCCCTATCCAGTTGCATATCTCCCATTTATCTTAAGGTCTCCACTGTATTCATTTGATAAGTCATCTATCAGAGAGCCAACATCAGCTAATCACGCAACCAGCCGAGCACAATGAGCGGCTTGTTGAAACAGCATAGTGTCGCAAAGCTCCCCATGACACGCAAACACGACACATTTCTCAGAACGGACATAAAACAGCATCCGCTGAGTGTGGACCATCGATGCACCAGTTAAATAATTTAGCATTAAGTCACATGTCCTCAAATAGGAATGATCAAAAATCCAAAAAAATGGTCACAGAGTTAGAAAGATTCTTCCTCCTTGAGAGCTGTTTACCGGCTGTACCGCTCATCACTCTCTTCCCTTAATGTCCACTGTTACTAATGTGTTTTACAGGTAAGCTGTTTTTCACTTCTAAAGTGAATTTTGCAAACTCTGTGTCTCAATGGCACTTCTCCAGATGGGATGCTCTCACAAGCATTACATAATGTCCTTGAAAAAACAGTCAAATTGAAATGGGGGGGGGAGACACCCACACATCTGCACCATCCATACTCAAACGAACGTTCACAGGAGGCATGCATCGGCTCACACTGACTGCAGGGCATTTCAACATTCGACAGCACTCGATCTACAAGTAAGCCACACAAGGTTATTCCACATGTATCCATGGAGCTCAGAGCATTTCACGGCCAACATTTTTCTCTCATCCCACTGCATTATAGACACTTCTAAATCCAAATGTGTGATTTATTGTATCTTATTGATGATACATAAATGATTCATGTTGAGTGTGTGCAGACAGTCATTTTCTCACCAAGCTGCTGAAGGCAGATTGTAATTAGTGTTTTCACAAGGGGGCCTGTGGGCGAGGAAGGTTCCCAGGAAATGGAACAATTCAACAGACAATAGGGTGAAGAGGCATTTGTCTAATGGCACTCCACAGCATCCCATCTCAGTGCCATGGATCCTCTCAAAACGGCAGAAGTAAAAGAGGGCACGGCCTTTAATGGCCCCTCAAGAGCTTTCCCGAGCAAGATACATTAGCAGCCTTGATCAAGTGGGCCTGAAAATTAGAGTTTACATGGTGTCAATAGAATGTAGGATGAAAGCCCAACACAGAATGATGTGCTATAGTGCTAGCATTTTGTAGCATTAAAAAGGTTACCTGAAAAGATGAAAAACAAACTTGATTTTACCTCATTTTCTTATATACTATGTATGCTCTTTATTGGGCTTCCATCTTGTTTTATTTATTTTTCTAGTTTATGTTAACTTAGGGGAGTTGGCAGTTGACAATGGCAGTTGAACCTGCAAGACTGTGTTGTGAGGCAGTGCTTCTCCTTCACACATGATGCAGGGGCGATGATCATCACCAACATACTCCGCCTCTCCATACACACATAACGTTGACAGTGTCGCTTACGAAAAAACTCAAACAAACCGGGGATCATTGTGATGTAATGTCGCAAAGAATTTCCATTTTAAATGCGACATTGCTCGTCATATGGCAATTTAGGAGGTAATTTGGCCTTGTATGCTCTGATTAATTTGGCCATATATTTCACAGACTAACTTTGTTTTAGTGAAGACTCAACTCCTGTTCTTCACTTCACTGTTTTGGGACAGGCAAAACTGCTTTAAAAGTTGTGTTTTCTTTGTAAATATGTGCTGTGCAGAGGATTTACTGTAAGTCATGCCAATGTGAAGAGTGGTCAATGTGGATTTAAAAAAAGCAACTAATAAATATTCGGTAGAGTAACTGACAGATAAGTATTCAATTTGAGAACAACATTTGGTGTGGTGGTAGGTACGAGTGTGTGTGTGAGCAAAGAAGTGAGTGAGGGATGAATTAGGTTGGGTCACAGAACTAATGCATACAAATACTGTAGACACATCATCCACACCTAGGGGGCAATTTTGAGTTTCCACTTGACCCCACCCTGTGCACTCAAAAATACCACACACACACACACACACACACACACACACACACGAAGCATGCCAACCACCGAGTCACTGCACTGCCCCTCGGGATATACAATTCCTTGGAAATGCTGTGTATAATTTTGCTAATTGTTGCTTTTCAAAAATCAAGTAATAGATTTATTTGAACAATATGTTAAATGGAAGATTATGAGCTGGGTGTTGGATCAAAGACACCATTTCAAACAGGTGATCTCCTTTCAACATTTTTTTGAGACCTATTATTAAATAATAGGAGGATAAAGAAGCAATGCTTTTATATCAGGAGTATAAATTCTCAATCTTTCTTTTCTGCTATACATTTGTTTTGAATTTCGAGATTATTAGAGTTGTTTTTTCCTCATTTGCAGGGTTTTAGGATGGGACATATGACACCAGGTCTTTCCACACTTAGTTATGATTCTATCAGGTTTAGGTTGCTAATAGCAGCATGAATTTGCATGGTTGCAAACTGACAAAGAGTATTTAATGAAAAGAGGTTAAAGTAAAGAAAAAATAAACATTCGACAAAAATAAAACAAGCCTGCTCAGATATTCCATTCGTCAGTTAAAACAATAACATTGGGTCTCCCGTCGATTTGATGACGTCAATGACAAGAAACCTTTGAACTTCGAGTGACTTCAGAGAACTCGCTCCCAGTGGCGTCCGGCTCGTATTACTTGTTTGTCTTCAGTAGGGATTGAACGCTTACTACAATTTCAGAGCACAATAATGAGGGAAATCCTGGGACTGAGAGATGGAGAGAGGCATCACCCAAGTAAAGGTCATCTCCACCCTACACCCAAGCCTCACACACAGAGACCAGTGGGTATTGACACGAGGTTTAGCTCCCTTTAAATAGATCAAACAAGCTTAAGCAGTGTAAAAACAATCCAGACATTTCGGCGGAAATGAATCACTGACCGACAGTGATCAATGTTTTTGCACCTGTATTTACATCCTTGCCATGTTAAAACTCTGACGTGACAGATGTTGTCAAAAGCGCATTATGAACATTGGGTCAGAAATAGTCCTGAGGTGATGCACGTAGCTAAAAGTGGACCTCTGTGTCTTCTAAAACTACTCAACTACGACATCTCATCACTTTGTACAGGCAACATCATTTATTTATTTATTTTTTTGTGTTAAGTTTGATGTCTCTCTTAATTTGCATTGAAAAAGCAGCACAGGAAAAGAGAAAGAGTGTTTCTAACATGCATCTCAAAGGCTGTGCTTGAGGAAGGATTAGCGCTGATCTCTGGCTGGAGGCACCAGAGTCTGAGTTAATGAGTCCGATTAGTCCCCAGCGAGTGTTTCAAGGATTACCACACTGTCCACCAAGGGGAAACGTTCATATTTTCAAGCCTGAGGAGCGAGCGAGAGAGAGCGAGAGCGGAGAGCCTTCTCAAAAGTGGACGAGAGAAAGGGAGGATGAAAGATGAGACAATGAGAGGGATGACGGGAGACATCAGGAGCTTTATGAGTGGCTTGGAGCATTTGGAAAACATCGTCATGGGGTCTAATAACAAGAGAAAGTGCCTATAATGTGAACGATCCCACCTCTGCGGGAAAGAGAGTTTAGAGAAGACGGAGCTGGAGGGCATTTCTCGCTCCTCTTCAGCGGTAGAGAGAGGTTCAGTAGGTTTGTGCCGACACACATCCTTCCCCAACACTCGGATGTACACGTGATCATCTTTCATAGAGCAGGTAGTTAGCTGAGGACCACAAAAGAGCGGTACAAGAGTGTGCGGCGTCAACCCTACTTCTCAAGAAAACCGACAAGAAGTCACATGCACATTTCCTGTGGAGGTTCCCCATATTTCCTGTCAAGATAGAGATTATTTATGCACTATGTATACTGAATGCGTGTGTGTGTGTGTGTGTGTGTGTGTGTGTGTGTGTGTGTGTGTGTGTGTGTGTGTGTGTTCAGGTAAGCCACACAAGTCAGTAGCATTCTGTTTAGCACCAGTGAAAAAAATTCAAGGGTTTGTTTTGTAGAGTCGTAACAAAACCAACGAGGAGTCAAGCTAAACGGACCAAACTGTTCTTCTTCTTTTATTAAATTATTATAATTGTTTTTTTTAAAGCTGTCAAGAAAAGAAAAATATGTTATTAAGAAGGTAAACAATGCACCAAAAGATAATGATGACAATGATGCCTAAATCAATGCACATAAATACTCACAAGCCGAAATAATCCGATTCATTTTGTCCCAGGGATTCCAAATGCATCATGCGTTTTACTATACGGCCGTGACATAACAGTGCAGGCAATTAAAATGTAATCGGAAAAGATTCTCTAAAAATAGACGCTCCAGTTTGGACAACTCTACTGACAGAGACCCTTGAAAGTCCTAAAACCCTCACTTTGGTAACCGCTACTTTACGCTGTCTGCACGGCCCGCTGAGGCTGCATGACAGAGGGGAAAAGAAAGAACAAAAAAACAACTCCACCACAGGTTATTAAGAAACTCGTCACAAAACAGCGATGAGGATAGTCACTTTCAACAGTACAGTACAGATCTGTGCCAGGCTTTTGTGTGTGTTGTGTTTGTGTGTGTGTCAACAGACAGGTCCCTGTTCCGATCCATCAAAATGTGAAATTAATCTAATAACATGCGCAAACAAGCCTCACATCATTTCCGAATGAGGTACATTCCGAATGAGGTACATTGAAACATCACAATGGATAATTGCACACCAATTGGCAGATGCCAAATGTATGTGTCGCAATCTAGATGACGGCTTTACTATGAAAGGGCCTGGGCATCGCAGCAGCTGATCCATGACCAAGAATTTCTCCCCAGCCTACTGTGGTGCCCCTCTGTGGTCTATTATACGCAAAACAAATGAGCTCCGTAGCTCAAAAGCAATGCCTTGTTTGATCTCTCACTTGATTTTTAACCCTATGCATTTAAAAAAAGAAAGAAAATGTATCATAGATATTTGTGACAAACCAGTTATTTTATACTTAATATTTGCCGCTGGCTGGAAAAACAAGTGATGAAGCTCTTTCCACGTCACAGAAAGCCAGATACTGGCCCGATAAGCTACCACCATTTAGGGCAAAGCTGACAAAGGGATTAGTGATGCAATCATCCAAATGACACACACACACACACACACACACACACACACACACACACACACACACACACACACACACACACACACACACACACACACACACACACACACACACACGTCTAGCTATGTGCTCTGCATTATAGTGGCAGGATACCTTTTATCATCTAATTCCAGGGTTTAAACTTGTTTTGTGTTATTCTCCTGTTCTTTGCAAACTTGTAAAGGAGGAATTTAGTTTGCAGTGCAAACAGCTGTAATCAGCATAACTGCATTTTGAAGAAACAGTCCTTCGTGTTTTCACAAGATATTTGGCCAGCAATCTGTTGCAATCTCTTGTCCCCACTAAGAGAAACCTCAAGACTTCCTTTCATCCAGTGTTTGTACTACACGATGATATCAGCAGTGGTCCACTTTAAAACTAATTTAGGAAAAGTTAAGGCCATGGAATTGAATTGGGGAATTGTGGCTGGTGTTTAAACTGGGAGTGAAATACCCACGTTGACTATATTGAGCCTATCCTCCACGTTATTACATAAGAGCAGCAACGATCTGTCAAGTAATTAATCAGTCTATATACAATTAATCAGCAACTTTTATCAGTATTTCAGTATAAATGGTTGCATGCAGACACAGCAAATGCATCGTTGCTCTGCAAAATCTAGCCATTATAATCTCTGCTCTTGACATTATGACTATTGTTCTCCTCCACAACAACAACCAAATGGGCCCACGGTGTATTTACATCCGAGCTAGCCTTAAAACTACGGCTCCCAGCCACCGGGCTGACATAAACAAACCGTGAATCAACCAGTTTTTGACTATAGACAGCAGACCCAATGCATATATATTGTTGGCAGTGATTATCCAGAATACATATTTACTGTGAACAATGGGGAATGACACACTAAAGTCATACTGTGCATGATTGCTTTAACTCCACTTATTTAACAATATAAAGCTGTCTGTGGAGAAATGACTGAAGGGAAGACAAGCGGTGCACCAGCTGCATGAAAACAGGAATATTCTAGTCCTGTCACTTCTATTGTTCAAAATATATTGTTTCATGTGGGAGGTTTTTGCTTTTTAAGAGACTACCATACGTCCTCTGAAATGAGAAGGTTTCACTCATTCGGAGGTGCTAGTCCTGCTAAAACCGTGAGCATAATGTTCCAGGAAGAGATATGATTGAGATAATCTCATTTAATTTAGCATTTTAGACAGCAGCAACGCGTTTGCATACTTGTAGAGATATATATGTATATATCTTGCCCTGAAGATATTAGGGGGTCATGTTTCGTTGGAAGAACAACAAGTCACTGAGAGAAGACAACACAAGATGCCTGATGGTATTCAAATATCATCAATTTAAAAGGCAATGGCAGTGTGTATTAGGCCACCACGAAAACGTGAGATAACTCTGATGTAGATGGATACAATTAACACCGACATTGTTGGGCACGTGTGTTCCGCTCCGTCAAGGGTGAGCTATACTCCACACACAGACCACATGCGTGATAGCCGCATTCAATGCGTTCCTGTCACACCGACGAGGAAGGAAAAGACAAATCGACCGATTCCCGCTCTCATATCAGGAGACCGATATCACCGGACGAACCTCATCATTACGTTTTATAGGCGAGAAAGCAATTCATCAACTTTGAAGCTCCGAGTGAACTCACGACAGTGTGACGTGAAGCAGCAGCCTCGCGGGCTCGTTAAACGATCTACTCCGAAATGCACCGAGTCCAACATCAAAGAGTGTGGATGACAAGAGCAGCCAGGTGAAAAGGCGACACGAAAACAGTCAATTGTGGATTTTACAAATATATATATTTAACTTTAAACTCACAAATGTACAGAGCAGTAAACCCTGCGACTTGTATCGACATTTCTTGACAGGTGAAACCCGTCTGGCATAGAAATCAGTCTTAACTGTTTTTTTGTTTTTAGCGAAGCAACAATTAACCTTTTTCCTTGAGCGGTTTGACAACTGCCACCCTGGTTTTCAGGCTTTAAACGTTCCCCAGGAGCCGGCATTTATCCATTAAACGAAGTTTTAGTGTCTTACCTGACAGATTTAAGTAACGTCCCGTTGGAGAAGAAGAAAAAAGAAATCTGCATAAATGGCCGGTAGCGCGTCTTGTGGTCCCCGCGCGCTGCTCCAAGTGAGGATGCCCCTCCTCCACCTCCCTAACGCGCCTACCAGCGTTCTGCACACGCGTTCTTTTATTTCATTTTCCTGCAACACTTTCCATATGGTATGGAGTTTGCGTTGAACCATGACTACTCAAACGGAAAAATAAGCCAGAACACGACAATAAAAAAGAAAAAAAACTGTAATTGTACTGTTTTTTTATTGCATGAATTGTAGTAGCTGCAGAGAAACAACGTTTCAGATGAGTACAGTAGGGGTTTGGAAGGTTTGAAGCCTCCCTGCAGTGACGAGAGATGGTCAGTGGACATTCAAATGGCACGGCTAACTTTGTTCACCTTTCTCCTTGTCCGTCTACCACAAAACCTGCGCTCACATACTGCATTTAAACCGCAACTGGAACACTGAGGGGTGGGGAAGTGGGGGCATGAAACCACACTTTCCAACGCTTCGCCAACCAATATAATTGGCCGTGAGTTGGTGCAGGGACTCATCAAAATGTGCTTCACTGTTTTAACACAGAAGATTAAGCGTGCTCAGAGGTCAGCATGTCATTCTGTGGCTGCAGCCGTCATTGTGGGGCAATAGTATATCATGAAATATGGTTGTTATTGCTGGCTACTGTATTTTGTTGTTGTTTTACTCTGATTGTTGTCACATTTGGGCGAGAGGCAATACGAGGATTGTGGTGTGCTTTGGTGTGTAACTCCCTCGAGCAAGCGCTCGACAGGTTTCACTATGTTCAGCTGCTCATCAAGTCGAAATATCAGAATTATTATCAATCACAAAAATAATAACGCAGAGATTAAACATCCAAATGCAGTATTCAAGCCCAAACTCTGTGGATTCAGACTAGGAGCAATGACTCCATCTACAGGTTAGTTGTTGTACTGCAACGGCAGAGAGGGGTTGACATATTTAAGAAGTATTTGTTGTTGTGATTATAAAACAAAATACAAAAATCATCTCCCTTTTAAGGTAAGTAGACCAGCCACATATTAAAACAGACTTCGCAATGTAGGACTTGTAAAATGGTCTCTCAAAAAGTTTTCAAAGTAACTTGGTCACTCAACTGTCACTGGAGAAAAAAGAAAAAAAAAAACATGAAATAACAAAAATTTGTAATTTACTGTACCTGAAAATAACCGTTTGCACCCAGCCCTTCCTGCAACATATGCAACTTCAGATATAGGACTCAAAGATATGGGCTCTAATGTTAATAATACATTTATCCATACTATGTTCATATAATTAATAAAAAAATAAATACATTTAACAAATACAAATTATTTTTGCAGTGGGTAAATTACCAAAGGAACAGATTATCACCCACAGTTGTATTGTTAACACATTTCTTTTTCAAGTGTAGGATTTCTCAATAAAACCGCTATCCCCTCCCTCCCTCCTTCCTTATTAATTTAAACCTCTTAAAGCCTCTAAACTGGTGTGTGTGGCTGTGCTATTGAGCTGGGTGAGATCAGACTCCCTCCAGTCATCTATAGGGCTGTATGTGAGCATTGACTCACTAAAGGCTAAACGTTAACACTGTAGCACACTCAGAGAGCAATCAGAAGTAAAAGTAGATGCTGATGATATATGTTGGCAATGGGACCAGAACTAGCTCTTGGCTTTGGCCAAAAAGCTGAGGGCACAAGATGTGCACGTTTACATGTCTTCAATCGGTATATCTTGTAAAAAGGCAATATGAAAACATTTTCTTTTTACTTGTATTTTCTTTTTTTTTAAATGTTTTTTTTTGTTTTTTTTGCTTATGTGGTTTTTTTGTAAAAATCGTTGTATAACCTGTTGAGACATAACAACAGATTAAACCAACAGAAAAAAAAATAATCCAACAAAAAAAAAATTCCCATGCATAAGTTATGTCCCACTCTTACTGATTGCATTTGTAAGTTACCATCTCAATAAAATCTGTGTACATGTTTGTCTGTTGATCAACATGACATTTTTGATTTTGTACATTTCCAGCCATTTGCTTTTTTTTTCTTCTTTTTTTTGAAGGGGGATGTAATTTCTCATCCCATTTTCCAGCAGGTTGTTCCAGGTATTGCTGCAGAGTAGATTCCAGACACCGGACCTGTCTATTCCTGTACAGCAGGAGGCGCAAGAGGCATGTTGTGTAGATGCTAGCTGCAGGAAGGAACACCACTCCATGAAAGAAGCTATTGGGAAGCAAATGAGCTTGTGTCCATTGTGATTTCAGTTCAAGTTCAAGAAATTAAACCCCATTTCCTATAACAATTCTTTTTTTGTTCTTTTTTTTTCCCCCGCTCAAAATTGTTGCTTGTCGCCCTGAAAAGCTTGGCGGGGAGACAGATACCGTAGATGTTTTAATACTTCTAACAACCTCCCAGGGCTGGAGTCTGGCAGCAGAAGTGGGACAGGGCAGTCAGTCAGTTGCAGACAAGGACGGGAAGAGGGAGCCGGCAGGGAGGAGGGGGGCGGGGCAGGCGAGGTCACCCCTATCTGCAGAGGTCTTCCTGTGTAGAGTCCTGCACATTTTTCCTCTTCTTGCTGTTGCCCTGGTGGTGTGGCTTGTTGCTCTGATGGCTTTTGGTGCTCGAAGAGGAGCTCTGCTGCCCGTGGTGGCCGCTCTTATGGTTAGAACGAGACATCTTGGCCTGGGGAAAGAAACACGCAAGACAAAAAGAATGCAAAAGTCAGAATTCACGCAGGACGTGGGGACTCAATACAAAGTACTGTAATGCTATCGTTTCATTCAATTGCTCTTTATCAAGCATATTGCATAAGACAATGCCACCAAATATGTTGCCACTATCTGTACACACGTGATGTGTTCAGTTATTCAGGGATAATGTGTATGTATATGTAAAAGGTAATGCTTTGACCAACCTTTCCACCCTTGTTGCTTCCAGAAGGAGTGCTATTTGCCTGGCTCTGTGGTCGGTTATTATTGACGACAGCAGACTTTTCTCTGTGGGCGCTGGAGCCCCGGCCAGACTGCTGCTTGGCTGTCTTACACGGCGTGCCGTCAGAGTCCTGTGGAAACCAGCAAAAGAATAAATAGTATGTTATAAGCATGTTGTCACTATGACGTTTTACTCAAGAAGCCCAATATTTGCGTGCGTGTGCGTGTGTGTGTGTGTGTGTGTGTGTGTGTGTGTGTGTGTAAGACTGACCACGTCGCTGGAGCTGGATGATGAGGCCGTGGAGGAAGGCGATAGCAGGGAAGAGGAGGGAGAGGACCGCAGTGATGGAGAGGAGGAATTGGAAGAGGTCTTGCTGTGGGGAGCAGACGGTAGAACTGCAACAACAACATCATCATCATCATCATCATCATCATCTGGAACGTTGTTGTTGTTGTTACACTCATCGAGCTGCTGGGACTCAAACAGTGTGACATCATTTCCTATAGAAACGGAGAAGGGGAAAATGTAGACACAAAGGTTAACCGAGCCCTGCTACTGTAAAACGTAGTTTCAATAGGACTTCAAATATTCTACGAATTGGAGAAAATTGCAAAATACTGTGAACGTACTGTTGAGTGGCAGATCATTATGAGACTGGCTCCCCCAGTTCTTTCTGATCCATTCCCTGTACTCATCCACTTCCTGTGTTACCCGGATTATTCGACCCAGTATGCTGTGATGGGATAGAGAAAAGAGTACACCTGTTATACCAGTGTTTATTCAGCTGTCTGAAAACAAATGTTTCTCATAATAACTGAGTATTTTCAGTAATTTGAAATAATGCCAACCATAACATGAGCAACACATCAAATACTCAGATTTGATGATTGACAATATACCCAACAGTGACAGTTTATTGTTGTGAATATCACAACAATAAACAATTATAAAGGGTGCCGTCATCAATCACTACTCCAAATCTTACCTCTCGGTCTCGTTATTGGGGTAGTACTTGGCGATGGGTGACACGGCATGGCTGAGCACCACATAGGCGTAGTCAAATGCCTGCTTCACCTGCATGGCGCCGTATGAACTCCGACCAACATCGTTATCTGGTGGAGGCAAGGCAGACAGTCGTTTTGTGTTAATGCTAGAACGCGACAGCGTGCCAATACACGTCATTCCCTTTAACCGTTGAGTTCACTGTTCCTACCAGGCTGCAGTGGGTCCTCGATGTACAGCATAGACGGCCTGTAGCAATCCATCATGTTCTTCTGAACCTCATCTTTGGCAACGTAGCAGCCTCCATCTTTTATCCTGATGCCCGTTTTCAGGTAGTTGAAGTGGCGGCCGTAGAGCTCAAAGAATTCAATGAGCAGAACGCCCATGTTGATGTTGGGGCTGCACACATCTTCCCTGTAGTGAAGCTGGAAAACACGCAGCACAAGAAAAATTATTGCAAACAGTTACAGGAGTTTTTAAACAAGTCACTTTTGTTAATAGCATCTTTACATTGCTTGTTCTGAATACTGCATTTAGTGCCGTCTCGGACTGTTTTTTTGTCCAGAATTGTATATATTTTTAAGGACAGCAATAAAACAGAGCTGTGAAGGAATTAGTGCCAACTTCATTATTAAGACAATAAGAACACAAAGTATTCAAGACAAACTATCAATGTGTTGATAAAAAACATTATGAGCTCTTGTTAATGACCAAGTGTATCTGACCTGCAGGAAGCTGACAGCCATGAGGAAGAGACTGTAGGAGCCAATTCCACCAGTAAAAACCTCATTGAGGTCCCTCTGCAGTAGGAACTGCTTCAGCACCAGGACCAGGTAAGGCAGCACGGGGTATTTCTACGGGACAAAACATAGACACAATGAGGGCTTAGTGAGGAATGTGGATGCTTACAGCACCCTCTAGAGGACAACAGGAATGTTAAGACTAAAAAGTGCAGGAACTTAAGCGGCTGTCATACTGATCAGTGAAAATTTTAAAATCTCGTACTACTACGACAACCATTTTAAAAAGAAGGGTAATGAGGGGATTGGTTTTTGAGCGGGGGGTGTCTGACAGGGCTGGGATTAATATGATTAACATATGATTACTTCACGTGGTAGTGATAGATCGATACCCGTAAAGTCAGAGTCAAGCTGCACAAACTATGTTTATACTTCAAATAGCCCGAACACTGGCTACTGGTGTACAGGCAAGAATACAGGAAGTGTTGTTGTAAAGGGTACCTCTTTGAATTCCTTGATGAGCCGGGCAGCTTTAACGCCACTCTTCACATTGAAGCTGATGTCCACTTTGACCTCAGTGAAGGAGTCGGTCAGCTTGATGATGGGAACCTGAAACACACACACGACACAAATGCTGATACTGAGGCAGTCGCACGGGAAACGATCAAGACAACCAAGCGCTTGGCTCAAGGGCCTCCTGACATCTTTCTGTAAAACACTGAGCCTGACAACAAAACACACATGCAATCATACACAAATCCACATTTTCTGATCTAATCCGTTGCTAAACTACTTAAGCAAAGATTTAAAATGCTAATCTGCTTTTAGAATCCTGAACAAAAGTGAAAGGTGAAATGCAAACAACAAAAGCTTTATTCAAATCCCTTAAGTCCTGAAATAAAATAAAGTCTGATGTGTAAAAAATAAATAAATCAATGCACGGTCAATGCACAATAGGATGTTGTGAGTGGTTTGAAAAGAGCTAGTTCCAAGCATACTACTCTACACTTGAGGCATTTCCCTGGATGCACAGGCCTGTAGTATGCCAACCAGTTTAGTGAGGGTTTAGGAACTGTCAACACCGATGTGAATTAAAGCTTGTAAAACTAACTGACAACTGACATCAAATACCTGAATATGACGTCATACTGATTGACTGACAGCAATGATTGTTGACTATTAGAAATCCTATTTGCCCCAATACAGCTATTTGTACACCGACAGGTCAATGAAACTCCTTGGCAAGGAAAAAAACGTAAGACTCTACACTTGTGATTGATTACGGTCTTACCGTGGCTTTGTCCAAAACTTTGATAGAGTTCTCATCTGCAACGTTCCTCTTCCGGAGAGCCTCTTCCAGCGTCCAGAGCGGGAGTGTCTCCCACTTCCCAAACACAACCAAGTCAATGTCACTGGGGGAAGAGAGACATGACAGGTATCACTTCGGTCCACTACATTACACACAACTTAAACTGTACAAAACTAGTTCAATAATTCAACTGCGCAATATTTTTCAAAAGGATTATTTATAAAAAAAATTTGAGGGTTATAAGTGTGAATGAAATGTATGTATATGGAAGATATATATATATATATATATATATATATATATATATATATATATATATATATATATATATATATATATATATATATATATATATATATATATATATATTTATTATTTTTTATTTCTAATTAATTATCTGATTTAATTGATTAGTAATTTAGGATAGGAATATTTAATATTTTTTTGCTTCTACCTATACTTTTTCAGTCTCTGTTTTGTATATTATATAGAATATTGTAATGATTGACTGAATTAAAACACACAAACAAGCAATACCTCCATTAATACTGCATTCATACTTTTTTATTTATACTTGTTATATATTGTAGCAATACGTACATCTTTTAAATTGTATTTTACATACTCCTTTATTTGCATTTTACATGTACTGATATTTCTTTATGCAAATCTATAAAAGCAACTATAATGTAAAAATGTATATTTCTCTCGCATTACAAAAATGTTTGTCCAAACTTTGTAAAGATTGAACTTTGTAACGCGTCACTTTACTGAATAGAAGCACAAACTACATGTAGTCTAAATGTACAAGCACTAACAAATACACCTTTCCACTGTAGAAACAGCTGATGGACTGATAGGTCTGTAACTTTTGAAAATGGGAAACACAATCTTCCTCTTACGAACAAAAAGCACTCCCTCGGACAATTCAGCACACTCGGAGGTTGTGCCGCTACGGCCACCACATGGCCTGCTATGACCAGCAGTTTATGGAGGCTAATGCTAGCATAGCTCTGGTAAAGAGTGTAACTGCTGTGTAACGGACATTAGTCAGTTTGCTGACTTAATAGCTGCCCTCCATCGTTACATTGTGTTTCCATATTTACTCCTGTACTGTAAGGCAAGACCCCCCTAACGTATAATACACTAATATTAATACAACTACCAGCCAATTCAGAGGTTTCTCTGCATTGTCATCGGTATACTGAGGCATTATACAATGTTGGTTTTCTTTAGGTGGCGCTGATCTCAAATCGAAGGAAATGCTAAAACAACCATTTTTTAAATATTCACCATATGGTAGCTTACAGCTGGCAGATGGTTTTGCTTCCCTCTTGTGGATGAGCATTGTGCAACTTCAGACAGAGCTTACAGAAGCCAACCCGTCCATGTGTGTGCATGTGAGTGAGTGCGTGCACACTATTTCAGCAGTGCCGTGTGTTCGCTACATACAGAATATTACACACAAGCATCCACTACAAACAAGACATGCACACAGTGTAAATTACCTGCACCATGTGACTTAAATGCAGGAAAATAAACACATTTGTTTCCAGAATAACAGAAGCACACCAAAGCAGATTTACACACATTGCCCGCTGACATGCATCCGTTAACAGCTTAGTTTCTTTTAAGCGCTGAGTGGGGTGTGAAGAGTCCACTGATCCAGGCGACTTGTCTGTGTCCGGCATTTATTTGTTGCAAATGTGTGTGTGTGTGTGTGTGTGTGTGTGTGTGTGTGTGTGTGTGTGTGTGTGTGTGTGTGTGTGTGTGTGTGTTTTTGTGTACGTGTGTTGTGGCTGTAGCCTTTCTCAGAATAAAGTCTTGATCCACAAAACAAAAGCAAATGATGTGCTGGCCAACACAGACGAAAGTATTTTTGTTCGGGTGCCAGTCAGACGGAACGAGAGCAAGCATGTGTTTAAAAAAGGCTGTTTAGGAAACAAAATGGCTCACCTTGTTGGCAGATAAAGACCAGTGCTGAAACTCCCAAAGACTTGGACCTGGAGAGATAAGAAACAGTTACACATGTATAGATCTATTGTTTTTGGATTCAATAGATTACATTAATGTATGCATATCCTGCAGAACAGCCAAACATCCAACACCTGAACTATTGTATCATTGTGTTTGACAGTTGCTTTAATCTTTTAATATCTTCAAATCTACACTACGACACGGACTTGCCTGAAATTGTGTCAGCAAGCCGGGATCAACTTGGACTCCGATTTTCCCACGCTAAGCTTCACTACCATAAAAACCTGTTCTCCAAGCTGCATAAATATAATTATTCTTCAGCGTAACATAGTGTTGATTTAATGACAAGCCCAAACAAACCGCAGAGGCGTGGTACAAAAACTACCTAAATGGAAAGTTTGTGTAGTTTGACTATTTTAAACCACTTCAGTTGCATTTTAAATGAGGGATTAAAGACCAGGGTGGCTTCAATGAAACAAGAAAATCCTCCACTAATGTTGGCTATTGTGCTGATCAAAACGTGCTTGATGTTTACATACAAAACAGTCCTTTTAGCCACTGGTCTCTCAAACTGCACACTATTGCGGTGACTAAAATGTCCCCAGCCTTTTAACCTCCGTAGAGTGCACAAATTGGTGTGTGTACAGAAATAGAGTTAAGCCTTGACCCTACCATTACTCCCTCAAACCACCTCCCTGCGTCACACATCAACTAGTAGTACAAACTCTGGTTTACAGCCCAATCACATGTCCAGGGCAAAGCCGATTGCAGAGCCCTGTTTGTGAATGAGTGTATAGCAAGGGTGACAGGTTAGGTAACTACAGGTGGTCACCCTGGTGAGGCTATGTTATTTCAACTTGACATTCTGCAGGCAAACTTTGCTTGTAGCGTGGTCAGTGTACAATGTTCACAACGTGTTTTAAAAGCATTTCAAATGATATATTGAAATACAATACAGAAGCTTTCGTGGACATTTTTACAGCTGACCCAGAAAAGCTCCCGACAAGATTTGTCTGGTCAGTGTCTGATCGAGGTCTACGCATCTAAGTTCATCGACTTAACAGAATCATGTTGAGCAGATGACCGAGCTGACCTTGTCCATTCCACAGTGGAAAAGGAATAAAACTAGGCAGGCTTGGGACAGCATTGTGCCCCTTAATTTAGGCGCAGCTAAGCTCACTGTGAAGCCCACTGCTCTATCAGCAGGATCAGAGTCAGCATGTAGTAGAATGCCCGAGGTGGCGCTGATAACATGGCCCAGGATGAAACAACAGGATGCTTTATGCCATTAGCTGACTTATATTAACTGTGTTGCAAATTATAGAGGTCCCTCCAAGGTGTCCAAAATTAGCCTGTTCACAGTACTCAACCAGTGCAACAAGCATTGTGTTCAGTGTTTATAATTGACCAACTATTTTCACTATTACACAAATACATTTTGTTTCTGCCAAAACAAAATAACCTCCAGCGTTTCTAAGTAGCTTTCAGATAACCGCCCAGGCTGGGGGCAGTTTCCAGCCTGATTTTCGGTGACACGCTGGAAGACCTGTTCTGTCACGCCCTGCAATTCAAACGTAAAACCCCAAAAAGAAATCTCTGTTTTTGGTGTGTGGGGGAAGATGTGTAATGTGTACCTCAGCACTGGGCCACAGGTCGTGGATGACTTCCTTGATTCTTTCCACTACCTCCAGTCTCATCTTCTCCTCTTCCGGCCGTGGGGAGATGTACTTATAGAAGTCATTGACCTCCTCGTGTAACCTGTGAATGACAGAACACAGTGTTGTGAGAAGAGTGGAAAACTTTTTTTGTTTTTGTTATTCCTGTGAATTAAATATCCAGACCATAAAACTGTCCATTACATTAGTTGAATTATCGGTCCGATACTAACTCAAATAGCTGGATCATGTATCGGGTCCGATCTGGTATTGGATACAATTATTTTAATAAATAAACTAGTCAGTGCATTACATTAGTGTATCCATTTGATAGATTTTATTTTACAAAGTTAGGAAAGCAATGTTTAAGTCAAGCCTTTGATTGATTTCAAAATGTGTGACATATAGGGCTGCCAAAAAGTCAACCTTCCGTTGGCCAAGTAAGTCTCTAAAAAAAGTGAAAGCAGACATTTCCAGTTCTCTGAATATTTCCATTATCAGCTTTTCTTCTGGTGGTACAAGTGGATTCATGACTATGATTGGTTGGAATATTAGTCGGAGTCGTCTATCAGGTGTCTGATACGGGTGGAAGTTAATTATTACTGAATATAAAAAAGGGTCAATAATACTAGAAAAACCTTGAAAGCAGCTGTGTCCCTGTGTTATGTCAGTAATCTCAGTCAGGGCAGGCTAAGCAAAGGTACCACATTTGTCCTTGGAACAGGTCGCTGTGCCCACATAAGGTGACCTTTCCACTGACCAGTTTTGTCAGCATACACATAGATGACAAGTCTTTGTGGGTGGACAAGTAAGAACACAAACATGAAGGAGAACACGAACACACACAAGCCTGTACAGGAGAAAGTGATGTTTTTTTTGTTTTTTTAAATAAAACAAGGCAGCAAAGTAAAGCCTGCGTACACCATAGAAAGTTGGACAAGAAAAACACTTGCAGCTACCAACACTGACTGACTGACTGCTGTTTGGAAAACACCCCAAAGAGCACTGTATGTGCGCCCAGTGTCTGGGTGTTATGAAACAAGAACACTTCACCTGACATCAGTCAGAGAAGACTGGGTTTCACCTTTATTATTATTATTATTATTATTATTATTATTATTATTATATGTTGGGTTTTAGACATACAATCTGGTAGAAGCCCAGGCTACAGAACATAGTTTATATTTGCTTTGTTTGTTTGTTATGTCACAACATATGTTGTGCTTTTATCCCAGCATTACATGGGACTTCTACCTTGTTTATCGTGTGACCGGGCTGTAGCTTTGATGCCCCGCCCCCTGTTTTCTTTCTGATAACAGGCCGTTTCAATTTCATTGTTGTTCAATTTGTTAGTTTCCTATTAGGGAAGAAGAGGAAAGAAGTTTCAGTTTACATTTGTGGCACCTCCTCCAACCACTGCAAATTTCAATGACCTAAATCCTCTTTTCCCTGTGCACACGCAGAGGCTCCAGCCTCCATCACAAACACATTAGGTTTCACTTTAGGGGAAAAGAAACAGCAGCTACAGTCTGCATCACAAACACAACATAAGTTTCAATTTGAGAGAACACAGATCTCTGTAGCTGATTTATGCATCACTAAGACACCACAGCCCAAAGCCCAACACCAAGTCAACACAATTTTAAGTGCAGTTTAACTGAAGGATTGTATAGGGTTGGGGCTACAATTATTCCATTCAGCTTTAATGTATTTTCATAAACATTAACCTCTAAAGAGGGCATTCATCTTTTTGGTTTGATTCTATTAAGATGCAACAAATGAATACATTATAAAAAAAAAACACACAACTGGTAAAATGCAGGCATTTTCACTCCACAACAGCACCAGTAGGTTTCATTTTACAGCAAACAGAATGCTACTGCTCCTTGGTCGTCACGTGTTAGGAGCCGTCATAGAAATCATGTCTCACGCCCCACCTTGTTAGATCAAGTTTTATCTCAGCCCTGCGCCTGCTTAGGGAGCACATGGACCCTTGGCGCTGCTTATCTGTAAATCCCCTATATCAATGTTATATTATGTAATCTCAAGGAACAGATTTACAGAGCTGGAGGGAAAAAAAAATGTTCTCTCACCTCCTTAGCATTTAGAAGAATGATAGCAGGGAAATGAGACGAAGGGCTGCAATGGTGGATAAAACCATTGGAGCCCTTCATCTCAAACAAGAGTTGTCATTTGGCTATCATTTAGTTGTCATACCCAAAGTATGGGCATGACAACACAATGAGCTCACGATTCAGGGCAATTAAAAAAATATCATACAGGAGTAATGCAGTAGACCCTCAATTATCTAAAAATATTTGCTCATAGAACATTTCTTATTACACGTTTCTTTGCTTTCCCTTTATTATTTTCTGATAATGTTGCACTGTAAAACCAAAGAATAATGTCTAACTATATAAACTAACAAAGAAAGCAGACTTAGCACATGATATAATGGAACCAGTACTGGGACCGAAAAAGTGGGATCAGTGCATCCCTACTGCTATTGCAATCCTCTTTTGCATGTCATTGCGTTTTTGTATTATGAAATACTGCTTCACAATGAGCTTCAGTAGACCCTCGACATTCCTACAAGGCCTCTCCATGAACGCACTGCAACACCTCGTCAGAGAATTATAATAATGGACTTTACACAGCTCAAAGAAGAAGGAAGAATGGAAAGGCAATAGAAAGAGAAATGTGAGAAAGCAAAAGGTAAAAATAGAGAAAGGAATAAGTGAAAGTTAAAAGGTAGAGGGCCAGAAACACCCAGAAGGTGGAACAAAAACATTGAGAGGGACGGAGGATTGGGTGTGGTGCTGAAATGCCTTCACGTGAACGAGAGCCATCTGTTAAGTTGGGTAGGATGAAGGAAAAAGAAGTTATTGTCACATCACACTGAGCACTACTTACTGACCGTTCAGATATCTTGGCACAACGGTGTCTTTCAAATCGCCTGTAGCATTGCTTTAGAATGTAATACTTAATAACAGGCATGCTGGAACATAAACACCTGCCTGATTGTTGATAAATGTGTAAAATACAGTGAACAGTGTTGTGCATTAGATCAGGTTTGTCATTGCTGAAAGAGGTGTGACCATTGTTGTGGCCATATTGTCCCAGAAAGCGTCCCAACAGCATGACCATCTCTTTTTTTGCAAGGGTTGAAATTTTGGCCCTGGACATCCTTTGCAACAAAAGAGGGTAGTGTGTGTCATGAGACACTGCTGTGTCTACATTCACTGGGTTGCAAGGAGGAAAATACGTCGCATCCCACACTGTTTTTTCTAAATGAGTACAACCTCAAACAGAGGCAAAGGTGTCAATGTCTCGAAGATGGCAGATTCATTAATGTTTCATCAATTAACTGATCTGGGGTGCTACGTGTTGGCCACTGAGACAAAACGACTCAAGTTACCCAGAAGCCCAAACACTGCTGACTGCTAGTGGTAGGCTTGTTCGTGCAGCAGAGTACTGTGGTCAAAACAGGAACAGTTGGACTATAAATATGGTAATACGAGTGCCAGAATAAACAAATTGTCACACCCGTAGACCATTAATTATCTGTTGATTGTCTATAAAAAAAATTTTTTGTCACAGCATCAACTGATCTGGTGTTAGCGTAGGGACTAAGGCAGTCACTTTATAGTAAAACAAATTCAAAGTACAGCTTTAATGTTGTAAAAAAACAAGAATGAAATGTACGATGTGAAACAGTCTCGCCAAATCCATTTGATTTGTTGTGAAATAGCTTCCATGTCGTAACTACTCTTTTAAGAGTAATTTGTAGTGTAGATTGCAACATTCATCAAAGTGTGTACAGCTCAACTATTGCCAATGGAGAAGCATGTGGCTTCACCAACTACAATTTAAAAGTAGCTTTCCCAATACCGACGAAAAGCAGTATCATGTGACACATGTTTGCTTTTCGTGTGTAAACTGCAACAATGTTTTGATTCAGCCCAAAGGACATTGGCCAGATATTGGCCAGATCCTCAAAATAAATACTAGGGCTGCAACAACGAATCGATAAAATCGATAATCAAAAGTGTTGGCAACGAATTTCATTATCGATTCGTTGTGTCACGCGATTATTACGCCGGGCAATAAGTCGCGGGAAAAAAAAGAGCGGAGCAGAGCAACTGGCCGGCCAGCGTTCTGAGATTGGAGTGAGACACGAGAAAAGCTGAGGTTGTGATCTTCTCAAAAATAGAAGATCTTTGACGAGTCGAGTCTTTGTCAATCAGCGTCTTTGTGTTCCTCAAACTTGTTTTTAATGGAAACTAGTCAGCTTGCTATCATGTTAGCTAACGTGTTTGGGTTGTGTATTGTCGTTAAAGTTACTTTATGTTCCGTTACAGTTCAGTCTTGCTTGTAAAAAAACGTAACGTGATGAAACATGCTGTCACCCCCCGGTCTGGTTCAGTTCACGCTCTCACTCGTTAATGTTAAACCGGCTCACCGGCGGATCTGGTTGCAGGTTTTTTTTTTTTTCAAACACATTCAAATTACATAAATGTATTTCTGGTTAGTTTGGCAATTTAAGTTTCTTACACACTTTAAAATGTGATTTTAAAGCAACACTTAAAGTAGTAAAAAGATAGGAAGAGAAGGAAATGATTAACTTCGGCAACGACAAAAGGAAATTGTCAAAGCCCCGCCGTTCTGTAAATATGCTGAGAAGGTCACCGTTTGACCACACGTTATGAAAAAGAAATGCAGAACAATGTGTGTCGCTCGCTGACTGCATCAGTCTGGAGCATGGGAAGGCTTTCCATTGGACAGGAAGAAGAAAAAAAGGAAAAAACACATTCCTCGCTACACATGGGAAGGCTGAGTTATGGTGAGCTGCCCACACGTGCTGTTCAGACAGGGCCCGTTTCACCTACAGTCCAAATGGCCAGCATGCAGGCTTCTCTCTCTCCACAGGCTTACACGCTTTGGCCGAGAGCCAGCCAGCGAGGAGAGCGTGACATAGATGTCAAAGCCAGTAGAAGCTGGAACCAGAGTTCTAATAATGGAGCTTCAGTCACAGAGGTGCTATCTGTGTGCTGGTGCTGGGAATCATAAATCTCCAAAAGACAGGGGCAATAAATGGCAATAAAGGCATGAGCCAGGGCTACTCATCAGTGAGCGATTAACCGTGCTTTTCATTAGCCTGCAAGTGATGTTCTGCTTCAACACTTGGAACTTGCTGCCAACGCCGAGCTCTACTAAAATGAATCAAGTAGGCTGCTCAGTCATTACTGCCATTTTGGGCCAGAGGAGCAAATTGCTTCGCGTGAATAAGACATTCAACACAAGTGAGGATGTGAGTTTACAACAAAGATGTCAAAAGGAAAAAGAGTAGAAGGTCATGCCTTTCACAGCCAGACTCACAAAACAAGACATGCAGGACAAGTAGCATACACAAGAACTATAGTCGAGGTGCCCTTCTGCACAACAGTAAAGCGCTAAAGAAATAAAACATGGATGCTACCAAATGTAAAAGATAGACTAACAACATTGTTCAGCTAGAACTGAAGAACTCATTGACCTACTAATCTCGGCACACCAAATATGTACGGTTCATGACCCAAATGTACAGACAATGTGTATTTTCCTCACCATAAAACCCAAGATAACCAATCAACAAAATGTGAAGATAAGACATTTCATGTGACACTGCGTAATTCTAAGAGCAACTTGTACTATACATTTAAGATGGTACCTGCTCAACCTAGCTGTTAGGCAATTCATGTAGCATACATTAAACAGATCATTTAACAGTAGCTTTCACATTAGACAATGTCCTTAGTCCTGCTTCCACTCTGAGTCAGTCAGTGTTTTCTCACAATATGAAGTTCACCAAATATGAGTGCATCGAATAGAACAGAATTGGAACCATTTGCCCTAATATTTTGTATTTTACTAGAGAAGCATTGTATGAAATAGCATTAGTTAAAACCCTAGCTGCTGTCATTTCAGACGCTATTTCGTGACGACCCCATTGAGGATGAACTCTGTATATAGTGTCTCCCCTTTCTATACAAGAGACAGCCTCTTACTCCCCCTTCCGAGTTCGCAGTTCAAAACAACTACAAACACTTGGGATTTCCAACGTTGCCCAGCTAGTAAATCCACCGATCACTCTGAATTAATTATCTCACAATGCCACTCTGTTATAAAATGACTGGAACTTAGGAATGTTGCATCTTGAATCTTGCCTACACAATAAAAACCTAGATCACAATCACCAGATCAGAACATAGTTCAGCCAGACAGAAATGGGCCACAGCTCTCCCAGGCTACACTGACTTCCTGTGCCCTTATAAAGAGTCTAAATAACTGTTCCACGCCACCAGAAAATGGAGGTGGAAACCCTCCCTTAGAACTCCCAATCTGATTGGACAGACACTCAAGGGGCTTGTGTTTCTTTCTAGGAGGGTTGGCTTTGTTTTGTGGAAGTGAGGCCGTGTGCAGCATGTAAACACGGGTCCTTTTCCACCGTGAGGTGGGCCGCTTCCTTGGACCTTCACTGCCCCACAAAGACTGGAGGAGCGTAAAACACAAATAAGCACATGCCTCCTCCGCAGTCCCCATTGCCAAATATAGTGTACAAACTGCCTCAGGGTAAAATGCATACTCAAACTTTCACCCTTTCGTCTACTTGCACATATTCAAATCCAACCATGATTCCCACTGCCCCTAAACCACTCAACCTGACTGAATGGTACAACCTCATTTTATTTCCTGCATACTACTGTATAACACCCACAAAATGGAACCACAAGCCTAAACGGCCAAAATAAGGGCTGTTCTGTGTTTTTAAATACAAAGCAAAAGTATTATAAAATGTGTATATTCAAGCAAGAGCCAATCACACATGGAAAGGAAGCAATGTAGCCACAAGGGGGTTTGCCAATTTGACAAAACACCGATGCAACATGCTACCACCATTAGTTACCACGTATTAGTATCCTCCATTTGGTGGATCGCGGATGTTGTATATACGCCGTTAACAACTGTGGAACAGCATGTATATCACATCCATAGCCCACAGCCCACATCCATACGGCATCTCCCCAAGGAACAAAACATGTAGTATGAGAGACGACTTAACCATGGAACATAACCTAGCACCCAGAGCTTTTACATCCACATAAATACTGTGTGCATTTTGAAATGCATTTCTTAATGTCGTAGAGCATCGTGGCATTGTGAATTAAGAGTGTGGTTAGACCGAGAGCTCTCAGTGATGGTTAGTGTGATCAAGGCGCTGAGGTTCAGGTTCTGGTATTAGCATAGCTAATCACTAAGGAATGTCCTTATGCAAACACAGAGCGTCCATATTACTATAAATGAGGATCAGCCAAACACAGAGCTCCACACTCTGTTCTGCTTGTCTACACATGTCTAACAAGGGGTGGGGAAGGGGCAAAACTCTGCACCTACAAGGTCTTCAAAACAGAGCCCAACCCACCAAAATATTTCTCACAAGTCATAATATCTAAAAGAACTTCTTGTGAGGTAAGGAGGTCACTGACGTAGTTATAAGTTAGTAGGTGCATTTATTATAGCGTGTGACTTAATACTGTTAAAGGACCAGCTCTGGTGTGAATGCTAAATGTACAGCCTCTGTAAAGGATTCAAGATATCAGAAACAATCCCTTGTGTCGTTCTGCAGGGGTTAACACACAGAAAAGAGTTTGCATTAAAGCTATAATTCCCCCCAACATCTTGATGCAATCACTCAGCCCCTATAGGTTTGAAAAGTGACTGCAAAAAGTTTGCCAGTTTCTCAGTGAAGAGCAGCGGTGATCAGCTTAAATTCAGTTACGACGTCTTCAATAATGACAACTTCTCACTGTTTAATAAATATCAAAACAGCCATAAAAAACAACAACATTGAAATCACTAACGCAGCATGATTTTATCAGTATGCTCGTTATCCTCCAAACCCTCATTTTGTAACGCTCTGTAATGACCCGTCACGCTCCAACTATTGCAATGTCAAAAGAAAGCCGTACGTGGGTGCTGTGGACAAATCTATAACAAGCTTGGAAAAAAAACAGAAAGCAGGAAAAGCTGTGTGTAGGTACGGTGCCTGTGGCCAAATCCCAATGTCCACATTCACGGACTCAAAGTATGTGGGGGCTTAAGGCTGTCCAACTGTCAAATCCTTAAAGTGCTTGAGGGCTCCCTCGCAGACATTCTGAGCCCTTTATGCACACTTTCCATAAGTCCACATTTCTGCAGACTTTGCCGAAGGGAAATGCCCACAATTCATAGTGCTCTGGCGTTAAACAAGAGGGGGAGGCGGGGGGGGGGGGGGGGGGGGGGGGGGGGGGAGATACTGAATATACTGACCTTTGCTGCTCACAATAAGCAGTTTGTCAACTTTGGTAGACTCATCAGCTCTCACTTCCTATGAAGTGCTGCCAGCTGAATATCTGTGGGTGTGGGGAGGATGCAGGAGAACCAGTAAGATGGCTCAATCCATTAAAGTGTCACTCCTGTATGGGGGAAAACCCTGTCACCTCCTCAAAGCTCTCTTAAAACGCTCCATTTCAACAAAGTGTTGCTGATTGGCCGGTTTACTCTAATATACACCTTACTAAAAAGCAGTAGGATGCATAAGCCTACTGTGTACATGCTCCTTTATACATCAGTTGGTTTGCAACCACCTAATGAGCACTATAGTGTTAGCAGGCATGTTCTGTTTCTACAGTCATATCCAAAAGGCCTTATCTGTTGCAGCTGTGTGTTTATTCCTCCATGAGACGATTTATTCAAACGCCAGTGATAAGAAAAAAAAATAAAAAACTTAACGACTTTATTGACTTAAATCGATCTGCACCTTGCTGTGTAAAATGGCACAATATATCGAAATGTGCGTGCTCATTGGTGGATAGACTCACGTTCACAAGTAATTTGCTGTGCGTAAGTCATCCAACTTTTGGGGTGGGGTGAGACTGACAACCTCAGTCGCCTCTCCCTGCATGTCATCGCTGTGTGTTTGAAATTGGTGAAAACAACAGTTCAATAACTGCTGGTTTACAGGTCGGCTCTGTGGGAGGCAAGTGTGGAATACATCCAATTGACTGTATTAAGTTAAAACTCTCTTACCCGACAATTCCTTCCGAGTAGTTCCTGACTTTCCACGGCGTGCCCGTGTAAGCATCGTTTCCTCCAGTGTTGGAGCTGCTGACACTGTTCAAGAGGCTAGAATTGAATCCGAAAGTGCTAGCTTTGTTGTCTCTTTTCCTTTTGTTGGGGTGTCCGTCCGTCAGCCACCTCGAAAGCACAGCGACCCCGCTGCCCTGCTGCTGCTGCTGCCCCCCGACGACGACACCGCCCCTGCCACCGGCTCGGTTGTTGTAGTTGCTATTGGATTCCAGTGGTATAAAGTCCCGCTGTGCCGTGATCGCTCTGTCCCCCATTGCGGACAAGATGCCCTGAGTCCTGGCTTCACCTCCGCCGGTGTTTGAGTCAAGTGTCCCGTTCCTGCCGGCGAGGACGGCTCCCGACGCCCCGTTGACGATCGCCTTGAGGCTCGACGTGCTCTGAGATCCGGTGGTGTAGCTGTTATTTACGTGCAAGTAGCCGAGCCCCTGGGTCGTCTCCCAAATCTGCATCCACAGGTTGTTCGCGGGTCCACGTTGTTCTGGTTGAAACCAGGCGATTCTTGGATCCATCAAACGACGCTGTAGGCCCCCTCAACCCCCCGCCGCCCCACCGAGCAGTGCTCAGCTTGCGTGCAGCTAGCCAGGTCGCTAGCTAACGTTAGCTAACGTTAGCCTGCTAGCCTCGTTATAGCTGCCGCTAGCTGAGGTGCTCCGCTGCCCGTTACTTCTAGAATGTGTGATAAATAAATAACCTTCCTTAGTGACGCCGATACACGGTTGTCAACCGAAAGTATCCACAGGAAATAAAACGAGACTGAGCCAAGTGTTAAAAAATGGTAGCTCAAGCCAAAGTTGGTGTTGGAGACCGTAGAAACGTGCAGCTGCTGCTTGTCGAAGTGCCTCTCTGACCCTTTCCCCTGATCGTGGGTCCGTCAATGGCGAAGTGTACAGTGCTACCACGCATGTGCGGAGCGAGTAAAAAAGGGGGCGGGGCGTAGTTACGCAACAGACAACTGCTTTTTGTTACATAACATCTGATGCATTACTCCCTCATCAAAAGGAAATGGACACGGTGTTTAAAGTACTACAACGTGAACCCGTTTTACGTTTTTTCATAATACTACTTCAAGCCGCACATATTTTTGACTGTTAACACTACTGAATTCAACATATGCTATGATTGTGCACGTTTTTAGGGTGCATTTGAGACAAAACTCCCATGATGTAAATATACACTGCATATAATACTAGGTTAAAACGATTGCAGGTAACTAGTGGCATTACACAATTCTAATAGGGCTATAACAATGATTTAGTCACTATCAACAAATCGGTCAATAATTCATATTATCTCATAATTTCCCAAGGGGACACATTGTTTTTTCCGTCCACCAGTCTAAAACCTAAAGATATTTCATACAGTGATGGCAAAAAGAAGCTAATAAAGAAAAAGAAAATAATTTTCCTGTCGATCTGCTTCATTGATCAATCATATTATCGCCACAGCACTAATTCTAAATATATACCCATGTTACAAACACTTAAGGAAATGCTAAAAAAAGATCAGTATTTTTTTCAAAAAAGCCTTTATTCACAGCCTGATGACATAATCGCCCTCAAATTGATCTTGAAATTGTTCTTAATTACATGCAATTTGATCCCTGAACAGGTGTGGGAATGCAGAGAAGCTGTGCCTGGTGCTATCACACAGTTTATTGACATTTTCATTTAAATTAAATGGCATTTGTGGGTGCAAGTCACCATACAATCTTTACCACTTACTGCCTGAAAGAAAGCTAATGAGTCGACTTTTTCAGCTACTCGAAGCATGATAAACTATGGATCTGGTGCAAAATAGACGGCATTATCCTGGATTTACATATTTCAAACCTGCACAGTTGTAGAAAAGTAATCTCAGTTATTGGTATTAGTAAAACCGAATGTATTTTACAACAAGAATACTTGCAGTAGAAAGTAGAAAGGCTGTCTTAGTGACTTGCAGACAGAGGAAGTCACAAAAATACCACGCCAAAAGTCACCACTGTGCAATTAATGCAACAGATGGGAAGTGAAGGGACCTCAGAGTGGCTGAGATAAAGAATATGTGCATATTTCTTAAGGCTAATACGCCTGTACTAATAGATTTAATGTTATCACAACCTTGGCAGTGAACATGGCGAACCCTTTCAGCTTAGTAGGTTACTGAAATGACAGTAATTTTTTGGTGTTTAGCTTTAAACAAGCCAATTTCTTTCCCAACATAATTATGATTCTATGACACAATATCCATAACACAAAAATCTTCTCTTTGTCACTACATAGCTGACATTACAATCCTTCCTTTAACGAGCCTGTAATGTACAATAGCTTTACCTCCCACTTCTTGAAGTAGAACTGAAAACTAATGAAAATCAATGTTTGGCCAAATGAAACCGTGAGACAAAATCAAGGGCACATATATCGAAACCGTGTGACAGCTCTACACGGCTGAATAAAAATGTCACTGAGGTACATTACATTATGCAAATTCAAGTTTGACAACCATTTTGGGTAAAGACTCTTTACTGCAGTAGTTGCAGTAACTACTAACTAATATCTGATTTTCTACAGATCTTCCTCAAAAACAAATACAACTTCACATCAAGTATAACAGTAAATCATTATTTAGAGAATATAAACTTTGAAAACCAAGCAAAAACAAATGGTATACTACCAAGATAAAATAAATACTTGATGGTTTCACAACCACGTTCTGTTTCATTCTCTGCTCCTGTTAGCGCATCCGTCCAAACCAAACGGGTACAACTTTAACATGTCTAATTGTTATTTTTTCACCACCTTCTCCAGATAACCAATGAATCTTCTCAGGTTGACTTTGATGTTGTCTAGCACACACAGCTGTTGGGGGCTGTACTTGCCTCTTCCTTCTTTACGAATCTAGAAGAAAAAATAAATAAATAATTATTTAAAATGTAAAAATCTCATACATTTTCATAAAACAAGGGAACACATGCACTGAAGTATTATGGTTGATAAAAATCCATGAAGCCACTGTAGGCAATACAAGACGGAGAAACAATGATGTTTGGCAGTGGAAGAGGGATGGGTTATCTTGAAAACGCATTTAGGAATTGTGAAAAACAGAACCTGTGGTTCAGTAGAAAGAAATAAGCCTCTGGTACCTTGGCCTTGAACACCGGCTGAAGTGCCTTCAGTGCTGGTAGTAACTGGATGTGTTTGCAAGCTGTCTCTGCCTCGTCTCCATCTGCAAAAACATCAAACAAGGCGTCCAGGGCTTCTCCGTTCACAACCAGGTTGGCGTCCTTTGTGGCAACTTGAAGTAAGGCGTTTCCAATCATCTGTGGGAGCAGAGTTTTCTTAGAGGTAGAACAAATATTCCAAGAGAAGAAAAGGAGAGAAAGAGTTTACCTGAAGGGTTTCAGCAGTGCCCTTCTCTTTGGCTAATGTGCTGCCAGTGATGCCCAAAATGGCGACGGCGTTGACTCTCACACTGACCACATTGCAGCGGGTGGCAGCTTCGCTCAGACTCATCAGCTGCGGGGGGGTCATACACTGACAAAAACAAAACCAACCACACACGGTCAACAGGGTTTAGTGCCAACTGGCAGTAGGAACAAAGTCTAGCTTCTATGTTGCCTCTGTATTTATTCAGTCAACGCTGTCAACAAGCACTGATATAGGTTTAAAAGGGCCTATTCAGTTTTCAGTTTTCTTGTCATGTCTGTAGCCTGTTAAAACAGTTGTATAATGTGCTCTCTCTAAAAAGAAAATAACCCCTGGTGATGTCATCAGGGTCATTTCAGCTTGGGTGTCATCACGAACGACAGGTGTGCTGTTTAAAAGGTGTGCACATTTACCGGACATGATAAGTCTAACTAATGCCGTGTTCACACAAAAAGAGTTGCGAAATATTCGCGCGACCAGATTACATGTTAAGTCAATGCACAGACGCGAATGGTTGCGAAAAAGCTTTTTTGCCTTTTCGCTGGCGTTGAAATATTTCAACTCCAGAGAATAATTCGCCCGACGAAATGCGAAAGCCAATCGGCGTTGAGAAGCTCCGCCCGGCATCACCGCCGTCCTGCCGTTACTGAAGCAAACTGCTGGTCCGCTGAAGGAGCGCTAGAAGCTGCTTCATTCAGACCCTCGTCCTGGAGGAGTCGGAGCTGTGTGCAACTACGGATAATAATATGAATCCAGACACGGGGGCGTTTGATGTTCCGACGTGTGTGGGAATTCCTCAACAAGTATAAAGCAGAACTAGTGGTTATTTAAATGGTGAATGGCGGAAATGGTAAATGTTTTCACAGAGTAGAGCCACGGAGATAAGCCCCACACCCTTTCCGCAGCGAATGGTTGAATTAACCACATGAAGTCGAGCGAGTAAAGTCGAGCGAGTAAACTCGGGCGAAAAAGTGTTGCGAAAATTCGCAAACTCTTTTGGTTTAAACACGGCATAAGGATGCTATTGAGTTGCATTATGGGAAATGTAGGACACCGCATTTTGTCTACTAGACCCATACAAGGGACTAAAATCTGCCGCAGAGATGTGGTCCATTCTTTTTCATTTAATTCCTCTTTATTTATTCTGTCACTTGTGAGAAATGCAACTTTCCGGAAGTGCAATACCAGATTGCTGGAGTAACCCTTAAAAATGACCCGTAAATGAAAATGTTCCAAATCACTAAGAGAAAACACTGAAGCTGCGGAGCATTTTGTACCTGGGGGATATTTTTGGAGGCAATCATCTGTAAGAGAGACCGCATGGCGCTTATGACGGCCTCCAGGAACTCCTCGTCTTTGGGTATCTCTGAAACATACGAAAGTAAATTGACCTTACTAAACAGATGTATTACATGCTTCAATGTTGCAACTCTTTACTGCTGCCAGATTGCTCTAGGAATACACATTCATTCGTCTGCTGTGATAATATTGTGGTTTTCACTTTTTTTACAGTTTTGCCTCAAAGTTGTATTTTTGACCTAAATGGATATACGTGTTTCAGTGAAAATTAAATGTGCTGTATTATAAGTGATAAATGTGAGACCTGCTGCACCAAAAACCAGCGTGGAAAGATGCTGTGCTGCTGCCTGCAGGGCTGCCGCTCCTCCCAGAGACTCTGCGTCCATGGTGGAGAGGATGCTATGGAGGCACGTCAGTGCCCGGGACTGCACCCGCTGTATCCTTAAGAAAAGCAGAAAAGATGCCGTTTGTCCAAAGAGTTATTGCTAGAAACAAATATCTGCATATCAATGCAGAATAAGTAGGGAATGGGAGAAGATGTTGGTATCGGAGCCGTTCTGGTTTCTTTTGAGCGGGCTTTTGTTGCATGCATGTAAACCGTGTGGAGAGCAGGAGGCGGAACCCTTCGGTCCAAATGCAATCTTGGAACCAATCGGCTGTCGTCTGATAACAATTTAGCGTTTTTTTCTGCATTGAAACATGAAACAATCTGATTGTAGTTGTCGTCTCACAACTCAAACTCAATTCTCACGTCTCAAGTTGCTTATCGGAGTGTAATAAATGACTGTCGCACAGGAGAGGCAGTCCTGAAACATTGGACGTTGACCCCCAGAGGCTAAAGTAAGGATGAGAAGTGAGAGGATTACTTTTTTATCAGGCCTCTCCAGGAGGGAATCTGTTGGCACACATCCATAGCTTCCTTCCTGGGCATCTCAGTCCTTTTGAGGACCTTGAATCAAGAAAAAGAAGATATTACTACAATCATGATTATACCATTTAGTGTGGTTTCATATAAGGTAATTTGATCTGTTCAGGGAGAAGATGGGTGCGGTTCGTCACATAGTTGGAACCATATTTCAGGGGTTTTGGACAAAATGACAATTTAATTACATTCACATGCTTGTCTAAACATTCTGACGCAATGTGTTAATGATGAAGCAGAAAGGTATTTGCCTTTTCTGGGATGCTGTGGTTGATCAAGGCCTCGTGCACCTCAGCTGACAAACACAGTGGAGACATAAGATTGGACACGCCATCACACAGGCCATCCGGACCCATGTCGCTTTCGTCACTGCTCGACTCCTCCTCCCACTCGTCGTCAGAAGGGTCTTAAAAGGCACATATACAAATAATTGATCGAGGAGATAATAAACAAATGCCACCAATGCTGCAGGATGACAAAGGGCATTTATGCACTCAAATTAATGAATTTAGTATATTTATTGTTATAATAGCCTTTCCGATGTGCGCATACATCTGTAACAATAAATAATGTTGATGAAAAGTGCCCGGGGTCAGCACTGCTGTCCATGTCCACAAAACTCACCGTCAGAGCAGCACATGTTGACGATGATCTCTAAGGACGTTTGCTGGGCTGTCAGCAAGGCCACTGCCTCCTTCAGCTCCTCCTTGTCCCTCTGGACAAAAACAAGCGGCCATGTGAGTCAACATCCTACCAAAGCGATGACTGTTAGCACTGTTATCACACGTCTGAGTTCAGCAGCCCGACGCAAAGCGGAGATTTATTACTACAGACATACTCAGGCATGTGTGTACTTTTTGAACTATGACTGGAACCCGCTTCGATGTCGCCACTTAAGCAGAACCTATCGATTCAGTTTGGGTTTGTTTCGCAGTGTCGGGACGGAGAATTACATCCTGTAATTGTCTTCTTACACTGCTTCACCAGAAAGACAAAAGCTTAAATCGAGATAACCCTCATTGCGTAACCTACAAATATTACTGGGGATTTTTGGGAACGTCGACATGAATGTCACCCGCAATCCTGGGGCTCTCGTTGTGACTGAGATGAGAGGGACAGCTCTGTCTCGCCGAGGTCAGGTCTGGGGATTGTCAGCGTGCTGGAAGCCAGTAGCTGGTCCCCAGTTGAACCTTGCCGAGTGTCCACAATTGTCTCCACCGAACCAGACAGTTTGTCTGCTCAGTCAGTCTGGCTCGCACTCCAGGATGATTCATACACCAGCATTTCAACGAGCATTAAGTCCGACAAAATGCATTACCGGGTCGCTTAATCGGCATAAAAACAGACGGCCATACACGTCACGTCATAAGATTGACAACGTTATAGCTGAGGGCAAACGTCTTATCTGCAAGAGCCTCGGCAGTCCCTTTTGTTAATTACGCAATTGATATAGTTCTTAAACGTTAACTGGGGAGACACTGCATTTCATTTAGAGCTCTAAAGTGGCCTAATTTTCTCCTTGAAAAGATCTGGTCTCATATATATATATATATATGTATATATATATATATATATATATATATATATATATATATATACACTAGGGCTGCAACAACGATAAAAATTGTTTAGCAAGTGTTGGCAACGAATTTCATTATCGATTCATTGTGTCGCGCGATTATTACGCCGGGCAATAAGTCGCGGAGGAAAAAAAAGAGCGGAGCAGTGTAACTGGCCGGCCAGCGTTTCTGAGATTGGAGTGAGACGCGAGAAAAGCTGAGGTTGTGATTTTCTCAAAAATAGAAGATCTTTGACGAGTCGAGTCTTGGCCAATGAGCGTCTTTGTGTTCCTCAAACTTGTTTTTAATGGAAACTAGTCAGCTTGCTATCACGCTAGCTAACGTGTTTGGGTTGTGTATTGTCGTTAAAGTTACTTTATGTTCCGTTACAGTTCAGTCTTGCTTGTAAAAAAACGTAACGTGATGAAACATGCCGTCACCCCCCGGTCTGGTTCAGATCACGCTCTCACTCGTTAATGTTAAACCGGCTCACCGGCGGATCTGGCTGCAGTTTTTTTTTTTTTACTCAAAGTAGAATGAAGCAAATCACGTAGTTGGGCTTAGCCAACAACGTGACGTCGTGGTCATAAGAGACCCAGAATGAAAGAGTTTAAGGAAGAGGACGCTCTATATGGAGCAGTACAGCTTCCCTCTATCCCAGTATTTCATACATATTGATAAAGCAGGGCATGTAAATGCAGCCTCTGGAGGGATCAATTACAGTAAAAAGGACTCACGTTTGGCAGATGTAAAGCATACATGTGTATGTTTTTAGTGTTAGTCCATTTTATTGTTTTAATTAACAGCTCAGGGATGTTCAAGGAGCAACCTGTTTGTGCACTTTCTGAAGATGTTTTGCACTGTCACTTCTGTTTTTGAATAAAGGGTTGGAAATGAACGTTTTTTTTGATAAAAAAAAATGTTGTATCCGATTCATCGATTAATCGATTATTAAAATAATCGTTAGTTGCAGCCCTAATATATACACAACTTATAAGAGATGGTGAGAGTTTGACACAAAAAAGGAGTCAAAATCAAAAGCACACTTTCTTCTTCTTGTTTGGAGTGAATTGCCTAAGGTATAATAGGACTATATGGTAATCGGCTTGTGATGCACACAGCGACGAAAAATACATAAAAAAATAAATAAAAATAACTCAACAGCAAACAGTCTCTTTCCTCGAATAATGATCAGATGACTCAAATAATCCGGACCTTGGTGTGACCTGTTTCATGACATTGCTGTTGAGTTTTTCAAATTTCATTTTTTTGGCACTTTTGTGGCCGAGTGCCATATTGTTCCATTATAATTGAGAGAAGGCAGACATCTTTACATTCACTTACAGTTATGCTGACACCCGGTTAGAATCAGCTTAAATCAGTTTATCAATTTATGTATGTTTTGTTATTCATTGTCTTTCACACTTGATTGAGACCGAGTCTTCACACTTGTGGACATTTGTGAATAGTGCTGTTAATGAGTAAGTGCAAGATGATGTTATTCTTTGCAGTTCAAAATCTCTCTGACGAAAGTGATTTACTGCATTCAACTTGTATGAACAGAGGGGCTCACAGCCTGATGTTTGTTTAAAGAGGAACAGCAACATTTAGAGTGCTTAATGATAGACGCCACTTACAGGCAAAAGGTCAGAGAAGTCGTTATCAACTCTTGCAGCCTTTCCATTCCTGTTACGTTTCGGTGCTTCCTCCTCCTCGTCCATCTCCGCCACAGCGAGCTCTCCTGCAGCCTGGTCTTCTTCGCCTGCCGCAGCCGGTGTGTTTCTGTGACGGACCTCTTCTGCTTGTCTGAGTTCAGGTACCAGTGTACCGGTGTCAAGATCCAGGCACTGTGACAAGGTGGCCACCACGGCGTTGAGGGTCTGGGCCTGACGGGCAGCGGGCAAACTGCCCTTCATGTTCCACAATGTCCCTGGAGGGGCACAGCAGGCAGAGTTAGAGCTGAGGAAGCACTACTAAAACATATTACAGGCAGCTTCGGTCCGCAGAAGTCTTTCAACTTGTGTCAGTTTTGAAGAATGTATTTTTGTGTGTAAAAGAACAAAAGAGACAAACTGTACCTGCAGCCAATGTCCTGAGGAGTGTGTGCGCCATGTCTGGCTGAGATGTCAGCAACACGCTCTCCATGACTCCAAGCACTGCAGCGTTCAAGCTGCAGAGCAGCTCTGGGTTATCCTCAGTCACAGTGTGCAAACAGTGCGCTGCCCGAACACAAAGAGGAGAGACATACAAACACTTGAGGAACCCAAATAGTTACACACACACACACACACACACACACCTTCATAAAATCAAATTATGAACACAAATTAAGAGCATGTTAATTAGCCCTACCAGCAGATATGGCCAGTTCCATGTTCTGTGGGTGTCTCTCCAAACACTGGACAACCAAATCCAGAAGACCCACTTTGTTGAACACAGACAGCGACTGACTGCTGCTCTCACTGAAAGGACACCACAAACACGACAGTCAGACGGAGAAGAGGCAAATGCACACGGAAAGACATCATGCAGCGTCTTTGCATGACTGAATAAGTGGCACTTACAGTGTCAAACTGTAAGATAAACTAAGAGCAACATTTTCTGGATGGACAAAAAAAATCTAACTGGGGTGAAGTGTAAAATGATGGCGCAATAGACACCTATTTAGCTAACTGACTGGTGACACGGGGCAGCTCTCAAAGAACACTGCTGTCGACCAGCTTGCACAACCTCTTGGCTTACCATAGATTCCACAATAGGTTCACGGCCTCGTTGGCTACATCCTCCACTGCATTCTTCTGGTCTTTCATCGCCACCGCAGCGCTCTCAAAACCAGCACAGCTCTGAAAGGAAAACAACAGCGAGTTGCAGATAAACAACGACAACAAAGCCATGAGTGAAACAGGTACAAACTTTGGCATCATCCATCTGAAAAATGTGTTGACTCTATATCATGAAAATACATCTGAAAAGGTGGGTGACTTGAAATGAATTCAGTCCAATGTAGTTTGTTTCAAGGAATCTATTGGCCTCACACATAGGTCAACAGTGAGAAGGCAATTTTTTGTGTGGGGGCAGAGATTGTCACCAATTGTGACTGGCTTTGCCCTGGAATTAAAACAGAGTTACTGAGGATATGGTCGCATGCTGTAACAGCTGCTGATGAGGAGGAACTGAAGTGATGGGGTGAGCTAAAAGCGGCGGGCGAGTCTCACCTCTTTAAGCAGTGCTGTCAGAGGAGTCATGACGTCATGCTTCACCATGTCCTCGCACGCATCCTGACCTCCGCATGCACTCAGATTCCTGTCAGGGAGAGACACACACTCATCGTTCAGTCGGAGGATGATTCGCTGTTGAAGATGCTGTTTGTGTTTGTGCTTGTGTAAGTAAGGGGCGAGCCTGGAGGAGGGAGGGGGGGCTGTGAGCGACTGTCTCATTTTCATGTCTAGTACATGCATAAACCCTGGGTTAAGGTGTACTGGAGGGCGATAGTATATACCATATTGTATAACTGTATCTAACATTTAATAAGAAAGTATTAACAGGAATCATCAAATCACACACACAAAAAAACAGCACTTTCTTTTTTTCATACAGCAAAACGTGGAAGAAACATGGCAAATGCATTTGAAAGTATTTATAAGTATATATGAGCCTTTCCATGGTAATAACCCTCCGGACCACAGACAGCATCACTTACATAATTGTGTCCACTCAGTAGCTCCAGGTTGGCACAACAACCTACAAATTATACAAACTAGTCCAGCTGTATTTTGGTCCAAGTGGGCCTGGTCTCAGTGAGGGTTTCTACTTGTATTCTCTGGCCATTCCCAAGTCTGAAACACATAGTCCCTCTACGAGAAACTTGCTAGATATGGTTTTCAGATTTTAAATTGCTTTGATATGTTTTTTTAAGTTTGGATAACTCCAAAAACTAAAACGGATGCTCATGAAATATCCAAATAAAAAGGAACTTGTATCTGTTTTATGCTGATTGGTGAGGTGGGCTGTAGGCTAAATCGTATGTATTATGGCCATAGCTGCAACTGATTAACTGTTTAGTTGTGTCGTGTGATTGAAACCGATTGTTTTGTCGTTTTGATATTTCTTAATGTTGAGTCTGGACTCCCAGGAGGCAAAAGGGAAACGAGCTGCAATACCATTTGCAGCCACAGCAAAGTGCCTATGGGCTGATGGCGCTGTTTCGTCATTTAAGATACTGGCCGGGGAGATTCCATCTGTTATGATCTCGCTTTCCCAGGAGGCTGACCGGTTGATAGTTACAGGTCTGCAAACAACAACTACGTCCCTTCCAGGAGCTGTATGTAGTTGCCACAAGTTATTGCGGGCCCCGTTTCCCAAACGACTAGACCTAGTCCTGCTCGTGGTTTTTGCTGGTGGACGTCCACGCCGGCTCACCTGAGCGCCCCGGCGGCAGTCTCCCTGACGGCCAGACTCTTGTCCAGCAGCATGGGCCCGAGGCGCCTGACGGCATCCCTCTGGAGGAATCCTGGGATAGTCTGACTCTGCTGCACCACCCGAGAAATGCTGGCACACGCAAACTCTCGCACATCGGCGCTGGGACTCTGCAACTGTGGAAGCACATACAAAACACGTAACTATGCAAATTGACCTGTTTTAGAATGATGATATATAACTGTATCCAGCTCTCGTAATAATAACATATATAAAAGCACAACACAAGTTCATTTAGTTACTGAAATCACACATTCAAATGAATCCACTGATAAAAAAATAGCACCAATAAATAATATCCCCGTTTGAGGAGTGTACATGCCTATCCACCACGCAAGGATGTATAACATAACAGCAGAGGGTTATTTTAGCTACATTCTAATGACCCTACTTTCTCCAGCAACTCCGCAGCTGGACAGCTGTCCTCTCCGTGGTCTTCTTCCTCGGCGTCCTCTTCCTTCACAGCATTCGCCGGCAATCCGACTGCGTTGAACTGCGGACGTTTAAACTTAGTAGTTTTACTTTTACCCATTTTCAGCCCTTATTTAAAGTGCAAACTGCGCATGCAACGTGGTTATTTGTCTTCTTTTCAACTTGTACACTCAGACTTCGCGACCAAAACACACGTTTAAGCTCCAGCCGAGTTGGAGGCCATGTGGAAAATTGTTCTCTGCCGTAAAGTGGTCGTTGATAGCAGAAACAAGAAAAGCTGTCGCAAAACCATGGGGACGCAAAAACGCAAACGTAAAGCCATATTGAGAAATTGGTCTTTTATAAACAGCAAATAAACCAGAGACAGATGTTTTACGTGTAATGAAACAAAATGAGACCGTTCTTACAACTCAAGTATTTATTTGGTAAATAATGTTAAAAAATAGAAACATTTCATTAAAATACATGCTCAACATCGGAAACAGAAATAAACAGATCTGAGCTCATCTTCAATCATGACATCAGCAGAGTGACACAATTAAAAGACTTGTGGTTACTGGATATTCGGTCGAGGCTTGAGAATAAGTTTCCCCGTCTGTGAAAAGACAAACATAACAAAAAAAAAGTTATCTTTACAAAAATACAAAGTTGTCGCAAACTACGAGTCATTAACATCAAAGAGATTTGTCAACTCACATCGTCACATGACATGTTGTATTCTGCTAAAACTGTTCGACAGCGGGCAGCAATACTGAAGGTGCAAATGTCAAAGAGCTCAACTCGGACAGACAAAAATGTGAACAATGATGAATTAGTTATTAAAGTGCCCATTAGACAAACCCTTCCTGTATGCTCCACTTCATATAAATTGCAACAGACAAAAGGATACATTGATGGTGCCACAACTCGTTTGTGTATCCCAGCAAAGAAGAGAGCTATAAGAGTAATGCAGCTGATGGTGAAGAAGGGATGATTCCACAGTGATGAAAAGAAAGAAACCTGCAGAACCAGAAGAACACAGCAATGTGCATCTTCAAGTCAATAACACAACTTTCACTTTGACAGATCTTATTTATAGTCGGTTTAGGAAATCAAAGTTAAGTGGAATGAAACATGTTTTAACAATGTATTGGGTCCCTTGAGACATTTGGTTATAAACAGTGGCTAATTTCAAAGAGGAGAAAAAAAAAAGACATTTTGTGGACATTGCAGATGTTCTGACAAAGGTTTTTGACATGACAAACAGAACAGCACATAGACACAGGAACAATGGCAATTGATCTACCCTAAAGACTTAAAGTTAGTAAGTGATTAAGTTACCTTTAAGCCATGGAATTTTCAAAAAAATGTCCTATCTAGTTGAGGAAATGTTCCTTAGTTTTTGAGGAGGAACACATTGCCTAGCTCCCTTAGCCACATTTCAAATGTAGGAACCTCTTAAGATTCAGAATTGCAGCAGTGGCATTCTGGCTGTCAGTGTTAAAAGTAGCCTGAGCGTTATACCTAGTCTCTTCACTCTACCTATTTACACAGTCACAAACAGTGCAGTAAGTGATGCTCGATTCCATTTCCTGTTAAAAGCCATAGCAAAAAAATTGCTTATGAACCTCAATATGATTTTGACCTCTGACATGAGAAATATTGAAAAAACAATGTTCGAAATGACACATTTTAAGTTAAATTTGTGAGTCTGAGCATGTCTGTCTTTAAAGGGATCCCTTCACATTTTTCCTGTCATCCTTATCGGGTAAAGGAATAGCATAAAATATTGCCACAGCATTCTGTTTTATGAACCCTCATCTTGATATGGTTGGGGCAAGAAAAACAGCTCCAATCAAAACTCTTGGATGCTTTCATTAGATGTTTACTTCTGCTGTAGAGGAATTCACCTGAAGACAGGATTGGTTTTGCTGGGATATAATTCACAGCTGTAACCCTTAGTTTTCAGAGTTGATGTCAATGGCCGAACAAAACAAAAAAAGAAAGAAAAAATGGTGAACTGGTGATCATTTATTGTCTCAATGCTGTAATTCCTATGTTAGGAAGATACTCCTCATGTTTATAGCTGCTGGCTATATTGTCATTGTAAGGCTCAATAATAAGAGCACTATGTGTATTCGCTTTGCCCCCCCCCCCCCTTAAAGCCAGAAATGGCACACTAATCATACTGACCTTCTGTGTGTCCGGGTCTATTAACCAGTTCCACGCCCCAGTAGCCGTACAAACAGACACCACTATCAAAATCACTGAAACCAGAATGACATGCATGTTAACAACACAAAACATGATCCACCAAATCATTATATTGAATAAGTCTCAATACTGTTTGTCATACAAGTCTGTATTCAACCACCAGCAACAGTGACTTACTTCTCCACCTGCCTGTTGCAGGTTGCAAACAGGAGACGTACTCTGTCAATCTTCTCTCAAAGGCCTTCAGGTCTGAAACAAATACATGGGCACAATTAAAGCTAGTTAAACACTGTATGTGAACTTAACAGCCTGGTGGTTTAACCTAGCATCATCCTTGTGATTTACACTGAATATGCCTGTTATATATATATATACCCAAAACGATTGCGATCGTTTAAATGAATGAACAGAATAAAGGAAAACTTAGTGTGAGCCATACAAGCTGCTGTATTATTGAGTTAGCAAAAATGCTAAGTGTCGTTAGAGGACTAGCCAGCTAACTCAACGTTTTAGCTAACTTTGTAATCTCCTCTTAAGACACGAGTGCTTGATTGTTCTGGTGATTATAGATCTGAGGCTAAAACATGTGGTCGTTTATTTTATGTCTTAGTTACCTTCGGCCTGTTCCAGGGAGTTCATATCTGAGCCTTGTCCCAGCAGCCTGCTGTTGGGCGACTGCCGTCAATCGAGCCGTTGTTTTATGGTACGGGTGCTCGGAGCGGCCAAAAAGGACGAAGAAAGACCGTAGTTTATATTTCAACAAGATTGGTCTCCCATTTGATAAAATAAGTAAACAACGAGGATGTATTGTACAGTATGTCACATAACATTATTCTACTGTCAGTTGTGGCCTTATTTATTTTATTATTTATTTGTTTATGTAAAATTACATTTTATTCTCCAAACAAGGGGCTCCATTTTTCCTAAAAATTAAATAGCGTTAATCAGCATGTCTTCTCTTTTCGAATCGTGTTAGCACTACAAATGGACCTCAGGTAAACTCACCTCCTTTGTACGAACTTTGCAAGGGAAGGGAAGAGGTAGAGGAAGAAGATGAGGAAAAGAAAAAAAGAGGGGGACCAGGGACAACATCACTTGTGATGTGGATGTGGTGATGTAGCCTTAAAGTGGGAAACAAAAGCATCCTCCGTCCCTTACAATAAAAAATGTTTTAACCAAAAAATACTCTTTTTTTGGTTTCAATTAGTTTACAGCACCATATTGTATTACTGTACTGTAATCCCACCTTTCTTTGTGTTTTTTAATTACATTTATTTAAAGTAAAAGTACTTCCACTTGAATATTCTAGTACTCTTTCTGTCCCTGATGATATGAAGCCTCATTTCAGCACAAACTGTGGTACATTCAGTGAACACATGATGGCAGTATATTCACTATATATATTTACCACACACTTATTTGGGGAATAATCTCTAACAGACATAATTTGTTGATGAAAATTATGTCGTGCACCAAAAGTGCACTTTGCATTTTGTTTGCAATTCTGCAACAGACTTCTTGCAAAACACTATACACACTGTTTCTTAATAACTTACTGTATTGATTTAATAAAAAAAAACTTTAAACGCGAATCGTCACATACAGATCAATGTGTCCTCTACATTTACAGTAACCCATTCTGAACAAATATATACAACTTTTTTTTTTAAATCATTGCAGTACAGTACAGGAATCAATACAATATGTTTCTGTAACTTCACACAAACAAAATACAATTACAGTGCTATGATAAATTAATAAAATAGTAGTGTAAGGAATGGTGAATGACTTTGGTTTCTCACCCTGTTTCGGTCTGGCCACATCACAAGTAACGTCATCCCTGGTCTCCATCTGTTCTTGTCTTCGTCCTCTTCCTTCTTCCTCTTACGACCATGTTTGCACAGTTCCCCCAGAAGAAGTGAGCTCCACTGAAGTCTGTTTGAAGTGCTACATTTAAAAAGTTATACAAAGTACTAAAGAAATCAAGTACATTCAAATAGTTCACATGTTCGTCATTTTGTTGCAAAAATACCAATTCTGAAAAAGGATTGTGAGGTTGAAATGGCAGAGTTTCATTTTGACATACAAGTGTTGTGTCTTATTTGGCTTGTGTTGACGCAATCGCAAAAATACAAACTGTAAAGGTACAACAATGCTTTCCATAACACCGCCTCACAGTCATGTGATCCTTATTGTGATTGCATTGTTTTGCATTTGTTGTACTGTCCACTTAGTGCCAGACCAGAGTCTGGTAATCTCACTTCTTTCTAACTCCACAACCCCCAGTTGTTTATTTTTCACTCGTATCGCCCAAAATATGCAAACAGACCAATGTGTACAATCAGCATATTATTTAAGACATCGCTTAGCATTTCTGGAAGGTCGATGATTAAAGTTTCTCAATGTCTTGACGCACCTGACCTGATTTGCAAGTTAGTCAAACAGAAAGAATGAGATTCCTTGAGGGTGTGTTTGCTGTGAGAGGTTGTGTGATGACACTGTTGACAACATGGTATTTATCTTTTTCTGTTGTTTGTAAATTTCCTTTGACTCACTTTTGGGCAGGTCTAGAGAACAAAGCAGCAAAAGGACATGAATTTCCTCTTATATCAGACTCAAGGGACTTCAAAGACCAGAGCGGGGACTTTTCTGGAGCGGGGGAGCTTTTGCTTTGTCATCTAAAAGTTTTACAGCCCTTTTCAAACACAATGAAGAGGACAATTTTGTTCAGTGTTTTCCGAGAAATTCTGTGGTTATTTGGGACAAACAATCTTTTGTGTGGGCATGTTGATGCATTTTTCTTTTTTTATATATTCAGATTACTATCTGTGGTCACCAGGTTTGTGTAAATAGGTCCCATTTGAAGTGTGTTCTTTGTTACATTGGAACAGCAATTCTGACATAGATGAACAACCATAACATAATCAAATATATTTGGTAAACCTCAGTATGATATCAATTCTAATTAGTTACATTGTTTTTTGTGAACTCAGTGAAGCATTAATCTGTGAGAGGACTCACTTCACCACTAGAGGTCTATGCTTTCCTCTTAAACGCGGTGAGGTCAAAGAGTGGATAAGAGCCAGAAAAAGGGAACGAGGCTCAGAAATTGAAAAAAAAGAGCAAAATATCGTATTATTTTGTATGCACTTTGTTAGAACTTAATTGTGGTTAAAATGAGTTTGCACATCTGTCAGTTTTAGTAGCCGTACCTTTTTTTTAACTAACCTCAGGCAGGTTACAGTGAATGGGCCAGCAGATCTCTGTTTTCCTCAAGGTAATTTAGAGAGGTCACACGTCCTCCAGTGGGGATCGAACATGTGATCTGCCAGCGATGGTATCAACAACCAATCCTCTCTTTCACCAGCTGACATTAGGTGATGATGCTGCTGCTGATTCCCTTCTTGTCCTCTGATCCTGATCTCTGTGTTTCCTCAGGCCTTTCTGTGGGTTTTCTGTGTATCTTCCTACGTGTCTCCTTGTGTGTCTCCCTGTGTGTCTGTATCCATGTGTGTCTCCTGATTCTGTCGGTTTCTCTGTGTGTGTGTGTGTGTGGGGGGGGGGGGGGGGGCTTCTCCTGACCTCTGACAGCTGCCACACCTGAGTCGCATCATCTAATCAATTGCTCCAGGGTATAAACCCTGACTTTCCTCCCAGTCCTCGCCAGATGGTTCCGTCTTCGAACGTGAGCGGCGGTCTCAGGCCTTAGAAATGTTTGTGAAGTTTTGTGTTTTTTTGGTATCTGAGTTTAAGCTCTGTTTTCCTTGTGCTAAAATTAATCTCTGCCTGCCTGCCTGCTCGCTCTCAGCCGTCAAACCCAGCTCCTCGTTCCTGTCAATTCAGCCTCTGGACCAGCCCCAAGAACATTCACCTTCTGCCTATTGCCTACCAAACGTTATCTCCATTCTGAAAACCAAGTTTGCAATAAAACCTTTGACCAGAGTCGTGTACGCTGTGTTCTGGGTTCACACAAATACTGAACATAACAGTGCACTGACCTACAAGTTGTTTAAGTCCTGCAAAGCTCCTCTAATGTGTTTTTAGAAAACAAGTTTGACTTTCACACCAAATAGCAAGAACACATTTAATGTTTTTTTTTTTTTTATTCATGTTTAAAGGAGCATTGCACATATTGTACACATAAAAGGTCATTGAGTTGTGAGTACTTGGCCTGTGAAGACAGTTGTATTATGTCATCATTAGAGGTCATTTTTTGAAGTCTGAGAAAATGGCCCCTAATTATGTTTCAGGTTATTTTTACTTGGGCATAGTACGAACTTAGGGCGTTGGGAATTAAAGATGTGGGTTTAACAGGCACTTTGGGTTTAAGGAAAATATGCACTGCGGGAATTGTAGTATCCATGTTTTTAGAGCTTTGAAAAATATATAGATGGATATCTATTGAATGCTGACTATCTTTTGACCATTCTTTTTTATTAAGAATAAGACATAGTTTAGGGCAGTGATTCTCAACTGGTGGGACCCGTTTTCAGTGGGTCGCAGACTCACAGGCCTTTGCCTGAAAAAAAAAAAATGCCCCCAAAAAAATGTACCTTTTTTTTTTTTCATCCTGTGGTTTTATTTTTGAAGGGACTTTTGTATGCAGCAGAGTGTCATTACTTTGCCGGCTCTGGTTTCAACTTGTTTTGCACTTGTCCCTTCATGTTTTGAACAGCGTGTGCCAGGTTGGGCCAAACCATCCTGATTGGTGGGAGACTCTGGGTTTTCAATCGTTTTGGGTCTCAGAATTGAGAAGAATAATTGATTGCTGCTTAATTTTCTGTAAAGCACAATGTTTTTCAGTACTTACCTACTGATGAGGTAATCACAAGAAAACTTTTTAATTGCACTTTTTGTTTATTTTTGTGGAAAAGCTGCTCCTCAAGAAAGTGACTTGTTCCATAATAAAGTGTTTGTCATAGATTCAGTGAGTGTGTATTCTCAGTTAAAGTTAGATCGTGAGTCTTTTTTAAACTACTTTTTGTTTGTGCATGAAAGCTGTTGAGTTTGTTTAAAAATGGTCAACACGTTGGAAAGAGAGCTCGATGAGAAGATTGATACCAATCTGATATAATTACCCCCTGACCAAAACCACCAACGTGACTGATTACTAGTTAATTCACTTGTGTTGAGTTTTCCTGGAGGACAAAAAAATTAAAATACAGTCTGTCGAACCAAGAACAACATCAAAAGATAAATAGATGTGTGCATGTGTCGTCTTCTCTTCTTGTAACAGCTCTCTAACAGAACATATCTTCTTCATAAATCATGTGTTTGACACATTTTATCTCTCTCTCGTGTCCCGTCTGATTCAAGAAGCTGGAGATTTGGTCCAACAACAGCAGTAGACAAAAAGAACAAAGGCCAATTGAAGTAAATGAAGTACATTTCTCTAGATGTCCAATAAATAAGTTGATAGAATAACTACATAACTAACTTGAAGTGTGAGTGCAAATGGAGGCTAAAAGGGTGGGTAGTCTGTCTATTTTGTGTTTCTATGAGGAGTCAGAGGCATAAAACTGTATTTCTCCTCTTCTGGCTGCCAAAGTAATTCAACTGGAGTCACACCAAACCACCAGTAATATGTTTTCCTGGTCTGGAGAGCAGAATAGACTAGAGGGCATCTAATGAACCAGAAATGACAAATCACAGATTTTCCTGCTCATTTCAAAATGATTGTTGGCATGTTTATGCCTGGCGTGCATGTGGGCTAAATGGACGGGAAAGTAATAGCTTAATGCACCATTTGTGGCTAATTTTCCAGATCTGACCCACCCATGCATTTTCTGTCATTGCGGCAGTTTTCCAAAAAAAGCAAAACCTTTAGTTATTTTAGTTTTAGTAAATTTGAAGCATTATTCTGAAAGTAACTTGCCAGCAGGCAAATCATTCTTTTCCTTCACACGTTGAGAAATGACTCATGAGAGAAAATTATCATTACGACTGCCAACGACTGCCAACACAAAGCAACAAACCCATCTTTCCTTAAACTTTTTCGAAGTTCACGGGGAGGTTTTGTTTTCAGAAGAACGGCAAAATAATGTTTACAAGAAATCTTTAATAAAAGACAAGTGTTACACTCTTGAAGAGAAGATTGACACAGTTACATAATACACACACCATTGGTCTTATGTACAAACACATTATTCAAGCAAATCCCATACAAGCACATGTGTACACGTACACACACACACACACACACACACACACACACACACATACACAAAGAGAGAGAGAGAGAGAGAGAGAGAGAGAGAGAGAGAGAGAGAGAGAGAGAGAGACTGATAACTACTACTGAGTATCTTCCATATCCAACTATACCTAATGTATGTTTTTTTGGCCATTGGTACAGTACACTTTTGCACACAAAAGGGGTGACTGGGAATGCTATAATGCATACAACATGATACAGGCTGTCCCAGTGTGCAGCAATGATCCGCTGAGTGAAAAGAAAGTCTACAAAATAATCCCCTCGTTGAACCAAAGCAGCAGGATGTTACAGCCAGCTTCATGGAATTGGATGGAGAAGAAACAGGGCGACGAGAGCGAAAAGAAGGAGGAGGATGTGAGCGTTCAGGGGTGAGCAAGTGAAAAGAAAATGGAAGGAAGCAGGAGAGACCAGCAGGAGAAAGAGGAGAAAGAGCTAGAGGTGAAAGAGGTCAGGTGTGTAAGGTTAAAGCGTTCCCTCGTCCAGCAGTTTGTTGATGCCATTGCAGATCTTCCTCAGGGAGAGTCTGTACTCCTCTCTGTCCCCGTACAGCTCGGCCAGGAACTCCCCGTGGGCAAAATGATTGAAAACGTGGTCGATGCGTGCGTGCGAGCGAGCCGTCAGGTGCTGCTCGACCAGGTTGTGAAGGAGGTCCCTGCACTCCAGCAGGAGCTCTGACAGAATATTCCTGTCAAAGGTGTACTCCACCTCGTAGAACGACACCGCCGTCATAGCCGCCTGGTTCATCTTCTTCTTGAAGCGCTCCACCGTGTCCAGCTCGTCGGGGCTGAACTGGTGGTTGCGGTACAAGATGCCGATCTTCAGGGCGATCTTGATGACGTCCTTGATGATCTTGTGGGCCTCCTTCTTGCTCTTGGTGAACTCGCGGCTCGTCTTGTAGAGCTCGTCCAAGATCTCGCTGCTGGTGTCATCCGTCAGCATGTTGGCCACCACCATGGTAGCCATCTTGCTCAGGATCTTCTTCTGGGCCTGCAGGGCCAGGGAGCGAGAGTTGAAGCTCTCCTGTCCTGAAGAGAGAGATAAGAGGTCTAGGGTTAGTCCTGAAGGTCAGACATCCTCACTCCAACATAACCCTTTATAAAGAAACATTGGACTGAAAAAAAACAAAACAGTAAAATATTGATCCTGCTGATGTAGCTTGTCATGCACTGACTGTTTTAGATACTTGGTGGCAGCAGAACAAGCTGGAAACACAACACTGACATATTATTCACCCTTATGAAGTTGTTATGGTCAAGCAGACTTGTTGCCTTTCACATGTCAAGCAGAAACAGAGCAAATTGTGCATTTATTTGAAGTCTTGTTCGTTTCCTAGTCATTACATTTTTCGCTCTGTTTTGGCTTCAACCAACTCCTGAGGAAAATATTAAGCTCTTAAGCAGCTAAGCGCTCCATTGTGTTCACCAGATTGTCGCTAATTTTGTCCATTTGCTAGCATAGCCGATGCAAAACAAATGTGAATTCTGGCTGTAAGCAAATTTGTAATTCTGGAACTTTTCAAAGAGCATTTGGTAAATTAACAGATTGAGAGACAGCGTGATGTGGCTTTAAGAGAAACTGAATCGATTAAAGTTTTAGGAAATACAGAAGACCAGCAGTGATACTCAAATCCCAGCCCGCAGGGGTCCTGGGTGGCCTGCCGATCATTTTCTAAGTCACAATGAAAATAAATGGATTCACGATGGGATTTGTTTTATACTTTTAAAGTAAATAAGGTACCATAGTACATAAATAAATAAAATTATATTCATTTGGAAATAAATCATTTCAAAGAAAGAAGATGATTTAAAAATACTCCCCTGGCAAAGCTGAGTATCCCTGAACAAGGGATAAAGATAAAGCACTTGTGCTATAGCTCTTAGTACATGTTATTAAGATAATCCTTAACCACTGCTCTTAAACTTCTGTATGTTTACATGTAACAGCTGACATCCATCTGGACAAACAGGAAACTCTGTTGACCCATTGTAATAAAAATATGGGTCCTTCCCATCTCCGGTTTGCACGGACATTGCTTGTCCTTGCATTACCAATGATCTGTCCAAGAAGAAGTCAGATCTCATGTACAGATTTATTCTGAGGAAGACACTGACTTTTTCCTGTCTTCATTACACAAATCGCTGTTGTGTAACAAAATCATTGGAAGCCGTATTTAATGTGATCTCAGTAAATATGAAAGCAGAGCACCGGCGTAAAGTGCTCTCAGGGTTTTTCTTGGCATGAACAAAGACGCATCCTTGAATGTATTCCAAACTTGGACTTAAAGAACTGTAGCTGACTTCAAGTTTATTTGTCAGAAAACTATATTGTTCTTTGATTTTAAAGAAGTTACAGAACAGGGCTGCGTCCTTCCTGTCGGCTGACTATGGTACTAACGATGATCTGCTCTGGATAACATCAAACAGCGGCACAGCGATAAGAACCTCCTTGCACACTGTCTCTCCTCAGACTGATCACAGTTGTATACTGTGTCCCACTGCAGCCATGATTTATCATGAGGGAGAACATCAAAGGCTGCCTGTGTCATCATGCAGCGATTCCAGCAGCTTAACATGTGTCTGTGTGAATGTGAGGAGTGGGAGGGCGGAGAGGGTTTTATTTAGGTGCCACCCAGCTACAAATTACACAGACAACTCCTACTATGAATAAAGCCCAGGAAAGAGGCCTCACTTTTATCCTCTTGTTTCCTGGCCACTGTCAGCCTCGTCCTCCTCCACACGTATGTCCAGATAGAAAGAGAGAGTTTGTTCGCTGTTGGTATTGTTCCAACCAACGTTGAGGATTTTATTTTATTTGAATACTTTTCCACATTTTTTCAACAGCTTTGGAAATATGTACAGTTTTAGTCCGTGCCGGTAAAGCCATTTATATTGAATTGAGAAACAGAGAAAGAGGGAGAGAGAGAGAGAGAAAGAGAAAGAGAGAGAAGAAGAAGAAGACAAAGACGAAGATGGAGACAAAGACGGAGACAAAGACAGAGAGAGAGAGAGAGAGAGAAAGAGAGAGACAAAGACAGAGAGAGAGAGAGACACAGAATTAGAGAGAGAGATAGACAGAGATGGGGAGACAATAAAGACAGAGACAGTCAGACAGAGAGAGAGAGAGCGAGAGAGAGAGAGAAAGAGAGAGAAAGAGATTCAGAGATAGAGACAGACACAGTGAGGCAGAGAGTGGACGGAGGCGTCATTTCCCAGTGAGAGTTCAGCACATAACAGCAGATGAGCCCAAATTCAACAACACCTGCTTTGTTGTCCTTATAATTTGATCAAAACAGACAGCTATGGGAGCGTGCACAATTCACATCGTCATCTCCTGCGTGTGTGTCTATATATCGTATGTTTGTTATTTAGACACACACACAAGAGGTTGAACGCTCCACAACAACGGGGAGAAACCCTATCCGTGGCATTTCATGTGTGAATGTACAGAAGTGACATTTCATGTGTTGGTCTGAAGCTAAATGACATTTGGCGTACATATAATATGCCCATGACATTTATACAATAAGGCCAAAGTCTTTGTCTACAGTCATTTCAAAATACACAATATTTGATGTACTGCTCCTTTGTGCGGCTTCACTTCATGAGAGATTGGGTCAGTATGAAGATGTCAAACCTGCAGAAAAAAGTACAATCAAAGCCTTTGTTTCCTAGGAAAACAAGTTAAAAAGCAAACCAAAAGTGAATAAACTCCTGAATAAACGCTATCATTCCTTTTTTCCAGAATTGTATTTGAAGTGTTTTGGAAAACGAGCTGCAAACATGACACTGACATTTTCACACTTAGTTATCGCCAACATATTTGGCCAAATGGGTTTTCTGGTGACCTGGCGAATAGAAGTTTTCTCTTCTTCTAGCTCTGTTTTGGTCTCCACCAACTTCTGTCAGACATATATGGATCTTAAGCTGCTAAATGCTTCACTTTATCCACTTGCTGGCTGCCCGTCTGCCTTTTGGTTCTGGGCAGGTAGCTAAGAGTGGGTTTCATCCAAGCTTTTTCCTGTGAAAACAGCTGCTTGTAGCAGATGGAAACACGGTGGATGAGAGAAGTGAGACTGAACCAAAACCTTGAAGGTTAGGTCACAAAATCTAAATGACGAGCTGTAAGATGCTGAACATTTCTGTTGAGCTGAAGGAAATTGCAAAGTTTAAGGATGTGTTTCCCACAATGAGCAACTCCTTTTACATTTCTCATAGTCATTTAATCCATCGGTGATATACAAATAAAGCTTTAATTGAAATAGAATGACTGTAAGTAATCAAAAAGTACATGCACAGGTTTATACATTACTGTTCTCTGCTCTTTGTCATGTGGAAGGTTGCATTTTGCATTTAGGAAGGATGTGACACTATAATGTGACCACAACCAATATACAGCACTAAGCATAGCCTTCGATGACTCCATACAAATCCTGGACATTCTACAGTCAACAACATCTGGGAAAAAATAGGTTGTGTCTGATCCCTGCAGGCTGCTGTCCACCGACTGCTTTTAAAATACCAAATGTAAATGACCTGAGGTGTCAAATAGATAACATTCACAGACCGCAATACGGTGATTTCCATGATATTTGAAAAGCAACAGCAGGGCATATAACTGTGGCTCTCATTAGGCAGATCTGTGCCTCTCATCAACAGGCCCTCTTTGTCACTGTTATTTCCTGTTTCTCTGAAGCAGCTCTTTGTTCCAGCGAGCCTCTGATATTCACAAACCCAACTGGATAGATTTCTGAAACCCTGGCACACTGATAAAGGTGACAGCTTGCTCCATAAAGCCGGCCTTGTCAGACCAATGGTCGTGCAGACTATTTGGATTTGGTGAGACCAGTCATGTGAATTTCTCTTCCGTGCAATAAAGTAACCAAGATCTGTGATGCCCAATGCAAATATCAGTTTGACTAATTTGAATGAGTGCTGCATGAGAGGACGTGATTGGATCTTTTCTGTTGTTGGTGCAGAGCTAAAAGTAGACTAATTATTATCCTGCCACCCCGACACACGGCCTGGAGCCGGTTTCTGAGGACCAGCAGGGGGCCATCAAATCAGATGCCTTGACCCCTGTTTCAAGTTTGTTTGCACATCCCTGAGTGGCGAGGAATGTAAGCAAAAAGGAAAACTGAATTAGCGTGTGTGTGTGTGTGTGGGGGGGGAGGGTGGGGGTTGAAGAAATACCGTGAAGAATGGACACAAGGCTGTTTGAGGCATGAGTCAGAGTGCTGGGGAAGGCGGTGGGTGATTCAGAGTCTGGCTGGAGATTTGAGCAAATACAGAAAGTGAGCGTAGATGATTATAAAGAGCGCACATGGAGACAGTGAGAAGTCCACACACTCACATACAGCCTGTCACCCAGAAGCTGAGATGAGTGACATGCATGAGCCAGTGTCAGAACGAGTTAGAGAACAGCAGAGAGATGGTCAGAAAACTCTCCAGTGTTACTTATCGCTCTCTCCTGCCTGCTCATTATTTTCTCACTTGTCCTGATGTGTTAAATTTTCACAAAATAAAGTGAGTTATTCTGTGTAGCATGTGAGAATAAGTTACTGGAAACGAACTCGGAGCCGGAGCTGTCCACAGACGCAGGGCCAGAGTGCTTTTGGGAGTTGGTAAAGTTTACTTTTAACATCAGGATTAGTAAGGTGCTTGCTGCTCTCTGACCGTGGCTGTTGACTAGACAGTCTCTCTTTGTTCCGTCTGATGTTTTTAGAGCGCTGAGTCAACAGTTTCGCCTGCGCTGCGTCAGAACATACATACAGTGTGGAACATGGAGAACGGCCAAACCTGTCCTACTAAAGGTGGTACGCCGCAAAAAAAAATCTATCTGGGCCGATTTATTTTCATTTCAGTCAGACACTTATGTCAATGAAGAGGCCATTTACAGCAAATGACTCTACAGTACAGCGATCATAAAAACAAGGATTCATTCTAGAAAACTAATCCCCCCACTTCCAGGAATAATTTGACATTTTGGTAATTTTGCTGATTTAAATTATGGCGTATCTTGGAAAAACTACTTTTTTGCATGCCTCTACATTATTGTGTTTGTGGTGCGTTGAACTGTGACCTGATTTGCCCTGATTTTTGTTGTCGCAGATAATCACTGCGTCGACAACGGCTTGTACTAATGTGATGTCACAGAAATATGTCAAAGGACCACAAGCTCTAGCAGTGTATTGCTTGGTGGTAGCCTGTGTAAATCAAAAAATGTAACTTAGGTTTAGACAACAAAACCACTTAGTTTTTGAAGGAAAAACATTGTGGTTATATAGGCTACATACATAAATACATCTGGAACGATACTTTACAATAACTCAACAACACAAATATAGATCTCCTGCTGAAATCCTGTATGAGATCCACCTATCATTCACCCAACCCAATCTCAAAGAAATACATGAAATGACCAGGACTTTTCAGTGGCACAGGAGACCGATGTTCGTGTTTCAAAGTGTTGTTAAGTTTGGTTTTTAAGTTACGTTTGTGACGTGTTTACGTATCATACTTAGTTTACGTCTTCATCATAAGCCCAATCATGGTACTTTTTCCTAAACCTAAGTGGTTTGGTTGACTAAACCAAACACTAAAATGGTTTCTGTGGTGGCGGAAAATAATTTGACCTATTATGTGCCACCACCACGTAATATGTGTTCATTTCATGAGATCCCGTTGGACTGGAAACGGGGAGGCAGCAAGCCTAGCTCTGTGTGAAAGTAACAAAATCCGAAGGTAAAAATAAATACGCTTTCTTTGGAAGTTAGGTAAACTGACGCTGGACACTTAGCGATAAAACACAACACAAAATTAAATTACTCGCTAATCTGGACATTTTCCGCAGCGTGCAGGGCAGCTGGGCTGCGAGACGCGTGTCTTGAGGCTCGTGTTGGTCTCGTTCCAGGGAAACCAGAGGAATGAGCCACCAGCAGGCCGACTGGCCTTTACTGAGTCAACGCTGGAGGCACTTGTGGGCTTATCAGCTAGAACGCCGCAGAACACACCCGTCTGACTGAGGCATGTGAGTGTGTTGTGTGTCTTTCAGTGACTTTCAGTTTTTTGTGTTACGCTTCAGCAGAGAAATAACTTTAAAATAAACAAAGTACAGTCAGCCATCATCACAATTTAAGTTTGAAGTTGTCTGTCTCTGTCTGTCAGCCATGCGACAGTGTGGTGACCTGTCCATGGTGTGTGTGTGTGTGTGTGTGTGTGTGTGTGTGTGTGTGTGTATGTGTGTGTGTCCACACAACGTTAATAGGATGAAACTAAAAAGAAAGCTACGCGAGTAAATTGAATGAAAATAAAAATGTATACAAAATGTATCTAAATCATATCTAAAACAGCAACATGTATTCATATAACTACTGATAGCAAAACAAATTTAAATAAAAAATATCATGTATATAATATATGATGTTTATTATTTTTGGAAAATCTAAATAAAACTGCGTCAAACATGAAACTGAAATTGACAAGAAATTGAAAAAACTGAATTAACCCTCAGACCCTTCAGAGCAGGAAATACAACGCTCGATCAGTGCTTCCCTGTTTGTGGTTTTGAACAAAGAGGTTGCTAATGACAACATGCTCATGTTTAGTATTGGACAAAACCAGGTCACACTCCCTGCAGGTGCACGGGTGTTTATTTTCTTTCCAAGATAGACACGAAAACATATGTTCACCACACCTGCTCATGTGCTCACACAACAGACACAGGTGTTCATACGCAATCATTCTATTAATGTTGGATATTAGCACACACACTAAACACATGGCGTGTGATAAGAGGAGAGAAAAGGAAAAGGAAAAACATCTATTCGCCATACTGGCACTGCTTCCACTAAACATTATTAGTTTGCAAAGCCAAACATTAAAGGTTGCTGACAGACGACCTGGCTTAGAAAGATAAGAGAGGTTTAGAGTGTTTATAGTGAGTGACTAACAAAAAATGTCCTTGCAGACCCACTGTGCATTTACAGTCCATGTGCAAGCTATTACTTTAATGTATGTTATAACTGAATAGCCACTATATGCACCCTGAAATGAATGGTAGCCAGGCCAACCACTGCACCCTGTAAATGCAAAAATGCCAATAATTCTCCAGACATTTTTCTTTTCCGACATTTTATTTTATAAGTGGAACAGCAGTCCAGTTCTAATCCCCTTTTGCCTCATGCGTACTGGCTTTCCGCAGTAGTTGCATTCAAATATGACAGACTTTAACGTGCTCACACTGTTGCAAAAAGTCCAGGAAAAGCCCTCTGTAATAAAGTGTGTCATCCATCAGAACCAGACTGCCATTTCACAGAGCACAAACACAACACTAAGAATGTATCAACAGAAAGAAAATGTCAGGGAAAAGAGAAGTCAGAGTCGCACACAAAAGGTAACAGCTTGACTTCCTCTTCTTTTGCCTTGGCCTTCTGGGTTTCTTCTAGTGTTTCAATGAGGAGTTGCTGCAGACTCTCTCTGGCTGCATTTACGAAGCTCGAGGAAAACAATGGAGCAGGTCATTCAGCAGAATTAAAGAGGTTTTAATAGCCTGCAGGGTTAATGTTAAGCAAGCCTGAGAGGCCAGTGGACTGCAAAGGGTAAGAGAAGGAGTGTGTTGTGCCAGCTGGGACCAGAGCTCGACCAGCGGTGGTGGAAGAAGTATTTAGATGTTATTGCTGAAAGTTAATGCAAGAAACTTCGTGCGAACAAAAGTGGCAGTGTTTCAGAGCACCAGACTTCCTTTAGAAAACTTTTAATTTGACTGCACAAGTATAAAAGTATTAGCAACAAAAAGTATAATAAACCTGTCAGAGAAATGTAATTTCTACTCCTTGCAGTAGGAGTAGAAGTATAAATCAGCTTAACATGGGAATACTCAAGCACAAGTACATCATAATTGTGTGTATATGAACAGTACTTGAGTAAATGTACTTGTATATATATATATATGTGTATATATTTTACAGTGTCGTTCACACACACACACACACACACACAAACACACACACACACACACACACACACACACACACACACACACACACACACACACACACACACACACACACACACACACACACAAAGTGCGTAAAGATACATCTTGATGCAGGCCTTCATACGCAAAAAAGAAAAAAGCTGCTGTAGTATCCAGGCAGTTTAGTCTTTTCATGTCAATCCTCCACTTACTCTGGACCTGCAACATCTCCATTCTGGTGGTATGTTTGACCCCCACTGCTCTGTTTGGAAGATGACTCAAACACACCACCCCTGCTCACTGTCTGGTGTAATGCGTGTGTGTGTTTTTTGTATCAGATTCAGCTTCACGGGCCAAGTATGGACTTTTTTTGCATTTCTCTTGATGTATTTACACATAAATAGAAGTCACAGCTGGGAACAAAGAAAAACAAAGCTGGACAAATATAGGTAAAGAATAAACATATTATATAAATATACTGACCAAGCAAGTCAAGTCAAGTGTACAATGCATGTGTTCTCTAAGTTGCAAACAATGCAAATAATGCAAATAACTAAATACTGAATGGCTACACGTGGACTGTATAATTATGTGTGTGCCTGTTTACATGTCTATATACTATATATACAGCATGTAGGATTAATATTGACAGTGACATGATGTGTAGTTATTTAAAAATAAATTGTACATTAAAAACTGTAAAATTATAATCTATAAGGTCAGCAGTGGGTATTTTAGAGGGTTCTGAAAGTAACTGGATGTGATAAAGATTGTTTCCACTGAGAGAAAGAGAGTAAGATACAGTGCATTGATGTGCATTATTCATGACGTGTAAAATCTGACTGCGAGCCAGTTTCCAAAGGGCACTCTTGTGCTGCAAGAGGTCCTTCGCTGTGCTTTAACAGCTGCTCAGGATGTAGAGGGGCATTCACACCTTTAGGGTTAATAACTAACTCCCTTTTGAAACCTTAATGACTTTCATTTATGTGAAGTGGCAACAGAGTATAAAGTTCATTTCCTTTTGTAGATGTGGATCATTTAGTGTCTCTGGCTGAAACTGGAATGCACAGGTTACAACTAGCTTGTGCTTTACTGGAAGAAAGGGTAATAGCAGGAAATACAGATTAGTTTTCTTCTTCTTCACAGATCCCCAAGGCTTGTAAGAGGCACACTGCAAAATCTTTTTAGAATATATGACAAATGGACGTAGTTTTTTTGTCTGCTGTTAATGTTTTCTGCAGGTGTTACCTGCCTCTGCTTGAACCTATAGTTTGTGTTTGTCCCAAATTGGGAACTTGGATGAGGTGAGGCAGAAAATAAGCCACATCCTCGCAGAAAAACATAAGAGAAACATAAAGTTAAGTGCAAAACCATCTAAGAAAGCAAACACATGGATGTTAATATAGATTTGGATTAAAGCCGTATCCTTTGAGACAGCCTCACCGCAAGAGCGCCAATTGAACAAAACACGATACTTGAGCTGATAGATCTATTGGGCTGATACATAGGCCAATATTAGCTCATAGCAGATGTTTTGGTATCATGATATCATTTTATTTTAGCTGAGCTGAGTTTAACTGTAGCACAGAAAGGCCAAAGACACGTTTAAGGGAGGGTTTAGAAACGCTTTATCTGTAAGACATCCCACTCGGTTACAATTCTTCAATTACCAAAATGTATTGGATTTTTGTCAAAACTGTTTAAGTTACAGAATAAATATTGGCTGATATCAGATCTCTTTTAAAATCTCTCACATATTGACCTCCATTTAAAAGACCTAGTTATACACATGTTAATAGTTAATAAATAATATAATAGTTAATATATGTTGACGTTATATTGCATGTTCTGTTGATAATAATGTGGTGCAACGAGTACCATGCAAAGTAGGATTTACCTCTCTAGCTCTGATTTAAAAAAAAAGAGTGTGATCTTAAAGAGTCTGCGAGGTGTGAAAACTGATGGTGGAGCAGAAAAACTAAATCAAGTTGGCAATTGAGATTACTTTGGTCTGGATGAGATGTAACTTCTAACATGTTCCTGCCTGGTGGACTTGTGAGTGTGTCACTTCAAGTCAAAAATAAATATGCAGCTACCCCGTGTGTACAGGCTGAGTCCTTTACCACAGAGGCCGGGGTTTGAACCAGAATTTCCAATCAATTGGATTGTATCGCCCAATATCACAAATCACAGAGGGCTTTACAATCTCAACAACATACAACATTCTCCGCCCTCGCATCGGATATGGAAAAATTCCCTAGTGCAAAAAATGTCATGAACATAATCGAATTACAACATTAACTGTCAATCCAAGAAAATGCAAAAGCCCAACAAATACTCTTAAAAGAAAGATGGATTTAATTGAATGGAGCAGTCAAAACAAAGGCATAACAAGCAGTCTAAATAAAGGTGGAATACGATGACTCGGCCAGTAGGATGTGTTGGTCAGAATATATAGCAATGGGCAGCCAAACAAAATGGACAGTGGATAAAAATCACAAAAACAAACCTGTTGGGAGCGTTTTTCAATTAAAGCGAGTTGATGTACATTGACGTGACTGTAATGAGGAGGTCTGGTATACACTACGAGACTGAACCTACAAGTGTGTTTATCCTGGGACTGATCTAAGTGTCCCTAGTGTGACTAACAGTCCGGGGGAAAGCACTTAAGAGCCACTCTGAGGGACACGAGAACAGCCTTGTTTAACGCTCCATCTCTTTATTTGCCCCTCTCTGTCTCTTGGTTTAATGGCCATGTCCCTGTAGAGCTGAACCAATGAGATGAGGCGAAATGAAGCAGTGGCAGGAGATGTCTGATTGATTAACGTGCCGCTGGCTTGATTGCCTGTCGCAAGGATTGGGCAGGACGAGAGAGAGAGAGAGAGAAAGAGAGAGAGAGAGAGAGAGAGAGAGAGAGAGAGAGAGAGAGAGAGAGAGAGATATCAGTGATTTGACCTCCACCTTTATCTGTGTGCTTGGCTTTCTTCAAAGTCACTCCTCGTTACGAAGACCGGAGAAGCCGCTCGTGAACAGAGGATGAGAAGTGGTATCCAGGACATCCTGTTAAGGCCCTGTGAGATCCTCGCCCTCTGACCTCAAGCTAATGTCTTCGCCAGCTGTGGTTCGCTGACATCAGTCATTGTTTAAAAGCGAGTAAGGAGCCAGGCCACAGTTAGCTGGTGAGCCGGGCATGGGAACCAGCTGGAGGCTGTCTCCCCTCTCTGCTTCCCTCCTCGGGGAGCTTCTCTGGAAAGCTACTCCTCCAACGATCACAATCACCCACGTCAGGTGGGCGTGAATACATAAATGTCCACTGGTAGTTTCACAATGTAACACAAAATGTACAGCTCTAAACAGCGAGTGCTATTGAACTGCTTTGGCTCACAGGAAGTGATGCTTTTGACATGTTTTGTAAGAGACAACAGCAGTTTGGTTAGAATACATTGACGAGACACAGCAACTGCAAACAAAGACAAGAGTGCCAACTACAGCCAAGCTTTTCTGTGTAAATGTGAGACAGCACACAAAAAATGCAATTTGTTTTTTGTGATCGCGGTTTAATGCAGCCGAGTAGAAAAAAAAATCCTGTAGATAACCACCTCAATAATTTTTTTTGTATTCATAGAACACTCTATTTATAGAAAGTCGGGTACAAATGCGTGGTGTGTGTGTTTTTGTGTGAGCCATAATGATAGACTGTGAGACTGAGGCCTAATAAAAAACAGAGGAGGACAACATATTCAGGCGTTCCTTACTTTATCTGGCCAGGAAACCAGACAGAAGGTTCCCTCGGCTCTTTCCATCTGAAATAAAGAAACTAAGCTATTTACGGAGGAAGGAGGAAGGAGGAAGACGAGAGAAAGAGATGGCAATATATACACTTTCCTTTCTCACCATTCAGTCACTACTAATGAGCAGGAAAAAGTAGAAAAATGAGAGGAAGGAGGATATGTTTGCTTGAAAAAAAAGAGTGAAAGAAAAAAGGACGGAGGAGGTGTTAAAGAAAGAGAGGTGAAATCATACGTCCACATTTTGGTTGTCAAAATGCCTTTACGTCAGACACACAGACAACACAACATCAAAAAACATTGTCTCAGCCTCAATTTCCTTAACATCATCTGCAGCTGTATAAAGAGCCGTATATAGTGTGTGTCTTTGTCTTGCATTCATAAAGTCTCTCGTCTCTTTTTGTTTATCTCTTTCTCTCTCTGTTCATTTCTCATCAGATCTACACTGAGCCGAGCGTGAGTGGCAAGGAAGTAAGTCTTTTCCGGCTCTGGGTGAGTCGATCCTCTCATAGACCTCAGCCAAGTCTCAGCATGCCGTGGCATCATTTACAAAGAGACACACACACACACACACACACATACACACACACACACATGCACGCACACAACACACACATGCGCGATCATCCAGGTCTTGCCAGCTTTCCCCATAACTTTGGCCTCCTGGTTTGTTTACCAGTTCACCCACTATAACGGAGTAAAAGTGAGGCACTGGGAAGCTTTAAATCACTAGAGGCCCAGTCTGCTGTTGCCCTTATATAGAGCTGAAGCCCCGCCCCCTGCCCAGTGCTACCCTCTCTCACACTTGCATCCATAGCTTAGTGGTTTTAAATCACACGCAGAATCTTGAGTGGTACCAGACAGTAGAAATGTGGAATGTATCTTGATTGCTGACTTTTTTTTATAACTTAGCATTTGCTTTAATGAAATAATATTTCTTAATATAAGGAAACTCTATCTGCCATTGTGGCTTGTGACCTGGAATGCTTAATTGCCACAGGCTGCATTTACACGGTATTTGTCAGGTGGAAGGTGCGAGAGGGTGGACGCTGTGGATCGGGACAGTGCTCCTAGGAGTAACCGCCGTATGAAAGCAATGCAGTGCAGAGGCCATTTCATAGTCAGTGGGACGCACAAATAGGGACTAACATGCACATCTGTAAGCATAAATTATGAAAGCACAAAGAAGCTCAGATTACAACACACAGAGAGAGACAGCGTGACTTCTTTCTCTGCTCAGGGCGCTACTACGCCACTTGTTAGTTTTGCACCTTTAATACTGATTTTGTTGGCAGGCCACAACTACAGTTCCCATGAGAGTGTTTGACAGCATGCGAATGGTTCATTTGAATAATCACGGGGGATGATTTCACAGTGACGTTTTAAAAAAAAACAGTGGTAGAAGAAGTTGTTCAAATCCTCAAGTAACATTTGTACCTAAGTACAGCACTTGAGCAAATGTACTTGTATTTGAATTTGAGTCAGGACAGAAGACTTTCAGTGAGAAAACAACACAGTCATAAATGTTAGGGGAGCAAAGGTTAGTCAGGAGAAGGGGCGAGGCTTCAGATGCCCATGCTGCCTCAATTAAAAGGTTGCTGTCCCCTTTGATTTGAGTGATAAAATAGGATATACTTTGAGCTTTGGCCTTGAAGGCCCACACTGTGCATGATACGCTGTAGTGTAAAACCAAAGTGCTGCTCTCTTGGCTGCCAACCCACCACTAACTAATGACCAGGAAATAACTGTGGTACACACACACACACACACACACACACACACACACACACACACACACACACACACACACACATTTGTAGATTTGCTTCTGACTTTTAGTGACTGCATTCCTTCTCTCAACCTAACCCTGTGCACTACCAGCCAAAACCAAATCCTTCCATGAGTTAATTCAAATCATTCAAGCCTTCAAGGATAACGGAGTGTGGAAATAGCTGTTTCTCTCTTTTTGCCATTATTGCCCATGAAATGTCTAAACCCACAAACTGTATTGTCACATCTGTCTGTTCTGCTGCCTTCTACCTCCCAGAGGCAAACAGTTTAAAATCTACTCTAAAAGCAGCTTAATGTGACGTACTGCTACACTAACGGTTCAGATATACTATGCATGGGCATTACACTTTTTCCTTTCATCATCTCATAATGGTGATCTATAATCAGCACAGTTACTTCAGTTGTGCCAGAGTTAAGTGTGAAAAGCTTTTGTGTAATTGCCTCCCACTCTGCCTCATTTTCTGTTGCCTTTTTGGGGCATTGATTGTTACGGAGAGGAAAAGTCTCCATTTAACTTTAATGTTGAGGTTATAATAAGAATAGGTAGGTAAGTCAAAGTGCAGTGGCTTCCACTGAACCGTAAAGTCAAAGTTGAAACCAGAAACTATGCCCAAAATAAACTAATAATTTCCCCCAAAATGTCCTGCAAGAAATTACACAGATACAAGTTCCTGCAATAACAGAAGTGGGCTTAGTCACTGTGGAGTCCCTGAGTGGTTATTGGACTGAGTTTGGCATCTTGGTTTTTGGTCGTCGCCATCTTATTTTTCTGCAACCGGGCGTGACATGAGAAGGTGGAGCTAAGTACAACCTAACATTGAATAAGACATTTTTAGCAGACCCAAAACGTTTTGTCTTAGGTTTAGACTTCTATACAATTTGACTTCTTTTGGCAATCAAATGGGGTCGCCCCTGCTGGCCATTAGAAAGAATGTAAGTTCATGACACTTCCTCACTGGCTTCACTTTTCAGACCCGTAGGTTGCCGCCTGCCTGCATCACAGCTCCTGTGTGCACCACAGATCTAGATACCTGTAGCGGCTCACTGCTCCACCGACGCCCCTCCAGCCTTCCCTTAATACACAGTGGCCTCCCTCAAATAGCTCGCCTCTCACACCAGGCGTCACTAGCGACTGTTTGCTTTGCTTCAACTGGCCCTGCAGTGAAACCACAGCGTTCTCCTCCTCCTAAGTTTGTGTCTATGAGGCCTTGCCGAAATGCCTCTGCGGTCTAATTTTGTGTTTCAGTAATGGCTCCGCCGGGGTGAGACAATTCCCTCTCCAAATGTCCCACAGACACTAGGAAATGCCACAGTATTATTGTGTAAATAGAAGCATGTGCATACAAGGAAAAATGCCCACCGGCCAAAGACCTAGGTTTTCTTAGAGAATTTTAGGGTTTGTCTTTCGCTGCAGAGGAAATGAAAAAAAAATAAAACTTTCTCCTGAGTCGTCTTTTCCACTTACGGCTTTACTCCTGTTTCATTTTTTTTTTTCTCAGTTCATGTTACAATTTTCCAGAACCAGCTCCCGGTGTTTCGTGTGTGTGTGTGTGTGTGTGTGTGTGTGTGTGTGTGGAGGGAAAGGTTGCAGTAAGAACTCTCCATCTGTGGGCCAGATTAAAGGCAGAGGGAGAAAAAAAAGCAGGGATGCATGTGTTTGGAGACCAAGGGAATGAGCTAGAAGAGTGCGGGCATTTTCTCAGTGTGTGTGTGTGTGTGTGTGTGTGTGTGTGTGTGTGTGTGTGTGTGTGTGTGTGTGTGTGTGTGTGTGTGTGTTTGTGTGTATGGGAGTGTTACAGCGTACGCAGGGCTGGCCCACTCTGTCTGTCCCTCATGGGTAGAGCATGTGGCCCGTCTGCCAACATGGCAATCATGAGGCAGAAGCTCTCCTCTGATTGCAGGGTGCTCCTGGCCCGGTCTAATGCAGCACCGATCTTTGAAGTGTTTGTGGAAGTGTGGATTAGTGGCATTTAACACGACCACTACAATTATAGGGTTTGTTAGTATGTGACTGTGTGAGTGCTGCAGAAGATCACCTGGCCGAGAATTCAATTTCATCAAACAGCTGCAGCTTTTTTTGTTGACACAAACCACAGCAATAGCCCTCATGCCCTTATGGATCCCACAGCTGTTATTACAACAGCCAACTGTAGAAAATCTGAAGTCAACACAAATGGCTGGAAATATATCTTGGGACGGCAGATTGGGTGTTGGAGTGATTTGCATCAACATGATGATGAAGCCAAAAGTAGACCGTGGGAATGAATATTCAGCAACATAATGTCATAATAATATAATAACGAAAAACATTCAATTCAGAATCAGGAATGATCTTTGTTTAGTTAAATGAAAAGGTCTCTGTCGTGCACCCATCGTGTGTTGCGGACAACAGTCCACCAGCAGAACAGGTGTGTTGACAGCCAGATGCGCTTTGACTCATAATAAGGTGTGGTCATCTCCACTGCACCACAGGAAGGAAGCACAGGACTGCTGGATGAATCAGTTCGTGGCTACATGGCCAGTGGATGCTCATTGCATGACTGGATGATTATGGGAAAACTATGAGTCTTTGTGTGTGTATGTGTGTGTGTGTGTGTGTGTGTGTGTGTGTGTGTGTGTGTGTGTGTGTGTGTGTGTATGTGTGTGTGTGTGTGTGTGTGTGTGTGTGTGTGTGTGTGTGTGTGTGTGTGTATGTGTGTGTGTCTGAACCACAGTTATTTCCTGGTCATTCAGTTCAGTTCTTTTGTGATTTCAAGGATCAAAGTTTGATTATGTTGGCCAATAATAATCCAAGTCCAAGGACTTTTTTCTGTACAACAACCTACATTCACCTGAGAGAAAGCCCCTAGGAAGAGGAACAGATGATAACTTTCCCACTTGTTTAACGCGCTGCTCTTTGTTTCCCAGACACACTTTATCTAACTACATTTGAAGAGACGACTTTCAAGCTGTTCTCACTGTTTGTATCCATAACCTATGAAAAGTAATAATTCTATACTATTTAACGAATGCAATCAATTTGAATGTAATCCATGTAATGGTGAGCCAGGACATGTGACGTATACACAAAGTCTGAATAGGGAACGTGTCCTTATTTGGCAGATAACTTCTCATCGTCATTTTAATTTAAATCTTTTCCTAAACATAATCAAGTAGTTGTGTTGCCTAAACATTGCAAACACACTGGTCGCTCATGATTCTCAACATCATTCTATCTATTTCAGTTACCTAGCAACAATATTCTCCTTACTTAATCCAGTGTGTGCCAACCATTATATATTTTCTTGACTTCCCATGTTGAGAACACAGAGAACCTAGTTTCACTTGGAGGCAGCGTAACCTGCGGCTGAATGGACCAAGGTCAGGCATGTTCCCTGGGGCATTGTGGGAAATGGAGAACTGAAGAAAAATGTAAGATTAGTGATGGGAACATTGGCTTCAGCGAACATCACTAATTGCTAATAAAGACAGCATCTGACGCTGACTCTACGGGAACATTTCAGAATGTCAGTCTCACTCTCCACACTAAAAGTCATCAACAGCTCGAGGGCAAGAGAAGGCCACCTGAAACAAAATACATTCAATATTTCCGCAAAGGTTTTGTGCCAGAATACATTTTAAAGGCAGAGATCAATCACGCGTCCCTCATCCACAAATGCAGGAGGATTAAGGGTCATGTTTGTGTACGGAAACACTTTCAAAATACTTCTGTTTTCAAAACACATTTGCTCAGGGTTCGCTGGGGCACTTGACCTTATAAAATGAGCCAAACCTGTTTTTTTTTCGCTGACAGTTAGACAGACGAGTAGAAACTGCAGCACGGCCACAAAGCACGATGCATTTTGAGTATGAATCAGTTTCTCGCTGTCACCTTTCCCTTTTAACATTGCTTTGATGCCAAAAAGACCACAATAGTTTAATCCTCCTGTGTTACTTAGACTCTGTTACATTAAATTGCTGGAAGCTTTAGTGGATCACAGCATCTTTAGAAGAAGAAAAAAAGAACAATGTGTCCATGATTTCCCTCTGTCTCTGGAAGACAGTGAACATCTCTTCCACTAAAGTGAAATAAATAAAGCCTCTGTTTTATATGAGGGGTTGACGCTTTAACCTTGGACGGTCTGCGTAAAATCAGCAGACGATACAGATATATCATCGCCTACTTTCTGGCTCTCATATTAAAGGTTCCTCTATCTTTGCAGACAGACAGACGGACAAGGAGCCAGATGGACAGACAGATGGTCAGAGTTCAACAGAGCATCATCAACATACAAAGCCCTTCGTCGACAAATGAAGAGGCAAACAGCCACACCTTCCTCAAAATCATGACACGATCACTAAAAGATGCCACAAAATGCCCTCAAAGATATGATATGCCCTTCACTATGTATCTGCTTCCAGCACCCAGGGACAGTCCATACATGTGTAATTTGAAGCCTCAATCTGAGTTATTACAAGGACTATGAAAAAAATACTTGACTGACACATTTGATTCATGATCTTTGAACTCAAACTCAATCTCCAGAAGGCAGTTTTATCTCCTGGCTTCAATTCTCTAGTCTACAGGATCTCAGAAACACCCACTCGCCTGGAATACCGGGAAGTTGGGGACACTAAACTTCAAACGGTGAATAAAATCTTTGCCGTGCTTTCATTCACTCTGACACCATGAAACAACTTACAGTAAACTGGGAATCTAAACATGTTCATTCTCCCTGCTGGTGGTGAGATGCACCACAGAGAAGAAGAAGAAGAAGAGGAAGATTAAGAGGAAGAGGTGTCCAGGGAGACGGTGCTCTCTCTCTCTCTCTCTCTCTCTCTCTCTCTCTCTCTCTCTCTTTCTCTCTCTCTGTAGATGGATGTGTTGATGAGCGGGCTGGCTGCACGTGTCGGAGCTTGCCTGTTCCTGGTGGTGACTGAGCCGGCTTTCACCCGGACCCTCAACGGGGCTCGGGCCAGCCACCACCACCGTCACATCAGGGCTCACCGGCAGCTTGCCACTGATGCATCTCAGCAATGAGCCCCAGATAATGGACTGAAGTGACTCTTAAAAGTTGAAAATTGTGTTTGATTCTTGGTTTTGGACGGCATTGAAGAAGTATTCAGATGTGATCAGTGTAAGGATGGCTGCATTGTGAGAGATGGTACAGAGTTGAGCTCCTGGTGAGCAAATGTGTGCATGTTGAGGGTCCAGTACCTGAGAAAAAATTATGCAAGACATGCCCAAAGAACTCACTGACCCTCTGGATAAACTCATGCACTATGTGTAAAAGTCTGGTGACCACACCACGTTAGTCAACTGAAGCTGCAGTAAAGGTTGTGAGGCTTACCTGAAGACAGGTCTCCGTCACTCTGCTCTCCGGAGTCTGAATCCATTTTCCCCTGCAGGACACTCGGAGGCTGCAGAAGCTCAGATTCCTCTTTCTTCTTGTCCCCTTTCCTCTCAAGGGATCCTTCTGATTTCTTTACCCAGAGAGAAAAAAAATACTTAAAAAAAAAATACAATTTCTTGTTGTTTTTTTTGCTTTCTTCTCCTGATGAGCTCAACTTCCCCTCCCAGCCCGGATCACTGCAGCTGTGAGAGGAATGCTTTTGGACTGATTTGCTGATTCTCCTTTTTCCTTTTGCTCTCCTCTCTTCTCCAGACTCCCTCAGTTTCCCTCTTTCCTTCTCCTTCTCATCTACTTTCCCCGTGTCTGATGCTCCCTCCCCTTTCTCGCTCTCGGCCCGTCCCCCTCTCAGTTTCTCCCTCCCTTGTCCCTGCCACTTGGTCCCTCCTCCTCCTTCTCCTCCTTCTCCTCCTCCTCCTCTCAATCGGTGCTGTCACACTCAGCCTCTTCACGCTTTCTCCACTCAAACTCTTTCTCTACCTCTTTCTGTATGCTGTAAGTGCCGTCTCTTCCTCTCTCTCTCTGCCTCTCTCCCTCCCTCCCTCTCTCTGTCTATGGGTAAGAGTGCTGCCTGTGTTTGAGCAGAGCAATGGGAGAGACTCATTCATGGCAACTTGAAATTCATCTCCAGCAGGAAAAAATCCCATGAACCCCTTGTTACTGGCTGTTATAGAATCAGTCACTTACTGTCTGTGGCCGTGACATGAAGTCAGGCCAGGTTAATGTTCTACTTTCTGCAGTAATCACTGGAAAGAGCTGACAGGTTTTGGGGTCATTTAAATGGGAAAGGAAAGTCTTTGTTTGAGCAGTTTTAGATGATGATGCACATTAAGAAGAAAAATCCAACCTGCTTCAGTGGTCACTTCCATCCGTGTGTATTTAGATTGCTTTCTTTTCAACGCAAATATTTTCATTCGTTGCAGAGACTCGCTACTTGTTTGTAATAGATGTTAGAGGATGTTCCAGTATTTCATATTTGGTTGACAAACAGCAGCGTTTTTTTATTTTTTTTTATTACTTAGCTTATGAACGCCAACTCAGTGTTAGTGTGTCTTTGACTGAAGAGAGTTTTCAGGACACTTGCTGCTGTAAAAGGCAAATATATAACATGAAGAACTTTATGAGACTGTTACTTATCAGATTTAAGTCCTAATGATGGAAGACAATGGTTGGAGGCCCAATCTAGAAACTTTGGTGAACAAAAAAAAACGTATTTATAACTTATAACTTAAAATGCAAAGTTTGCATTTTTAATTTCCATAGTAAATTATTCCTATAAAGCATACAGAAGTACATCCATAGGTTGGCCAGAGACGTGACTAAATTAAGACAAACAAAGGTACAAAACACAGCACAGGAAGTGTGTCTAGGTATTTCTAGCACAGCTGTGTTTCATTTTCAGCAATCAATGTTGGCAACTCCAACAACAACAGATTCTTTGTTGACTCACCATTTTACACATTCAACAACCACGCAGAGAGAAATTCATTGTAGGAGGCAATATAACAGTTTCTCCACCCACCCACCGAAAAGTAGCAAGGCCCTTGTGTTTTGAGTTAAGGTTTTACTGGAACTCTCACTAGTCACACACATCTCTCTCTCTCTCTCTCCCTCTCTCACTCTCTCTCTCTCTCGGCTGAAAACAAGAAACACATAGAGGTATTCTGGGAAATACTGAAGGCCGATGAAATGTGTAAAACTATCTTTGAGTGGGTTTTTTATTCTAATCAACTGGACTTACCTCTTCCTCCAGTCTGTGAGACAGCATGGAGCCGTATGTGGGGGCAGGTGGGCGTGCAGTCGGTGGTCCGACAACAGTTCCAGGCGATATAATCCCAGGTGTGGAGCTGACTGTCGCTCAGCATGAACACTGGGCACCAGATGGCATGAGCCTGCCCGCCCACTGCCAAGGGCTCACTTATCTTTGACTCTGTGCATATTCACATGTGTACTCTCTTCTGCAATACTGCTGTGACAAAACAGATATGCCCATAATCGCAACAAGCTCAGCCACTTTGATCCGGGCAGTAAAGCTGTTTATTTCTCATACCGTGCATGAAAGTGAATACAACGTTACTGAGAACTCAAATATGATTTTAAAAACAGAATATTTTTTTAAAATCTTGAGCGCAGTTCAATGCATTGTGACCCCTTGAGTTTTATCTGAGCTTTGTGATGTGCCCACATCACAAAGGGCACATTTAGTTTGTGCGTCATTTTGCTTGTATAACTACAAGCTACTGTCAAATCTACTGTGTACCGCTGCGTGATCAGACAAGCCAACCACCACCACACTAATAGGAGACAATGACCGCTGCTGAAAGAAGGAGTCCCATCCAGTGGCACGATGTAAAAATACTCAAAATCATATAGTACAAGTATTATCAGCAAAATACTTCAACATCAAAAGTAGTTGTTAGCCAGAATGGCCCTATTTAGTGTGTTATACTAACAACACTAATAACAATGGTAATAACAATAATATACAATACTACTAATTATGATTACATAACAATAATATAAATATGAACACAAATGGGCGGTGGGAGGAAACCAGAGCTCCAATTATTTTGATCTGTTACATATTCAATAAACGTCTTCTCCGTTTACAGTATGTGGGAATATTAAATAGATGTGGTGCAATAAAGGTATAATATTTCCCTTTGATATTTAGTGGAGTAGAAGTAGTAAAGTAGTAAAGTAGCAACACATAGTGTGGTACGGCTGAACTGAGCCAGGGGGAGGAGACAAGGTTTTTTTCCGGAGTAATTTTTCAATTTGAGTAAAATTAACGGACAAATGTATTGTGCATAAAGTATTAAAGGTTGAGTAGAAGTATTAAGATAGTATTAAGTGTCGAAGTAGAATCAAATGTAAAAATAGTGTCTTCAAATTGTACTAAGAGAAAGTAAAGCTCCATCTTCAGCGAGCTGGGCGAATGCTTTTGGGAATGTTTCTAAATCCAGTCGAACACAAACTGTTGCTAACAGACAAATGGATGGGGAGAGAAAAGAAGATGTAAAGACTTACAGCTGTACCAAACTTAGCGGCCTCAAACCGAAACTTCCAGGCTGGCTGATGTTGAAAGCAGCCAGAAAAGGAGGACTGAAAGAAGAAGAAGCGCTTCCTGTGATGATGATGAGTGCCACCGCTGCCCTCTGATGTTCAATGGCACACAAATGAGCTGACGTTGCAAACTAGAAGGCTGAGAAGTGAGAGTTTCCCTGTGATCCGGTGCCTTTTACTGGCACAGAGCCCTCCCGTCTGGGCTTCTGCAGACGGACCGGCCTGATGAGGGAGATTCACGCTCGTTTCCATTATCATGATCAGATTATTATGGTTATTGAAAGCTCTGGAACATGCAGTTCATATGAGCCCACACACACACACAATAAAGCTAGCAAATGTCTCGCAGCATTACGGTGAAAACAGTGCCACGGCTAACTGTTGGATGTATCGACAATGTACCGACAATGTTGAGAGATGAGGTTATTGCCAGTATATGTTTCCATGGCAACCAGGGCTCTCTTTTAATGAAGCAGTGATCCAGCAGTGGACTGAAACAGAGACACAATATGGCCACTGGCATTTGAGCATTTGAGCCTGGCATAATGCGTGTGCGTGCCTGCATGCGTGCGTGTGTGCGTGCGTGTGTGCGTGCGTGTGTGCGTGCGTGCGTGCGTGCGTGTGTGCGTGTGTGTGTGTGTGTGCGTGTGAGCGGTAAACAGCATGGAATCAATCAGATTGTCAATCAGATCACGAAGCAGGACAGTCTAAACTTATTGCTGCGAGGCTCTTACATCTCAGTTATTTTAAAAGCTGTCTGGCGTTCTGGCTCAATAAATCTGTCATGGAGCAAGAGAAATAAATGGAACGAGAAGGAAAATGTACGTCATGTGACGAACAAAAGCCACAAATGAAGAACCCTGGACTTCCTTAAGAGTAGCAGCAGACTGAATATTTCAAAGAAGTTCATCAAATTCTGGGAGGAAAGCTGTACAGTGACGTACATTAAAATGCAGTTCTGTGTTGTGGATTTGCAATATTAATACTTAATTTGCATCTTTGAGGTGTCCTACCTTAGAGTGGTATAATTTCAAACTTTCAAAGACACTGGCATGATGAAACTGCTCTCGCTGTGACAGGCGCACAGGAGATCTTTCTACCAATAGCAGGCGATGCTGACACAGTTTGAAACCACAAGTATTATTCAAATCCCTTTTTAAAATATTTCCTGAACCATACACACACACACACACACACACACACACACACACACACACACACACACACACACACACACACACACACACACACACACACCACAGTCCCCAGCGGTAGACTTGAAGTGAAAGTTACCACACAGATCTATTTAGCAGATGCCCGGCATCCTGCAATTTAGAGCCTGAGGAATCATGATCACAGAATGTAACCTAATCTGTGTCCTAGAGCTCTGTACATTTCCTCCACCATGCATAGATAGATAGATAGATAGATAGATAGATAGATAGATAGGTAGATAGATAGATAGATAGATAGATAGATAGATAGATAGATAGATAGATAGATAGATAGATAGATAGATAGATAGATAGATAGATAGATAGATAGATAGATAGATAGGTAGATAGATAGATATTGATGGTGATTGAAATCGACAGTATTAGGTCGTTACACGAGGAGTGATAATTATGGCATATTTTCCCCCTGAAGCTGCTGTACACTGTAGTAAGTGTTAACAAATATGACAGATGTTGTTTCAGCCTTTGGCCATCCTCTCAGTTCAACTTTAACTCTCCTAACTCTCAATATAGAGGCATCAAGCTGAACAGAGGCGATGAAGAGCGTTGTGAAGATGAACGTTTTTCCTGAGCAATTTACAAGATGCATCTAACAAAGAGCAGTCAGAGCGATCGCCGTGTGCATGAGATGATTTGCATCCTGGTGGAATAAAACTGAGCTTAATGAGAATATATAGTGATTCATTTGCTTGATCCCAGAACAACTGCAAGGAACAGCCTGTGATAAACACACACACACACATACACATAAACACACACACACACACACACACACACACACACACACACACACACACACACACACACACACACACACACACACACACACACAGTGCTATTTACATGCACACACACAGACACACAGATGACATTTAAAAATATGACCAAGCTTCTCAATACAGTGCGCGCGCACACACACACACACACACACGCACACACACACACACACACACACACACACACACACACACACACACACACACACACACACACACACACACACACACACACACACACACACACAGAAGGAGAGACAGTAAACATGCAACATTACTGTTAGATTTAGGTCCTGAGCTGACCGGGTCTGTAGTGTGTAAACTCCTGCCTGAGGCTGTGGGTCACACACACATGCACACACGCTTACAGTTCACGGATACAGTAAGTAAACTTTGTTGAGCGGATGAAATGGTCTGTTGCTCAATTACAGATATTGGTGAGCATACCAAACTGTGTGTGTGTGTGTGTGTGTGTGTGTGTGTGTGTGTGTGTGTGTGTGTGTGTGTGTGTGTGTGTGTGTGTGTGTGTGTGTTGACATATTATCCTCATCTCAGTGTAATCAGCAAGCAGCTCCCAGGAGATGTTTCACTCTCTTGCATCACTGACAGCTGATGGTTGATCCCTTATCTACACGTATATTTCCTCTTACTTCCTTCCGAAAGGACCTTCATCTCTGTTCCTCTTCACACAATCAAACCAACATGTTTGCATGCGTGAGTGGTGCTGGTGCTCAGAGAGTGGAAGCAATACAAATTGAAACATCTGTCTGTGAAACCTCTTGCCACGTTTGCCCAGAGGCAGAGCAATTGAATATAATGTAATATAAATCGGTTGCTTTATTTAGACTGTGGCTCACTCAGATCGTTGTGTTATGTCTGATAGCGCCCTCTCCTGGTAAATAGTTGCAAATACAAAAAGAAAATGTGAGTGAGTTTACTCTTTGTACACAATTTAAAACAAAAATCTCTTTTCAGAATCAGAATCAGATTTATTTGCCAAGTATCTCTCTCTGGGAATTTGGCTTTGTGTTTTTCATTTCTCTTGATGTAAGAAAAAAGAACAAGGACAACAAAGCAAGACAAATATAGACAAAGAAAAGACAGGACCGTTATGTACACAAGTAGTGAAGAAAATAGTAGGTGTTTACATATTACAAAAGTAGGCCTATAAATAAAAAGCAAAAATGACCAACAATAGAATAAAAAACAAGATATGTGTTTTATATAGTGCAAAAAAGAAAGAAATTAATACTTGGTATACATGGACTGGATGATTATTTGCAGTGTGTGCATGTAAATATGTATGTATACTATATGTACAGTGTGTAGGATTTATATTGTGCATATATACATTATATGTATATAATCTCATGAAAAAAGAAGACAACATCATATTGGCACAATAATTTACATTTACTTCAGCATTAGCATGTTTAAACTTACATATCACAACATACATACAAGTTCAAGTAGAATACAATTTGTAATACATACCAAAATATAAAACATAGCTCTGTACAGTCATGCGATAATATAAACGTTATGGAGATCATATTTAAATGTGTGGCTACAACTAAAGGTCAGAGTCTCAGAGCGTCTGCCAGCTTCCTCTCTGTCTGGGTAGGAATCTCATGCTGAGATGTTCGGCCTCTTGCTGGTGCTCGACAGGCTGCTGGGAGAGGTTGTTGGTCTGTGGGAGGCAGTCCAGGGTCAAGCCCTCATGGGGGCAGACGGAGTACTGGGAGAGCAGCGTCACCAGGATGGATTTCATCATCACCATGGCGATGTGCTTGCCAACACAGGCGCGAGGGCCCGAACCGAACGGCTGGAAGTAACGACGAGGAGCCTGAGGAAGAACAGACGAGCGAGGACGTTAAAACAAGCTAAACATTTGGTTTCAAATCAAGTATTTGTCAATGTCATCAATATGTATGAACAAACGAAGAAAACAACCTTTGGAATTATTCTTAAAAGGTTTGACTCTCAAAACCCATTGGGACTTTGGGTATGGATGAGGTTTGATCAGATTCATCTGGCAGTGTAAATAGAAACAAGCAATCCGCAAGAGCTGTCTGATTCTGATTCGAATGTTGTTAAATCCTGATTGGTGCACAGAAGTATGTGATGTAATAATGTTCCCCTCCCACCTCAAACCAGTGAGAAAAGCAAAGAAGAAAAAGAGAAATGCATAAATCTAAAACATAAATTCTAATAAAAACATTTGAAACTAATAATTGTCTGTACACATCGCTCATAATAAGAAGCTGAATGAGAAAACAGGCTTTCAGGGTCTTTAAGAATTGATGTATTTGATTTATTCCCAGAGTTGCAGAAAAAACCTCAATTTGCTCCCAAAAATAAACTACTTACATTTTTCTCAAAGTTTTCCAGGCTGAATTCATTGGGTTTGAGGAAAAACTCCGTCCTGTGCATGCGGCCAGTGTTCAGGATAATATTTGTGCCCTTCGGTACCCTGTAGCCATCTATGACGTCATCGGACAGGGCTCGCCGCATGGTGAAGTCCACCACAGGGTGGAAGCGCAAGCATTCGTTGATGAAGCTCTCAAGCACCCGTAACCGCGGAAGGTCCCCGTTCTGCAGCGGCCTCTCTCCTGTCAAGAAACAACGGACGTAAGATACCATCACGCTTAAACACTTAACACATCTAGACGTGGCAGACGGCTCTTAATCATTACATTATTATCAGTACATTATCAGCCTTACCTACAACAGTGTCTATCTCATGGAGCAGCTTAAACTCCACATCTGGATTCTGTTTGAGGAGCAGCAGCATGAAGAAGAGGCTGATGGACAGAGTGTCTGGCGCTGCGATCACCATCTCCAACACACACTGCCTCACGTTTTCCGCAGACAGTTCACCATGGTTCTAAAAAAACACACACACACACAAGCTGATGTTAATACCGTACCGCAATTATTTCCCTATTAGAGGATTTCTGACATATAGGTTGGAGGAAGTGCTGAAAGTTTGAAAGAGGACCAAAGGAGAGTAGATTTTTCTTTGAAATAGAAAAAAACTAAATGGCAAAGATCACATTCTCAGACTGACCTGTGCAAATATGAGCTCTGCGGTGAAGTTGATGTTGTCCAGTTTATCCGCCTGCTCCACATCTCTCCTCTTCTGCTCCACGAGGCTCTCTATGGCATCTTGCAGCTCCTTGCTGTGAAACAACAGATGCATAACATTTAAAGAAAACATTTTAAACAAAGTCGATTGAAAAAGCACGAGTATATGCACAATATATATATATATAATATATACAATAATAGAGTGGCGGCTCGACTCACGCTGCTGTCTTGTGCCTTTGGTGAATCCAGGGAAATTTGAAGTAAACGTCTGGTTTGATCAGCACAGTCTGCCATGTGTCAAAATATTTCTGAATCTTCAGCAGCAGCTCTTTTTCTGGACACACAGGAATCAAAAACACTCAATCTTAACTGACCCAGGTCGTGACATATCTGATGTTGTTATTAACTTGCAAGACAACATTAATTAAGAGACGAATGAATGCTGACCATTGACGGGCACACCCAGAAAGAGTCTGTTGGAGATGTCGACCACGGTGCAGCGCAGCAAACTGAGAACATCCACACGACCCAAACCGTCCAGGTCGTCCAGGTGGGTCTGCGTGGAGGAGACGCTCACCTCCACCGTCTGCTGCAAGCCCGGACCTGTCAGGGCTGATATGAAAGAAAAAAAAAGAGGTTAAATCAAATATTTTGAATCTGCAATCACCGCACCAATCGGTTTGTCTGCAGGGCCGATTAAAGGCTGGAATGCTACCTTTGGTGTAGTAGGTGCGAATCTTTTTCCACAGAGTCACGTTGTTGTTAAATATGATGCCTCTCTCATTCATGCCGACACAGCTGAGTCCTTGCTTGCTCCCAAAACGTGAAGTATAATGTCCATTCTTCAGTACATGGTGCACCGCTGATGCCCTAAGAATAATAAGGGAACGGAAACAGATTATCAATTTGCACTCGTATTAATTGTGTGGTAACTTTATTCATCGGCATTAATGGAGACAACCGACCTGCTGAGTATGATGGTCTCCTCTCCATTGATCCAGACTCTGACGATGTCTCCATACTTGCTGTTGTAGTAGTTGCTGGCTGTGCCGATACCAGTCCAGATGAATCTCACATATGACAGAAGTGGGCCCAAGCCCAGACAGAAACTAGGACCTATAAATGAGAAAAACTGTGTGTTCAGCTTATTTGAAATTCAGTGATGAGTTCAAAAACAGTAACAGCATTGAACGAAGCTGCAAAGTGTCGAACCATTGAACCTACCCGGTGCAGACTTCTTGTCTGTGCGGTTCCACGCAGCCAGCAGCAGACAGACAAGCAGGATTAAGGTTCTGGTTGCCACGGAGAGGCCCGGCGATCCCACTGCGGTGGCGTTCGGGGACATGGAGACCAGGTCTGCTACTGTGGCGTCCAAACCTACAGGAGTCATCGTCCGGTCACAGGCAGAGATCAGATCCATAAGAAGGCTGGTTTTCATAAAACAGGTGCGACTGCACAAACCCAATGTTTGGCCCGAGTGACGAGAAGTGCCTCAACAATCGGAGCTTCCTCTTTATATGCAGTCTGAGCTGGTTGCGAGCCAGGTCAGGGTAATGCAAAAGCCACAACAGTGGAGGAAAATGGTAAACAATACACTCGTAACCTTGAGGCGGTGGATTTGCTCCTGTGTCCTTGAGCGTGCGGGACGCGGTTTGCTGGGTGCATGTTGTGGAGTCCGATCCAACGGGTTGGGTCGTACTTGACATTTTGGTGATAAGAAGTAAGTTTTGCTCCCTCTTTGAACATCAAAAGAATCTGACTGGACATGCTACAAAAGAGCACCTGGCCTATGAGATCAAGTGCAATGTTATTATTGTTAAAGCTTTATCTCTTTTGCAAACATTTTATTTTCATTTTTTTTTAGATAGACATACATACTTCATTGTGTCTATGAAAGGAAGAAGAAAGATACCATTTGTATATTCAGTGATTCAGTGTTAAAAGCATATTGTATACTGGAGTTTTTCATTACGATCAATTCAAATTACAGTATTTGTGATTACTTAGATTCCTCCATAAGACCACCAGTAGATGGTGAAGCAGAGCTGTGAGCCATCAAACCAGATTTTTAGATTTACTGCAACATGGAGTTATGAAAACAAAATCATATAACTGACTGTTATGAGAAGACTGTGATCAGAGGGGTGTCTCAAGGGGGGGGGGGGGGGGGGGTGCAGTACTAAAACACGTTTATAAAGCACATGTTTACTATTGATTACTTAATTTACAATTGAGGAATCCATCATTTATAAATGAAAATCCAATCATGAAATGCACAATAGTCAAGCTTATTAATCAGGAATAAAACATGTTTAAATGTGTTTATGAATTGCATACTAATGAATTACTAATGAGTGTTCATGTTGGAACAATGTTTTGTAAATGATGAATTAAGTGTTTAGTCATGCTTTACTAATGCTAAATAGTGTGTAGTTATTATAAAGTGTTACCGCCTTTTCTTAACATTTCTTACACATATCTGTGTCAATATATATTTACACACAGTTTTGGTGACAAATTAGTTTTCCCACTGGGGATTAATAAAGTTTTATAATCTAATCTACATGGTATATTAAGAGTTTCATACTGTTTGTTAACTTTATTAATTTAATAATATTGTTGTATTACTTTCTATGAACTATGAATTCTATGAACTATGTTTACAAACCTCGACTTCATTTTCAGCAAGTGATTATATATTTGATTTGATTTGATTTCGCAATTTGTAACAGAGCCAAATTCCGTTTGGCTTCTGCCTTTGTCCCATTTTCTCATTTTGCATAAAGGACTCTGTGAATTCACTCGCCGCCCACACTCGAGTCCAGGAATGCGCACAGTTCAAATGGCCGACTGTGTGCCGAAGCCCTGCCTCGATAGCGATGCCCTGTATGATGGCTTGGACCTAGATTGTTCTGCATGATTAAGCAGAATCATGTTTCTCCCAATAAACAGAAGTTAATGTAACCTTGTCTCTGTGCTCTGTGCTGTGGTCAACCACGTCTTTGTCTCCACCACATGTGTAGGGAGTTGTTCAGAAGTGAACAAACAAGATGGATAGAAAGCTGAAGCAAAGTGGTTAAATGTCACAACATGTATGATGTCTGGATTTATGAATTCCTCCTTGAAGTACGACATGCAGCAAAATGGATGTGAACTATGAGCTTCATTTTATGTGACCTGCCTGAACACCAGAGAAGAACTGATCACAGTTCAGATTTGAAGGGTCATTTTAAAGTTGAAGAGGAACCACCTCTCTCACGAGACACTGGTGATGTTTTACTCTGTACATCTTTGTATTCCTTTGCTTTCGTTGATGTTCTTGAGTATGACAATTTACTGATTTAATGAAAATTAATCCGTTCTATTATTCACAGTGATAAAAGTGTTAAGATGAACAAAAAAAGTTTCTTGGACGGAGAAAAGAGGAGGGTGGGCGGATGAAGCTTGAAGGGAGACGCGGCTGTCCTTGGCCTACAGCCGCAGGACGGACATGGACCTCTCAGCCTGGTGGTGAGAAGAGAGATAAGGCTTCCTCCTCCAGCAGCTGTGCCTCAGGAAGGAGGAAACAGAACCTCAAAAGATCAATGAGAGACGGAATCCGTGGGCATCATGTTTACACATCTGCACCTCAGGGGTCATTATAATAGAACCTCCCTTCATCCCAATCATTTCATTCCAGAGTTTGAATGTAAAATACTCATGAATCAAATATCCATGCAAGAAGTGGTTGCGTTCCTCTTCCTTTTTGTTCCCGGTTTAACTAACTGGTCGAGCCCACAGTGCAGTGGAGAAGAGGCAACAAAGGAGCAACCTCAGTCCTCTTAAGATTGTGTGTGTACAAATCTACACATCTGCTGGAGCAATAAGCTGTACAGCAGCTGGCCGTCAGTGACCCACAGCCTCAGGCAGGAGTTTACACACTACAGACCCGGTCAGCTCAGGACCTGAATCTAACAGTAATGTTGCATGTTTACTGTCTCTCCTTCTGTGTGTGTGTGTGTGTGTGTGTGTGTGTGTGTGTGTGTGTGTGTGTGTGTGTGTGTGTGTGTGTGTGTGTGTGTGTGTGTGTATGTGTGTGTAAAAGTAACATGAGGCAAACCATGGCTGCAAGAGCAAGTAGGTCAGCTATATATCTGGCACTGCTCCATGTCAGCAGAGAGGCATATTAACTGACTTATTGAAACAAACTGTATTGTTAGACTAAGTCCTTACTGAGGTGATTACAGAAAAGCTACACTAACACTTTAGTCAAAAGAGGCAGAGCAGCTCCCTTTCAAAGTGAAGAGTCCTTTAAAGTGGATTTCTTTCTCTCCCTCCTTCTCAGTGAAATGTCACTTTTCTGGCTGAGTTCAAAGCAGTGGAAATGGGTCATTGTTGCAGTTGGTGGATGGAAGCTGTGAGGATGTGACAGGGACGAGCGCCGGGGGAGAAATATAGGGAGGATACAGGAGCTGGGGAGGAGAGGACATGAGCCAACTTAATGCAAACTATATTGATGTTAATGCATTTTGATGCCATGGCTTTTTTCTACTTCTTCCATTTGATTGGTTCTGGTGTAGTAATACTAATAATAATATAAATATTCATAATAATAATAATAATAATGTTTAAATGTATGTCAACATCAATGACCAGTCAGTTTGTCTGGTGTAATGCATGCTGTCATGTGTTATGTATGTGAGTGCTTTTGTGCGTATATGTGCATGTGTGTGTGTGTGTGTGTGTGTGTGTGTGTGTGTGTGATGTCAGTCTGCCCACGGCGCTGCAGTAGAATGGGTTGTCCTGAATATAAATCAGGTGACTGAACAGGCGGGGGTTTCTTCCCAGACAAGCCCAGAAGATTGTGTAATGCCCACTCCTACATTACTGGTTTGCATGTGCACACACACACACACACACACACACACACACACACACACACACACACACACACACACACACACACACACACACAACCCCTTCTCTACTTGGCGAACAACACAACAAGCGCTTCACCAGTCTGCCCTCAGATAGACCACCCGGCTGGGCACTAAAGCTGACTGGACTCTATTTGGAGCTTTCAAATAATCTGGACAGGACCTTCAATTTTGGCTTTAGTTTGATTTGACTAGATTTGTGTGTGGCAGGACCTTCTTCCTTCCTGTTTGACCTCTTTTACATTCACTTCTGTGCTGGAATCTCATCCCCCTGTGAATGCTGAAGTCGGCGGGCGAGCCTCAGACAAGAGGAGGTGAAGTGGTGACCATGTGGATCCCGACCCCCAGCATGACTCTGCCTCAGCGTCTGGTGCTCTATGGGACGTGTGTCGTGGCGTTGATGAACTCTGTGGGCCTTCTGGTGCTCTTGGTCCAGCAGAATCAGCAACGCGTCTTGTTGGAGCAGACGGAGGCAAAGCTGACGGAGGTGGAGCAGAGCTCGGTGGTAGAGTTCCTCCAGGAGGTGCCGAGAGGAGCAGCGGGGCTGAGGGCGAGCGCTGGGGAACACCAGCAAAACCAGTATCAATACCAGTACTCCAGGAATAAGAGAAGTGAAGAGTTGGAGAAGGAGACGCAGCAGGAGATGCAGGAGCTCCACCAGGAGGAGGGACAGGAGCTCCATCAGCAGGAAGCCAGCCAGGAGGTGGGAGAGGAAGCAGAGAAGAAGATGAAGACGAAGCACAAGCACCGACACGGCCAGAGTTATCACAAAGCACACGTGCAGGATGACATGATGATGATGATGACTTACTCCATGGTCCCGGTGAGAGGAGATACCTGCTGCTGGATATGTATATGACAGACAAAGAGTGAGGGAGTGCTGGCAAATAGATTTATAAATATTCTTTATAAATAATAACATTATTTTGTCATTGCTGAGTAAATGCTGCATCATCAACTGGTTAAAATGGGTCCCGGGCCCTGTGACCATCAGGGAGTCTTAATGTTCCACGTCCAGCTTGCTCCTACTCCAGTATATTTGAGAGGGACATATTGTAAGTTGTATTTTACAATATTTGTTTGACAGCTATAGCTCGAGATTCTACATAGAAGACAGTTTAGGAAATATGACAGCATTTAACCTGTAAGCCCTAGCGTCCCCCAATCGGGGGACCCTTTTATATCAGAAAAATCAAGAAAAAATCATTGTATAAATCCCTCCCCCGCAAAAAAACAAACATGTTATGTATCAAATTAAACATAAAAATCAGGGCTACAATAATATATAATCCCGATGTACAACCTCTGAACACAACTCAAACAATAAATAGGATTAGGGGTTAGGGTTAGGGTTATTAGGGTTAGAGTAGCTAAATTATCAGGACAATAATATAACGATAATTATCCTGTAATGTAATATAATTAATTGGTATATAATATAATAGTGTATCATATAACACTTATCATGGACATTGAGCTGCATGAATATGTTTTCTTTTAATACATAAAGTATTTTTTGCTGTACATTTTGAGAGAGAGCGAGGGAGAGAGAGAGAGAGATAGAGAGAGAGAGAGAGAAAGAGAGAGCGAGAGAGATCACATGTAACAAAGGTCCCAAGGCTGAAATCGAACCCCCTTGGCACTCAGTGATGGAGTATTTATACAGTAGAGGTAACTGCTACTCTACTTTACTTTGTAAGGACCTGCATACTGATGGAATGAGGGGTCGATGGGTGCCCGATACTGTAATTGGTTAATCTGTTGCTAACTTTTATTGATTGGCAATATTTTAATCATATTTTGTTCTCTTTCTCTTCAGATCAAATTGTTGATCGACATTTGCAACAGCACCAAGGGAGTCTGCATCTCTGGTATGTCCGACTCATATACTTTTTAACAACCTACTCACATCCAAAATATCACTTTTCCTTGTCACAGTTCAAAAAATGCGCAATAGAAGCCAAAGGCACGACTCAGAAGGCCAAGAAGTAAGTGTAAGAGTCTAAACTGAAGAAAATGCAAGATCGGAAGACTGGAAATCGATGGCACGAGGCTCAAAGACAATGAACTGCTGTCTGCACGAGGGAGCTAATGAGGGAATGAGACCAGGTGAAGGGGTTAGAGCAGGTGAGGTGGTTATACTGGTCGAGGATTGGCTGGAGGGAAACGACAGCACAGTGAGAACAAAAACAAATGACAAGACACAATGAATGATCACCCAAATCATGACACATATTCATATTCACTCACATCCTAAAAACCTTCTGTTGCAGGACCGCCAGGACCGCCTGGTAAGTGAATTCTTCATTCTGCATCCACATTTAAAATCTAGCCATACTGTATGCCTCCATTGTGGTTAAGTGACCCGTATTCTTGCTGAATGTGTTTTCCATTCATACCCATGGTGAGGACTGGTTTTGTGTTACCGTAGGTTTGCCCGGTATGGACGGTCTTCCCGGCCACAATGGGACTGATGGCATCCATGGACTGAATGGACTGCCCGGGGCTGATGGGAAAAGAGGAAAAAAAGGTACGGAAAAATTGAGAGTCTATTCTGTTTCTACTCACCATCCATTTTTCTCAATGCCTCGAGCAACGCTGGCCATTTTAGTGAAGAGCTACGGGTACAATGCCACAGTCAAAGGGTTAAGTATAACCTGGGGTTAAGGATGCCAAAATACCAAGAAGCACACGCAGCCACTTAAAATCATGCATGCGCGCACGCACGCACACACACACGCACAAAAACTCAAAACATACCAACACACTGAGTTTCCTGATCCATCCGTGTATCATAATGACGTCTGATTTGATTCACACACTGAAACAGTTGCTTTTCTCTCACATTCTCAGCTGATATTATTCATCTCTGTGGTTTTGGGCCTCTGCTAATTGGACCGGAAAACTCCAACCCAGTATTCTCCCACTTCACTTCACTTCACTTCACTGTTCTCCTCCACAGCGGAGGGCATGGCTCATGGAAGTCAATGGAATTATTCATGGTTTTAACAATAGGGCAAAGTCTTTTGGGTTCATGAATGCGATCTTTGAACAATGTGTTGCCTGATTTCCTTCCTTCAGGTGAGAAAGGAGAACCGGGTGAACAAGGAGAGCGAGGAGAGGCTGGTCTGCCCGGAGAGAAGGGACAACCGTCCAACGACGTCATTATTGAAGGCAAGTCCAGCTTTACACTCACGGCTTTGTGACACTTGAACTGTTTTGCATCCCTAACTTTAAATTAAAATGATGTACAGATTTGCAAACACATTTTTCAAAATACCCAGATCTGGGACACCACTCAGAATACAATTACTTTCTTTTACATCCAGAGGGTTTAGATGTCGCCCTCTCCTCTTTGTACAGGTCCTCCTGGCCCTCCAGGTCCTCCTGGGCACCCAGGACCTCCTGGCCCTCAGGGGCCTTCCAGAACAAGGCACCACAGAGCCAACCTTCAGGCTGCTCATAGCCTGGGTAGGAGGCCTCTGTCGACCGTTATCAAACAAATACAAAGTTCATTCTCGACCTAGTTAATCTCACCATGTAGTTCTGGAGTTTTTTAACATTTCCCACAATCTACCAGTTTGCCAATTGGTCATATAAGTGTGTTTCTTTTTTTGAGCACTTTGAGGACTTCTCAAGTGAACCAAAACAAGTCATCCAAGCGTCTCACTACAACTCCATGAAAACTGTGTGGCTCCATCTGCCGAGGAAGATGGTGTGATATGATCAAAAGCTCCAGAACAGCTAATAAATGGTGAGAGCGGTCCTACGTGAACTGTCAGTGATTTCAAATGAAATTGTTTCTCACAGGGCTCTTACACGCAATTCCAAACGATGACACCTCATCTGTAAAGGATGCTGCAAAACTACACGAGAAGCCTGCTAAGAATAACGGTGCGTGTTCAGAGAAGTGTGTCAAATATGAGCCGTGTGGCAGAGCCTGTAAGCATCTGAGCTTGGTGTCATTTTGCCTCCCTTTTAGAGTGCCTGATTAAGTCTCTGATCAATCCCAGGAATGTGACGAAGATGGAGAGCACATTCGGCACGTGGATGAAAGACACCGCTCGGCTGAACGACGAGAGAATTTGGGTGGCAGAACACTTTTCTGGTAAATTGAACGTTGGATGTATGTTGGATTACAAAAGCTGTAATACACTAATTGACATTGTTCTCGTTCTTGCCCAGGTCGTGTGGTGAAGGAGTATCAAAGCATTACCTCGTTCCAGAACAGCAGCGTCAAAGTGGATGTTAGAAAGTTCTACCAAGGCTGCGGCCACACTGTTCACAACGGCTCCCTCTACTATCACATCGCCGGTACATCCAGCATCGCCAGGTGAGCCGGGAAAGAAAAAGACGGTGTGAAGCCGAGTTGGATGCTTTGCTATCGTTTCCCATTCCCTCTGGATAACAACTCTGTTTGTTCACAGATTTGACTTCCTCACCAAGAGGCTTCACACTCTCTCTATAGAGAACGCGTTGCACAACAACCTCGCCTACCTGCTCCACAACTCCAAAACCTACTTCAAACTGGCGGCAGACGAGAACGGCTTATGGCTGATCTTTGCCTCCAGCGTGGATGAGAGCATAACGGTGGCCCAGCTGGACCAGAAAACCTTCTCCGTCACCTCCTACGTAAACACCACCTACCCCCGCACCAAGGCCGGCAACGCCTTCATCGCCTGTGGGGTCCTGTACGTCACCGACACCAAGGACACCAGAGTCACTTTCGCTTTCGACCTGCTGAAGGGGAAGCCGGTCAATGTGACCTTTGACTTAAGGTCTCCAGGTGGCGTGCTGGCAATGCTCTCCTACAGCCCAATGGACAGACACCTGTATGTGTGGGACCACGGCTACGTCAGGCTCTACGTGGTCCACTTCCTCTCTGACGAGTGACGGCCTGATCACGTGCAGATATGACTGTTAAATAGTGAGAACTGGTGCTGACCAGTCGGCGCCCGACTGTTCGATCCCTCTCTGGGAACTGGTCATATTTAGTTTTTCGAGAGAGAAATATACACTTCAGTCTCAACTTTATCTTCCTGTAGAGCGTTCCTGTCAGAAATCAGTGCCTCTGACGAAAATCAGTTTTTGATCAATAATTATTGTCACATTGTTAGAAATAAATACTGCTGTATTTATATCCTTTTGTACATGTGAGATTTTGGTGTTACTAACGGTGTGAGTAAACTTTTTTTTTTTTTTAAATCATTTTGTATCAAACAGTTGTATCACACCTATTGAACTTCTAACTCTTACTTTTGTGGCCGTTTGTGTTGTAAGTTGTGACAGTGTTTATTGTATTTGCATGATATTTATGTATTTTCATATTGATGCACATGTTATCCCCCTCTGATGTTCTGTACACATAGGCTGTCCACCTGGCGTTTGTAATGAAGCAGCATGGTCCCTGCTGCTCGCTCATTCCTTCTCGACAGAACGTTACAAAAAACAACAGCGCCAAATCAGCCTGATGAAATAAAAAGAATTTATTCACTTTACAAAGGTAAAACTCTGACCATGACCTGTTCTCTCACACACCTCCAGGCTCAAGTGCCCTCGTAACATCTACCCATGGTATTGGCTTCTTTTGCATTACTTCATGCACACACACATACACACCAGACACCAGTAGGACCATTGTAAAACACTTAAGCTACATACAGTACACATAGTGGGTCGAAAGAGGGAGAGAAACACAAATCTCTTTAATAAATACCATACACACACTTAACAAAAGTTACAACTAATCCAGCTGGTATGATACAAACCAAAAATAAAGAAATGCTTTCATGTTTGTACAAGCTGTTGTGGTATTTCATATATATCAATATATATATATATATGTATATATATTTATATAATTTATATATTAAAACTATTTCAAACGTTTTACTACTAGGCCAAATAAAGCCAGACATTCATTTGTATATAACAGTTTCTTTTTCGATATCCTATTTATTTGAAATAAACTTTTAGTGTCTCCAGAATTTGAGTGCAAATATCTATTTCTTATGGATGAAACAGTAAAAACAACTAGCGAGGTAACACACACACTTACATACAGTAGACTGTGTTGCACGTCTCCCAGTTGGATACAGTAAAACCCCTCACATTCCTAAAATAAAAAGGCAATAAGTTAAATAGGAATGGTCAAGCAAAAAAATAAATAACACAACTAAATTAATTTAAAAACAAATTCAAGAATATCCTTGTGCAAAACCAGAAGTGAACCTTTGTGTTTCTGCTCTGGGAGGGTGGGCATTCGGGTTTGGACCAGACGGATGGAAACATTGAAATCACAGTCACAGGAGTAAAACACATCATCTTCCAAACGGGAATGTTCTAGCAGGGAGGTCGGCCACACAAACAGGCATTTGAGGGCAGGTGGGCGGGCGGGCGGGCAGATTGCAGACACAGCAGAGTGAACACACGCGCACACACACACCCTCGGGGAACCAGACCGAGCCGGATCAAGCCCGAACCAGGAGAGGGCCAGAGTGAGTGACGGGCAGCCAGTGAAGAGAGGGATGAGGGTCGGGGGGAGGAGAGCAATGCACCATCGACTCTTCCGTAAGGTCTGAGAAGAGCTGGGCAACAAGTCAGAGGGGGGTTTGGGGGCAAAACCATTGAAACAAAATGCAGATTCCAACAACTCGATTCACACCGGAAACCACTGACTTAATAACAAACCACAGTGCTGGTTACAGTAGATGCTAAGAGATTTCAGCTGTGGGCACAAAATGACGACAGTTACACACTTTTAAAATTTTTGCTTGAGCACTTTTACAGAGCACTATCAATAGACCTGTGATTGCACCGCGGAACGAGAACAGGACATGCATAGCTTCCCTATGGACACACTCTAGGAGTAGAGATTCTTCAATAAAATTACAATAAATTTAGCTTTAAAATCAAGTATGATACCTTTTTGCTTGTAACTTTGCCTTCAGCCTTTTTTGGGGGGAAAATGTTTGCAGCTCCGTTTTTCCCCATTTTGGATATGATTTACAACAACGGTAAACCCATAAACACTGCACACTCTGAAAGATGCCAAAATGCCTGGTGGTCTTTTGACTAACTCTTCCCCCATCAATTAAACTATTAATGCAGAGCAAGTGTAAGCTTTTTGTGTTTTTTCTTTCCGTCTTTTTCTTCTTTGGACCCTCAGAAGTGGAAGTAGGCGTTACAGGATGTCAACCAAGCTGCTGGGGAGATTGTAGCGGTCAGGGAGGACCCTCATCTTCAGGGTGCCGTCCGCTCCACAGGTGAAGATGCGGTTACCGGGCCGCGTTTCCACCTGCATGACACCAGCACCGATGTTGCGGAAGATGGACTGCTTGGTGTGCTCGGTGGTAAAAGAGTGCATGAGCCCGTGGCCGGCTAACTTCCACACCTGGAGACAGAGAAAGGAGAGAGAGAGAGAGATTGAGAGAGAGGATAAAACAGGTGTTAAGTTTCTTTTTTCCCTTTTTCAAACCAGCATACTGTTTTTTTTATAATTTGTTATTATGCGAAGCCACGCTGATTGTTCAAGTGCTGAATTAAATGAGTATTAAGAGGCCAGGGTAAGACTAAATCGTGTTTAGACAGCGAGTGTTTCAGATTACTTGCCGTTTATTTATTGATTCTATAATGTTTAATGTGTAAAGTGTCTTGAAAAGTGGTATAGCCTGCTAATCAAGTTTTCTTTGAAGTGTTTTTCAAACACTGGGGTAACATTCACCATCAAGTTCCACTTGTTTTTATCAATAATAGCAAACTAAATACTTGCAACAAACGCCCAGAAAGAACAAGAGTAATGCTTCTAATATTTGTTATACATTTTCATTAAACACTCTAAAACCAATAGCTTTTGTATTAGCAGAAAGACCAGAAATAACATTTAATTTGGTGAAAGCACATTGGTGAATCCGCTTGCATCTATCTAGAAATTAGTATGATAGATTAAAAGTAGATATGAGGGATGATTTTCAGATTTTATCAAGTAGGCCTGAACTTAGAATAAGACATTAATCCTCAGCGCACAATCAAAGTGACTGCAAATGTGTTGTGGCAGCTCAGTGAGCGAGTGAGTGATGGAGCAATGCGTCACCTTCATGTTGCCCTCTGCAGAGCCAGTGACGAAGAAGTCCTCGAAGGCATCCAGTGCAAGGGCCTTAATGGCTGAGTCATGGGCCTGGAAAGTGTGGAGCAGCTGCCTCTGGCGGATGTCGAACACGCACACAAAGCCCTTTCTGCCTCCGGTGATGAGCAGCTGCTGCTTGGAAGCGTACTGCAGCACAGTGGCCCCGTTCTCATGGCAGGGGAACGCTGAAGAGGTGGGTGGGAAAGAAATGAGGGATTGGATCACAACTTGATATACATCATTAAACTCGGCTTGTTTGATGCATTTTGGGATTTCTTACCGTGGACCATGGTATTGCTTGGTGAAATCAGAGTATCCCACAGGCAAACATTTCTGTCGACAAAGTAAACGATAAAGGACAACGTCAGTGAGTCGATGCCAAGAGAGGATGATTCGTGTCGGTTTAGTAGTGGTGTTGTTCTGTGCAAATGCTGACCTGTTATCATTGGACTGTCCGGCTGTGGCGATGAGGCTGGAGGAGGTGATGAAGGCAAAATCACCGCAGGTCTTAGTGTGGCACTGCCAACTCTGTAGGACAACAAACATCACATTATACATTTGACTGATTCATAGTTCAGTGTTTCATCTAATTGGTGTGTGTGTGTGTGTGTGTGTTGGGGTGGTGATGAAGGAGGTGAGGGAGGCGGGAGGAGACCTCACCAGGTAGGGTTTGGGGTTGGATGATGTCTGGTTGACCTGCCAGAGACTGAGGAAGCCCTCTCCGTCAGCAACTCCACACTGTAGCATAAGCACAGAGCAATCAGAGTAATCACACCGAATAGACAAAACACAGCCGCTGCTCTCTCTGTGCATGCGTGTGTGTGTGTGTGTGTGTGTGTGTGTGTACCTTATTGCCCTGGGAGTTGAAGTAGAGCCGGGTGACTCTTGCATTGCCTGCTTGTCTGAAGCAAATGAGCTGTTGAGGTCTGTTCCATTCAAACATTCTCACACTGCCGTCCTGAGCCCCTGTCATGTCTGACGCACCGAGAGAGAAAGAGGGACCCAGACAGGGAGAGAGGCAGACAGAAGGGAAGGGAGATAAAAAAAAAAGTAGGGAAAGTGAGAAGTTAATCAAAATGAAAAGATGAAATATGAAATACTGCTGATTGTACTCCTAAGCACAGGCTCTGCTGTGTAACCACTTACAATACTGATATATGGGATGGGATGTCATTCTCTTCACATTGTTCAGATTCCTCTTCATTATCTGGAAAAACAACATACCTTTATATTATGTAACGCATGATGTGCAGAGAATAAATTCTAGTTTTTAGGTTGAAAAACCCTAAAAAACTTTAATCTGTGATCTGTTCAGTTTATTGACAAATGCCTACTGGTGATTTTGGTAAATTGTCCAGAGGTTTGTCTTGTTTTAATATATCAAATACACTTCACTGCAAACTGGCGCAAAACAAAATCGTAAACATCTGAATAGTTTTCAACGACCACAATATCTCCCACACATTTCACAGAAATGAAGAGCCTGCGTTCAGCGTTTATGCCAGCGTGAACTTACTTAATTTTCTTTCTTTTGTAGCAACGTTTCTGTTATGATTTACCCAATTTAACCGGACCCCGCCGTACATTTAAGCAAGGCTCTTCGGTAATCCCCTGAACCTGCATGACACACTCTGTCCTGTCTTGCTTAGTGTATCACACACTACTGCCAACATTTATCAACACGGCTGGGACATGGAGAACCCTGGCTGCGTGTAAGAGTGACGCACATCTGTACCTTGGGTTACCGGCTGTGAGAGCTGCTGCTATCTGTGTTTATGTACGTCCATCTCTGCCATACATACACAAAGCCCCTCTCTGTATCAGCCTCCATAGACTCAGCAGGCCAGCTGTTTAGTCGGCACGACTCAGTTTGGCTTGACATTGATAAGAGTTAAAAATACAAACCTCTCCTGAAAATGTGCAGGGGCCCACAGGCTGCAGAATGAAATCTAAATAGTCAAGTTCCTTTTAAATTATAAAATCAGACATTTATGTCATGTTTAAATTTGGGTAAATAAAGCTAAAGCTTTACTGATGCATCTAATGCATGTTATAAAAAGAAAGACACTCTGCAGTCTTTCCTTTCATAAAGACTGCAGAGTTCTTTGAGGTCTATCGGCTTCAAAACGGAGCTTAGTTTCCCTCTCCTGGCTGTAACAGAGAACTGCATACTGCGCAGTGTGTATCTCTGTGTTCAAAGTGCATAAACTCGTACCACACTGGCTCCCATGCTGGTCTGCCCACTGCCGAGCCATGGCATGGTTGCAGAGACCGCCATCTGTGGTGGTGCAAAGGGGGCAGAGCTAGCCTGGGCAATGTTGGTATGAGAAGATCGATGGTCTATGTCGTCAGAGCTGCAAAACAAATCACAACCATAACCCGTCACTGAGAATGTTTTGTTGAGACGATTAAGACACGGACGATGCACAAAGTCTTAGTCAAGCTATTCACATATAAAACGTTTCAGTTACTGACCGGGTGTCTGCAGGCGACTTTTAAAATATATTTTTAATACCACATTTATTTTACAATCACAATGGCTAAATTATGAAAGTATGATGGAAAACCAGCCGGGACAATGTGTCTTATTATATTAATCTTCACCTAAATCACATTTTTCCATTACTTCCCGGCAGTATATAAAAGTAATCGCTGATATAATCAGTAGCATAGATGGATGAATCAATTACAAATGATGAATTCACTTCAATTAATTTAGTTTTTTGCAAAAAGGTTTTGCAGATACCCATTGTTAAAGGGCATCTGCCAATATCAAGTACTATCCAATAATTATATGTATTTGATAGGCTGTATTTCTGCAGATACCGATTCACTAAAATATGTATAGACTCTGAGGATCGGCTCGGGACATCCCTAGTTAGGGTTTTCCCTTTGGTTTTGAATGTTTGGAACAATAACATGCTACTTTTTGTATGTGTAATAAAAACCATCATGCCAAATATTGATCCGTAAATAAAAGCTAACTAACTTGAAATTGTGATTCAAATAGTTTCTTTGAGGACAGATAAATGTCACCACCTATGATTCTGAATCTCACCTCCGGGACTCCTTATCAAAGTCGTCCCCTATCCAGGTGTAGGGCTGCACAGCCACCAGAGAGGACACGTCCACTTCTTGGACATCATGAGTGGAGGCTAATACTATCTCGTTGGAGTTAGACTGAAAAAGGAGGGAAACAAGGCATCGAGGGACAAGGAGGGAGGAAAAGACAAGATTAAAAAAGATGGACTTGGCAGTCAGCTTCCTCTAATTTCCTAGAAAGTAAATGATAAGTAATTGCATATTCAGAGACAGGTTCCTAGAAAGGATTACATGATCTAGTACCATCTCAGAACGTTGTCTGTATCTGTGCCACACTATGTAGTTCTTTCCAGGAAAACACAATAATTAGGAAATGATAACTCATACAGACTTTTTATCACATCCTTACCTTATTGATGGCAAATGCCATTATTATATCAGACTCCTTATGAATGATTTTAGCCTTTCCTCCGGGGTAGCCCAGATCTGCCTCCACCTGGAGAAGAAAAACGATACATCAAGGTTCAAAGGTTAAAGCTACAGTAGGGGGGGCTTCAGGGCCAGTGATTGAAAATAAAATTGTTTAGAAACCTATTCTTCATAAATACAGTTTATGTTAACTTAATTTCCTTCTATGCCAAAAAATCCCACTTCTCGTGTTGATAGTGCAAAGTCCAACTACATTGATAAGTGGAGAGGAGTAATCACATGTGAAGGTCCACAATCAAATATTGACAATTCTATTATTCTATTGATTTTGTGATTCCCTGGTGGCAACACCCTCTATGATCAGCAAGCCTTTCACAGCCCCGACAGTGAGCATGCAAGTTAGTACGTCTACGTATGTGCCAACTCTATTAAGAGGAGATTTGTTTGTTTGCTTTTTAGGGCCAGCAGAATCAGTCCAGCTACGGAGGAGAAAGGAGTGAGAAACACAGGGACGCGTGTTACTGGTCCGGATCGGATGTGAGTGGATGCCATAGGTGTCTCAGTGAGACGGAAAGATAAGTTGTTAGATCTGAGGCTGAAAGCCTGATTTTATGCCAGAAATATTGCCAGAACAGTCACCATCATGCCAAGCTGAGGAGGAGGCGTGGGGTTGTATTTGGTACTTATTCATAGTTAGTGTATTTTTTGCAGGAGATGGTGGTCAGCAAGCCCCCAGTTTGGATGGGGGCAGCAGAAAAACACATTTCAGCCACTGAAAAGAAAGGCTTCAAAAAGTGTACCGTATATTTAGACTTTCACCGCTTTCACCGCTGTCCGATAACCCTTACCGACTGGGAACTGAAGCCGGCAAGCCTCGATCAGTTAGCGTTAAAGTGTGACTCTGGTGAATCTGAACTAACCAAAGTCAGACTAACTAACCGATGGCCGAGGTAGACCAACAACTCCTTTGTTCTGCAAGGTCAAACTATAATGTTTTGTCAATACAGTCATGTGGCTATGAAGAGAGCAAAGATGGATATAACTGCTTCAGTTCCTCGTCGGAAGTAAAACGGTGAAAGTATAAATAAAGCGTACACTTAAACTGTAATGTTGTTTTCGGTGTCTGGCAGTACATTGCTCAGCTTTATGCTGGTACTCATTTCTGTTTCTCCGAAATGGGGGCGTAGCCAAACGCCGTCTACTGCAGTTAGTAATACACAGAGTATGGATAAGTATCTAATACAACTCCACTCAAAAAAATCCAAAATATCGCTTTCCCCCAGTTTGCTACCTCTAACCACCTCATGCACACCGTGTGGTGCACGATACTTCTTTTAAAGTTAACTTGACTTTCACTCTCCTTCAAGCTTAGCTTTACAGTGACTCTCCCAAACAGACAGACGGACAGACATAGCTGGGGCCTTGGCCGGTACAGTAAATGATACTACCTTATAGGGACCGCTAGCTCCTGCTATGCAGTTTGGGTTTATACGGTCCATGTGGTTCTCTACAGACTTCACAACACACACAGAGGCAATATAGACACAGAACACACCACGACACAAAACACATGCACAAACACAGAAAAATAAAACATGAAATGAAAAGAAAATGTAAAATGGGTCGACAGGAACTTTGATGTACACTTGGTGATGCAATGCAAACAACTGGAAACACAGTCTGTCGCCTGAGCATGAAGCTACAGTCATGCAACAGGGTGAATGAAGATATGAGCTCTGGAGCTGCGCGCCACAGTTTCATTTGAAGTTCTCTAGTTAACTAGCGAGCAAATCTGGGATCAAAATCACTGGGACTTTAGTCTAATTTTGGACTGGCAGCTACGGTAGCAGTCAGTCATCAACGTGATAATAATGAATAGTTCCAGACATCGCAGAAGGCAGTGAACTGTCCCGTACGCGGTTCACAACGTCAAAGGAGGCCAGGCAATGATAATGACTACAACAAAAACACAGATAAACGCTGAGTGAGCATTTCTCTGTGTAATACAACAAAGTGATGGTTTTATTTACTTAGGTAGGACCTTGGTATCACGGCACAGTCAGACATCTATTGAGGCAAATGCTCAAAGCTTTTAAGGCCGATGATAAAGACCTTCTTCTGTCCTTGCTACTGCCGTGCACCTGATACTGTTCCTGATTTGAAGCTGTGCTTGCTGCCACTTTCTGTTATATATCTGATAAACGCCTCCATAAATCATCGTCTCCAATCTTAGCTGTCTTGGAAAGAAAAAGGCTATGTGGGAAGTGTGTACATTCTGTTTTCCATGCGTGTGGGCAACCCTCTGCACACATGCTCTGCAAAAATATAATGAAAGTGAAATTAAAATATATACTGAATGGGCCCATATATAAATTATGTCACCTGTAAGATTTAAATTCAAACAGGAAATGTACATTATTGTTTAGGTATTTCAACAAATAACACCTTAAATAATACACATTACTAGTCCTGTGTTTTAGTCACATACTTTTCATAGAAGCAGAAATATTTTATATATATATATATATTTTATATAGCATTATATTTGGGCCAATGCAGTGATTGTGTTGGGGAACGTGAAAACAATACAAAAGTAAAATTCAAACATTTTGGTTTAAACTAACATGAATAAGTAATTATAATTAATTAAGTTAAATAAAACAATATGTGTCTAATTATGATAGCTAATGAACACTAAACTGACTATTGCGATACACAGATATTGTGTTATGCATGTGGGCTGCTGACCTCACTCTGCTTCCTTTTCTTTGTAAAGATGTAACGTATCAAAGTCTCCTGAAGAACTTCCTGTTTGACCAGGAAATGCCAAAGACGTCGGGCTGGAAAGGACTGATGGTTCTTTGTCCTGAGAGAAAATGTATGGACAAAAATAAGTTGGTCAAATATGAGTACATCCACTAACGGGGTCTTATGTTCAATTCCATGATATACGATATGATCTTCTGCGACATGCGTGAGGGAAATTTGTTCTGTGTGAAACACATAATAAGCATTTTTGATATGGAAAGGGAACATAAAGCCCTTAAATGGTTTTAATATTATAGTTTTTCTTATTATCAAATGTATAAATATTTGTAGTGGACTTAAATAACTTGTGATAGCGGGTCGGTATACCAATATGAAATCAAATTAAACAAGTATTTAAATAATAAAAACAATATATAAATAAACACAGCAAACATTGCCAGACATTGCATTTTTTTTATTTCTTTTTATTCAAAACGTATCTTGAGATTCACTACTGTTGGCTAAAGGGCGTTTGGTGTTACTACTAAACAATGTACTTCTGTCAAGAGAAGACTCATATTTCTCAAAGTAAAATCGTTGCGAGGGTGAAATATTATTTTCGGAGCAGTGCACTTTAGAAAAGATCTGTTTGGGATCCTGAGCTATGAGTTAGTTTGTGTTAGTGTCTGCACTGCAGTGGTAGTATGTCTTAGTCATTAAATGTTAATGTTCGGAATGACCTGATTAATTCTGAATAATAAAACAAATGGAAATGTTGTGTGTGAGAGTGTCTCCATATTTTAGCATATGATTCGATACTCACTTGAAGGGTGTGTTGTCTGGCTCCAGCATGGCCTTGTGTCGGAGTATTGCTGGGCCACCTCCTGCGCTGAGGTCAGTGGGGAAAGTGTTGATGTAGTTGGGAGGCGGGCCGTCAAACTTGTTCATTCTGTCCAGCAGAAGCTGCTCCCAGTTCTCCAAAGTCTTCAACACAGCATGGCTGAGAGGGGAGATGACTGGCAGGTCTGTGACACAAACACATAAATACAGAGTAAATAATCTGTACAGGCAGCAGCATCACTCGTAAAAGGTTTGTTTATATAAATGATTTTCAACACAATAAAACAATTCAGTGAGTGTGAGTGTACCTGCGATGTCGAGGCCAGTGATGGGGAGGAAGTTCTTGACGTTGTGATGAGCCAGTTTCACCATCGCCAGGCGGATCAGAGCCCAGCTGCGTACCACACACAGACAGACATGCTGCAAGTTTAACTCACGCCTGAAGCAAAGACTTTGAATTAGTTATAAAAAAAATCAAATAAATAAGCGAGGGTGAGCACTACCTGTAGGAGTTGGGGTCAGAGTGCTCTGTTATCTGTGTGTCAGAAAGGAAGGCGTCGTCATCATCATCTTCATTATCCTCTGCACCGCTTTCGTCTGAGTCACACAGAGCATTGCTGTCCGACAGCGGCAGGAAGGGCTGAGAGGGCGGAAATAATGATGGAGGAGAAAAAGCAAATGAATAAGGCAGATAGGGAGAGATAACTTTTTAATGACCTGAAGCCTATGAGTCACAGATCTCAGTACTCGATTCAACATATGTGGGATTTAATGCATTACTTTGGCCACAAAGTAGTCCCACATGCTCAGCTCTGGGGGAATGAACTTCTCCCTGTATGCGGGTCTCTCTGTGGGCACAGGAGGGGGGGCGGCTGGCGTCTCCTTCACAGGGCGTCCAGGAACGAGCATTCTCATGTTGAACCTGCGTCTGTATCGGTCCACATCCTCTGCTGGGGTCTGAGGGGGAGCCACTGGGGGAGGGGGAGGAAAGCGAAGAGATGGTCCCTTTTAAAACACAATGAACTCTGCAGGCTGCTGCAAACTGACCTTATCAGTGTGCTGCAGTTTTGTCTAAATGACGAGGATGAGCTGAGACTCAGCACCACGTTAAAGCCAAAAGAAGGTCAAGAAGTAGAAAAGGAGGAAAACCCAACATCCTTGATGCAGCTGAATTATAAACTTTGAACATTAACCTTAATCCTGCCTAAAATGTGGTTCCAGTCTACAAAATATCTTCTACGACCTAGGAGACATTTAGCACACAAAAGAAAAGCGATACACTTGGAACAGAGACACAAATGCACACGCACACACACACACAAACATTGAGGATGAAAACACAGGGCAAGACACACCAGGCTGTGCACAAACCTGCCCCATTATCCTGGGTGACTATCTCTGGCATTGCACCAGACAAAACAAGACACAAACCAGAGTAGACAGTGCAGTTAGACACACGGATACTACACAGACCATTGCATAATTTAATCAGTGTATATTTGATGTAGTGCGGGGCACAGAGTACACAGAAAACACATCAAACAACGATGGCAAATTCAGTTGAGCAGTCATTTCTTGTACCCACAGCACTTGAGGGAGGCAAACACAATGATTTTGATGACTGCAACATGTTCATTTTGTTTTTAAATGAGTGTTAATTGGACCATGGTAAATGTGTAACATGTGCATATGATTGTGTGTTGAGACATGCATGTCATTTTGCAGGGGCACTCAAAAGGGCAGAGTTTTAACATTTGGCGTAGTGATTCCTATCAACCCGGCTGGCATTTAAGATCCCCCCTAACAAGCCCTTCAAAAGGCTCTTGGCTTTGCTGAGAGCTATCTCAGACTCTACACTGGTATTGAGTCTAAATGCCAGCCCATCTCATCCTCCACCGCAAATACAATGTGAGCACAGATTACTTTGGCCTAATGAATATGAATGAACAGTCAAGTTCAGTCATCAGACTCAGACTTAAACAGTACAGCTACTCGGGGAAATGGCTCACTTTCTACAAATCTAAAAAAGAAAATGTAATGCAGACAAACACCAGAATCAAGTCACACAACAGCTATCTATGATGTGGGTATTACCATGTAATGTGGGTCAATTCACATTCTCTTTTTAAACAGCTAAAAAGGGATAAAATAGATATAGATGTGCAGCTCCAGCTCGACAGTAGTTTTTTCAGTGTCTGACAACCTTTTAAGGTATACCTGGTTTAGTCTCAGATTTAGTCTGAGAGGGCGGCTCAGCCTTGGCCTCTGAACACTCCTTGCTAGGCCCAGCTGTTGCTTCGGTGGCACAATAGGAATGACACAATGAGATGAGCATAGAGGATGTCACAACATGTACATGCAATGCCGTACACACGCGCACACACACACACACACACACACACACACACACACACACACACACACACACACACACACACAGCTGTTAGCTTATCATAACACTGAACACCGATGACAATGTCTTCATAGCACTAGTGAGTGTTTTTGTTTGTTATGGGCATTCAGAAGTAGCTGCACGAGAGAGGGGTAAGTCAAGCATCTGCAACAATGCAAACCTGTACAATTACCATGCACTGCAATCCTGCAAACCAGCACTGCAATCCACCAGCCCAGTTACTCACAGCTGGTCTTAGTTGCTGGTGCCACAGTGCCAAACCCCTCTCCCCTTGAAACGGGAGGAGGGGGTCGTTTGGGGCACTGGGTTTCAGTGGGGATGGGAGTGGGATTTGGGGTGAGTCTGCTTTGCTCAGGTCTTCCTGCCTCTTGAGAGTCCTCTGGCCTGGCTGCCTCAAAGTCAGCTGGCACTGGGACACAAGGCAGAGGGCACACTCACACAAGACACCACACAGCAGCAGCATCTTAGGAGCATCAACTGGACAGGACTAAGTGTATGTCTATGTCAATATGTAGCCGGGCCTGAGGGATGGAAGCATTGCCTCAAGTTCAGAGATAAGTCAGGATGTGGAAAGTCAACAGATGAAGCCGAAGAGGACAACGACAAGAAAAGAGTGTAGGGACAGGGACATCAATGATGGTGATGATGGAAAGAAATGAATTAGTAATCAACAAAATAGAAACAAACTAATTATTCTACCTGGTGGGGCCTCGGGCCTCTTTGGCTTAATAACGACTTTGGCCCCTCCCCCAAAGACAGCGGCCCACATGCGGTTATTGAGGGGGTGTGCTGCCAGACGGAAGAGTTCATTGCTGCTGTGGGTGCCCAGGCCGTGAATGAGCAGTGCAAGATAAACAGCCATGACCCCTTCACACAGCAGCACGTTGAGCCTCGGCTGGTCCGCTTCTCTGGCAGACGTCAACAGAGAAATCAGGGACGACACACCTGCAGAGAGAGGACACACACGCACACACAACATGGCGTCAGAGATTAACCTTCCACAGCAGAATAAAACCCTATCTTTGCACAATACAAAACCAACCCATTTATGAAACATTTGCATGATGGCGTGATCAGTCTCCGTCTTTCTATTTCCTTCCCAGAGGACATGAAGCTCCTATTATAGAACACCATCTGCCTCTCTGCATAAACACAGACGGCCTGCTTAGCTCTGCCTCTCCTGCTGCTTTTCATATCTCTCTGAATCACGTCTTTGATGCTCACACATATGCCGTCTTCCTTTTCTATGCATTCTGCGAGGATTCTGGAATATGATCTAACTCAGCTTTAATCTCATTAAAACCATTATTGACAGTATTGAGACCAAAACGTTAATGAAGAGCCGTCCCCTGATAGCAAAGTTGTCCTTTCAGGAAAAAAGATGATATATATTTATAATTATCTGCCTTTAGTTAAGACTCTAACTCAATATAACCCCAAACATGCAGGTGGATTGTAAAGAAAGGACTTTGTTACCTGGCCACTGTGCAGGCGCGGAATTGGGAGTTATATGTTCTTCAATGCTTTCTGTGCGAAGTCGCTTCCTCTCGCTGAGCAGCAGGCCCTGGTACACCATCCCTGTAAACTGGTTGGCCTCTGTCTGGCTGCTGCAAAGCCAACAACAGAAAGGTAGACCGTAAGCCTAAACCATATAAGACATGTACAGTAGGTTCAACATTTTGGGTCATTGGCTTACTTTCCTAGAATGAAATAAGAAGATACATTTAAATATTTAATTTGTGTCTCCTGACTGAGCTCAAGTCAGTGTTTGGTTAGCTAAGCTTAGTATCAAGAGCAAATTATCCAGCATGTTTACGACTAATATAACTTACAATTATTTAGAAGGGGGGGGGGGACAAGCAGTGAGAGTGAAACAAACACACGTAAAAAAAAAAGCACTTATTGCTCTGTAAAGGCATTTTGGTTTTCAGGAAGGCAAATCAGATCTTGCAGAGACCGTTGGATCGAGGGCACAGTTACCTGTAGCTGTGGCTGTCACACAGTGCTTGATAGAGGCAAGCAGACAGAGATGCTGCTAGTGTGTGCAGAGCATTCACCTGAGGGTGAAAAACAGACACATTTAACTTATTATACAATTCAAACGTAACTGCAGATGACTGAAATAGGCTGTAGACTCTATACTAAGTGGCTTTTGGTTCTGACCCGATCATCGATGATGTCAGGATGCGGCGTGGTCTCCATGAGGGTGATGGTGTGGAGGATGTCGTGAATGTGGTTGCTGAGGTGGAGAACTGGATTGGCTATGACCGTCTTGGTGGGGGCAATGCATGCTGACAGCAGAGGCAGCGTAGTAGGCAGAGGCAGAGGAGACTGCAGCTGCTTAACCGTGGTCTCCTACGGAGCGACAAAGGAAGATGTGCATTTGTTTTTGCTGCAGAGAGATTGTTTCACATTCATTCAGTGGACGTGTGTTCGTGAGCGTGTATGTGTACCTGCTGGCTCTCCTGCAGAAGGAACAGAAGCTCCATGCGAACAGAGGTGACTCCTCCTCCCTTGGCTCCATGAAGGCTACAGTAGGACAGAAACACCCTCAGCAGGGCCTGGTTCTTCCTCAGCCACGCCTTGCGCCTCTCAGAGTGCTGTTGCTTGGCCTGAAGACGACGTCGCTCCATCTGGTGACGCTCGTAGGCCCCGGCGTCCGTGCGCTCCAGGGTGTCGTCTGATATGTCCACTGATGCCGTGCGGTCTCTCCAGCGCTCCACCTCTGAATCTTCCTCCTTCCCCTCCACCTTTGTGTGAACAAAATGTACGTTAAATAACAATGGTCCACAGAGAAGAAACATTCTTGTCTTGAAAGACATTTAGTAAAGCAAATACCTTGTAGTTGCAGATCGTATGCATGGCTGCTATCTCCTTCTCCAGCCAACTGTAGAGCTGAAAGCGGAGCTTCCCTCCATCCACCTCAAAGCCTGTGGCCAGCGTACGCAGCTCTGTCATCAGGATCTTCAGACAGGCGCGAAACTTCAGCTGCTCTGCTATCACGTCCACCTCTGACTCACTCTGAAATACACGAGAGAGAGTTACAGGAAAAGGGCCGACCTTACGGGAGCATTCCTGTGAAGCCTGGAGTGTTTTGGGATTTTCCACTTTCTACAGGCTTCCATGAATCAGTTCTGGATACAGACTTCACCAAAATATATATATATATATATATATATATATATATATATATATATATATATATGAAAATGTAATCATCATCAAAGTTCTGTTGTAAAAGGAATATATATATATATATATATATATATATATATATATATATATATATATATATATATATATATATATATATATATATATATATATATATATATATATATATGGTGGATAACAGTCGTCAGTGTCGGTCATATCTATTGAACTCTTACAGCAAGTCTCATCTCCTAACACATTTTAACCCACTTTGGCGGGTTTTCATACCAGTTCAGCTACTTGTCTGAAATGTTAAATCAAATGGGTTTCATTTGAATGCAAAACGTCTGGTTGTGAATCATATAATATAACTTCTGGTTGTGAATCATGTAATATAACTTCTGGTTGTGAATCATGTAATATAACTTCTGTTTGTGAATTATATAATGTAGTATAATATATTACATATCTCAGTTAAGTCAGCCTAGAAACGGTTCTAGGCCAATAATTGTCTTTACATGACATCAAAAGGACTGTCAGTGTGTTTGCTGTTCTGGTTCAGTCAAAACATTCCCATTTCCAATAACTTAGATATTACACAATTAAGTATTATTTAAAATACTTAATTATGTTTTAAGTATGTAAAATCATACTAAAAACATTACAGATGTATTATTCCTACCTGTGAGTCGTCTCTCTGCACTTTGGGGTCACCATTCTCAGGGCCTCCGTCTGCTTTGTTCTCAGCCTCTGGTTTCTTCATGGTCAGGCCATCATCATCATCATCATCATCATCCTCATCATCATCTTCCTTGTCCTGTTCCCAGTCCAGCTTCAGCTCGTCTTCTTCCAGCTTGACCAGAGGTTGGCTCCAGTCCAACCCACCCATACTATCGTTTCCTCCCCAGGCATGCACGGAGGCTGCAGGGGCGCCGCATTCGACGCCTCCCCGGGTGCCATTTTCCAGGGGTTTGCTCGAGTTTACTTTGGCTTTGGATGATGAGGAACCAGATTTCTTGGTAACTTTCGGAATCTTGGAGAGAACTTCCAGAGCCAGAACTGGGCAGCCCACCTACAGAAGATTTAAACACTTAATATATAACTAATATTTTCACTTTTGCTTTTGTGATTAACATTTTTGTGTCTGTAAAACAACTATAAAAGGAGCGCTAGATAGAGGAAAAAAAGCATTATCTTAAGAACTGGATTGGAGTGAGTGGTCATATTATTGATGAGCCCACCTTGAAGTGTGCATTGGCAGTGGTGAAGAACAGTTTCCGCTCTATGAGGTTGATCTCATCTGCGCCGCTCTTCTCGGCCGTGCGGCTCACAGTTGCCGCTGTGCCCTCTGGATTTCCAAAATGGCGACGGATGATCAAAGGGTGTGTCCTTAGGTAGTTATAGAAACTAAACACCACAGGGTTGCAAGCTTTCACGGCCACATCTAATACGGAGAGATGATGAAGAAAAGGAGAAAAAGGACAAAGCCTGTAAGCAGAGGTTTTTGGGGGATCATGCTGTGTAATACTGACACGTCTGCAACCAACTGACCAGGGTTTTCATCATCCTCTTTGGGGATTCGTTCCAACAGTGTGTCCAGAGCTCGCGTGTAATCCTTCATGATCCAGTATGATATGCTACGGAGGAATGGGTCGGGGTGAAGTCTGGAACAGTGGTAACCACTTCCGTCCCTTTTACAGCCCAGGACTTTCTCATGAAGGAGGCCTTGGCAGGTGGATGAATTCTCAAAGTCAGCCTCATACAGCCTTGCTACTATCATGGCTAACTGGATATCCTCCATCTTCTCTATCAACACCTACACATATAGAACAGCAAAGGAGAGGTGGGAGTCAGTCAAAACTGCAGTTTAGTAAGAAAATGTAAGTACGCAAACATAAAGTGCAGAAAATTAAGGCATTTTGAGGTTGTAATTTCCCTTGCAATCAATACACGGTGCTAAACAATACAAAACTCACGCTTCTTTTTCTTTTTGGGCTATCTGTATATTTTGACTATGCGGTATGAAAACCCTGGCCAAGGAAAAGCATGCAGGCTTTTTCCTGCATCTTATCACTGTAATTTAGACTTCTCTCATGTGATTAAAAGGCTGCAGAATATACAACTCTCCAAGCAACAGATATCTGCTATACAAGTGATGTAGTGATTGGACTCTCATACAAACACACTCTATATTGTATTTCCATAAAATAAGGCTATACCAAGTTTCCACTGTGAGGAAAATGACAATAGAGTGTTGGAGCAGACTCAACAGTAAAAAGCTGTGTCTGTGTTGAGTGTGTGTGTGTGTTGTTCACACCTCAATGGCATCTTTGAGTGATCCAGCCAGAAGGAAAAAGGCAGCGGACTGTTCAAAGCGCTGCTTCCCCAGCAGGGAGAAAGCATTTTTCAGAGCTGCCTTTCGCCAGCGGTCTTCAGTGAAGTTGTTCTTGAAGAACTGAGTCATCTTCTCATCATGCTGAGACCTGAGAGAATACAACCACACAGCTCAGACTCCCATAAAGGTTTTGTGAGAAACTTAACTGAAATGAAAACAGTAAGTACATTTTAAATAGTTACAATGTCCCACCTGAAGAGCCCCCACAGGACAGCTTTCTTCTTCATGGCCAAGAAGAACAGCGCAGCATCTAAAGGATCGTTGTGTCTCTGGAACGCAGCTTTACCGATCTGATTACACACAAATATCACGGTTATTAAATCAAGAATCCAAGTCTTTCCAAGTCACTGTTTTGCTGGAGTGATGTCAAGTACACATCAAAGACAACACAGAAATAAAAATATAACCCTCGCTGCAGATAGTCACATTGCAGTACAAAGACCTATGTCCATAAACTATTAGCTGTGCTCTTTACAATAACCCTAGATGCTTATCATTATAACTGTATACTTCCCATAGAAAATAAAATTCAGTTGGTTAGTACAGAGAACAATGCACATTTCCTGACACAATAACTGTCACACTGCCTTTGAATTTTGCAGTCGGGACAGGTTTGATGACTGAAATACAGGGGGTATATAAATAACAGGAACACCTGACCTGAAGGATCTATTTTTTGAATCTAACTAAAATCTTTTTAAATGTCTTTGTTTTGGTTCAACTGTGGTATTTCCAGAAGGTCGACCAACATTTCCCCAATGCAGAACATTCTGTAAATGGTCTAAAATATCATATTGAGCGATGGTATCCGATGGAGCCCTTATTTCCTTTTCTAGTTAATTGTTTGCATCACTGTACTAATGTTAGAAACTGTCAATTCTGTCTGAATATGTCCTAGTACCTTCTCTACAATTTTCCGCAGAGTGTTGATGTTGCGAATCCACCAACCCACTCCGACAGCTCTGAGCTCAGACCACTGTGGGTCGCCTCTCTGCATGGCTGGGATCATGTTCAGCAGCTCCTCTTCGGCCTCTGAGTGGAAGGCCCATGCAAAGTGGCATGTAGATAGGCCTGCCACAGAGAGAGAGAGAGTCACAGCCGAAGTTCATTGCCAAAGATCAAACGCACTTCTCATTACCACACAATATAGTGGTATTATTGTCATACAAAACAATGTTTTCTGTATGTTTCACAGCAGCAGTATAATTACCCTGGTGGAGCAGCTGCATGCGGTAGAGGGGGGGCAGGGAGGTGAGCAGGCAGGTGTGAAGACGCATGGCCAGCAGGTACCTCAGTCCACACTCGTCCAGAGCCTCGCCACCTGAATAAACACAGCACCAGGGAGCGGTCAGCTTTGTCGACGTTATTCCAGCGACCCCTTTACTAAAATAGCAGCCACAGAGCAAAGCCCTTTAAAACTCCAGTATCACTTGAGTTCATGCGTTCAGAGACTGTTTCTCTTGTCCCTGAACCTTCATACCCTCGCTGTGCTTACTTAGCCTTGGAACAACATGTCTTCCCCTCAAAAGACTAAATAAAAATGATGGAAAATTGGTGCGGTGTCTGTATATATACAGTTAAAGAGGAAAAGTATAAGCACTGTTGTTTATGTTAATAAAGATTTTATGGCTGGAGATTAACTATATCCATGAACACACAATCAAGAGAAATGATGCTTAGCGTTTATGTCTATAACCTTTAGTCAACTTGAGTATCTCCTACCACGGGTAACGGTTAATGGACTGGTAGACATTAAGGCCATTCTGCAGGTATGAGTGCATCCTGTATCTTATATACAAAGTACAAAGTAAAGCAATACTTTATTCATTCGCAAAGGAAATATTCTCTTGTCATTTGTCTCCTCCCTGACCGATCAGAGCGTTGGGACAGCTACAGAATCAAGACCGTGGAGGCGGTCCGTCTCTTGAAGTTAGGGACTAAAGGACACTTCAATGGGGAGGACTCTTGAACATGAAAGAACTCCAAAACATAAGGGCTTGGATTCCCACCGGTGACTGTCCACTGACCACATGGATGGGAGCATGAAAGTCAACAATTGAAAACGGCAAAATAGCTTAAAAACGAAACAATAAACAAAATTTAAAAGAGGTCAGTTAACGACTTTTGTTAGATCACTACTAAAAATTCTAAGAGTAAGAACTATTTTGCTAGTTGAAAAGGCATATAATACAACTGTGAGGAGAAGTAACCAAAAGATACTGTGGATGGTGAAGCCTATTTGAGTGCTGTGTTACAATATAAGGCATGAGTGTTGTGGTTTGACATTGTGTACATTAATCTGGTCATGACTTCTGTTCAAGGAATACAGACACAGCAGTCCCTACCCCCAGTATACCCTGGTGGTGCAGTAAGTTATATTTACTCTATGTTATAAAATATACTGTATCACAAATGTGATCGTGACCTATATACACCAACATATATGCTGACCTGTGTACTTCTGATCAGCGGAGCTGGTGACCTCAGCACTGGTGGTTGCAACAGTATCGGCCAAGGCCACCAAGAACATCTGCTCCAGTCTGGTCAGTCCTGGTAGGCTTGAGTGCATGAGGTGACTGGACAACACCTGGACACATCAGGATGACAGAGAGCAAAGAGAAACTCAGAACGACAGATAAAAAGGTTTTCAAACATGATGTCGTACTGATGGAATTTACAATGTAAGCCATTACTGTACATTTTGTTTTTATAGATATGTGCAGACTGGCCTATTATTACTATATTATTGCTCTATTTCCTCCCTTTTTATCCCCTTTTTCTTAACAACCTAATGGCAATTCAACTGAGGATTTAAAATATTATTCATTTTTGGATGTTACTGTAAATAGCCTACATTAATAGTGCAATTTTAGTTAAAAAAAAAAAAAATGTAATTAATAGTGCAATTTTCATAAAAAAAAAGGAACACTCTTCTAAAAAAAAACAAACCCAGCAATACCTGAGCATGCTCCGGGCCAAAGTAGGTCGGTCCATATTGAGAGAGGTTGATAACTCGAGACTTCTTCTCTGGTTTGTCGATGGCAAAGTTCAGAAAATCATCTGTGGTAACGGCTTGGACCTGTCAACACAGGAGAGGAGCCAAAAGGTATTAGTGGACAAAACCTCCAACAACAACATCAGAGCTCACTTAACTCTTCGTACCTGGAAGAGGTCAGAATACTGGTCCTCTCCTGACTTCTGGGTTCCATCACCGTCTGTCCCCTTGGCTCCCTTAGCGGCCTCTTCCGCTCCCTTGTACGACGTGTCTAGGTCAGCCAACATGAGGGAATACAGGGGCAAGGGAGGGATGGAGTTGATCTCTGTGTAGTCCCTGCCCCCATCGCGGCCGGCCACAATGGTGTCTTTTGCTGTGCTGCCGGTAACGCTGATAGTACGGGACAGATGTCTCCTGGCTCCGCCCTCACCTGCCTCCACATCCCTCACCACAGCGACTTCCCCGGCAATACACTTCACCAGGTGAGCGAGAATGGCCTGATAGAGAGAAGGTTAAAAAGCCCATGCAATAATGAGGATTAGATGTGCCAGATCACCACGTATCCCTGTTTATCTAGAGTAAACAGTGTCTCTTGGCATCCGTCCTTTTGGTTCGTCGAATCCAAAAAGGTTGGGTCTCATTGTACTTTAGTTAGTTACTAGATATTTTGATGTTGTTGTTGTTGTTAAATAAACAAATGAGAGCCTTAAATAATATTTGAGCATATTTTAGAATCACTGACGAGGCAGAAACAAGCTCACCTTGGCACGGCGAACCTTGCCCAGGTCCATGAGTTCCAACAGCTGAGTGGGATGGTACTGGGGTAAAGTCGGTGACAGAGAGTGAGCGGCTTCAAACAGCCCCCCCTCCTGAAGTCCCGCCGGGGCACGAAGGGCCTCATCCACTGCAACACTTCCTTCAAACATACTCTTAGACCTGGCTCTGCCCTCCAAAACCGAGGTGGAACCTGCGGTTTGACCACCAGCAATGTCTGCGGATGATAGGTTGCCATCCTCTCCCTCCCCGGGTTTCTTGTCCTGATGCCACTGGGCATACACGTGCATCTCACAGTCCATGCCCACCACCAGGATGCCATCCCTCACCCAGGACAGGGAGACCGGCAGACACGGCGTGCCGTCCACAGAGGACAGGAGGTCCACGGACCGAAGCAGGATCCAGCGTGAGCGGATGCCCTGTTTGATACTGCCCCCTAGAGGAAGGGTGATGACAGCCACCCCGTCCTTGCTGCTAGTCGGCTCATTGACCACGCCAGAGATACGGCCGTACATGAGAATGTTGGATCCCACTCCCACTGTGAGGATGTGAGATCCGTCCTCTTTTGACAGCCAGTCCAAGTGAACGTAGTGCTTAATGTTGGGGGAGCTGTGGTCTCTGGTCATGTACAGGTCAGACCTGGCATGGAGAAAATGATTAACTTAGCACACCCATACTGGTAAACATAAAGCGGCCGCCAGAATATGATTCAAACACACAAGCCCTGCTGACCTGCTGTACACAAAGAGGTTCGAGTCCACACTGACTCGTGGATCCAGAGTTGACGAGGGTCTGGTGAAGTCGTCCAGGTGGAGAGTTTGCTCCAAAACCCACTCTGAGCCACCAGTAGATTCACACTCATAGATGGACACATGCATGGAGAAGTCCTCTCCAGAACCCTGCAACTGAGGACAAGAAAAACATCAGATTTACGTTAAATCTGAAGACACTGTTGGCACTAGTCCAGCCAACCGGACATCCTGTAAATACAATACAACAGAGTGATGGAATAATACAAATACTGGTGCCCACACAGACCTCTATCCTGTATCACATCCTAAAGTGCACTGACAACCGAGGCTCATAACCCAGACTGCTGTTCATAAACCTCAACTCAGTTTCAGTTTAATGACATCAAGCCAAACACACTTTAAATACAGAGTAGCGACAGGATATGGAATTAGATCCTCAGATAGTCGGGTTTTTTTGGTTCCTTTTCACTAATGGCTAAGGACCGTTCGCTCAAATTGCAGTGTATAATGCGCTTTATCTTATCTACTTCCTCCATTACGTTAAATAAGTATTCACATACTAATATATAGAATTGTTATCTATTTTTGGAGGATCCAGGCTATGCCGCCAAATTGTGTTTCTTTTCTGCATTTACATTTAATACAATTGTCAAACTCAAGGTGATCGCCACAGTTAAATTAGGTTTTTGGTGGAATACATCGAAAACAAAGCCAAATTCTAATTTCCTACCTGCCCTTGTCGTGGCTTTTTAAAGGCCATGGCCAGCCTGCCGATGTAGGAGCACGACACCGCAACGGGCCGTCCAGACACACACACAGCACTGTTGTTGTCTTTCTCCTCATTCATCAGGGCCCAGGGCTCCCAGCGGTAAGAGCGGTTGTCCAGATCATCCTCGCTGTACCCGTCATCACCCTCCACAGCACAGCGCCAGAACCGCACGCGAGAGTCAGAGCAGGTAGTGACAATCAGATACGGAGCCAGGCACACAGGGTAGATAGAAGAGGAACTCAGATGACCTGGCAGAAAGAGGACGCAGTACACAAACAGAGACAATTTCAAGCATGTTTTGCATTTTCTTGCGTTAACCTGATTATTTGGTTTCTACAGAAAATATAGTAAAAAGATTTTCCAGGCACTCCTTCGAATCTGCCTGACCTGAATAAAGGTGTGACTCTGTCACCCAGTCAACATTGAGAAAAAAAGGGGTTTTACACATCCCTATTAATTTGGCAACAACAACATGGTGTGAGTCATATGTGTGCCAACTGTGCGCTCATCCCTACCTGCGGAGGGGGTGGCCCTGGTAACCTCCACCCCATGGGGCAGGTCGAGTCGCTTGCTGTACACCAGCTTGGAGCTGAGGATGAGTTTGCTGGCTGATTGCAAGTTGGCTGTAGAGGCTGACCGAGGCAGGGGCCTGATAGGTGAGGTCTCTGGAGATGAGTCAGCATTCACAGCTTGATTAGGAACCATCAGCTGGCTCTGGAAGCTGAAATCTGGGCTCTTCTCGTCTGGAGACAAAGACGCAGGAATATTAAAGCTGGCCTACGCCTCAGGAAAGGAAGGCTTCATATTTAAGATTCGTGCTTAAAAATGTCCAGTAAACTGCTCAGCTGTGTGTACCCTACACTTACCAACACACGCCTGCACAGATTTCAGGTGCAGGTGCCACATCTGCAGGACAGAGTTCATGTTGAGATCCTTTTCAATCACCACCAGGAAGAACTTCTCAGAGAACGGGGCAGGCTGGTAATCTGGATATAGTAAAATGACATTATTGTCTTCCAATGACAAAGCATCAGGAAGCCGATCGACACAAAATGTGACAGTGTGCAATACCTTCGCCACATGGAAAGGCCGGTGTGTATGCTTCTGGTTCTGTCTGAGGCTTGTAACCAAGAATGAAGTCCTCTTGGAAGACATGGAGCAGCTGGGTGTTGGCGCCACACTGGATGCACATGGAAAAAGCATCACGCAACAGGTTTGTCTATTGATTAGAAGGTTTCAGGATTCCAGACGCTGAATTTCTGTACACCACTGATCTGAGGTGGGTGTGAAAAACAGAGCAGCTGCTAACCTGATTTGTAATGACGTCCAACTCTATGATACATCCAGGTCTGGCAGTGGACTGCTGGCTGACAATGTTGAACACTTCGCCCACCAGTTTCTAAACGGACACAGACACACATGGAAATTGCTAATCTATCCATTTAGTGGACTGCATTTGAAGCCACTAATATGGTGGAAAAATATTGCAGAAAAGGATTTAAGGTACAGGTGGTTGTTATGAAGTAAGATATCTGAGAAAACATAGATCTTTATTCCAGATTTAGACAGAGAATTGTTTTTTTTGCTTGTTTTGGGAACATATACATAAAGTCAGTATCAAAAGGAAATGAAAATCTCACAGCCTGCCTAAAAGAACACTAATAGTTGTGAATGATGTGGTTATATAATATTTGTGATTTTTCATGGTTGATGTATACCCAATATCGACCGACAAGCCTGCTTTGGACTCGATTCTCAGTTCTTTGTGACAAAAACTAAAATTCACTGAACAGAGACACTGAACAGAGACTCTAAACAGAGACGATCACATCCCAATGAGCAATAACATTATTGTTTTTGTGTGCAGCGACGAGTCAGCGTGTCCACTCACAGACGTGTCAGGGTCTGACAGCTCATCCAGCAATTTTCTTGCATCCACAACAGCTTGATAGAGACGCAGGTTTTTACCATCTGATGCCACGAAGCAGGCGCTCGCGCTGTTACAGTAAGTTCCTGAGGGACGAGACACAAAATCAGTTGGAAAAGTCCCACAGTGAGACTGGAAAAGGCATGTTGTTGCTTTTAAGGCACAGTCATGAATACATGTTTATTTATATCTTGGCACGCAATAAGAAGGTACGGAAAAAATATTTCACTTTTTAGTGCAAATCAGCTTTAGCTTGATTAATTCATAGCATTGGAGGTATGCACTTTAATAACATGAACGACATTATATAATGTGCATACATTTGGGGCAATTTTTTTCTGACAAAGAGTGAATCAAATACTAAAAGCAGAAGTTCAGATGCTTCAGCAACAGTGAAACTTCCACTTGTACATTCAAGTTCTTAGTAATGATTTACTCATAACAGGAAACACTGGGGTTTCAATTAACATAAATATAAAACTAAATGCATGCTGTGTTTACCGAGTACAGAGCTGGGTACTAGTGTAGGTAGCCAGGCAACATTGCTGAAGGCTGAGGTGTGCAGAGAGTTGATGCGGGCCAGCTCAGAGACCCCTCCAGTGCAGGACAGGGGTCCAATGTGGTCTACCCTCCACAGGATAAGTTCACTGTAGATGGCATTGGGGTCATGGAAGGTCCTTGTAGCTGCATTACGAAGCTGCTTCCTGCCACTGATAAAGAAATGCGTCGTTAGAACTTTTCACGCAGAGGACAACAAGACCATCATCATCTATCATTTGCACATTATTTCTTATCCTCATCTGCTTGCCTTCCCTATCGTGCTATACCTGGGAGGTCCCTTTGGTAGAGGAAACGTAGGAGGCTGTTCTTCTTCCAGGCTGCTAGGGGCCGAGGGAGGGGTGAGCAGAGCGTTATGGTGAGAGGAGGTCAGCAGCAGTGGCAGCACTGTGTGGCAGGCCTGGTCGTTCAGATGGAAGCGATGGCCGCAGTACCGGAACTTGTGCGACACGGTCATTACATTGGAGAAGGCAGAGCGCTCAGCAAATGTCACTGCCCACTGCAGACAGAGGGAACACAAAAAAATGACTGAGTACAGTAATCTGCCTTTAACATAAAATGGCGGTGTCGGTGTGAAATTCAAGAAAGGTTTTAAGAAAGAAACGGCTAAAAGCTCAAAATTGTGTCCGTAACAAACGGTTACCTGGTTGAGAGATCCATCAACATGCTTGGATACCATCATGACAGCAGGACTGATGCCAGGGCGAGGGTTTAGAGAGGCGGCCAGTGAAGGTGAACCAAAGCCAGCTGAGGCTGAAGCAGATTGGGAGACACGTTGAACCATCCTCCCCTGCTCCCCGGCACTCTCACCCTCAGTCAAAGTGCAGGCATACATCAGGATGTTTTTACTCAGTGAGTTGGCATCCCCTGTAGGAAATGCCACTGGAATACGGGAGGAGAAGGACACCTAATCGGAGAGATGGAGGGAAACATTTAACCATTAGGACCACATGCACATAATCTTTACAGTCCTAGTGAGCAATTAATACCAACGTGACGCCAGCTCTCTCGTTCATCAGAATCAACATTAACAATACAAAATATGGCTTTCTAGTTTACATACATACATACACTACCACTTTCTACATATGGATTTAATGTGTACATATCATTATAAAGCTCTTAGGCCAACATGTGTTCTATTATTATGACCATAAAGACCGATGGCTGTGTGTCCGCATACTGTATCATGCAAAGTAATCACAATAAGCAAGGGCCTGTTAAGTGCCATGTGAACTTATTTGTAGTTGCTAAGATAGAGCTGCTCAGCTTCCAATCCTTTAATTACTGTTCTCTAATTTGTTTTGACCTCCTCAGCCAACTTGTGTTGCAGCTCCACTCTCCTTCGGGACAGCCGTGCTCTACAGTGTGATAATCTCGCTGCATGAGTTCACACACAGATTGGCAGAACACAGATTCGCTAAACTCCAACGCTAATTAATCTGTTATCTCTCCTTCTTTCTCTTTAGCAAAGAGCTCAGCATGTAAAGAACATTCAGGTAGCAGCTTCTTATTTTAGTCAATTGGATTATTATAGATTCATTAAGCTTGTTAATTATACACATTATACTTCCTAATATAAAATAATTATTACTCAAGAAAGTGACAAGATTTCATTAGCCCACATGCAGAGGAGAAAAAAAAGGAATATTAGGAGTCTTACATAAGGATGGAGGAGTGCTGAGTCACCTTACATTTGAAACAAAGTTTAAGTACAGCTTAACTGCTGCCACTATGTGTGCATGAGTGAGTGAATGAGCAAGGGAATCACTATTGAATTTAAAGCCGTAGAGTTACTCATATGGAAAAATGTTCCGCTCACCTGAACCTGTCTGAAGATTCCCTGATTGAATTCGTCCAAGTACTTCACATGCCAAACCAGGAACGATCCATCAGTAGGATGGATGGTGAACAACATGTCTGGGCTCTTGTTCCACTCTGTGATCAGAGTCTCCATCTTCCTCTCCAGCAGCATGGAGGGCAAAGGCATGCTGGAATTGGATCCTGGGGAGGACGCCTTGGTGCTTCCTTGCTCCCCCGGCTCCCCATCTTCACCTTGCTCAGAGGACGCTTTGTCAGACATCTCGTCCAGATCTAGAACCCCAAAAAACGACATGCTTTTACAAAATAATGTGGCTTCTAAGCTAATGAGTTTGAAGGAATACATAATTGGTTGTGGGCCATACCAAAGTCAAACTTCATAGGGGATCCTTCGGGGTCCAGGGGGTCCATAGTGCTCTGTTCCAGGTGCTGTTCAGATAATTTACGGAGCTGCAGCATGAAGAGCTCCATGGAGGCAGTGAAGCTGAGGTCCTTATTGTTGAGCCAGTGAACGACAAAGCCTCCACCACCGGAGCCATCGTCTGGGTTGAACACTGCCGAGTCAGCCAGCGCTGATGGGATGTCTGACAGAGGGAGAGGGAGGCAGAAAGAGATAAATGGATAAATGTAATAAAAAGGGAAAAGGCTAAATAAAATATTACCCAAGCTTCGACTAAAGTTTCACAGCTGCATTGAATATGTTGCATTTATTTCACTATTTCATAAGTCACGGAAGCCCTTTCTGCTGTATCACTCGCTCTTGCACAACGCACATCATATGCAAAACAAAAAACAATAAAGCCATTTATTTAATTAATTCTGTTTTAAAACAAACACAATTGTAAGCTATAATAAAATGAATTTCCAAATAATCAACATCCATGACCTTTTCAATTAAGTAATGCAGCAACTTAAATATCTTGTGCATTTTAAATGGAATCACTATTACAGAGGAAGGAGACCTAAAGATCATAGAACATGGTCAATATGTATGCATCTACTATATGGTAAAAAAACACCCTACCTGTGTTGGGGTTAATACTGGCTGAGATATGGAAGTGACACAGGGCATTGGCGTGATGAGCGATGTGGCGGTGAGTGTGTGCGTCCTGCGTGCCAAGCTGAGAGGGCAGCAGCTCACTGTGTGCCACCAAAGCAGAGGATCGCCGGCGGCCTCGGCGCAGATGCTTCAGGTGATGGATTGACTAATCGAGCAAAGCACAGGAAGAAAACTAAGAGAAGATGTGCACGCTAAGCAGAAATCGTACACATTTTATATTTTCTTTTTAGCAATTCATTCTGATCAGATCTGAGTGAGTAAGTAAGTGTACCTCCAAAGCATGCTGGATCTTGTCCTTATTTCCTGCCAGGCCTGGCAGGCTGGAGCTGAAGGAGTGTGTGTTCTCAGAGATCTGTCCCCCGAGCAGGCTGTCTTCCGGTAGCAGGGTCTCTGACCACAACCTACACACACCATCCTCGCAGGACGTCAGCAACACATTGCACACCGACCCCCTAGAAAGCAACGAGATGATGCAACTCTTACATAATACATGAATGACTTTTGAAGGGAAGGCTCAAATGAAATATAAGGAGAGACCCCATAATTGAACAGACAGGATAAAAAACAATGTAGTTATTATTAGCATTGTACACAATACATTTGACTCCCTGGTCGATTAGCAAATACTCAAAAGAGGCTAAATCTATTTTTTGATCGAAGAAATTATGTCATGCTTTAGAGGAAAAAAAGCATGTACTAAAAGATGTAAACAATAAACATGTCACTGGCCACCCTGGCCATGTGATCGTGTGTGTGCTTTCTTACTTGGGCATGTACTTGCTGGTCTTCCTCCAGGACATACCGGTGAGGGAGCGCGGATGGGCCAGGTAAACAAAGGAGAAGTTAACAGGAGGAGACCTTTTATCGGAGGGGTCGTGGACCACCACTGCAGAGCGCCAGCCCGTGGTGGGATACCACACCTTGAGTAAACAGTCATCCTGCGTATGCACACACGGGCATGAATAAAAATAAAAAAAACACATCAGCTCGGGCCATGAGATCAGAAACAATCAACAATCTGTTGTTTTGTTTTACAATGTGTTTACGTGAAACATATACCTTCCCAACTGTTGCAAAGTACTCCCCATCAGTAGACCACTTGGCAATATGAATAGATGCTGCAGTCCTAGACAGAAACACAGACATAAACAGTGGTATCAGCTATATTCACTTCTCCACAGGAGACCCACCACAGAAATAACACACAAGCGGTTCTCCCGTCAGCAGTCGATGAGTATCTGTGGTTATTTGTGGTTATTTTGTGCATGAGATCCATTGCTGGTCATTTCAGAGCTTGCACTTCCCTGTTTTAGTGGCTTTCCTGGGCATCACATGTGTCATCAGTTAACAATTACTTGCATAGCATTATATGTCTGTTTACACAGCTTAAAACACAAGCTACACACTCAAAAGAGTAGGGGTGGGGAAAAATGGATTCACCTACAGGTTTATATGTTGCTTTTTTTTTTTTAAATGACTGAATAAATATAATTTACTACATTGTCTTCATTTGAGTCTATGGAGAGTTAGAAAGAAGTTAAAACTTCTATTGTTGTAGTCCGAGTCATATCCAAAAACAAAGCAGAAACGAGAAAAGAGAAGAAAGAAAGAGGGTCCAAGATCAGCGGGGATACGACCTGCACTCTCACATTCTAAATCAAAGTGTGGTAAACACTGCGCATAAAAAAAAAGACTTGGGGTTTCACATATTGAAGGGAAAAGCAGCACTAGACATGCATAAAGTTCAGAGGAGGTCATCAGGGCCTTCTCTGCGGGCGCTTTTAAGACAGTCTGAACAACTTAACCAAAAGGAGCCAACAAACAATGGAGCTCGCTGGTCGACATATAATGTGTCTGGTTCAGTGAAAGATGAGAGGGGAGAGAGACCAGCGTTGACACTGAGAAGGTCAGGAGGAATCAGGATATACATTTAAGCATCTCATTGACCGTGGCGTGTTGGAGACAGCATGGACACAAAGACATTGATTCATCGAATCGTGGGAAATTACTTGCAGCCACTTTCATTGTTGTCAGAATATGATGCCGACCCCGTGCTATCACTTGGCCACGAGAGCAAATATACAAAACCAAGTTCGTAGCGATTGTGGTCGGCGAGAGCGCGGATATCAGCAACGCTGCAAAAATGGCACTCGTCCTCGGGGATGTGAATGATGAAGGTGTGGAGGAGAAGATGGAGCTTCAGCTTCAGGTGAGTGGGCACGGTATGTGAGGGGGGAAAAAAAAGGCCTGAGTAGCTGGAACCGTTCCAACACATTACCGAGCACTCCCGTGACTTTGACGCTGACTCCATCTATCGCGCAACGGGCCGTGGCGCACAGCCCAAAAGTTCTGACTCCTGTTTTCTGATTCTTACTTTCAAAACATATTTAATGCGTACACATCAAAACCTACAGTAAAAAACACTGGCGTCATCTCAATAAGAGAGGTAGCTTCTTCTTTAAATGGAAAAAAGAGGAGATGTCGATATATTTTGTGACTGATGAGTTCTGCTGTATTGTTTATTGATCAATAGAGTTAATTAAGATGTGTTTGCCGCTATGAGATATTTGGCCCAATTTCAAACTTTCAAAATCAGTCACACCATTATTGTTGGTGTTATGTTTATGGCTTGCGACCCAATGCGTGTGACGTTTATGCTGTTATTTGGTAGTGTTTATTTTGCCCAAGAGGAGGTGCTCTTGGTCAACTGTTGTAGTTTACGAGGACAATCCGCGAGTAGCCGAGAGAGCTTTGCATAGTTGAGCTGGTGGTTTGAGCGCATTAATTAACTGTTTGTAATTTACTTAATTATGTGGTCCTATGGGACCCTCTGGGTCATTGATCTGACCATTGAAGGCCCAGTGCAGTTACTTCGAGCTACTCCGACATGCAAACCGTCATGGACAGGTAGCGGGTCACGTGTGGCCAAATCAGCCGACGCGGCACGTGCACCAGACAAATGTAAGTTAATATTTTGTCTGCACAGGGCAAGAATTAACTTTTTACTGCATGTCTGAATAGAAAACTACCAACAGACAAAAACGTTATGCTCCCGTTTCACCTTCAACTAGCAAAATGAAAAAACAGTGCCAAAACAGGATATTCGCTTCATCAAAACAGCACTACAAGCCCATTGACTTGTAAAGCAACTCTGTATGACTGTACTTGGCTCTATACCAAATTATCTTTGGAATGTGGTTCTGCCGTTGACCTCATGCACATAACCCGGAAGCAGAAAGTTTCTTTTCAATGTCAATCACATCGGATGCTTTTACAGTATGTGTAAAAGCAAAAAACTTAAACATAAACATACTTGCACTGCCAGACACAGTTCCAGTCATTGAGGACAGGGTGGGGCTTGTCCTCATTCAACTGTCCATCCTCCTCCTCGATCAGGGCGTCTGCCAGTGGAGGAGCCCACAGCTGGAGCCGCTCGGTTGCTGCTAGGATACGGTTCCCTGTGGACACAAAAGCACTATGTTACACACCCCATCCCACGCGGACTACTACAATACACAGAGCCACATGCACGCTGTCACTCTTATATAACACATGTCGCCCCAGACAAACCACAGGGGGCTGTAACAGGAGCCTGTGCGGAGTGTGGATTCATTCAGTCAGTCAGTGAATCTGTTAAACACAGAAAGCATTTGGCGTACCTTGTGGGTCCCAGGCCAGGTTGTAGGTGATGGCATCGAGGAAGAACTGTCCTGTCTTTTGCCACTGATAGTTAAGCTGCTGTTAGTGACAGGAGAGCGACACACACACACACCATGCAATGTTATTGGCACACAAGTGTGATTGCGCTCACTCAATATCGATTTGAACCACTAATATATGTCTGAAATCCAGACAGCCATGCTCACCTTGTGGCGTTTGTTTGGGTTGGTAGAAAGAGGTTCGAAGATGCAGACTGTGTTTCCGTAGGATGCAGCGATCTAAAAATAAAGAGCTGCGTTCATCATCACAACATTACTCAACCCATCAGTGCTTCTGCACAGCCATTCCCACAGGAGAGGGGTAGGTGGGGAGTGTTGCGGGAGAGCAGAATAGCAAGGAGAGGAGAGCATGGGCAGTGCAAGACGAGAGCAAAACGCAGGGCTAAATGCACTTCTTTTTGCTCGGCATAATTGATACACGGAAAGAAACGAAAACTGCGTGTGGGAGTGTGTCTGAGTGTGCAGTCAACACTTACCCTGCCAAGTTGGTGTGAGCACTCCACACAGCCCACCTGTATGTTTCCATTCTGAGCTCCCGGGATAATCTGTACACAGTCGAAGTCACTGGCCAAGATCACAACATCACAACCTGAGCCGTAAGCCTGATGAAGACAAAGGGGCACAGGAAGAGAAACCAAATCAGATGTATTGCGCCACAATAAAACAAATTGTAACTATTACTGCAAAATGCATTAATGCTTTGAATAATATGTCTGGAAAACAATGAGTTTCATGTATTAAGAAACTTAATATTTCTTATAGTTTACTGCTTTGCAACTCCATCCAGTAGGTTTCTTATTGCTTTGAATTTCCATCTGAATACATTTAAATTAAATATACAATAAATGTCATATTCATTATTAATACCATCATAGCACTAATATAAACTATGCATTAGCAGGGACTTTTTACATCAGGATTAGCACCCCGAGCATTGGCAGGATAAAACTAGCACAGCAGCCACATAACAGGACAGTAAAACACACGACAACACCTACTCATGTGCAATAAGTAGACAAATGCCAACGCTAAATGGGCAAAACACACGCTAAGATTTGGATCATGGGCAGCAAGGTAAACTGATACAATGGTGTTCGCTGCGTTTGGCAACCATGTGGAGAGTGGCAGCAACAGCAGCAGCACCTGGGAGAGAGGTAAGATGGTAAGCCACAGTACAGTCACGATGAGGGCTTGTGTCTTCCATTATTCAGGAGAACAGGAGGAGAGGCTGGGAACCACTGGGTCACACAGCGGGACACCATTACAGCCAGCTGTATAACATAACGTGACAGCCGAGGACAAAATTATAGTGAAGAATGCAAGATCTGATCATAGTTTAAATACTATAACGGGATACGTGAAAGAAGGGAGGCCCGTTCTGCGCTTTACTATTACTGCGGCATTTGTCCTGCACATTACAGCTGGAATTAAAAGCGGTCACCGTCACGCACTGTCTAGGACTGCTTTGTACTCTCTCACTCACACTCACACACACACCCACGTAAGATAATATGCAAGTCCCTTCTACACTATTTGTCAGCAAGGTACTCTGGACCTGGTGGGTGGGCCCTTGCGCCAGGTTGGCTCTGTGAGCGAGAGTGTGTTTGGCTTAAACAGGATGACCTATCATCACTGCTTTGTTCTTTTGGTTTTGTGTGTCCTGTATTTCTTTCAACATCCACAAATCTATATGCACACGCACACACACAAAGAACAAGTGCAGAGGGACGGCAGTACAAAGTTGGATGATTCACTAACAGTAGCAGCGAAATACATCATGGCATCGTCGTGGTAAACATTGACCCAACTTATTACAGATGGGAGATTTAACAGCATAAGCAGTACGGACTAAAATACTGTTGGTGTCTTCCTCAACTAAGAAATATGTTTGTAGATCAGTTAGTTTTTATGTTTGTTTTGGGGTCTTTTAACAGGGAATGAAATCTCCGAATTCTATAATAATGGCACAATTTGGTCTTTTATTAAACACTAGATGTTAACGGATCTGTCTGCAAGACTGCATGTATCTACTGAGAGGTAATACTATTGGAGAGCCAGTCTGATACATCTATAAAGTAAGTCAACTAAGAGACGAGAACTCTTATGACTATTATTCAACAAAGAATGTATTTAAATTAAAAAGGCAAATAACATGAAGACACGAACACCTGCTGGATGCCCTTCTAATAAATGTAATGTTTAGCTAGCTGTCAGGATATGTATTTAATTCAGCAGCAGACAGCATGAAGAGGCCACTGATTCTGTCTATGAATATACTTCTACTACCCTGAAGCTGCACGGCTTCTCTCCCATCAGTCATGTAAGCTGCCTACATCAAGAACGTTGCCGCCCCTGGATAAATATTACCTCTCTGTCACACATTAACAACGCGGTTACAACTTCGGTGAACAGGGAAACGACTGCAATTTAATTGCATTGTTTTGTGAGTGACCTAATTTAACTACCGTCAAGTGGGGTCATGTGACAGTTTTCTTGATTTGCTTTTTTCATTGTTGGGAGGATGCTACCACTATGAAGCTCTTCAGATGTCCCAATGCTGCATTTTAAAGTTAGGTAGAGATGGGTCTACACAGTATGTGAGAAAATGGACGTTACTGTCTGATTTGTAAAAATAAAAATAAAGAAAACATCTTTCACTGAGTCACTAATCTGGGCGGTTTTCTTTAACCCAACTCTGGGAAACCCCTGTATTATTCTTTAAAGAGCTTAGGCTTTTGTAATGCAACATTGTCATCCACATGCCATGTTTTTATTACTGATGAGATCGACAGAAATCCATCTTGCGAGAGCAACTTAAATACTATTTGAATAATGGCAACCACCGTGAGTGAGGCAGGGATTTAGGTGCTTTTTTTTTAGCTATAATTTAGAAGTAAGGAGTGAATGCAGTCACACGTTTTGATAATGAAAGTAGATAAGAGGAAGAGAGTGAGACATCACTTCTGCCTTTCTACCTAATTCCACTCATTCCCTTTGTCTTATGCAATCATGCGAGCATGTTCCACAGCTGCGCCCATTTGTACCATTTTCATGTTTTTCCAAGCTATAGTAAAAAGCCTTGGCTGCAAATATTTAAAAACATGAATTGATCCATTCTGGCCACTAGTAACCTCTGTCAGTCTGTAGTGTATATTCAATGCAAAGCCCATCACACAGACCTGTACTTTGATCCGACTGTCTACAGGCCTATCATGTAGTATGGGCCTTGTTATTCTCTGCAGCATGACTGAAGCAGTGGGCATTAAAAGGAAAAACAACACCAAGTCCAGCTTTGATCCATCTCCATTCTGCCTGTTGGTCATAACATATTCAACTTAATCAATGTATCCAGCTGGACTGGAGGCAATTGTAGAAACGTAATGGATCTCAAAACACAGGCATGGGTTTGTCAATATATGATCAGCAGGATATGAAAAAAATACAACAGATTTCTATGAAATCTTGTGAACAATTACACTAGAGCTAAGGACGAGCTTTTGGCTTGGAAACATGGAAACAACTACATCATGTCATCATGTAAATTCTTGATGTGTAAGACACGGAAGTCTTTGCTATAATTTCTTGGTTTTGCTCACATTTCTGCCAGATGTTTGGTTATTTTGAACCATGTTAGGTTATATAATTGAAAAAAAAGGTTATTCATGGTCATTCATGTTTTGATGTAAGACAAATGCGGTATCTCCCTGAAGCAATCTAACAAGAATCTTGCCCAATACACAAAAACTAGAAAACTCCCAGACAGGAAATGAAACAATCCCGTACGCCTTTAGCCAGTCGACATCTCTATCTTACATTATGTGACGATGTCTGTATTCTGATCTAGATGCAGATACAAACATTTCCATCAGTAAAATATCATTTGGAAGAATATGGAGCCTCGATGAGTGTGTGTTCTCTCTCTCTCTCTACTTCTGCTTTGTAGTTCACACGTGCTGTTCTATTTTTAGTGGATCACACATATGCAGCTCTGCATATCAAACCCACTCGGCTGTTTGAACATTTACAACATTAAACACAGGTCAAAAAGCACTGTAATAGACACAAAAATAGTCTTCCTTATATTATCATCTAGTATTCAAGTTCCACAATGTAACAGACACGAATTATACTAAATACACAGAAATGATTTGTTTAACGCTGTCAAAAATTACAGTTTTGTCACATCACTCAACAGAATATCCATGTTGAACAATCAAACATTTCAAACAGATGTATATGTATGTGTATTGCTCATACTGAAAATCAACCAACATTTTATTGTGAAAGAGAAAACTTCTTACTTCTTGTTCTTCATATTCCTACTCATTGGTTGAACTATTCCAACAGTGTGTCCACCATCCACTGGCCCACTGTACTGGCAGCGGCAGGGCACATGTGTTTTACTGTCATTTCAACTCCTTTTTAACATGTCTTTCCATTTTTGTCAATATGCAACAAAGTTGAGCATGCAACATTGTGAAGGCCATCATGGAGGTCAGAACCAAACAGCATGTAGATGGAATCAAGCTCTAGCTTCATGCTTGCTCATTTGAACTGGTGCATGCATGGCAGATGTACTTGAGGTCTGTGTGTTTGTCTGTCAGGGTCTGGCCTATGAGCCCTTGGGGTCAATGTGAGTGTAACTGCATTGGACGTGATGTGTAGTGTTCTTCAAATACCCTCTCAGACACAGAAAGAAAACACCAGGCACAGAGAACGGCACCCTGTGGCAACCTGCAAGGCTTGAGCTTCACAACCGATTCTGTCTTGTGTTGTTGAACAGATACAGTATGACCCTCGGTACAAATCTGCTTGTTTACATTCATCCAGTGTTGATCTGGGGTCGGGGTCAGGACAGATAGGAAACAAATTCTCTCTATAGTTTAACAGAAATTAACAGAAGGAACTGCCGCACTATAGTCCAGGGAAACGAGGGAGTGACGAGAGTGTCTGTATTTCCAGAATAAATAAAACCACCTCAAAACACCACTTGACTAATAGGCAGCAGGAACAGTCCAAGCCAAGATTTGGCAGCCTCAGTCTCAAAATGTTTTTCAGCATGAGGTGAGCAACATGGCTGCTCAAACATTTACTTTGAGCATGCATTGGCAGAATTTAGCTAATGCATTCACACTACTTTTGGTATGAACTTGGGTTATAAGGACTACATTAATATGGCCCTTGTGATTGACACGATGGCTAAAACATATATAGTAATCAACAGGGTAAAGATAATGTGTGTTTCCATATTGATCCAGTCTTAAAATAAAAAGGTAATCTTGTCTGCTTCAGTTACATGTTATTCTAGAGAATCTCTGGATTTTGAGGAGTTTGTATCATTGGATGTTATGGAACGATCATCCAGCTATCAATAAAGTCATCATCATTCATCTTCTGCTCTCAATACAAGAGCTGACTCAGGACACTACCGTTTCAATTTCTACTACACTCTACCCTTAATTCAACTGATCCATTTTAGGAAAAGAGCTACAACATTTGTTGGGGTTGTCAACTATTGTTTCCCTATTTGCCATCGCAAAACAGGATGTCATTTGCTGAGGTTGCCAGAACTCCGGCAGATAAAGAAAATGCATAGCCCAAAGAAGTCAATAAACAGTCACAAGATTTGGTTCAAAGGTAAAGGTGTTTGGTCAGCATACAAATGGCGTGTGATATACACTGATGAAAGTCCAACAAGCTGTCCGTGTATTCTAAGTCACCTGGATATATTCGTAACTAGATTGCATTCGTACAACAAATGTTTTTCACCTGTGAAAGTTGTACGATTGCATGATGACGGATGGCACTGATGACGGATGGCACCACTTTTTGTTTCTTACATGATATTTTCAACACCAAATCACTGCCATTCAGCCCTCCAGCTCATGTGTCCATATATGGCTCGCTACGTCATAGCTGGCGCAGCTGATGCTGGGACAGCGAGCTAATGATCCGTGAGGAGGATTTAACGCCAAATGGTAGCGAGCTTAGCTAGTTCCTGCAACCAGGCACAACACAGCTTCTTTCTCCTCTCTTTTTAATATACTGTAGCGGTGCGCACTTTCTTTTTTTGTGTGTCAAAATCAAGCCATCTGAAATGTGCACTGCGAAATCTCCTCGGAGCGTGTCCCGTTGCGTGTATTTCCCAATAATGTTGTGGCTGCGCAAAAAAGGGATTCCCTTGCAGTAATGCCAACGTAACGAGATGCAGCTAAAGGTCATTTGAGTGGCTAGCGGTAAACTGACCGTCTCGGGTTTATGAATAACACAACGTTGTCCCGAAAAGATAGTTAGGTGCACAGACGTTACAGCTGCTCGAGGATGTTAGCTTGTCAACGTCAGACTGACTGTCAAGGTAAATGAAAGAGAGAGAGAGAGTGTGTGTGTGTGTGTGTGTGTGTGTGTGTGTGTGTGTGTGTGTGTATGGGGGGGAGAGAGGAGGGAGGGAGGTGTGTGTGTGTCTGTCTGTGTGGGAGCGACTCACTATTTGTGAATCTGTCCGTGCGGCAGCTTGGCTAGCAAACTACCCAGCTAGCCAGTGCTTTAGCTAGCTAGCACATCCCCCGTTGACAACCACCAGCTAGCCAGCCAGCCGCTAGCTTCACAGGGTGTCATCTTGAGCACATAATATCAAAATAAAACCTCACCGTGAAAGGAATGTCATTCACGCTTCCCACCGAATAGCAGCAATCTCCAGGGTTTACAGCTCCCGTCAGCACCTGATGCAGATGCATTTTTCCCTTCTTTCTTGTTTTTAAATATATATATTTTAGCAGCAGATGGGGTGTTTTATTTATTTATTTTTAAATTATTAATAACCAAGTCCACCCTTTCGGTTTCTCCATCTAGCAGCGTTTGGGAATTCCATCAGTTAACGCTCACGTCGTCCTCGGGCCTGGCGGCAGCGGCGTCGTCTTTTCTCCCGCAAACGGTCCGGCGGCGGCGGTGTGTTTAGTGTGCGGTCCGTACACATGTAATTTCACCCGGTCCCGTCATGTATTTAAACGCGTAAAAACCGGCCGCCCCCGTCGCCTCTCGCTGTCAACACACCAGCCTCACGATTAATCGTGAGAGCCGAGGCAGCGGGATCTCTGCAGCTAAACCTGACATGCGCGTTCCCGACGTTGTCCAGGCACGACTGAATGGTCATAGAAATGCGCGACCTAGAGTGGGAATGACACCTCCTGGGTTTTACTTAGTGCTTCAGCGGGGTTATTTTTTTAATATGAAGCACACCGGTGATTATATTATCATGTATATTCCCTAGAAATGACCTCACAACGAATTGTAATGATGCACCGTGATTCTTTCTGTGGTGCTGTACAGCTGCTCTATTACTGCGTTTCTACATGTAAGGCGCACCAGTTTTTTTGGAGCCTCCCCTCTTTCGGCGATTTGAGTTCATTGATCATAAATGTAGGGTCTGGGGTAAAAACATTTTATCAGTGACTGAAAATAGTTTACTGAATGAGAGAAAACTGTTGACATATAATAGTGTTAAACTACAGCAGAGAGCAGCCATCATCTAAACAGAAACAACACATGTATGGAGCTTTAGTATACTTTCTTTTGTGTGATAGTGGTCTAGTAAGGTCACATGTAACGTGTTATTTTTTTATATGTAACACACTGCTTTTAACCTACACAGAGTTTATATTATTTTATTTTTTAAACAATTAACTACATTGCATCTTTGCTAAATGCCATGGGTCCAGTCACTCTGATGTAATGCTTTGCTGTGTTTCATTCCTGTGCATTACAGTAAATGAAATATACCTTTTGACTTATGGACTGTTCCTCAAACAAAACAAGCAATCTGAATGAGTCACCGATCTGGGAGATAATAGGCATGTTTCTAATGCCATGGGAAGCAGCTGTGTCAGGACACACAATATGAAATGCTGTGGCATTGGTGTCCTCAACAAAGATCAGAGCATTGTAGTTCATTGTAACCATAACTGTCCCTCGGCTCCTTATCTACCCTCATTCATCTCACTGATGAGATTTATAGGCGCTTGTTACCACACTGCAGTTTATCCACTTTCCCTTTTGGACCCTTTTTTACATATTCATTTTCAATCTCTCCTTCATTGTCTCGAGATAAAGGAGGAGAGGACCGACAGGGATCCATGGTGGTGATACACAAGCAACCATCATAGCATTGTCCTAGTTATTTAAGCCACACTGACATCATCATGCAGGGCCTGCCTGCCAGCCACCATGACACACGGGACAGCAGAAGAGAAAATTGGGAGGCAGAAGCCCAGAGAGAATGTGACACATACGCATAAAGAGTGTCAACAACAATGATGGGGCACACTCATCCTGTAGCATGTGTAATACTGTGTCTGTCCATTTAGCATTTGGTGACTACCATATTTTTTAACTGCAAGTGTCAGACGTTACAGCTGTTCTGGGCCTTATGACTGACGCAAAGCAATAGGTCTTATAGGACAGTAGCTGTGCGGCTTTGAAGGGGAGAAATGGATAGACTCGAGATCGCTCAAGATATTGTTTCTAATACTTTAGTAATTAAGATCACAGGATAACCTAAAGACCAGTGTAATGTTTAGACTCTACAACCAGTTATTTGTAAGCTGTTATGACATGGCTTAATTAGCAGCAAACTCCCAGGATGACTAGCATTATGTAACCCGGATATCCAGCAAATTGAAAGTCATTACAAATATTGCTATAAATCTGCCTCTTTCAAGTCCTTTGCCGTTGAATAATTTTAAAGGCCAGACCGCTCTCAGGGCATGTGACCCAACGGAAGTCGTTACCTTAAAGCACCTCTCCCTGACTGAGGAAATAATCTGGCTAAGATATCTCAAATGATTTTAGGGCAGTTTCTACTCCTCACCTCTTTCATCAACCTGGAGAAAAAAATAGATGGCATGCCTATTTATGTGTGCCTGTGATTATTCTGGCGATGACGGAGGATATCCACTTTAGATTATTAAGAAACCGGGGATTCATCTCTTAAGTGCCAGCGGGATTCTGCAGTTGGCCAAGAGTGCTGAGATCACTGCAGAGAAAACGGAGCCTACAGAGACGTATGTAAGGGATAATCTATTGCTACAGCACGAGGAGAAGTGTATTTAGAGCAGGAAATGAGTTTGTGCACTGTAAGTGTGTGTGTGTGAGAGAGTGAGAGAATCACACACACGTTGACACTGTGAGTACCAGCGACTGTATGTCTGGATATTGCAGTATGGGGCTGGAAGAAGGTTGATGCAGGGTTTGTAGTCCCCACGGTGCTGTTGGGAGACAGAGCCTTGATCTACAGAGAGCAGAATTAAATGCATTATAGATTTTCTCATTTCATGGATGGCTGCTTGCTGGAGGGAGCTCCGGTCCGGCCCTGGGGTGCAAGACATTTTGCTCCCCAGGACAAAAAATGTAATGAGCATCTTCCCAATCTTAAATAATTAAATCAGTGCATATTGGTCAAATGTAACTGTCATGAAGTTATCAATATCTGCAGTGTGAGTGTCTTCGTTTTCTGCCAAAGTAGCACACATTCTTTGTCTGTTCACAGCAAATGAGGAAAAGGGGATTTCAATTGCATCAATGTAAATAGTATATGAGGAATCTTTTTTTTTTTTTTTGCAATCCAATTTTACGACCATTTTTTTGGCTATTTGTGATTACTGTCGTGTGTACTTTTTCAACTTTTTCAAAAGAAATGGACCATAGCCGGCAGGAGGCAAAGAATAACCAATATAATTATTCACAGTGAAGGTTTGGTAGTTTCAAATTTTGTTTTGTAAGAGATGATGAAATAAACTCATTGTGATGTTTGCAAATGATGCCATCAGGGCCCAGGAGATCAACGCAGGACCTATTATGGTGATTTGTGCTTTGAAATGTTGAAGTAATGTGAAGAGAGCATGGGGGAACAGAAGATTGAAGATAGCTTTCAGAACTACTACTAAATTACCCTGTTAGCTCAACAAAAAGACACACTGGCGGCTGCTATCAGTTAGAATAACAACATCAAAATATTCCTAGTGTCTTCTTATGAAACCAGATCATCTGATCAGGGGACCTTTTGTTCATTAAAAGCATTTTCAAGTCTTCCGGTTTCTTCATAAATTCGGAAAATTGAACACCCAACATGAGTGACCTGTACACATATGTATTGTGATGCATGAGCAAAATGCAAGAAGGACGACGCTTAATCTTCTACATATTATCTTTTATACGTGTATTAATTCATTTCCTCATTATCTGCTTTAAAAGGAGATGAAATGGTTCGTGTTAATGGCGGAAAAGCAATGTGGCATTCTAAAGAATACCACTCTTGGACACGATTGGGCACAAATCTCCGCTCATGAGGAGTTATCGAGGGCCCTGAATGAGACGGAACAAGTGAGAGATTTGGCAGCAGGCTTAAAAACAGGCCACTGAAGTGTTCTTCTGTCTCCCTATTCATGAACAGATGTGCAGTGCATGCCTCCAGTCTCAGGCCATGCTGCATGCGGTCTCTGTATCTCTGGCTTTATCGTCTTCCCTCGAACATTTCACAGAGCTGAGAGATAACAACTCATGCCAATGAAATACAATTCGTGAATAATTTAATAAGGCACAATCCACGAATCTGCAAAGAGGCACCAAAGAAGATTTAAAATGCAGGATTGAAAGCAACTTTCACTAACTTGTCTTCCTGTCCATCTATTATATGGATCAACCCCATAACTAGTCAATTATTATATTTAATGATGATGTGTGAACACAGGAGTAAAACAGGTCGGGTTTTCCAAATATAAGCAGTTGAATAATAAACACAATTCTTATTATTCATCTATTTTCATTCTTTAAGTCGAACTATTCTACTGAAACTGTGTATTGCCTTTAAAACAACAAGCTTAAGTAACACTTCATAACATTGTCATTAAAGGTTCAGAACAGGCGCATTAATTAGCATTGAACTTTTTAGATCTATACACTCGATGGACACTTTTTAACCTCGTTAGCTTTTTGTATCCGCGTGAAAGAATACAAAAGTTACAGCGTCACTGCAATCGGTCAGCAGACAGCATACTTAGATGAGCACATTTTGAGTCACATGGTTAGAGTAACGCACATTGGTCCTTTGGTCCGTAATATGTCACACCTTATTTACTGGACTACCATAATGTAATGTTTATAACACCGCATAATGCTGCTGTGACAATTTGAACTCTAGCATGACTCACATCGCTCCAGTGCTTGCCCCCCTAAATTGCTTCCCCACTGAGAGCAGAATTGGGTTTAATGACCTCTTAAACTCAAGGCCACCATTTCAGGTCCCCGCTTGAACATGTGCCCCAAATTAATAGACTATATTTCTGTGTATATATATATATATATATATATATATATATATATATATATATATATATATATATATATATATATATATATATTGTAGAGGTGTAAACATCAGTATGTTACCGGGTATAGTATAGATAAAAGGAACACAGCATAATTTTTTCATTTGTATTTTCTTTTATACTTTTAACACATTTAATTGAATTTTCAAGCCGCTGGCCTTGAAAAATCAGTCAATCAGACCTCTAGGCATGTTTCTATTCAAATAAAACCATAGCCCATTTGACAAGCTCAGGCCCATATTTAAAGAAATTGAGGAAGTGCATCATGAGCTTTTAGCTGAGCTTCTTGCCGTTATGAGGTTGTGCAGGATGAAAATGTTGGTGCGTGTTTGAAATGCCCTCCATGGTGTTTGATGCATGTCTTGCAGCTGCCTCTGATGCCGAGGGCGCTCGGGTTCAAGAACATTATTTTGTTCAAAGCGAAAGCTGATGGGAGCATGTATCTCAGAGCAGAAATGTCTCATTTCTTCAGGTAGTTCCAAAGCATCCTGTGAGGCCATCATGTTCTTATATTGTTGTTCCCAAACTCTGCCGACATCTGTGATTACAAATTCAACCAGAAGCATAATGTCCATAGTTCGACTCTCAGCTGGGGGACCTTTGTGTTGTCCCCTTTTCACTCCCCGTGTTCTGTCTTTATCACCACACGGAAAGAAATGAAGGCAAAAAAAACAATGTTGCTGTTGTGTTCTGTGCTCCTGGTACATTATAATGTTTAATAATACCTGTCTGCAGCACATGAATAATGCCACCTTTACATGTATTAGAGGTGTTCTTTTAGTGTAACAACATCTGCTTTAAAATATTTAATTTCTGCTTTGTATCGCACATGGTTATAGTCTTGAAAGTTAAAATCATTAACAAAATTAGGCTATTTTTGAATTGTGGTGCGATTGATGCTTTGGTCTATGTGGCGACGTTTTAGAGCGAGGGCTGATGAATAAATAATATATGAATTCATATTTTGGAAATGTTGAAAATCCTGTCTGTATCATCTTCAGTTTCGGATCTACAGAGCAGCCAGGGCATGGAAGGATGCTACTGTTTTATTCTACTGCGGACGAAAGATTGCAGCTGCTCACAAGTTGTGATTCCCATAGCAGGTTCATTTGTTCTTTTATCAGTAGGTGTTTTCTATCAGTGGCTGAGTGTAATCTCCTCTCTCCTCATCCCTGCGACCTCAGTCATTTCTTCCCCAAAATCGCCGAATTTGATTTTGGTGTGAATGCTTTTTAACCTCATACGCGCCCGCTTCACTTTTACAGTTAGTCTCATCTGTGGTCGCTTTCTCTCTCCTGCCCTCTCTATCTCTGTCGGGCAGACACAGGAATCCTGCTCACACTCAGAGATTTCTGTGTCTGCAGAGATACTGAAGATTGATGACAGCTATTCCAGAGCATCGTCTCTGTCTTTGACACCGCCCCTTCTTTTCTCTCTCTCTCTCTCTCTCTCTCTTTACTCACTTTCTCCTCCTCCTCCCGCTCTGAGGAAGGTCAGCCTCTCTTACTGTGGTTAAACTAGTCCATCTGTCTCTCCTGCTTTCCTGTCCAGCCAGCCTTGGGCTCACTGAGGAATCGCTCACACCTGCAGTTGTTTCAGGGATGATTCACTGCCGCTGTGCGTGTGTGAATTATTTCCTTTCCTATTCACAGATTCAGAATCCTATTCAGGTCTGACCCTGTGATCCATAATATGCAATCTAATTGTGTGTGTGTGTGTGTGTGTGTGTGTGTGTGTGTGTGTGTGTGTGTGTGTGTGTGGTTTGGGGGGGATTTGCTCACATGAGTGTATTTGTGTTGCAAAGTTTCCTTTGCCCCTTTTGTGCTATACCGGGTTTACCTGTTTTTTAATCTCCACATTATTGAGCTTTATTTTGTTTCTCTGTCTCATTCACATTTGGACCACATCCTAAACCATTCTATTTTTGGCCGCAGGTGCCGGTGTTCACAGTGTGTGTGTGAGTGTGCATGTGTCTATTTTTCAAATACCTTTGCATGTGAGTGATATATATATATATATATATATATATATATATATATATATATATATATATATATATATATATATACACGTGTATATATATATATATATATATATATATATATATATATATATATATATATACACGTGTATATATATATATATATACATGTATATATATATATAAATATATATACACGTGTATATATATATATATATATATATATATATATTTGTCAGACACGACTATGACTTATTCTATCCAGAGTACAGTATATGATAGAGGAGCAGATGGTGGGCGTTAGCAGATTTTGGAGATTGCTCTGAAGTGTGAAGAGAAGATCAAGGGCTTGGCACACACACACACACACACACACACACACACGCACACACACGCACACACACGCACACACACGCACAGACCCCAAAGCCCATAATCCCAGCTGAGTTGCAACAGGTCTCTGAATCCCTGTGACAGAAAGCAAAGAACTCCTGAAAGAAAATAGAAGTCATGTTAGAGAGAGAGAAGCAGTTGTATGGTCATTTGGTTTTTCATGGTGCATTGACTTTATACACATGAACATTAAGTGACTTTACTTGTTGGTGCACACAAATATGCAAATGTCCATTTATTTTTCAGCAAATTCAAACATTTGCATAGAAAGAGGTTCACACATCTGCTATTCATATATGCATCATGGGGCTTCAGCTTACTGCGTTATGCTATAGCTCATGTTACTGTATCAATATTATAGATTAGGTAAAACCCGGAGTAGATGGTGAGGTCTTTTTTTTTTTCTTGCAGGTGCTCCAGTGTTATAAGAGCGGACATGCATCTGTTGAATAATAGACAGAGAGACTGTGAGATCCCTAATCAGCCAGAGTTTGCATATCAGGGTCAAAGGTCGGAGCAGGTGGAGTCAGGCTGAAGCCGCAGTAGAAAAGATTGGCTACCTACTCTGATACAGGAGCAGCTGTGCATTGGAGTTTATGAAAATATCCTCTCTCAAAGCAATGTTCTGAAATACCATGGAGAACAACAGTATGAACACATTACTGTGACCGTAATCTCTGAAAACATAAATGTTGACTATTTGTGCACAGAAGATTGGCCTGAGGGATCATCACTTTCAGTGTGGCGTCAGATGTAATGGTCAGTCAGAATACACAGGCAGAGATTAACTCAGTTGTGCACTGTTTTCTTTTTGTCTGAGAGTCAATACAAATGTCTTACAGATCTAAGGTGGGCCAACATATCAGCTGCAATATCCAAGTTCGAATCCCACGAGAAACCTTTTGTCCAGTGTCATTTCTCTCGATATTTCCTCAAGATCAAGTTTCACTTTACTCTCCCACATTGTAGGAAGATTTGGATTGGACTTCTTCCCACGCAGCATCATAAAACACTATCCATTACAGGAAAGACAAAGGTAAAACAACAACAGGAAACAAGAAGGATATCCAAGAACATAATAATACAAAATACACTGATAGAAAAAAAACTATAAAAACCGCTGGCCCTGGAAAATAGTCAATGAATTAGTATAAATCAAGCTTTGTTGGTTTCCATCTCTCTCCTGACAAAGGCAACATGACAACACATGAAACAGACATGAATATTTCCTCTATTCAGAATTAACCATATACATTTCATAAGGTTTTCTACAAGCAAATTAGTTCTATTAAATAATGTTTTCCTGCCATTTCATAATTTCCTGTAATAGTAAATCACACATAACTATTTTGACCAGACATCAAACCTGATGTTCGGGCTCTGTATCTATAATAAAAAAAGAAAATGGTTTTAAATAATATCTTTGTTTAATCAAGTTTCGACGTTTTGTTTTTGAAAGAGAGGTTTATGCGTGGTGATGTAAACCCTGAACTGACTCTGGTCAATAGTGGTGACGTCTTCTCAAGAAATGTATTGAAAGTGGGACAGTTTTCCGTTTAAGGTGCAGATGTCAAAAGTAGACAAGACTAATTACAAACTCCATTTAAAAAAAATAGGGGCAAACAACTATTCTGGTTAGGTTGTGACGTATTTTACGTAATCTGCTATTTTGGTTCCTCAGTTTTGATCCTTCAGTGTGGCCAAACATTTAATCTAGGTCAACAAAAATCTAACCATGTCGCTGGAAATATTATATTTATGTTAAGTTTAATATTTGATTACATATTTATATAATGGTGTATAGGGTATGTAACATGTATGGGATTTGTTTTAGCTTGCTGCCACTAAAACTGGTTTGGTGCAATCCAACATGTCTGCCAGAAGAGGACACTGTTTACTAACTCACCTGTTTTAGCACAGATATGAGCCAAGAAATAAGATGCAGAATTTGCTGCTTCAGGGGCCTGCCCTGTGTTTTTTGGTGGAGGAATAAACTGAGGATGTGAGTTATTTCCTTATTGTGATTTGTGGGGCCTGGCAACAGACCATTCCAGGAGTAGTAGTTGTAGAAGATGAAATATGTCTTTGTCTACGCTTGTGAAATGTATTCCTGCTGCCAAACGTGCTTATAAGTGATTTTACTATGTGTGTGAGTCTGAGGGCATCTGGTTTGTGTGTATTTTGCTCGCATGCACATATGCAGTGTACATTTACGCGTGTGTGTTGCATAGGCAGACGAGCTAGCCCCAGGAATGTAGTAGCCTATAGAGCAGGAGGAAATTATTATACCACATGGTGCCACTGCTGCTGCTGGGCAGCTTTACCTCTCCGTCTCCTCAGTTTACATCCGGCTCTGTTGGCTCAATAACCTACAGGGAGATTATCAGGATTATATCATGACATCCAGCTTCAGTGCAAAACATCCAGCTTCAGTATCGGGAATATGGCACCGATTTAGTCCTTTTAATACCTGCTTCGTAGTTATTTTATAGTCCACATTGTGTGCTCAACAGTATTCAACAGAAACAAATTTAGTTAGGAATACTCAGGTTTTAAAAGGTTTTGTTTTCTTCTTCTTCAAATGGAGATTAGATTCAAGAGAAAATTGCTGCAATAATCAATGGTGTTTTCTCAATAGAGCCTGATTTAAAAGTTGACTGTTGTAAATGGGTCTGTCTGTGCATGTCTTTGTGCTCTGGCTGGTCATTAATCTGAACTATCAGGCTGATAAGATGCTTTTAAAGAGAGAGGCAACTGAAAGATCATTCTCAGACAGATAGGTGTGCTGTGTCAGTGAGAGAAAGGGAGCGTGTAAGGCCGTAACACTTGAAAAGACCTTGAGTTTGATGATGCCCATGCTGCAGCCCTTGTAAATTGTAAAGGAAGCTCATAATAGACTTCTTATCTGAGGAGACAATGAAGCCTGTGAAGAGAGAGGAACAAATAAAGGGAACAGGTCTATGAGGTGGAAAAAAGGGGGAAGACTATTCCATACCTGTTCAAACAAGAGCCATTAGGCTGTGGCAGGGAGACGAGAGAGTTGAGATGAGATTCAATCCCAGCTGCAAAGAGATGCAGAGAACACTTTGATCCCTTTTAACCTGCCCCTTGTTTTCCAAATCATTATTAATTAATTTTCTAAATAATTCTGCTTAAAATAGTCAAAACGGTTAATTGTAGTCAATTTAAAATTAGGTTGTCTTTTAAAAAACACATTTTCCAACGTTGTACTGCTTCCTCTGAAGAAGACATGCCTTTAGTTACATTTTATTTCAATGCAAACATGCACACAGTAAACTAATATGTAGAAAGAGATGTGCTTTTATTGTTTATGGAATGGAGCGTAATTTTACGTAAGACCGAACTTTTTAAAATGACACACTTTGGCCAACAAAACGTAACTACGCTGCAATAAAGCAATTGATGTTTTGAATATAGCCGGAAGAAAGGCAAACAGGCTGAAGGTTAACCGTGATACACGTCATCGCCATCTCTAGTTTAAAAACACATTTCTGTCTGTGTCAGTCATCCTTCATTATCCCCTTGTTCATTTTGCATGACGCTTAGTGATTGGTGGGACTGATAAGTTGAAAACACTAGGCTTAGTCAGATAATTTCCCTCGACAGTCGATGATATGAAATGAGGGCACTCAGCAGGCAGCCTTGGAGACCGCACCATTCAGCTGATTCAGATGTGTCACATTCACATGTTCCTCCCTTCTCTTTGTATGTATGCCACCACTGCATTTTACCAAACTTTGTGTGACTGTTTTAAAAAACAAATTCTAAAAATAATATTCCATTCAGGGGTTAATCTTTCCCACTACAATCCCTGTAACCAGAATATGTATCATTTAAACCACTAGGGGGCAGGAGAGGCCAGGGGAACTACAAATGACTGGAGTGCCATTTTAGGGTTCACCTGAGATTTCTCTAAAAATCATTTATGCCATTTATGGAGAGAACAACATTCAGCGCTTTAAAAAACACAAACTCTTGAGTATTTTTTGGTATTTCAGTCACATGGAGATGAGCTCTAAATGTCTAAAAATGTCTAACTCAACCAATAAAACAGTGACCTCAGACAGGCTGTGTGTGAGAAGGAAGGTTGGGATCTCATTCAGCTTTTTTTTTTGTTCTCATGTGGATTGAATGACACTCTCATGATTGTCTTTAATGGATTCTGCCAGTGATATATAAGGGAGGGCTTTAGCTGCAGCTGCCCCAGACTCGTCTCCACTTGGCCTAATATCACTGCTAACCTCTAAATGGCTGCTGTCAGAGATGTTATTGTGTGTGTGTGTGTGTGTGTGTGTGTGTGTGTGTGTGTGTGTGTGTGTGTGTGTGTGTGTGTGTGTGTGTGTGTGTGTGTGTTGTATATAACATAATAGTTTCTGCATGTGTGTTTGACGATGTGTGTAATTCCAGATGTTAACAAGAGCATGCATTGCCCTCTCAGAGGCTGGCAGTCGTTTGTTTCTGTGATTAGACTGTGCTCTTATGTGATTCCTTCCATAATCACCTCATAAAGCCCCCCCGCCCTCCACCAAGTCACCCCTTTCCTCTGGTGTTCACCCTCCCCTTACCTCCCCCCCCCTCCTTTTGTTCCCCTGCATCTCTTTCCTTCCCTATCACGGCACCCGCTTGCCTCTTGTCTCTTAATGTAGTGCATCCTCTCAACCTCCCGCCCCCAGTATGGAATGTGAATGCACCTGGCCAATAAGAATGAGCAATGAGTGAGAGGAAACTGTGGAGCGTGTGGTGGCTCAGGGCACACGGTAGCCATTATGGGGCTAAAGCACCGCCAGCGTGCTTGATGAGGGGGAACAACGGAGACTCGCCCTGGGACACTCCATTAAACTCCCCCTCTTTGTCTTTCTGTCTCCAGCTTATACGAACACACACCGAAACACACATACAATTCCATATGGGTCTCCGGTGTGTTCCTGTAAATGACCAAAAGCCATGTCTTTCATATCATTTTATAGGATAGCCCATCACCTGGACAATGGTGTCAGCAGCGCTAGCATTGCTCCGTCCTCCCTGATGCTCTTTCCTCACCCCAATATGTTTTCTCATAAGCACCTCTCAAGAGGCAATATATTTTAAAACCTTTCTAATATGCAACAGGGGAAGACACAGCCTTGAGCTATTTGACGTTATTGAGGATCAAATCTAACAAAAGTGCCAAGTCTGTATTTCAAAGACAGACTTAAACGCAAAGAAACATTTAGGGGACTGTTTGCAGGGTTTGACACTCAGCTATACGTATAAAAAAGACGAGATAAAAATCAATTGAGCTTCTGAGAAAGGCCTGGAGGATCACCTTTCATAGCTGTGGATATTGATCATGAATAATGCTTGTTTGCAAACAGTAAAGCCGAGATTGCTTAATGCGGCTCCTTCATTACACTGACTATATCATTTTTCAGAAGCAAGTTAGACATGTTTCCCCTTAATTTTATTTAATTAATGATGTCTTAACTATTCAAAACACATTCCTTGCAACTAAAATGACCAGGTGGGCTGAACACTTGTCTCCCCATGTGTTTTGTTATTCGTCTGGCGTTATTAGCATGCTAATGGGTTAATAAAAGTCTTCTGGTCCTACATTGCCTCTGAAATATGACAATGCTCTTTTTAATGAGGATGTGCTGGTGTTATTGCTTTTTATTGGACTCATCTTTCATTGTAAAACTTTTATTGAAAAACTTTTGCAGAGGATTTCTCTATCTCTTCCTGAGTCGAATAATTGAGTTCGACCAAAGAGTAATCATAGATTAACATTTTACTTCGAGGGAAAACCTAAAGAGAGACAGCGGGGCAGAATCTTTAACACAGGTTCTCAACACAGAATTAGAGGGTGGGGGTTTGGCTGAACTGCAGTGTAATTTATCATTCATGCTTTAATTACTTAGGTTATTCAAAATGTTACACCATGAGACCTAAGGCTTATAATAATAATAATAATACATTGTATTTGTATAGCGCTTTAATAGGTACTCAAAGCCACTTTACATGGTAAAAAGAGAAACAATGAAAGCAATTACAAGAGATATGACACAACAGTAAGAAACAAAACAAAAACATGCATAACTAGCAAGCAGATTTAAATAGATGAGTTTTAATGAATTGATATTTTAATGCACAGCCCTGCTCTACCATCGGTCTTCCGAGTTATTATGGCTGACCAAATAGCTGCATGTATACTCATCAAGCGGTTAACATTATGAATCCCTGCATGGATATATTTTGAAGGACTGTTACTGGCTTTTTCAAACCACAATGTTGGGTATGAGGTCAGGGTTTGCATTCACAATTGGACAGGGCCAGAAGTTTGTTAATATTGCAAAAAAGTACAACAATACAATACAATTAATAGCCTTACTCAGGTATCTCAAAAGAAAAAGGTAACATCTCCCTCAATCAATACATTAAATTCACCATCCATTCTGCATGTCAAATGCCAAAATGGAAAACACACCCATGTGGGATCAACAGGTGCATTCTGAGTCTAGTTGAAAGGATTTCTTTGACAACATTTTTTTGACAATAATCCCTGTGCACAGTTGTGACTGCAGGGCACTCTTTTCAGCTCTGAAGTTGTACAGAACGTTGAGGAGCGCATGTGGGACAGAGATGATGATCAAAAACTGGTTATATTATACATTGAGGATGAAGGGGTAGAGAAGATGAACCTCGAGCAGCTTGAGAAAGACTTGGCGGTGCCCGACTCACAGAATGACGTTCTGACAGGTTAGTACAACAGCAATGACGATTCCAACTCTCTCTCCAGGTGAGAAAGTCAACAGCGACTGAACAACAGCCTTTTGTGAGTGTGTGTGCTACACGCAGTGCAGGCTCTTTTTACTTCAATGTGTGTGCTTGTGGACCGTAGTAGCTGCTGTGTGTAGCCTACAGTATGTTGTCTACACCTCTGTGCTGGTTGGCTTGGTGACTCAGTTGTTTAAGTGACAGGCTATGTATTAATCTATGCTTGTTGCAGCTGACACTGCATCGTTAGATATTTTATATTTCATGTCTCTTTTCTGGTAAAGCCAGTTGCGTGTTTATAATTGATAATCTGTTGCACATACTGGCTGCAAATGTTCATTTACAGATTATTTATTTATTGGGCTATTGGTCTTGGTTTGGACATCAGGGCTTAGTGGTGCGGTTCACACGGCGTGACGTGGATCCTTTAGTCTGCAAGTTGACATAATGCATTTTCATCATCAGACTACATTTAAATTTGTACTTTTATAACTTTCTTTAAAGTAACAGTACTTTCAGTTGAGTATAATGCCGTTTAGCTGTTTCCATCCCTTAACGCTGCGCAAACCTCCAGAAAATATCATTCCGTTCATTTTTTATACTCACCCTTTTACATTCCACAGTCATTTGATTCAATGGCATTTTTTTTATCGCAAAGTTTTAATTTTCTGCCATCAAAATGATCAGTCAGGCACTGCTGCTTGGTTATTTGAGGCAACACCAGCCACTCAAAGTGTTTCTGTCTGAGTAAAGGTGTCGGTCCCCACTGTACGAGTACATTACAGATGAGGTAGAAGTAATAAGCCAAACACCTGTCAACTCTCATGAGGAATCTACTACACGCACTGTAAGCAGAGTTTGTTTGTGCACTATGTCTCACCTGCAAAGGCCTCAAGGTCATGAAAATAATGAATATCTGATCATTTTGCTGCCAATTTACTGGAGCTAAGAGTTCTGTATTTCTTCTGGATAGCGGGTACAGAATACCCTGAATTCACCACAGTGGCACGAAAGACTGCGTTGCCTTTACAATCCATATGTTGTGTGCCAAGATTATGTTACAGATACTCTATTTATAACTCATATTTGAACAAATCACACCAAGCTATGACTGCTTCAGTTGTCAACACAGAACATTGCCAGCACCTATCAGAGACCATCATAAAACAACTTCACACAGGGGTTTTATGTTTACTTTGTCATACACTCAATTTATTTTTCATATTCTCCGTGTGTACTGGCATTGATATTATACTCTAGGATTCAGTGAAAAAAAAGAAAAGAAAAAGATAATGATCGCCTTCCTTTCAGCACGTAAAAGGCATCTAAAATGCAAATGGAATTGACTCATATTCAAATGCTTCTCTGCAAACCACAAAACAGATGAGACGTGAAGGCTGAAACAAATTCTCAATTCAATATGCTGGACAGCTCACATTTCTCTTAGGTTGACATCCCCAATATGATACTCATACATCTGTGATCCTCACAGCATTTGGCACGGAGAAATGACTTTTCATGAAAGTCTGTGAGATCTGTGTGGACTAGAAAGTAACATATCCAGAACAAAAATAGCCTAGCGGGCAGAAATATGTGCTTTCTTTGTGTGGTTAATCATCATCGGATTGGCTTATTGATTTGATGTTGGAACAGTGTTTGGTGTGTTTGAGTGGGCCAGTGTGTGTGTGTGTGTGTGTGTGTGTGTGTGTGTGTGTGTGTGTGTGTGTGTGTGTGTGTGTGTGTGTAAAAGCTTATATGCCTGTGCTTACATTGGGGCTGTGCACTAATTGTGTGTGATAAGGAGATAAACTTGTGTTCTGGGAGAGCTGTGAGAACGTAGAGGACATCAGAGGACATCAGTGTGTCCTCGCAGGCCTTATCATCACACTATGTTTCATTCTAAGCCAACAATGCAGGAAGAAAATTGCTGCCATCTACCAACAAAAGCTCTTTCATAAATAATAAAAAAGCAAGCTGATTGTCGATAAACCAGCCTTCTTTAAGTTGCCGAGTATGAACTGGATTGTATAAAACATGAGAAATATGTGTAGAGGAGCAGGCCAAAGGGTAAATGTTCTTCCTTTGACACTCGCTGAACTTTATGTAAAATCGCTATGCCCCAGGGAAAACGCGTGATGCAATATCTGAACATAACTCAGCAATATAACCACAATTAAAGAGCAGAAGAACCGTCTGAGTTCCTCCTCCCTGTGATACACGTTCACTGACGCTCCTTTTCTATTCACATCTAAATAATTCTCTGTCATGAGTGCACCTGAGTGAGGACGGGTTGCTTCGGCAGCGCCCATCTTGACTCGAGAGTTTCTCCCCTCATGAAATATTAACTCCAGGTTAAGAGCTACAGAACCGTTGATCCTGACCACGGCTTTGAGAGTGCAGCATTTCAAGCAGATCTGCTGGGAAGCATGACATGACAGGCATGTTAGCTAGGTCCTACATAAAGGGACGAGGTGGAATTTGCATCGCAAAGGGCTGCTAGTCGTTGTCTTCCAAATAAAGGGGAATGAATCTGTGTTTGGCACATCAAACTAACCGCCCGAGGTGAGACACACACATTCCTGTACTGTGTGTGTGTGTGTTGCGTGTGTGGTGAGGGGAGATGGGCCAGAGAGTTGCCCCCCTCAGCATCTACTGGCTCATAAGCCGCTCAGGCCTCTAATGAGGGTCTCCACCACAGAGCTCTTCACACCCGCATGCTAAAGAGTAAAAAAAGTGATGGAATGGCTGCTGTATAGTTTATGCCATGACTTTGTCTTTGATCTAGTGTGTGTGTGTGTGTGTGTGTGTGTGTGTGTGTGTGTGTGTGTGTGTGTGTGTGTGTGTGTGTGTGTGTGTGTGTGTGTGTGACAAGGAAGGGAAACAAATTCCTTGTTGAAGCCATGATTACAACAGACAGATTGTGTGTACCCTGATGTAAGACAGGACAAACAGTTTGGATGTGAGGATTGTCTGGCTAATTGGGATCGTGTAACATGACAGCTCAGAGCGCTCGTCACCTAACACCTTCTTTCAAAAATATCAACTTTGCTTGGCAGTTGATATTTTTTCCCACTCTGACCTGTACATTCTCAAGACTAAACATTAAATGAGTGGGCAGTATGAATAGTAGAACATTATGTGTCTGACGATAAGATAAGATAATACATTAGTAGTATTACAGCATCAAAGGGAATCAACAAGAGACATCAGCGAAACAAGTATTGGAAATAAGTAACAGGAGATGTGTAGTAAATAAGTAAAAAGTGAAGAACTAAATATAAAATATAATTGTAGACAGGCTGAATGGTTGAGTTTCCTTTATTGCACATATGAAATAAGAAATAAGACATTTTGATATTGCACAGAATGTCATTATTGTACACATTGATATTGATATTGCACATGACTGAATGAATGAAAGAATAATGTGTTTTGGTGTGTGGTCTATTGGGAGCAGTGTTGATGATAGATGCAGCGAGTGCAAAATATGAAGGAAATAGAAACCTCTTTGGGCTTATTATTCTAATTTTAATAATTTCAGAGGGTCTTCCCTTTTGCCAAGACAGATTTATACAAATGTCAACTAATTTGCAATCTTCAAGCTGTTGTACACAAGTATGCTTTCGTCAAAGAAGTACAACAACATCATGTTATGTTCTGCATGGCTCCAGTTTAAATGTTTTCCCTTCATCTAAACTTGTACATCGTACATGAAACGTAGTTCACGAGTCACACTCGCATGCTCAGTTGGAATAAAACTCACCCCGGCTTGTTCCTTATCTGTTCGCCTCATTAGCCAAGAATTCACTGCAGGTTAATGGTTGTGAGACTGTTTATCTTTTCTCGGGACTGTTTAACTTTAAAGTTGCACTGATTAACTGCGTCTGTCATCTGCCATCGCATGTGGAGCAGCTTCACGTCTGTGACTAATAGACTATCCTGTATCATCTTTCTTTCTTCTTCGCATCAAGTTACTGTGGCCCCTCAAGGACCAAACACACCCAAGAGCAAAAAACACACATCAAGCAAATATGTTAAAAATGCTGCGAATACTAAAATACATACAACGCAACATCAAAAGAAATCCACTCTAAATTCAGAAATATAGCAAATAACAAAATACAGAAAAATGAACATACAGTAATTAATTTATATTTGAACATTATCTCCACTATTTTTGATGACTGATTTGAATTAAGCACAAAGAGGCAGGTTATAGAGCAGCTAATGGGGTTCGAGGCACTTGCTGTAAATCACAGCCTCAAGTGGCTTATTGCTTTCATAAAACGGTTAACACATATACCCGGCAATGTTTCATAAAATAAACACACAGCAACAAGAAAATTATCATTCTTCTGCTGAGCAATGTTGTTCTTCAGTGACCATTAGCAAAACAGTTGCCAAGCAACACACAGATGAAGCAGCACAGAGAAGCAGTGGAGAACATGCTTAAAGGCTGATTATTAACTGAAAAAGTAATTAGCGAAGTAGTGTTCAATCATAGTAGCACTCCATTCTGCTGGTACGTGGGGTGTCTGGACAAAAAGAAAGAAGCATGTGAGGGTGGACGATGGGACCTAACATTAAATAAGGATTTTTGAGTTGTGAGTGAACTATATTCTTTTATATATTTCTAATGTTGTTTTATTATATAAAAAAATGTCACCTCCACCAATTTCTTCATCTTTGAAAAAAAACTAAAAGCTGACTTTTCCACCCACATTAGGAAAGTGTTTAAAAATACACAGCGGAGGCGCAGCTGGACCGGCACCGTATAAAAGAAACGTAGACTGTGAGCAGCGCGGCCCTCAAATAATCTGATGAGCAGACAAGTACGGGTATGAGAAAAGGAGAAAGGACAAAATCTGACATTTTGAAGTGACTGTGCACTTTATTTATGTAGTTGTAAATGTAATATGTTCCTATTTTGTGCACTGTGTTTATTGCTTACATGTTACCACAAATTCCTTGTATTTAAAAACATACGTGGCAATAAATGGTTCTGATTCTGTAATTGCCGCCTAATACCAAAGTAATGCGGTCACAGATCTGTGTTTATAGAGTATTTTGCTACGGCTTTGAACGCCGCTCAGCCAATTCAAATCAAGGACCGAAAGTATTGATTTAATAATAGCTGAATTAAAGCATGTTTCTTGTTTCATGCCCGAACAGACACAATCTGTTGTCATCCTCTTTAGCTATTAATATCTTCCTGAGTTGAGCAGTTTTGTTTTAAATTAGTTGATGAACAAATTGATTGACGGTCAGCATCCTGAAATAAGAGAGCAACGTTACAGTCAGTTAGCTTGAAGAACCCACATGTTTCCATTCTTCAATGAAGCGTGTTTAGTGATTTATTTTAGCTCTTACAGCAACGTCTATATGTCAGTAATGAGCTCCAATGAGGCCTGCTGTCATAACATTCATGGTGAATTCATTTCTGTACTGAATTATGGGTAAATAAGAATCTGATAACTTTGAATTCCACACTTATTGGACTGTTATTTAGTGTTTGTGAATGTGAGGCTAGAGGTTTTTATTATGTCTGTGTGTGAGTGTGTTGGTGTAACCCAGAAACATGAAGCCTCGCAGTAGTTCGTCTCTCTGTGCTCTCCTTCCTCTGAACACAACCGCACTCACTAGTGTGTAGACATACACACACAAGTGTGACACACACTCTCCTTACAGAGGGGTATCAGTCAAATGCGGCCAAAAGTGTTCCATTGTGTTTTTCTCCCTGATCTGAACCAGCTGGTAATTGTAAAGACGTCTGCTGGAACCAGAGCGGAGTGGCTTGGAGAGAATTTACAACTTGTGTATTAGACATGGCTAAACACGCCAGAGTGTAGATGTGAGCTGAAGCCCGCTGGATGAATAATGACTGCAGGCTATTCTTAGATGGGTTAGGAAACAATCATTTTTGTGGCAGTTAATGTCTTAGCAGAAACAGAGCAGGTCGGGGTCACAGGGCCCCAATTTCCACCCTTTAAGTCAAACTCTAGGAATCAGAACCAAACGGTAACAGAAAGCGCTAAGAGAGGCATCAGAGGTGAAATAGTTTGGAGACTGTTAATAGAATCAGCAGATGTTGTCCTGACATTTTAATAGAGCAATTTCCTAAGGTTATAATTTGCTCTCGTTGTGTAGTCTATTCATTTACCACAGATATTTCTATTACATTTGTAACCTTATCTTAAGGCAGCATTAACAGACTGGAAAATGAACTCGCTACGTGAGATGACATTTGAATGTACAGTATGGGTGATTTAGCATCTACCAATTAAATGGACAACATTATTTTGATTATTATTGTTAGTGCCATTAGCAGCAGTGGTGTGTGTCTCATACTGTTATTGCCATTACAGTATAGCATCGGGTGTCGCAGTAGACATTTGCTCCAATAAATCATTTCACTCTATGCTGAGCCTGAATGATGTTTGTGTGTAGAGTTCATTCTTTTATGTCTGGATGAAAAATAAACATGGAAGTTTATTGAAATGTATTATTTTTAGTTAACAATACATAAATCAGGTTAAAACATATAAGCTGAGCCCCACATGACTGAAAAGGTCCTTGTTTAATATAAATTGTGTTCTTCTTTACACTTACAATCAGTTATGAATATTTCAAAAAGCTAACTTTTTACTAAAACACATTACAAGAACATGTCAAATTCACCCATCTTTTTAGTAGATTAAATGATAAAGGTCACTATCCTTTCATCTCTCCAGGTCGGGGATCATATCATTGATAGGAATGTATCTTAAATGGGCCACGGTGCGTTAAGTAGCGGTTTATTGTGATGAAACAGCTTTTGGTTTAACAAATGATCTGCTCAGTGACAAAACAGAATAAAAGTACGCCCGCCTTCACCTCTCTCACCTCAATTATTTTCCCTACTAACCTCCTGAGTGTGTCGGCTCCCAACACACACACGTGCAGACACACTCCAATTAGTTCCTCCAACACATTTTCTAGTGCCCCTTGACCCCTTTCCGTCCTCCCTAATAAGAGTGGCGTGACCCAGCAGAGGTATAAAATCTGATGTAATCAGAGGTTGGGGAGCAAAACAGTCGAGTGTGTGCGTGAGGAGTTTTACAGAGAGAGCAGCGAGAACTATTTAATCAGCAAAACTAAATTGAGGCCGAGAGAATACAGAATGAAATATATACAGAGCCCCATTTAATTTCTCATGACGTGGTGGACACACTTTGCAAAAGATAAGCTTTGCAAGATGTTTTTCTTGTATTCACACTTAGCAAACTTAAATCAAAATGTTTAAATGTAAAATATCACACTGCATTTGCAGTTTTTGCCTGATTTAAGAAATTTCACGTATTTCATCATAGCTCGACTTAAAAAAAGAAAAAAAAGGTGGAGCATCTGCAAAGCCAGAAAACTGCTTTTTTCTCAAGAGAGAGTTTCACTTGTTTTGGATATACATCCCTTAAAAAACAAATGCAAGTAATGAGACAGAGACTTGTTTTGAAACAGTGATTTTTTTGTTTAGTTAGGCTGTTTTATTCTTTGTTATCTGAGACTGTTTCAGTTACATGGCTCTTCACTCTGTTGAGGAGAGATCATCCTCAGTCCTGCTGAGATTCACTCCCAGCTGTGTGCTGACAGGCCAAGTGCACAGTCAAACAGCTGAAAGGTGTTTTCCCTCCAGATGCACTGTGGAAGTTGCAAATTACACTCTTTCATTCTTTGCCTCTGTCTCTATGCAGCTGCCCAAGTGGAAAATAGAAGTCATCCTTGTGCAATATTCATACACTGTAAAACCATACACACTGCTGGGGTCAGACCCGTTTGAGCATACACACATATGAGAGGTCTTCCCCACAAACGCAAACACGCAAACATTTTCTGATTGCATGTTTACGCGGTAAAACATGTTTACATGGCAAAACATGTTTACACGGTAAAACCTGTTTACATGGTAAAACAACAACAACAACAACAAAGAGGGACATGTTATGGAAGTATGGCCAGTAGAACATCAAGAAGAAGTAATGCTTTCATGTTATATTATGAATAACAAATGTAACAGTGTAAGCAGCAAACTCAATTATTTATCAAACTGAATGCCTTGAAAATGGAGCTAAAGAGGCAGAGGTTAATTTTAGCTCACTATAATTTGCTGTGTAAATAGGAGGTTTCCAAACAGCCAAACCTCATTAGGAAACACCATCGTGACAGTGTGGAAAGAGAGAGAGCCACAGAGACAGAGATGGAAATATAAATTGGTGCTATCCTATAATTGTACTGGTGTACCTTCTGCTGCATAGAAACGATTAATGGCGGCCTTCGAGGGCGAATTACATTTTTATTTCAACAGCTTTCCTTAACAATGTGCTTCTGCAAGGGGAGCTATCACACTTTGATGGTCATCAAAATGTAGCTTCAGGCACTGACACACTGTGAACAGCAGCAGGGAAGCATAGTAACACTAATAATAATCCTGCCATCAAGTGATACAGTACATGAGGAATTTATACAAAAGTAACTACTTTATTCAATAAAAAAGCTCATAGTACAATTAGCTGCGATAGATCGATGATTGACAACGGTCAATAATGGTCAGGAGTGTAAGCTCTATGCATTATGCACATGGACACCCATAGGTGATCATAGGAGACAGGATTGTTCTAGACAGAATGTTTTGGTCCAGCCCATTTGGATTATACCATGTAATTACCTTCCTAAAAATAATGGCCTATGTCATTTTTTGACAAAAATGATTTTCTTGCCTAAATTATCTCCTCATGATACTGGCCACCTCTGGTAAAATCGCCTACATCCTCAGTTGAACAGATCATGCGATTCTACCCCTGTAGTATAATGTCAAGAGTGTGACTTAGGCCATTTTATTTTGCCTAAGTCAAAAGACAATGTGACTTAGGCAATTTTACAAGCTTTTCATTTTGAAGCTAGCATTTAAGCTAGCAATTTAGTTAGCATTTTTGCAAGCATTCTTGTCAATGAAAATCTCACTCGAACATAATATTAGTAATCATAACATAATTTGACCGTTATTACAGTATGGCTGTTGTGCAGTGTCTAGAGGCAGCTTGTGCATCCCTATTACATTTGGTCAAGTTTTTTGTGTTTTCTGAAAAACCTGAAAAAAATTACTTGGGCCATTACTTTAGCAAGGGGATGATGTGTGTGTACCTTGCAGAGGGTTTGGGCCCAGAGAGGCTCCAGTAATAACCAACAATAACAAATGATTTTAGACTCTAATATTGTTAAATGCAGATAGAACCAATCGTACACTTTGTGAATGCTTTGACCCTGTCTATACAAGTGAGATTATAATAAAGCAAACTGGGAACTGTGAAGTGTATTTTCTCCTCAGTACAGCATTGGGCTGGATGGAGAATTTCAGCCCACTGATCACACTTGAATTTTAGAAGTTACAATCTCTGTCCAAGAAATACATTTTGTCATGCATAATTACAAAAAAAAGAAAGATGTATTTATTACAACTATTGGTTAACAGTTTTTAAAAGCCACCAATAATCAGTGTGTTCATACACACCAACATGTATGAACATATTGATCCATGTCAGTCACGCGGTAAAGGTTCAGCCAGGAAAGATGCTATTGGGGATGCATTATGGGCAATATCCATTGGTATGAATGGGGCGCCATGTTGAAAGACCTTATCTAAATCTCATATTACATCCATTATTTGGAAAGTAGTTAAGAATAGATACTTCCTGGAGGGTATTAAATTATGGAGTAACTGACTCACTGTTGTCATTGGCTGGTGCTTCATCACACTATTATAGTTTGGAGAAAGTTGAAGACTGCCAGCTTGGAGTTTTTAGTGTTACATCTCCCAGAGCAACCTGGTGTTGTGTGCATGCATGCAATGTTGGTGCACATCCAATAATAATTAATTCTACCCTCCAAGTCAAGAGAATGTGTTTTCTGCACAGACGATCTCTGTAAAAATGGGAGGTATTAGATGAATGTCTCACAGCCAACAAGTCCCCATAGCTAAAGGAATAACAGGTTGATAGTGGAATCCAAAGCAACCCATAAACCTGATCCAAAAAAAGGTTAATGAGTAGGATTTTAACCATGTAGAATGGTTCTAGGAATAGCAAATCTCAAGATGTTAGTTAGTCAGTCTGTCTGTTGGTTAGTTGGTCAGTCAGTCTTCCACTTTAGCCCAGAAATATGTTTACTATAGGATGCATTGCCATTACATTTTGCACTGACGTTCATGATCCACAGATGATGCACCCAAACAACCTGACCTTTCCCCTTGTGCCACCATCAGGTCAAATATGTCATGTGTCCAATTCAATTTGTTTATGATCAAATACTTGTGGTGACTTTCTCAACATCCTCAGGTAAACTTTGCATTGTGTGCTATTTAGCACACGCTAGCAGCCTCACAGCATGGCTGGAGGCTTTCCTGCTACCTTGGTTCATTTTTGGCAAAGAATATTCACTCATTTAGGGTTGCAAATCTCTGCCTGGTACACCACATCCTCCTGCCAGATCTCCTCCCTTAGACTTGCTGTGGTGGTATATCAACATCATGATACTTTAACTTATTCTGCTTGAAGAATGCAGACATTATTTCCCCAACAAAAGGTCACATCTCATTAAAATTTAAACAAAAGTCATTTTAAGCTTTTAAACAAAACACCAAGACTGACGTTTTTTTCCTCATAGCAATGGCTGTCATGTTATCGTGTTCTTAAATCACAAAACTGTGACACTTAAGAGTGGGCTCAGCATTCTGCTCGGTTCCCACCCGGCTGACAATTTGGTGACTACGGTTGATCCGTAACTGTTGAGGCTCTGCTCAAAAGGAAAGAAATACATTTTATGTTCCCAGTGGTGCACACCAGCACACTCACATCCATTGTGCCCACACATGTGTGAAATTAAAGCTATCACGATCTTATATCTGACTGAGAATGCTATTTCTCCTGATAAAACATTTCGGTTGCAGAAGTATCAGTGAAGACACATTTTCTTGCTTTGATGGTCCGCAAGTCACAAGGGTAATAGCGACAAGATGCATCTACATGTACTGTAGGGGGTGTCAACAGACTGTGTGTGTGTGTGTGTGTGTAGGTGTGTGTGTGTGTGTGTGTGTGTGTGTGTGTGTGTGTGTCTGACAGACAGCTGTTTGTCTGAGAGAATGAAAGGGATGGCAGAAAAACCGTGTTGTCTTCTTGGCAGCACAAAACTGGAATAAAAAAGCAGTAGTGAGAGACTGTGTGTGTGTGTGTGTGTGTGTGTGTGTGTGTGTGTGTGTGTGTGTGTGTGTGTGTGTGTGTGTGTGTCGGCACATGTACACCAGCTAGCCTATATGTGTGTATGTATATCCATATTCATTAGAAGTGCAGAGGAGAATCCAATAATGATTGTGTCAGTTGAGATTAAAGAGATTGACCTTTGGTGACTTCAAGTAGAGCAGATGTGTGCGTGTGTGAGAGAGAGAGAGAGAGAGAGAGAGAGAGAGAGAGAGAGAGAGAGGGGGGGGCGGGGGGGGGGAAAGGGAGTCTGACGATGAAGTAGGGGAGGAAAGAAAAAAGAAGGAGGCAAGGAGTCGAAAAGGGACCTAGGAATGTCCCCTCAGAGATAGACTTTGCCTCTCTTCCAGCGTGGCGTATCCCAGGTAACACTGGCTTGTTTCCTTTCAGCAGGTGCAATGCAAGCTGTTCTGTTGACAACTGTGGAACACACTGGGAACATCCTCGCATTTATTCTGAGGTGGCGTGTCAAATTAACAGAGAAATTGAACGAAAGGAACTCGACAAGACAGAAACATTTACAAATGAAAGCAAACGTTATTTGCTTGTAAAGCAGAAAACATTGAATGCTGCATTAATTGATTGTTTTTGGCCACCTGGGGGTTTCGGAACAGGCTGTAAACACAACGTTGTTATCACCTCATAAAGTTGTTATGGAGAAAGTGTTTAAGAACACATTGCTTTACGCGTCTCCCAGACATGAAGCATTATTAGCATTCATTTTGAGTCGTGTTTCTGTCCTCCTGATTGATCTACGTCCAATATCGACTTTACTTAAAGCTCTGTTTTGACCTCAAACAACTCTTGAGGGAAATATCTGACTCTTTCATGTTTACCAGCTTGTCGCTAACGTTGTCAGTCTGGCATACAGCGGCTTTATCAGAGACTTTTCACTCAATATAGCTGCCTGCTGCAGCTGGAAAGGAAGTTGATGATAGAGGTGTCTGAAAACAAAACAATGAGCTGAAAGAAGTTGAAACACTCCGACAACCTTAACTACAGAGTTGTGTATAGTAATTGGGATCATTATGGAGAGCAACCACTTTCACATTGCATGATTAGTTCAGCCATAAACAAATTAAATGCTAAACCTTTTCATGATTTGCTTTTACTGGTAGATATTCTTTCTTGTATCATTCGTGCACATCTGTTCTGTTTACACTGGTCAACATTATCACTATTCCTTATTGATTTATCTGTTTATAAATTATATAGCTGCAGCTGAAACATTGATTTTCAACTTTCATTCTGCTCCATAAACACGGCTGGGCATGCTGAAAGTGAGTCTATTCTGAGAGAGTTGATGTAGTTTCAGCTTGGATCACACGCAGAGAATGTCGGAATGACATTTTTCTTCCAGAGAAAAAAAAACTGTTGAGCGCTCTGCTGAGGCCCGAATTGGCACTCAGGTAATCAAGTGGTCTCTGTGTTTGTCTGAGTCAGTTAAGAGGGTGGAACAGACCGGTCATTATTTGTGGTCGCACAACGAGAGGAGGCAGAGGGAAAGAGAGACAGATGCCAATGGGAAAGCTGCCTCTTTGTAGGATGATTTTAGTGAGGTACTGTAGTAAATGTGAGCCCTCGCACACATGTACACACACACACACACACACACACACACACACACACACACACACACACACAAGGACACACCTTGACAGTGCAATAAGATCGTATGTCTGCTTGTGAGATGATTTGCTGTTTCTTTGTATCCATGATGTGGATGGCCTTTTGGATACAATGCACATACACACTGTGGTATCTGTGCTGCTGCGTGTGTATTGAGCTTGAGCTGACTGTACTGTGACCTTTACCTGCCCGGCTCCACTATTGCAGAGTGAAAGTGACTGGGTAGAATCAATGGTCTCCTCTCATCAGTCACACACATACATAGAAACCGACACACACTCTCTGTGCCGCGACCATCATGCTGATGTAGGTGGGGACATGGAGTCAGCGCTTGTCCCTTGGCGTCCCTCCAGCAGCCGGTGTGTCCTTTGTCAGACAGCCTGACATTCAGCACAGCAGTAACTCATCGATCCACATACAACGGGAGTGATGGAGAGAGAGAGAGAGAGAGAGAGAGAGAGAGAGAGAGAGAGAGAGAGAGAGAGAGAGAGAGAGAGAGAGAGAGAGAGAGAGAGAGAGAGAGACCACTGGGGAGACGTGGAGTCAAGGAGGTTGTGGAGGAGGGAGAAGATCCGCTGCAGGGCTGATGGAATGATAGCTAGCTAAAGCAATAGATAGGATCAGAGAGTTGATAGAGCGCTATCAGGAGGAAAGTGGGGGCGAAGAGGCCCGCTGTAAAGCTGACTGAGTGATAGACTGGTGAAAGTGGGATAGCCTGCCACTGGGCTGACAGGAACGCTGTCAGCTCTGAACAAAGTACCTTGCTGTTTTGATCAGAACTACTGGGCACTCCGAAATGGTTAGGGCTTTTTTTAAACCTCTGTGATGCCTTCTGTCTCTGGTCACACTGTGTGTAAGCATGCCAGGCATCTAAATCTCTGATGTAGTGTGTAGGTTACAATGGGTTAGACTTCAATCTAGTAGTTGCCTTGTAAACAAACTCAAGTATATGTTTAAAGGCAGTGTTACGCAGCAAAAGGGACTGTAACCACACTTTAGCACTGAATGTCTTGAATGCAATTTTTTTTGCTAATACCATTTTTTAAAGGTGCTTGAAGTTAAGTACTTTTAAATCGAGTATGATCAGTTATCATGGAGATAGCTTAGTTGTCATTATGTAACCTAAGAATGAAACATAGGTCATGTGCTAACAGGTCGTCAAAAAAAAACATGATGTACATACTGTAGTACCACCAGAAGTCAAAACCTCCACAGGGTACCTGTACGTTCACATGATGCTGATGGGGAACAATGTTTGATTTGTAATTTGTGCCACTATACTAAAACTTTCGACATTTCTATAATACACACTACACACAAGATGGTAAGATAGATATCCATCATATCTTATCATGTGTGTAGATGCATAAATTTGCCTAAAACTGGCACCTCAGTGATGGTTGGGTGAATACCTGTGGGTGCAGCCAGCAGTGAGACCAAGCAATGACACGTATCTATTCCAACTGGCAGTTGCACTTATTCTGCATTAAGTATTGTACTTATAGCTAATGCTGTGTATATATACGTCAATGTCCTGGACACTCTCTTTCAAACTCTTATCTTTCTCCCTCATGCACACGTCTTCAACTACATCACCGCACTCACATCTCCTCTGATGTTTCCTCCCAGTATTAGGACTATTTTATTTTATTTCCCTTGATATTTTATATATCTCATTGTTGTTACAGTGTTTTTCATCATGCTGGTTTCTGTTACAATTCACACTGCGTGATTCACGCAGTCGTGTTTTTGCTTGTCGCCTTGATCTTTTTTGTTGTTGTTTTGTCTGTTCGTTGTGTGCTGTGATATGTTTTTCGACTCTCTTTGGGTTTCTGACTCCCACACACTTATTATTGATTACATCTCTCCCCTCAACGGTTTTTACCAGCATGATTTAGCACTCTTTTTCTGGTCCTGTCATTTCTCAAATATGCAACAACATTACAAAAGATGCATTCAATTATTTATTTTTACACCCGCCTGCTCAATTAACAAATAACTGTTACAGAACAAAACATGTAGAATATAATGGATGGTCATTTAAAAACACAATTTTGTGTTTTTAAATCTTGCCGGCTCATCAGACGGCATATCTTTCCAATTGATGTGGAGCAAGAACTTGTTCTTGTCATCCTTTTCTTGGTTTGGCTCCAGACAGAGGGCTGCTAATGACTGCTGCCGGTTCCTTTCACATTCCTCGTGGATGATTAGGACTGTGACCTTTAGCAAAGCCCGATAATTCAGAGCTTAGTGATTTTTATCCCTCTCTAAATTCTGACAGAAAGAGATAGAGAGAAAGAGAGGGGCATATTGGGGCTTATCAGAAAGGAAGAGGGAGCAGATCAGAGAAACAAGGTGTAGAGGAGAGGATGAGGACAGAAACAAAGAGGGTGTGGAGGCACAGACGAAGGGGGGAGGATGACACTGTGCCACTCACCCTGGAGGCACTGACATTATCTATGAGAGACCAGCATCAGGGAGAGAGAAGGCGATGAAAGGGGGGGTGGACTAAAAGAGAGTAAAATGTAAGATCTGACGGTCTTCAAAAACACCTGACATTTACTTGTTTTTCATGGGTTTTGGGCGAGACAATTGGAGTCCAGTAAAGGCCACATGCTCTCTCTTTCTCTCTCTCTCTCTCTCTCTCTCTCTCTTTCTCTCTCTCTCTCTGCTGCAGGAATGTTGCCTGTCTGCTCCATTCACACCATTTTCATCAGTGCTGAAAACAGCCTATACAAAATACTGTGCAGATTAATCACTGACCAGGATGGAAGAATGTGTTGTTTGTCAGGTTCAGAGGAATCAATTCCTAATGCCAACAATTTATGTTAATTCATGTAAAGTATTGTGGGATTTAGATTAGCTGAAGACCAGAAGGGTCTCATGAGAGGTACAGATGAAAGTGGCACTTCATAAAGTGTGATATGTTACTTCCTATTGAAGACTGGTTGCTGACTGGTTGCTGAATGTGAAAACACATTTGAAAAGGAATATATAGAATAAAGAAAAGTCAGTATTGTATGTCAACCTTTTAAGTGTGCTTCATGAACCTGAAGTAAAATGGATTTCCCAAAAGTTGAGGGTTAGTTAGTGCATAATCCCCCCCACCCCTCCACCATCATTATAATGTTTTTAATCCTTTGCTCATCCAGCTACTGATGTGAAAAAACCTGTTGGCTTTGCAATAATTTGTACCTGTCCATTATAGTAAATTGCATCATTACAAACCAAACGCAAGCAGCAAAGTTACCACAACTCATGCAAAGGTGGATCATTAATTGCATGATTAAGTTGAGAGACAGCCACCCACTGACCTCCATATCAGTGGCAATACAGCGCAAATTCAAATAACCCTATATTATAAACATCCGTTGTCTATCCCTTAATTAACCGTCTAGGTCTGCTGAATCAGCACTCTGAAAGGATCTGTGGAGGAGAGCAGCTTTACCTCAACTTGCTGGGGCAAACATCATTTCATCATGATTAAAACTCAATGGTTTGAGACCTTGTCAGATGCCACACAATTAGCCTATATGGCAAACTGCCAAACCCGCAGGGTGTGTGTGTGTGTGTGCGTGTGTGTCGGGTTGGGCACATGTACAATTGTGCATGAATGTGTATGTGTCTCCTATCAGGAGAGCCTGCAGTCTCCAGATAAATGTTGATTATCGATCTCGGCTGTCGCTGAGAGAAGCAAAATGTAGAAACGAGGGCAACTGGTGGGAAGGAATCAAGAAATAAGAGGCGTTGAAATGCAATTTGGTATATTCTGTAGCTACTGTACACCGGACCAGCTGTTCCCAGCAACATTAATTGGCAAAGGCGTAAGGAATTGAATGCAGTTAAGTTCCCTTGCACAAGTGGCATCTTGACATACAAACCTTTGGGCGAATCATTTTGCATAAAGCACAAGCGAAAGTTATCATGTAGGCAACATTTTGTCTGACAGAAAAGAGAAAATAATAAATATGAATAATGGAGATACATTTCGAATGCAAAATTATGTTGTATAATGTTGATGGATTCTATGAATGCAGTGAGGAGACACCAGGAATTGGAAAACTTAAAAACACAAAAACACAACATCACAAAGATATAAATATTAAAGGGAAAAAGACAGCTTCAAGCATTTGAAATAAACATTTAAAGGGCCATACAATACATGTGAGAATGATCGGCTTATATTGGCAATCATAGGGAATTGAAACAACATCCATAACGCTGTTTTGCTTTGATATAACTCTTTTGCACAGGCCAAATCCCTCCAGTCCCCCTGAGTCACAGAGTCCTGTATTTGACACAAACAACACAGTTACAAAGCAGAAAAGAGAGCTTGTTAATTGGAAAACACACAGCAATGTCTTAGGAGAATTAAATATATTACAGTGCAAAACAGCAAAAGTTTCCCTCGTTTGGCTTGAAAGTAAAATGCAGCTTACTAATAACTGTGCTTTGTTAGCAGACACGTCTTCTTCATCTTCAATCTACAAAGTGTTGCAGTGTCTTTTAAGTGAATGTGAAGACTATGTTTGGGCACATTCAACACATAGCTAAACTACTACTGAAATACTTACATGACTCAAAGTATGTACACAATACCATGTAAATAACTGAAATTATCCAAAATAACAGTTTTATACAACTATAGAGCTGTTGCATAGCCATTTTACCTATTAAACGTAAAAGGTTTACTTTTTTATCCATAGGGATAAACTGTGTGTGTGTGTGTGTGTGTGTGTGTGTGTGTGTGTGTGTGTGTGTGTGTGTGTGTGTGTGTGTGTACACAACCTCAACAGCAAGTTCATTGTATTCTGGCGAGGTACGTTTCAAAAGAGAAGCCAGAAGAGATGAGAGTCAAATATCTGAGTTGACCTGTGAATGTGTGGGATCTGTCTCACGTCTCTGAGTGCTGGCCATCTGCCAGGTGTAGCAGCCCACACAGCGAAATCCTATGAACGCTGTGAGTCCCCGCGTGGATATCGCCATTTCAATAATTTATGGATTATATAGTCAAAATCAATCCCTATTGACCTGCCAGGTGCAGCAAAGGGAAGTCAGTGCAGAGTGAAATGATGTAATCAAACTTTGCAAACTACATTGTGGGAGAGAAGTATTAGTTTGTGACTTCCTTTCTGAGTGAAGAATCCACTACTGCCCTGAATCCCTGTACCACTTTCACAGTTCTCCAGCCACCCCTGTAAATTGGATGGAATGTTAAAGGGTCAAATGGCACAAATTACAAAATACATGTTTTCTTATTTATTCCTTGTGGCATCTAGTCGTGCAGATGGGGAATCTATCATTCATAAAGTATGAGAAACCCATTAATGAAACGCATCATAGTCAAGCTTATTAATCAAGAATAAAACATTTATAACTGTGTTTTGCATACTAATGAATTACTAATGAGTGTTCATGTTGGAACAATGCTTTATAAATGATGAACTAAGTGTTTACTCATGCTTTACTAATGCTAAATAGTGTGTAGTTATTACAACGTTCTACCTTTGGATTTTACTGACACAAACACAATTCCATGCATCCTCATTGATTTAGGGTGGCGGCAGAAATGTCAGTATCTTTTTTGGGCAAATAAAACCAAAACGACCTGGCTGTGGTGAAAATACAGGTCAGCGTTCCTCGTAGTTCAGAGGAACTCACCCTTTAAATAAACACTGAGTCTGAACTTTCCTTGAGAAATGGAACAACACAAACGTTCCATAAAACCATCATTCTGCTTTGACATACATTGTCTTGACAGTTTAGCACTGCATATTTAGTTACTACATAAAAATAATGATCCCATCATACCAATGAATTCTTGGGAGACGCCTGCTCAATTACCACGGTGAAATTAGAGCAGTCGTACATATGTTGAATACATAAATGCTGGGAGGTACAACTGCTAATATAAACACTTTTTTGTTTTACATCTAAGAGCAACCTTATAGTCTGTGTGTGTGTGTGTGTGTGTGTGTGTGTGTGTGTGTGTGTGTGTGTGTGTGTGTGTGTGTGTGTGTGTGTGTGTGTGTCCACGGGATAGAGTGAGAGAGAGTGGAGAGATTGATGCAATTGACACCATTGGTATGGCTTTGTCTGGGATCCAAGGACATGTGGTTCATTAACCTCTGACACATGATTGGTTAAAGATGTCTGTCGGCTGGTTCACTACAACCAAGTCTCCCCCAATCAGAAGCTGTTAGCCTTCCTCCCAGCAACGAGTTAGCTGTCATGGTGAGATTTCACCGCTCTCTGCTCTGATCCCAAACCTTCCCAATTACTGATAATTTGGACTATTAGTTAGGGAGTGCCATCTGGGTACTGTAATTATCCTCTTATGTTTCCCAGCGTCTCGGTGCCATTCCCTGTTCGCGCCTAGACTTCTTTTCCTCTCATTCTCTGGCATAGTTGTAGGCAGAGGAGTGGATCTGACGAGAGATAAAAGTGCTGAAGATGAGAGACAGAGAGACATATTAAAAGTGATACAGGGCGGTAGAAGAAATCAGATTTGAGGAATTCCAAATGAGAAGATGAAACTGATCTTTTTTACTCTTTACCTTGTTTCCCCAGGCTGCCTGCTCTGTTTGCTTATCGCTTCTCAGATGATATCAAGGGAACCCACACATCAAACTACATGGTACATAGAGAGCAGGCACTGTACATTACAACCTGTTTAATTAAAAGTGGTCCTTTAAGCATTATACTATGTTTTTTTAAATCAAGAATTGGTTTCACTTTCAGTGAATACATACTGTATCTCTTTCAGATGTTTTCAGTGATGCTCGAAATATCACACACACCCACACACACACACACACACACACACACACACACACACACACACACACACACACACACACACACAATCAAGCAAATTAGCGTGTATCTGTAACCCTCTCTCAAAAGACAGCTGACTGAATCATCATGAGAGAGCAAACCATTCATTATATGTTAAGTATGAAACAAATAGTAAGGAGTAATGATTTTAACGGGTGATGATGTCAGGGGTGCTGAGTATATGATGCAAACTGCTGAGTATATGATACATGCAACATTTCAGATCTTCTGTTAAATTGCTTTCATTCAACAAGAGAGAATACAATTGGATTAGTTCATCTCAGATGGGAATTTTAAATCATATATGGATACTTTTGAAACCACTTCTGTACCACAACTTCTGTCAATGCTCAGGGTCTAGTCTACAACAACCCTAACATACACTAGATGTTCAGCAGTACAGGCATAAATACAGTACTGTTAAAGAAGATCTTCAGTCATCAGTCATATTATAATTCAGAGCTGAACACAAAGAATAGCGCATTCTAAATAAGTCTGGTTTAAAGTGGTACATTTTTTTTGGGGCCTTTTGGGGCCAGCGGAAAAAAATTGTAAACACCACACAGGTCTTTTTCACAGCAGACATTTTGACTAAAATAGGAAAGCACAGGCATTAATAATACCATTAACAATGGCTCGGTTCTATTCAGTTGTCCCAATAGGCCGTGCCAGTGAGCTAACAATACCAGTATCCTCAAACTGAACGAGCTAAATGCAATTCAGCCAACATTTATTGTAATATTTACACCTGTGCTTCTGATACTGTGATGTGTCAAAATGCCTTCTGTGCAAAATATGTATGCATTATAATCTTATAAAGTTTATAAGGCGTACATGCCAACACAACACAGTTTCCTATTACACATCCAGCTGGCACAAAGCAACATAAACATTACGTTGGAATTGCGTTTGGTCTGCCCATCTGACAAATGTGTGTTCAATATTAGCTCTACTTTTAGCTGGCTTATGTTTGACTCTCCAATAACTCTTGAGGGAAATACTTGGCTCTATAGAAGCTTGATGGTCTTGTCTATGTTCAACTGCTCGTTGCTGACTTTGTCTGTTTGCTGTTTGAAGTGTACTTTGAGCTAAATAGAGCTTCTTTGCTGTAAACCAGTGCCTGCTGCAGCTGAAAATTAGGGTTTTTAAGAGTGATACCTAACCAAAACTGTAAAAAAACAAAACAATAACCTCAGACAATAAAATGCTCCATAGAGCCAAGAGGAACTTCAGAGTCAATGGTCATTATGTGTGGGTTTATCACTACAAGCAACCCCTTTCAGATTACACAAGGTTATTTGTATCTAATTGTTGAAATATTGATAAGTGTAACTTTATGTAAGGTAACGTTTAGAAATGTACTGTTGAATTGAATTCTATATAGAATTCTATTTAGAATTCTATTTAGAGTTGAATCCAATTCTATATAGAATTGACAAATTTACTGAATAGGCTGAAAATTATTGCTGATACCGGTCCAAACACATGCCAACATGTGAATAAAGGGAGTCCAGACACTTATTTTGTAATACTTCTAGCACTGGATGCAGAGAAAAAAAAACAGTTATACTGATTACAAATCCAGGTAACAAGCGTGAGCGTACCAGGGGTGTCAGCTTTCTTGGCGTTTCTCTTTGTGCCAATTGTCTGCTTCACACCAAATGGATTGGGTGGAAAGGAACACTGTTGGATCAATGTGCTGTCTGACACACACACACACACACACACACACGCACGCACGCACGCACACACACACACACACACACACACACACACACACACACACACACACACACACACACAGTCATTCTCTCAGGTTACAGTCTCACATGCCTGACTGCAAGACTTGCTGTTCTTTTCAATCACTCACACGGCTTGACGTACCGACACACAAACACACACAAACACACACACACACACACACACACACACACACACACACACACACACACACACACACACACACACACACACACACAGATGCGGTTTCCGTCTTGGTTTGAGCTGTTCTGTCAGTCTCTCACTACTGTTTTTTTATTCCAGTTTTGTGCTGCCAAGAAGACAACACAGTTTTTCTGCCATCCCTTTCATTCTCTCAGACAAACAGCTGTCTGTCAGACACACACACACACACACACACACACACACACACACACACACACACACACACACACACACACACCGCCGTCAAAATACACTGATGAATTCCCTTGGTTGAATTATTGCATCTGCCAATCAAAGTCCCTATTATTCTTGTGAGTTTTGCATCCTGCCACCAGAGGATTTGTGTTGTGTGGGTGGACAAAGCAGTAATGTTGCTATTTCTTCTCTTTCTTCTTTCTTTCTTTCTTCTTTATGTTACTGATTTACTATAGCCTCAACCCCTCCAATCTATACGTCTTCTCGTCCTCGTCGAAGGTATAAGCTTCTTTCTTTAGCTTGCAACCCTGCAGGCAATGACTATGACGAGGGAACACTTACCTGTCTGCCCAGTGTGAAAGGGTCGTGTACAGTTATGAATTCTGTCGTGCCCGAATGTCTCTTCTCACACTGCCGTCAGATTTCACCTCTCAGTACTCTTTGCCTTTCTGCATTGTGACACTGGTGACAGCCCCACAAGACCTTCCATGTCAGAGCTGCTTCTATCTCTGCAGATCGTTACATTATTGAAGCTTTTTTTTTTTTTTCAAAGGAGCAGGCCATAACAGTTTAAACTTGCCCTTGGATCCTGAAAGCGAGACTGACAGTCACACACTCCTGCTCGCTCTTTATCTCTCTCACACATGCCCTCGGCGGCTCTGCTATATTATACAGGCAAAGGAGTGAGGCGTAGGGAGTATCGAGCAGGTGAAGAAGACAGAAAGTGCAGTGGAAAGGCAGTTCTGAGCGCAAAAGAGCAGCCGTGTCCACTGATCCACAAGGCAGGACAACACAGAGAAATAGAGGAATGTCGTTGGCAAATAAAAGTGTGCGTCTGTTTTTTTTAGCGTTTGGCAGCTTTAGAGCATCTCTGTGTACCTTACAGGACTCATCTACTCCCTCTGCTGGGATTATTTTTACAGAATGGGACCACATGGCACTTCCATGGGGGGTTGGCTGCAATTGTTTATTTACACTGAGATGAACAGGGGAGTGGACTGGCTGAGTAGCTGATACTTGGGTCTTGATCAAAGAGGCCATGCGTTTTCTTTTGGGATAAATATACGTACGCATTTGAGGCCAGGGGCTATTTCTACTGCAAACCAGAGCCCTGGTGAACTCCTGGGGCCATACTGGTGTGTGGGGTGATCTCGGGATTGAGAAGGACGGGAGAGGGGGGATTTAAGACAACAGAGGTTTGGATGAGGTAAAGAGAGCAAACAAGCTTCCTGGCTGACTAGTGTGGGGATGTGACAAGGTGGTGGGGGGTGTGACTCAGTGAAGCTGTGGTGGTGTGTTGCTTATACAAAATGGGGGTTGTGAGCTAAATGTGTGTGCAGACCAGCAGATAGAGCAATATCACAGGGTTCCAGCTTAAAGAGAGGCGCATGTTTCAATCATTGGCTCCATCGCACTGCCAAAATGCACAGCTGTTGGCGTGTAGGTGTTTGGGAGATTGTATGCCTTTTGTGTATGCAACGCATGTGTGTGTTTTTTTGTGTCAGCGTGACTGTCTGTATTTTTGGCAGAATGTGTATTTGGGTCTGGCAGACACATGTGGCTAACCATACGCGGTTATTGAGATTCAAAGCATCTCTTGAGCAGGGTCATGAAAACAAAGCTGCTCGTCTGAGGGCGGCGTTAAGAGACTGATTCTGTTTGTTTCCTGCAGTTCCATGGTTGTACAGTATCTGTAGCAGAAATGTAATCAGGGTTATGTGTGTCCTCTGGGGCTCTAAGTGAGGGATGTTGTCATTCTATACATAGCAGAGAGGGCTGGTTCTGCCTGAGATGGCCTGATCATTTACATTGACACTGATGACGCCATTAGCCAGCTGCTCGGAAGCCTGTCAGACATGTTTCACTAGGCAGAGTTGTACCAGTGAGTCTCAGGCTCTAATACTCAACTCTTCTCCTATTTGTTCTGTCTATCTTTAATGTTAGTTTATTTAACAATTTAAAGGTCACCATTCAATGAGCTTAGATGTGCCGTAAGAAAGGCATGGCATTATGACAGCAGATGCGTCATTTACAAAATGCCAGAAGAGATTGGTGATCATCACTGCTGGAGGCGTCTCCAGCTGAGAGTGTATCTGTTTACCTACTACTGGCAGACAAAAGCTTGGGTAATTGTTTTGTGGTCATAATGAAACAGTAATAGAGTAGTGCACTGTATTTGTGTTGGCCAATCCGTAAGTTGGCATCATACTGGTTACCTCAACTAAAAGCCAAAGGGATATTTCCTTTGGATTTTGGATTATTGCAGAAAATAAGCTCTGTGGCAAACAAACGTTTATGATACTTGCACATTTTGTTCAGAGAGATAATCTTCCAATGAACACCACTTAGATGATTTGTTTAACCGTGAATGGAATTGCCAGTGAAAACTGAGAATGTTTATAAGTCTCATTTAGCTACTTGTTCTAAGACACATAAAAGCTACACAATTCACAAGATGGGTATCCACAGACTTATTTTGTGTTATAGACAAAAACGTTAATACCTCTTTAGCTTTGTTAAGAACAGACCTTATTTCAGCCATCCATCAACCAAAAACACATTTTCGCAGATTTTAGGAATCATTCCTGCAGAAACCTATAGCTTTCTCCAACACTTCAAGCAGAAAATATGTGACTGAAAAACAGCTGAAGTACTCGTTGACTTCATCTTATAAAAGAAAAAGCTACATTCAAATCCAACAGTGCAGAATCATAAAAACTTAACATCAAAGGGTCTTTTCCCATCTTAAATGACAACTATCTTAAAGGCTGTCTACCCAGATCTCCACACCATCTACTGAACGTCAGCTTGCATCTCAAAATGCAAACATGCAGATATAAGGACTAAACTTAAACTTACAATTTGTTTTGAGGATACACATGCTCACATAAATCCACACACCCACACCAAATATTCCAACAGTACTTTAGGGGTACAGGTATATAACAAAGCAGCCAAGCACTTGACAGGAAGGGAGATTACTGGATGATATGCGCGTCTTAATATATGTGCGTTTAGGTTTCGGGTGAAGAGATAAAGATAAGAGGAGAAACATTCATTCAGGCACTTTCGAGGAATCTCATTTTGATTACCTTCTTTTGATATATGTGACAAGACGGTGAGAATCTTTCAGAAGTGGTGAAGCGGCTGGGTGACTGATGTCGGGAAAGTTCAGCTGCTTTGTCTCACACATTTCCTGATTAAATCAGCTGCAGAAGTAGAATTTGGTGGATGGGCGAATTTGTCAAATAGTAAGACTGGCAGTGTAGTTGAGACAAAATAAAAGTACTGTGGCCGTTTGTGTTTGCAAAAGCAAAATTGTGAATTTATACTCAAAGGTGCAGCATTTGGTCGTGATTGCTGGGCTAGGTGCTAGGCTGACACAAACAGACTCATTCACTGGCCTGACCTGCAGTTGATCAACAATATGGTTGTTTCTTGTTTGTTATAATATCCATGTAAAGCGTGTCTTTTGAGCTACATGTATTTGGATAATTTCATGACATTAAGAGCTTGATATTTACACACTACAGTACAACTCATAAGATCCCCGTCTGACAAAGACATCATATAATGGTAGGTTGTTGGTTTGATCCCTGGCTCCTACTCTCTGCACGTCAAAGTATCCTTGAGTGAGAAACTGAACTTTTTTCAGCAGCCCACTGCTCTTAGTTGCTTGGGATTGGTTGAATGCAGAGGTCAAATTGCATGTACTGTATGTACCTATAGGTTATGGTAGCTCTTGAGCCAAAGGGAGTGAACTGGCTCACACATTTATACTATAGCTGTGTGAGGGCCTTTGTGCCAATTGAGAGTTTCTTCAGAGCAGACTGGAGTCTTGAGTCAGTGACTGAATACACAATGTGAGGATGGCTGAATCCCTTTGAGATGTGACATATTTCATATGGTGAGGCAAAAGTGAGACAAAGAAGTCTGTGCAGTGAAGAAGAACGACAATCAATAGGATGTAGGGAATGTTCGAACCACATATAATTACAGTCACAGACATTCCTACCGAGGTCTCTACAAATGTGCAATTCTCAAACAAATAGGCAAACATGCTTTAATGATCAGATATTGCTCTGTGCGTTTTTTACTTTGTTTAGTTCAAAGTTGATGCTTTAACATTAAACACAAAAATCCAGAAAAATTATATTTTTTAGTAACGTTCAAGTATAAACCTACATTTTCACTGGTTCACATGATACATAAATTGTAAAATGTTATTATCGACATTAACAGAGTTTGTGCTCCTTAAATGAAACCCCTTTAAAGGATAAGTTTGACATCTTGGGAAACGTGTTTTTCTGCATTATTGTAGAGCGTTAGATGACGTCAATACAGTAAATATGAAGCTGCTGTACCACCAGCAGCTGTTTAGTTTAGCTTAGCATAAATACTGGAAATGGGGAAAACGCTCGCCTTGCCCTTTCCAAAGGTAATACAATGCACTGACCAGCACCTCTAAAACTCACCGATTAACAGGCTGTATTCTCTTTGCTATCTATACAAAAACCAAAGTGTCAAAATAACAATTAGCCGATGTGCTGGACTATTTCCTGTCTTGGACCAGTTACCAGGCAACTAGCAGAGCCCCTGGGAAATTACTGGTCAAGAAATAGTTCATACTTAGCATATAGATGTGATTGTTATCAATCTTCTCATCTTGCTCTCTGCAAGAAACTGAATAAGCCTAGCTCCCAAAACATCGCACTTTAAGATGTATTAATGCATTTACAATGGTTAGTTACCTGGAATGGGTACTTTTTCTCATTGAGCTGTTATGAAAGTCGCAACGTAATTTCCATTCCCTTTAAGTCACTTACTTCTTTTGTGAAGTTAATGTCAGTCACCTCCCCAACACGGCAAATAACCACTCTTTTAATTGGAAACACCACAACCTTTGTGGGAGGATTTGTGTATGGGGGAGTTTAATTTTGTAGAGATGAGTCATACAGCGTTTCATTAGAAAAAAAAGGGTAACTATGAGCATGAAGCTGACATAGGCTGGATTTAAAAGTAATGGTTTGTCATAGCTCAGCAGCAGAGCTTAATGTGTCATCAGTTGTCGGCTTCAAAAGGGATTGATATAAGTCTGAGGTTTATCATAGTGGGTCAAAAATAACTATGGAAACAGTCTTTAATAATCAAATATGAGAGCTCAAATGTATTCTTGGTTACACTTAATGCATGAGAAAGTGTGTTAACTTATTTGTAACTGCTTTACAGCCTCATCTTTTTAACCGTTGGTCAAGATCAACATTTATTGCGCGACTGCATTGTGGCCATTTAAATTGCCATCAGCTAATGCGTGAGGTGATGTCTTCTTTACCGCAAACAAATGGACAATCAGGATACACAGTATTTTTCTACATGTATTATGCATGCTGGTTGACCTCATATTACTACAGGTCTTACTCCTATGGGATGCTCACTTCCTATTCTCATCCGCTATAGCAGCCTTAGTGAATGTAAATGCAGACACAGCCCAACTCTGTCCATAAGGGCACGGGGGAGATTGTCCTGCTCTCCAGCCCATTAAAGAGGACTCCATTATCTGCACTCTGTACTACAGTCACACACACACACAAACACACACACACACACACACACACACACACACACACACACACACACACACACACACACACACACACACACACACACAATGACAGCAATGCAGACTATGGGCACATAAAGTAGTCCACCTTAAGTAGCTCCCTTCCACGCCACTCCATGCATATTTTATAACAGCCGGCATTAAAAGCCAAAGGAATAAGGAATGCCTGGCTAGGCAGCTGGGTTAGCTCTGCGCCCTACTTCTTTTCTAGTTCAGCCGCTTTTGTTTTGGTTGCAAACACACAGGGAACTGGACAGAGGAAGTGTCGAGAGAGCGAAACCGATGTAGAAGTAGCCGATGTTGGATCAGAGAGGCTTTAGTATCTCTTTTCCCTGCATTTTATTTTCCTTCATTTACAACCTGTCCCCCATTTGGCTGCTTTCGCGAGTTGTCATACCAACAGAAAGTGGAGGCAAGGTCAACCCCGGAGATATGTTAACGGCCCTCCAGCTGAGAGATGGCGTACTGCTGCGCCGGTGAACCAGGACGACGCCCAAGATTGTCCTTTAGTTGGAACTAGTGGACTGAGACCCAAAAATACAAATCCATCACTGTAGAGCTGATAATAGCAGTCAGCTGGGTGGCATCTTCGGGGTTGGGTGGTTTTTGTTTGAGTACGCATATATTTGTGTTCGTCAGCATTTGATTGGGTGATTATAGCTCGGTATTTACTGGTGTTTACTTGTTTGCATGCGCACATCAGGCAAGATGTAACACCCTGGTAAGTCAACATCCCCCGCCTGCCATCGCTGGCTGTGTTATGCATTCTGCCTCACACTGGGTCACACAGGTAGGTTGTTCTGTCAGTGTAACACTGGAGTGCGGCATTCATCTTTCTTTCTTTTTTTGTCCCTCCTCTCTCGATGGCGGTGAGCGGAGGATTCTGAGGTCAGCTGCGAGTCAGTTCTGTCACACGCACTCACTCTGTCTATCCTTCCATTGAACTTTTTCCCTGCACTGCTCTCCCTCATCTCTGAGAATAAATATTTAACTTTGACCCTTGAACTTGTGTATCTTTGTGTATGTACTTGCTCGTATAAGACTGTCTGTATGTATTACCCATTCAATGTAAATGTGCTCATGTATCTGCATTGTGTGTGATGATGAATGTGTTGAGCTGTTGGCTGCTGGAAACGCATAGAAGAAGTATATTTGGATTTGTCGCTGAGATGTAACTTTCAATATTTTAGGCATCAACCAATGAGACTTAAAATCCATTAGTTGTGAATAGCAACTCTTTGAAATGTACCTTCTTGTTTCCTAACATCTAACATCTTAAATCTGCCCATTAATTATCAGCAAAATTTACTGATTGATCAAATATTCAACTTTTAACAACATATGTACATACCAGTAACCTAGCTAATATGTAGATTTGAGGAGCAGTGCAGCCTTCATTCCAATGAAAACAATTTTTTTCTCCATAGATAATATACAGCCAGCTCAGTCGCCAGGACAAGTAAACAAACAAACACATGACTTTCACCCAGGAGATCGCTGTTAGTGTCCCTTGTAACACCAAAAGTCTTGCTACATAACGTTACTTAAAACAATCGGAGAATCTGAGTTGTTATTTATGATCGTGACGGTTTATTACGTTACGTTTTTACATTATTTGATTACAAACCATTATATTTGTTGCCTAAACCTACAACATTAACCACATGACATTGTGTTTCTGCAAGCGTGACCAGGCTGAGAAGAAACATATTTTGGAATCAGAAATGTTGAAATTCAAGAAATCTCGTGGTTTGCAGAAACGTACAATGCAACATTTTTCTTCTTCTGCCGACTGAGCTGCACCGAGCCGGAAATGAAAAAGTAAAAATGGTGAATGGAGATGGAGAAAGACGTATTCCTGACAACCATGAGGATCGGTTTAGGCACACATACAACTTGCTTATGTTAAGGGAAAGATCATGGTGTGGGTGAGAATAGCTGGAGCGGTTTCCTCCACCACCCCACGCAGCTCACGCAGCTCACACCGGACAGTGCTGCGGGGGGACAAAAATAGACAATAACACAACGCTTTTTCACTTTTAAGCCATTGATGCCTGTGTTTTATTTATTATTTATTTATTTTTATTTACATTTTTATTTATGTCTTGTTTTACATTAGAATTTCCTGTCTTAATGTTTCTATGCATGTTTTTACCTGTTACTGCTGCACTGACTGAGTTGCCAACTTAATTTTAATGTTTTTTCAATGACAATAAACATCCTTACCTCCTTAGTTAGGAGACCTTTGTGGCCCTGTTGACAATAATAACCACTTGCTTCACATGAATGCAAACAAATGTTTTGGTCATTTCCCACAACAACTGATGCTCTCTAGATTTTCTTGAGAGAACAGTCTCCATTTTACTTTTCTTTCTTTTCAAACACTGACACATGCAGACATTATTCATTTAATTAGATGTCCTCCATCCAAAACTAACTTCCTCCACGCTGTAGAGTATTGTGGTAGTATTGGCTTTTTGTCTTGTTGGCCTTCAATGTAAAGGAGCGGAAAAAGCCTCATTTCCAGTTTGATAAGGTTCTGTTGAGATCAGGGAGGCAGTTTGGCGTCTTCGGAAACCACACTGTCCAATAGAGCTGTAAACTGGCAGCATGCAGCTCCAGGATGCAAGGCCCTGACTCCAGGTTGGCTCTGGCTGTGTGTGTGTGTGTGTGTGTGTGTGTGTGTGTGTGTGTGTGTGTGTGTGTGTGTGTGTGTGTGTGTGTGTGTGTGTGTGTGTGTGTGTGTGTGTGTGTGTGTGTATGGCTGGCATGTTTGGTCGCCATCTGCAAGACATAGGGGTTCTGGCCAAGGTGCGCACACAGGAACGCACACACACACACACACACACACACACACACACACACACACACACACACACACACACACACACACACACACACACACACACACACAGAAACACACAGGGAGTCACCCACATGCAAGCATATGGACACTTTCTCCTCCACACTCTCATCGCTGCTGCGACTTGTCAAAGTTTTTTTGTCCAGGCATGTGTGAACCAAGTGAAATATAACCACTCTTAATGCAAAGATCAAAATCCTATTTCCACGAAGAAGAAAAAAGGCAGCTCTGAGCTGAACAAAGCCCCAAGCAAAAAATTCTCTCAAGCACCCACACACACACATACACACACACACCACACCGACATAGCGCCTTGCGATATTAAGGAATGTGATTAACATCACTGTAGGCAAATCAGTTATATTGACCAGCACAGATCTAAGATGTTGTATTATTCACATCCTCTGACTCCTGCGATCGGCTGGAAGAATATATAAAACATGAAATATGTCTGGGATGTGAATGTGAACAGTTGGTGTTTCCAAGGGGACATAAAAGTTCATTACGGACGTTTAAGTGATTTGGCAGACATCAATACAAGGATACTCCATTGCCAATGTTATTGTTTGAAAAGTCCAGATTAGCTCCTTAATTCTGCAGGTCTATTGATTGTGATTATGAGCTTAACTGAACAAAGAGATTGGTGATCATACACATTTAGGTGAAAACAGGACAGTCAATCAAAGCCATGATCATGCAGCTTTATGTTAATCTTCTGGTGCATTGCTGCTGAAGATACTTGGAGTCAGTACATAACACCAATCAAAACAGCAACATGCCAGCCCCAGCTCCACTCTTGGTTTGTAAGAGTGTCTGTTTGTTTGCACAGATGCAAAGTGAAGCAGTTATAGATCATATTTGTTGAATACACTGAAGCTGATTAGTGAGGAAGAATTGAAGGCCCAAAGCTGCTTTTCCTAATCCCGAGATTAGTAAAATAACAAGAGGCCTGTCTTCTTGCTCACACACTCACACATAGACAAAATGCTGGTTTTGGCTCAGTCCTGCAAACAGAGCTGGTATCTCCACTCTCTCAGAACAGTCCCTTGGCCACAGTAGTGACAGCCCTAACTGGGAGAGCTACAGCAAGCCAGTAAGGCGTATTGCCAGACCAGTGTTTCCAGTGTGAGAAGTGCCGAGGAACCTGCTAGCGTGTTGGGTAATGTAGACCGATGCTGGGTTGAAGATTAACCTACTAACACAATTGAAAAAGTTCCAGGCTTTTTTTCTTTCAGAAGCTGCTGGGTTTATTGGGTTGCAGTGTCTTCTTTGTCTACTATGGTTCACTTGTTCAATTATGCCTGGAAGCCTGCACACAAACAGGCACATTAGTACGCACACACCGAGACTTTCAAAGCCTCCTCGTTAACCTCAGGGGGAACTTTTTTATATCATGAAAACAAAAGCTAGAAGAATTTACAAAGGTTACATGATTAGTTAGTGATGCAACTACATTTCCTCCTGAATAAGTCTGAAAATGCATCATATGGATGAGAAGGAAAGCTTAACAAGAGCTCCGCTAGCATACTTTACTCTGAGCAATACGATTTATTAGACGTTTTATTTATTCTACCATGCCTGGGATTAAGAAGATGATTTCAGATGACGAACACAGATATAAAACCAATGCACATTCATAAGCAAAGGGGGAAGCAAAGCAGAGCAAATAGAAAATACAATTATCCGTGTCTGTTTGACCCCGGGGAATTCACAGTATAATGCCACTGGATCTAATTCACTTGCAAAAGAGTTGAACAGGATATAAAGCTTGATTCACAGTGGACTCAGACCATGAAAAAGCCTCTTTTCCTCCAACCTTTCACACAGACAAAGAGCTGCCGCATCTCCACTCCATGTGATAATCACAGCTTTGAATCTGCATGTGGGACAGAGGCACCCGGGCTAAAAACAAACACTCACTATGAATGAATATATACGTTTGCTTTATACTGATTGTCCATTCAAGCAAACACCGTGAAAGAGGGCCGGCTAGCATACGGTTGTGAGGACCGGCTACTCATCTGACATTAGAGGGAGATCAGGGAGTGCAACTATTAATGTATTCTTTAAAAAAAAGACTACTCAGTGGACCGTGAATCGAGCCCTTTCATAGGAGCCCATCTCATACTGGTGTGAAATGAGGTGAAAATAAGCAGACTTAAAAGAGACTGCTTTGGAGGAAGTCTTCCCCGAATGTCTGTGGAGGTCTGCTGAGGTGACCCAAACAAATCAGCTTTTGAAGGGAGTCAAGGATGAATCTAGCGCACTGGGAAACAAACACGCACGCAGGCTTGGCTCACTGTCAGCGGATATGCATGTCAGAGCTAGCGCTGTCATTTTCTCAGTGCAAGGCTTTCATCACGTGGTTTGCTTTCTTCTGAGCCCTGCGCTTGCAGGACTATGCTTGTCCCTGGACTGCCAACCAAAATCACAACATACTACAGCCTCTCAGACTGATTGCCCTGCATTCAAAGGCACAGACACACACACACACACACACACACACACACACACACACACACACACACACACACACACACACACACACAGAAGGAATACCAACAAACACCGTTGAACTTTTAGTTCTAAACTCAAAATATTCACGACAATTAACACATTTTGTGGAACATAATAAACTAAATGGCACCTCTATCTGCAGCATAGATCTGTTGCATGGAAGGGCATCTGTGCGCTGCATATTTATCAAAATGACAGCGGGCGTCAGGCATACAGGGGCTCCAACATAAGCACTTACTCACTAATGGCTTACACAGCCACGGATCATTATCCCTCCCAGCATAGCCCAGCACAGCACCACACAGCACAACACAACGCTGCACAGCACCACGCTGCACGGCAAAACCCCTCAGTCATTGCATTGGCTTGACTGCAGGGTGAAGTGTGTAGGAGGTTGATTATTTATTTCTTCAGCATCAACATGTTCACATGAGTAGTTTGATAGTCCTGCTGTATATAAAAGTGTTTCATTTCTGAAATGCCATAATTAAACGATTCATAGTTTTGGGAATCATCGGTTTAACTTTCACTCATCAAAGTAATTAGTAAGTCAAACAGGTTAATAGGTTTAAGTGGTCAGATGATCAGTCAAGTTGTAAACAAGCCAACATTAAGTTAGATTATCTCACGTCATTGCAAAGGAAAAATATGTGCATGTACAACTATGGCAAGTAAGGAGGGTCAACGTCCATCTGTCAGCTGATAGTTATTTTACCATTTAACAAATGTTCTCTTCCAAATCAGTTTGGCTGAACAGAGGCTTTGTTTACAAAATCATCTGACTGCTTCTGTTTCTTACCCTGTCACATTTCGGTTTGGCAAGCTCCGTCTCATCTCAGCAATTCGCTTGGCAAGTATACGATACCGTTACTGTTAGGAATAGACCATGTTGTCCTCTCACAGGTGGAAATACCATTAATGATGGATGCATTCCATTTATGGTGAGCCAAATCTACAAGATAACATGCTGTTATAAACAAGATTTTGTTCATGTAAAAAAATGTAATTTCATCACAGACAATATTATTCAGAGAATCCAGCTCCTGATCTAAAATAGTGTCTGTATGTAGTAACAACGAGATGAACAGATGGAAATCTTTCTGGTTAAAATGCAGCAGTTTCTGAAGAATATGTTTCTTATTGTTTCTTCATTAAAAAATGCATCACTCCAGATTGTCTCTCACTCTTACTGTACACAAACAGCTCACACTTTACAATACAGACCACACACACACACACACACACACACACACACACACACACACACACACGTCAAAGCCGACACTTGGTTCTACATCAGAATATTGTCTTTATTGAGCGCGATAGTATTTTTTGTGTTTGTTTGGTGGCCTCTGAGCAAAGCATTCAATTACAACAGCAATAACACTTAATGCATCCTGACAAGAAAGAACTGTGCTTTTCATCGGAAACAAGATGGTAAGCAGTAAAGGTGATTGAAACCCTTTTTAGCTGCCTATGCAACCGTTAATAGTCTCTCTTGGCGGACATAAAAATGCTAAATATGTTAGCCAAACTAAACTTGATCCATAACATCATTAGGGAGGATTCTGTACTGTGGGTCTCTGCCATGATGATTTAGAGTCCAAATGAAAATGTAATATTTAGCTTAACTGTTGTTCTTTTTTTGTTTTGTTTGTTTTGTTTGTGGTTGAAAGGAAGAGTCAGCTTGTGAGTGAAGCGGACTGTCATGGACACTGACAGTGAGATTGGCCCAGTAAAAGCCTTTTGATTTGTTGGAACAGGTTGACAGGATGGGCCATACAGGTAGATGGATTGATGATGAGGCGGTAGTGACAGCGTTAGATGTATAGGGACGTAAAAATGGAGAGAGACTGGCAATGCCCCATCTGTTTGCTACAGGCGAGGGAAATAATGATGGATTCATTGTTCAGTCAATTAGAATTCAAAGAGACAGCGGGCGGAGGGTGGGGGGGGGGCGGGAAAGAGCGAGGGAGTGTGGCGTGTTGAAGAGCCCCTGTGAAGAGAGTGTGATTTCACAGGCCAAGTGTGAATGGCTAACACGGCTGAGTGAGGGAGGTGAGAGCAGAGCCTGAGGTGAGGGATGGTTTGTTGGAGGGAAAAGGTTGATGGAGGATCCGGGCTGAGGAGATCAGTACGGCCCACGACGGCATCCATGTTATACGGCTGTCCTGAGTAACTATGTTTTAGGGGTTTGAAGCGTCAGTGAGAAATATACATTATTCAACTGTATCAATTTCTCATACGCATAATGCACAATGGTGTTCACACACACACACACACACACACACACACACACACACACACACACACACACACACACACACACACAGGTAAAGAGAGAGAACCTCTTTATGAGCAGTGTCAGTCGTCTCTTACCCTTCACTCAGTCAGTCAGTCAGTATGAGAAACAGGTCTCAGTTATATAGCTGCAAAATATATTTGGGACAACAACAACACAAGCTGTCAAACTCTCCTCAAACTATTGCACTTTACTTTATTATTATCCAATGGATTTTCTTTTTTATCAAAACAAAAACAGCTACAAAATGTGAAATAATTACATCAAATAAATTAAAGCTATATCACATGTAGGCTTATAAAGAAATCACGACAAAAATATACTGTAGTTGCAAACATATAAATCATGTGATTGTTTAAGCTGTCTGTCTATTAAAACACTCTGTCTCAGTGCCTTAAACAACACCGCAACAACTTGACCGGACTATTTTGCGACATTTTTCATCAAGCCAGGACCTGAGTCATGAAAGATGATGCAAAACATGGAGAGATAGAGTACTTTTGTACCATGGGAACTTTTACAAGAACCTTTTAAAGAACGATCCGCAATATCCTTGTTTCAGTTTTGGGCTCCACTGGACTGTAGTTCCTGCTCCGCAAAATGTAATTTCCCTTGTGCAAGACTTTCCCAATGGCCAGTTCAATGCTTTTAATGTGAACTGGCAGCAGGAGGAAATGTTCGGTTTGTATTAGCAGCAACTTAATACGTCCCTGATATGGTTGTAAGAATGAACAGTGAGAAGAGGTTTGCCTTCAGGGCTTCCTGCTAAAAGGGGTTTATTTTAACCCAAAACCTCATCTTTCCTAAACCTAACCAAGATTTGCCCAAACCTAAGACGTTCCTGCAGAAAGGACTGTCTGGCAGAAATCCCTGAAGGCAAACCTCTCCCTGTGTGGATTTCACTTGTGTATGTAGGCAATTTAAATCCAAATCCATAATGAGAACGATGGACTAAACCACTAAGAATGAAAACCAATAGATTGAGATATAATTACAAAATGTAAATACATTGAATTACCGCTGCTGAAAGAATACTGACCAAAAATAGTATTAAAAGGTGTGTTTTTCTCCATAAAAATCATGTGAAAAGGGGTTGAGACTTTAATGTGTTTGACATTTAAAACACAATTACATGGACAACTCACCGACGACTCTAAAAATATGTAAGACGCACAGTTTGCTACTGAAAGAACGCCAGCCAGACAGTAATTGCAAGCATTTTGCCTGTCTGGCATCTTCAATCTGCATTTTCACCTCTGTACAGCTTCCTGTACACTCAGTTGTACAATAACAACAAAAGGACTACGCGCTCTCATCACCAATGTCACCACAAATACGCCTCAGTCTGATTAATTTCAAGTTTACTTTCAGGGTCTTGAAGTATTTGGGCACAGAGGCTCAGTGGTACTCTATGTGGACTGAAAGAAGATCTACCCAAAGGAACAGGGACAAGAGGTGAGCAAAGGAGTGTGAGAAGACAACAAGTGTTTCTGCAGGAAAGGTGCTTGTAAAGAGTGAGAATGGCAATGGCACGTTAAAACAGAGAGAAGTAACAGCCCAGCCCTGTTTCTGACAGCTTTGCCCTCCCAAACGACCACAGGAGGAACATAACGATATATGCCTCCCTGCGGGTCGAATGTTTACTCTTACTGCTGCCCTGCTCTGCAACAGTGGAGCCATATTGCTGGCACAGCACTTCTCCGCTGAGACTCTCAGTGCTAATTCAATTAACCAGGCACTTTGTTAGGGCTCTGCATCACACATCTGTATGCAAATCGACTCATATAACTTAAGAGATCTAAATGATTACATTTTGCATGCTGTTGCACCACATATGGGTTTCCCTGATATAAACATAATCTGGTTGTAGCATTCAAATTTAATGCTTATTAATTTGTCGTAGTCTAAACCACAGAGGAAAGTATTGAAACACTGAGTTGTTGCCACACCAGGCAAGCAAGAAAAGGCAGATATATGTGTCTCACCTTCTCTTCCCTTCATTGCTCCACTCAAACAGGGAATAAAGTTACTCTGTCCTTAAGGGTCTTTAAGGTCCCAGACTGGTGGGCAGTGAGAGATTCCTTTCTCTGACCAATGAGCCTTGAAGAATAGAGAAAATGACCTCTGAGAGCTGCTGAGACATCGATGGAGGACAGCGAGGGGGATGCAGTAGGAGAGAAGGGGAATTAAAGTTGCAGAGCGAGGAACTAGAAATAATCTGAACAGTTTCAACGCCATCTCTGAGGGGAGGAGATATGACACACATTGAGTCTCTAATGAGACTCGGCTGAAGGGGATTGGGAAAAAGATATTTCAATATGTTCTTAAATATTTGAAATGGCTGACATGCATCTGGTCAAGCAAACGGCGTGCACATTTTCAATCCTTTTTCATGAATTAGTCACCAGGGTATTATAACACGCGCTTTGCAGCAGTTTGAGCTGCCTTCCTTCTGTAAGCGGCGATGTGATGTACCGCAGGTCATCATACACCTGTCTTCCTGGATGCACTGGTGGTGCACATCAGACCTCCAACCGGTTTGTCTCCTGATGTTGTGCAGCTACACCTGGACCTGAGGAACCAAGGCAAAGAAACAACGTGTCTGTTAGTTTTGAATAATAAATAGTTCACAAGTTGAAGTCAAGATGAGCACCAGAAAAGCTTGCATTTAGCAGGTGGATGTGATGGAGGGGTTTGTGCCAACAGCTTGATTACCATGCCAACTTTCCAAGCTGTGCTGCTCTTGGGAAATTGCAGCTGAGAATGTCACACACAATGAATTATAGGCACTGTGGGACATGTAGTTTTAATTAACAACATGCTGCAGACCATCAGCCCAGATGGACGTCCTCATAATTGTGGTGACGGCTTCCTTTAATCTTGTCAAACACAAACAAGCGTTTCCCCCGGAATAATAGAATATTTTCTTTCGGCATTTGCTGCCTTGAGGATGTTTTTGTCTGCATTATTAAGATGGGGTATTGTGAGGGTTCTGCGCCAGAAAATGTGTCACTGTATCATTGTAACATAACTTTTATTTGGTTAATTTAATCATGATTTCTTTTTTTTGTACCCTTCGTTTTTGGAAGTGTTCTGTAAAATTCTCGGATCACTTTGTAGGTATATGTAAATAATTGATCATTCATAATTAGATTATATTGAATTGACCAGGTGACTGATTCCACAGTTGATAAGAAAGCCTAAATAATGTATCTTGTTTATCTGATATTGATCAGGTCCCTGAAATAATGACAGGCTGGATTGTTCCCAGTCTTATCTTGTGGTTTACTGGTTAGTTTAAGTGACATAAAGAAAGACGGACAGACAAGGACAGAGACAACAATAGACCGAGACACTGGAGAAGGAAAGATGGAGCCACAGTGGGGGTGTTGTCACTCGGCTCCGCTGCCCTTGCATGAGGCTGAAAGACTGCCTGTATCCAGTAGCAACAGATGAGGAGAAGCACTGATATTCTTCATCCTTTGCACCCATTCTATCATCTGCACTCACTCGCATACGGTACAGGCTTCGTCATCATCCCACAGACATGAAACGCGCATTTGATCAGCTTAATATTCTTTTGGTCCACTCACAGCCTCTGTACTAGCAAGATCTTTCCGACACAATCCCCATGGTGACCACCATGGCAACCAAGGTCAAAGTGGCCATGCTTGATGTAGATGTACACACACTCACACACGTTTATCTGCCTGCAGTAACACACATACAAATGCATGCATGAATATAGGTATGGAGAAAAAAAAACACCTTCATGGATGCATGCAGAAAAACATACAACACACACACACACACACGCACACACACACACACACACACACACACACACACACACACACACACACACACACACACACACACACACAGAGAGAGAGAGAGAGACAGGGCATCTGTTTATCTGGTGACCAATCTTAATTGGAGCTGCTATTTCTGTCCGATGGGTCCTCCTCCTGTCTCAGCCCTCCCCTCCTCTTCTTCTTCTTCCTCCTCCTCCGTCTTCCAAACACTTATGCCTCCTCTTTTGTCCTCTACCTTCCTCCTCTGTGTTTCTATTTTGGCTGAGTTTAGCCGACCTCTCTCTCTCTTTCTCTTTGTCTATCTGCAGGATATCCAGAGTTCTCATCAAACATGACCTCTCAGCATGGCCTCTCCCTGTTCTCGCCCTCTCTTCCCTCACTTTCTTCTCTCTCCTCCTCTCCTCTGTCTGTCCTTCTCCGGCTCGCCTTTGTTCTCCTCTACATCAAGTGAGAGGGACAGAGGGTTGGGACCTGCAGCAGGGAGTGCTGCTGAGAGGAGGCTTTGATCAGACGGAAAGCCAAGAAAGGTCGCTGGCAGACTGTTAGAGCTCATCCTCTGCGGCCTGAAGACGTGAACTGTAGCTCAATCCATTAAACACACACACACACACACACACACAGACAGCGGAGAGTGTGCGTTATCAAGAGAACAACTTGCTTGTGTTGTTAGCTGTATTACTCATATTTTGATAATGATACACAGTAGCTCTGTTTTCTTTGATATGCCTATCTCCCCCTTTCATACTTCCTCTATAGTCGAATTGTTCAGAGCGGCTCTCTTGCTTTGTTTGTTGAAATGACTGTGTTTCTGGTTTGCCACAGACAGAATGTTTGAATGTAATTGTCCTAACTTTTGAAAACAGCAAAACAAAAAAATAGAATCTTGTTACTCGGTTCCACATAATTTCGAGGGTATATTGTGCAAATGATAATGTTAGCTCATTCCAGAGAGACTGTTTCCAAGCAGATGAATATACTTTTATAACTAAACAACTACACAACAGAATTGCACAATTTGGTGAGAGAACAAACTAAGTTTCTCAGCTGAAGGTTTTTGAGAAAATAACTGACTGCTGTCAGAAACGGCACTTTTCATTCACAAATCGTATGCTGTTTGATTTCTTTTTCAATCCATAAATCCCCATGGATTAATTAACTTTTGATTTGATATTGTGAATAATGTAACACAATGGTTGATAAAGTAGCAGTGGTATTTTAGTTAACCGTTTGATAAAGCCATTTGAACATTCAAAACAGTTATTTAGAGGCAAACTTTCATTAACACGAGAATCTTTAAACAAGCTGTTACAGCCTCCCCAACTTAATTAGTAGCTTAATTAAGATGCGTGTGCATGAGCTGGGATCATTGCCTCTCTCAACATGAAGCTGCAAAAGTAACAGGTGTATTTTATTATGCTTATTTAAGCTTCCAAGAGTAGAGGATGTTCGGCCTCAAGAATATCTCCAGAATTAAGCAGGTTTTTGTTTTTTTTACACCCTGGTGATTTGGAAGAAGCCAATGATCTTTTCTCCTTCAAGTCTTTGAATAGCAGCCTCAGTCACAAGTTTCTGTCTGTGTCCTAAATGCAACAGTTTTGTGATCATATAGACATCACTGGTTCTGCACAAAACATACAGCTTTAGTGAGGATGCAGTTTAAAGTCCAGGGCTACTTTCCTCTTGGCTCTTCAGAAATATAGATTACAAAGAAGATGCTGAGTTAAGGCCTTTGGGACTCCCGGACTTTAGAACTACCAACCAAGTTGTATATCAGCTGTAACTGTGAATAACTTCTCACAGGAGCATTAAATAATCCCTTTATTGTCCTCAGTGCGCTGAATGACCATAATGTTGTACATCTGCAGTAGTTGAAATGGGTACTTAATCAATACAAGCAACAAATGTGTCCTGCCTCCTCAAGTCAATGCCAAGAATAAAGCAGAATTTTGTTTTTACATCATTAGTAATGACCTTTGCACTTTGAGGTTCAATATCTGAGACAATGTTGCTATAGCCAGAATTGTGTTAATTCTGGGGTCAGGAGTGTTTGTTTGTTGATTTATTAGTGTATACATATATTTGGTTGCGTCATTTAAAGGTACAATAAACGGGATTGAGAGCATTAATATAGCAGCAAACAACTATTTACTATGTAAAAATACAGAATTTATAGAATAGAATATCGAACAATATAGAAACGTCAACCTGAGCGAAGAATTCATTCACTCTCCATCTTTGTGTGTTGTAATCCGAGTTTACCCTGGCTGACTTTCTACAGCCAGGCTAGGCGGCCTTGTAGTGCACGTTAGCATGCTGTACTTGCTAGCTCACAGCTTCCACTCTGCACTGCGCTCATATGGCAGTTACAGCACAACGATTTACAATTAAAAACGTATTTTCAGCATATTATAGGATCTTTATACTCAATATTTATATTTAAAGGTATATATAACTGTCACTGTGTGGTGACCACAAATATGACTATACACACACACACACACACACACACACACACACACACACACACACAAAAATAAAAGAAAAAGGGAATTGTATGTGGTCCGCAGAGAGCAACATACAGCATTTATTTAGGCCTTCTGGTTTCTGTTTTGCCGCCTGAATGTGAGGGGTCGACAGGACAGGCTGCCAAATGAGTATCTAACATCCAAGATGAGGCAGAATACAGGAGTTGACATTCTTCTGCTCACATACAGAGCAGCATGGACTCCACACAGCTCGAACAGCTCAGAGGTTATCTGTACATCATATCCAGAAATACATAATGCTGTGTGTGCTTTGTTTGTGAGTGTGTGTGTTTGTACCAACATTATAAGTGCTGACTCCAACAAAGGAGGCCTGTTGAGACCTGTATAAGTTGGTTAAAGGGTGGGGAAATGAGGATGCCAAGAAAAGCATCAGGAGCACGAGAGAAAAGGAGAAAAGATGGCGAACATTTGGTACGTGACAGAAAGGAGAGGAGGGCAGCTTGTGTGAGAACTGTTGTGGAGAGTTTCTCTCCCATAAGGCAGCAGGGGCTGAGTCAGGATGGAGAGCAGGTGATTGCTGGCCCAGGTGAAGCTGTAATTTCCTGTCCGTAGCGTGTGTGGGCTTTGCACCTGCAGAGAGACATCCTGAAACACAGCTGCTCACCCTCAATGAGGCACAGGGCAGTTAGGTAATAAAGATGCTAACAGTCTGACTAACTCACATATTTAACTTCAATCTGTGCTTTTCATCTGAACTGTAAAACCACCCTGTTTCCCGCTTGTGCTTTGCTTTACATTATACTGCTAATGGGCTGTTCATTGCAGGAGGCTGGGAAGGAGGAAGAGAAGGAGGTGCCAGATTAAATGTTGCATTTATATTAAATAAAAGAGTCACATTGGCCTTTTGGTGAACATTAAGCAAATGCTTTGAACAGGCAGTGTAAAATAAACCAATCACAGACGTTGGCCTGGAGCGAATACTAATGACTTGGCTTGACCATTTGAGCATCAAAAAACGATCGAGCGATGCCTTTAGGAATCAAATAAAAGGATACTTGAAGCCGAATAGCCAAAGAGTGGGCTTTCAGTGCTTTTGGTTAATTAGAATGGGCTGGGTAACTTACATCATTAAAACATTTAAGATTTCTTTCTCAGTCTCTCAATTACCTTTTGCATATATAAATGGAACATATGTTTAGCCAGTAGCTGTATCTTTTAATGTGCTGTAATACTGAATCGCTGATGTATTGGCCTCATAAAATGATTATTATGTTTAGTTCCGTCTAGAGTATGCTAATCACCACGCAATGTTTTACAACATCTGGAGGAGAATATCAAATTATATCACTGCACACCCCACTTTGATCCGCTTTCACTAGTGTGAATATTAAAACAGACACATCCACATGATAAAATAGTGATGATTGAGGGGGGCTGTTGGATGTGGCTGGTGTCAGGATTGTCAGTTGTGCGTTGGGGTAAGTTTGTAGGAACATCAATAGACAATGGCCCGAGGTGGGACTGAATAATTCACCGAGTGCTGAAGAGACGTGTACTGTTTTCTCTCTCCCATTAGGGAGGCACACAATGTGGCAGTGCATTGACTTTGATCATTTCCTGTTTCTGAAGAGAAAACAATTTAAACAATCAATTAACATGAAGTCTGTCCACTGGAGTGATTTGTGCAATTCATTCCTGTCGGAGATGTTGAATGCAATTGCGATTATGCGCTCAGAGTGAAACCCACGGCCGGAGATTAGCCGGACAAATTAGACACTTCAAGATTTACAGTGATGACAGCATTCAATATACAGTGTATGGACACACACCCTGAAGGGGGAGAAATAAACTTGTTTTTTTGTATTTAGACAGGTCTTTGAAAATCATCACAACCCACTTCTGGAAACAGGCGTCAGAGAAGAGGATGACGCTGTTTTCCTCACATTGTGGCTGTTCTATTTTTTGATGACAGAAGTTTGTGTTTGCATAAGGTCAGCATTTTGTTCTACTGCCGGCTGCATGAAGCCAACATTTCTCTACCACTTCAGGCAGAGAACGCCATTGTTTGATCTGCTTTAAAACGGCCCAGTTTCCCTCACCCAGAACACTAGAGACAATCCCCAGCCATTGGCTCCCGTAAACAGTGGCCTGTGAGGGATGGCAGATGCACACACAAAAACTTTTAGAGGAAAGTGCTCTCCTTGGAGAATTTGAGTACTTTTTAATTCAATGTCTGTTTTTGTGGCCTTTCAAGTGTATTCATTCCTTTGGGTTCCTGTAAAAATGTTGACCCTAACTTACACTCAAAATACACATGCACAAACTCACGAGCATCCTCGACACACACGTGCAAAAATAAGCGTAATGAATGAAGACTAACTGGAGAGGTGACAGACTGGGGATAAAAGAAAAACGAGGAGGAGGAGGAGGCTTCACAGTAAGTGGCGCCAGAAGAGGTGGGGGAAAGAGGTCAGGAGAGGGTTAAGTGAGGTAATTGGCACAGGATGCAGGTGCAGGTGTTTTTTCAGCTTCTCAACTTGAAAGTTTAGACACGCACACACGTGCACACCAACTTGACTATGGTCTTGTAAAAAGCAAAATCCTGCCTACGCCAATTAGCTGGTGGTGAAGGTCAGTGAAGGTCAGTGTGTGTTCGAGAGAGATAAGTTTCCCATTAATGGCCGAGTACTTGTACTTGACTGTATGGGGTCTGAGTCACTTTTAGTCACACACAGACATGCACACTTACCGTAGGTAGTTATCCTAAAATAAACCTTCTCTTCTTCAGCCAGAGCACTGGTTTTGTTTGTTGACTTGCTCAAGAAGAAAGTCACAAATGGAAAGATCTCTGAGACGAAGTGAGTCAGACTATAGTTTCACTTCGAAATATCAACAAGGAGTGAACCATCAAATCTCATAATAGTATATTTCCACTGCTCTCTATACCATGATGGAAATAATGTTGCTGCACATTGGAATAATTTACCTTCACATCCAATTTAAGGAACCATAACGTCATAACACAATCGGGGGAGGAGAAAATAAACGGAAAGTCTTCTTCAATCCAGTCGAGCCTGGTTGGTTTTTATGTGTTCTTTGCAATGTTCTGCATCGTTCATAGCCTCTAATGACATACTGTAAGGACATAGTTGGGTATGAACATTGTTCCAGACTGTGGCTTGATTTTATTAATATTTACAAAAGATTTAAGTGGTTTTGTGTTTTTTAGCTGCAGCTATAATGTTAATGCATAGCAGATATGGCAAATTAAGTAGATGGGTCCTGACCCTATAGTCTGAATTTAACAATTGTAGGTTCTTGATTTTCATTCTCTCTCTATGAATACTTGTTATGTTCTTGTGTCCCAACTATATGGAATGTGAAGATTACATGAAATACATTAACTACAATCATAGTCTGGGATCAACCTCAGTGGTATCTTGATACTTATACTGTAAGACCATGGATACTTGTATGTTGGTGTATGTTTCTGTAGTTGGTTTAGATTATATTTTTACATGGAAGAGGATGGTATTGTAACTTTCATCAAAATGGGTTCCTGTTTTTTTGGAGTTTAACACAAATTGAATTATATGGATCACATAAATAAGCTAAAATGATCCATAACATAAAAGTGTAACTATTTTTTTTATTGTACATGAGTCATATGTACAATGAGAGCTATGTGAAACCGGAGTAAAAATGCCATGTATGTGTAGACACACTGAAAAACATTTCTGCAGATACAACGTACCACACAAGCATACACACTCACATCTCTCACTCACAAGCTTCCTGCTTTCCCACTCCTTTACAAATAGTTCCCACCTAATCACACTCGTTTGCCACCAATCCTGCTGCTCCCCCTCCTTGTTACGTCCTGTCATGTCTCCCTTCATCTCTCTCTCTCTCCCACCCTCCAATGTATAACAAGTTTGCAACGCCTGGTCAGTGAGGAGGGAGAAAACAGGAAGGGAGTGCTTGAATCAATAGACTCTTTACTCTGCCTTGTGGCAGGGCTAGAAATCAATGGCAACGGGAAATTAAGCCGTAGTCTTTGAATAACTTGACGACACTGGAGCGTGCAACAAAACAGCTTGGTGCAAAAAAAGAGTAAACCTGGTCAGATTAAAATGTAAAGGATGTTTGTTCGGCTGCGCTCCGGAAATACCTTGAGTCACAAGAACTCTATTTTCTTCTGCATGCTGTCTTAGGGGAGATACTAAGGCCTTTGTAATGCTGGTGTCCTGGAATAAAATGATAACCAGTGCAGTCACTTTCCAAAGAGGAACGAGCTGAAAGAATCTAATGTACTTTATAGGAACATGAGGCCATATTTGACAATACAGGTAATATATGCCAGCCAAGAGAGGGATTTGTGCAGAGAAGAGGCTTGATAAAGACGACAGCATTGTGTTGGGATTGAGCTGTTTCTCACCTATTTTACTGGCAATTCAGACTCCCTTTATATACAAAAAAAAGAACAAGACAAAATAACTCCCTCTGGGATGTATATTATGATGGAGGTGCCGCTTGTCATCTCTTCAAGAGCAGAACACAACAATTTAAATAAATGAGAAACTCTTATTCAGTAAATATTGACTTGTTATGTGTGAAGAACAAAGATTCAGGTCAAAGATCTAATCAGAAAAGCAAGGAAGCATGGATGTGTTTTAAAAATGTGAAATAAACTTCATGTAGTATTTTACTGAAGCAGTCATGACAGGAAATGGAGCATTAAGGATTTTTGGGGTGATATTTCCCTTTGCTAATTAAAAGATAACTGTAACCTACTGAAAGGCGTGATTAACAGGACTTTACCCATCCTCTAAAAGTCTGCACCATCATCAATAATTCATTCCAACCCTGGCAGTTTATTCAAATCAATTAGCTTGGAAAAACAACATAAACAAAAAAGGGGGAATGAGAGAGACAGAGGGAAAGACAACAAGAGAGTAGGGGATTGACAGAATATAAATAGAAAGAGCACAACAGAGAGACAGAAAACGATGAGACAGAGAAAGAGAGAAAGTCAAAGAGAGGGTCTGACAGCACGTTGAGTGAGACAGAAAGAGTTAGAGAGAGGTAAGCTCTGTTATTTCTCTGAGGACCTGTGTGAAGTAGCTCATACTAAGGCCTCTGGCACCACATCACTCCAACCAGCCTAATTGCAGTCCAACGGGAGTGGAAAAAGCCTTGTACAGACCCAAAGGAGTTCTGCATAAAAACAGCACCAGAAACCAGCAACCTTGCGTTGCATAACCAAGTCAAACTTGAATAGTTTCCTGGGTTTCAATTTTTTTTTCTGCCCTGTATTTTTTCAAAGTGATACTGCCATTATTTAGCTCAGGTGGCTGAGGTTATGACAGAATACAATTACCAAAGCTGAAACCAGAATTTATGGATGGAGGTTAGGGCTCATGGAGGACAGTTGTCTTGGAGGCAATGGCCCAATCTCAATCTCCACCCTTACGGATTTCCATCCGTGATGGTTTAGTTCTGTACCACTGTCACATCGTCAAGTGTTTGAGGGCTCTCTGGCAGACATTTTGAGCCCTTTATGAACCCTTTCCGTAAGTAAGCATTAAATGCCGACTTTGCCTAAGGGAATTACCCACAACTCATTGCAATGTGACGTTAAACACGCAGTTATCAATGGAGACGTACAAAAAAAAGGTAAACAAAGAGGCACGTGTTTGTTCAGCCCGATAAATAACACAACAAAATTAAAGATGACAAATTTTAATTAAAGATGGAACATAAAAACACATGAAATCAGAGGAATGCAAGCAGAAATTATATATAATATTTTTTTGACACAGATTTATTTATCAAACATTTCGTTTTGTTATTGAATCATTTGAATTATTTGACTTTTTATCTCGTGAGGAAAGAGCCTGGAAGATGTTCAAATCAGGGAATAAAACGTGTAAAATAAATACCCACAATTGTACACAATATCTTTTTTATGTAGTCATGGTCACGTGATATGTTGCAGCAAAGTGCTGTCCCATTCATATTTACACCATGTCAAGCCCTCACAGCCTCTCACACTCGACCGCCAGTAAGTTGCTGAGGGTTCAGGGTTTGAGGGCTTAAGGACCAATGACCCAGAAGGCGCTTGGACTCCCAACTTCAAACTTTGTAAGATCCTAACATTTTTACATAATTACCATTCAAAGTGAGATCACTGCAACATTGGCAATTAGTATCAGCCTTTAAATTCTCAAAGCGCCGAGAACCACGACTTCAGAAAACTCTGTGTTTCAGTCTGTTGTTTTTGTTGGTAATAACAGCAAAAGCCATTTACTCGACAGTGACGCAAATGATCGGGAAATCCTTCCTGCTTGATGACTCTGGCGCCCCAGAGGGACCAAAGGTTGCCATCTGGAGAAAAAGGATGGGGATTGGCTTAGAGACAGGGGGAAAGGGGGTGGAGGGTAAGATTCGGATATGAGGCAGAATGGCTAACATATCACTCCAGTTACTCAATATGCATTACTGTCATCGCCCCACATACAGACATCTGTGACCTGTGGACTTGTGGTCGCCAGCCAAGGTCTGTGTGTGTGTGTGTGTGTGTGTGTGTGTGTGTGTGTGTGTGTGTGTGTGTGTGTGTGTGTGTGTGTGTGTGCGTGTTTGTGTGTGTGTGTGTGTGTGTGTGGCTCACGTGGTTTGATGGATAGCTGGGCTCGAGGTTGGGCGTCTGGGAGAGTGAAGGTGTCTGAGAGGGGAAGTGGAGGCATAGTACACGAGCATGGATGTCATCATCTGTGCACTGTGAATTCAATTACAGAATAATGAGCCAATACAGCTTCATCACTACAGCGTCACTCTGTGTCATCAACATCTGTAAGACACAGGTCAGCATGTGTACCAGCTGGGGTGTTTACGAGGTGTGACATTTAAGACGGTGGACGTCTTACTGTAAAAATCATGGAGCAGATGCCTGGAGTTATCTAACATCCATTTTGAGCTTCTCTCCGCCCACAGTATGATACGATTTAGAAAAATGTGAGACAGTGGGTGTGAAGAACGGAAGAGAGGAGGGGGTCTGAGACTGGGCCATGTTGAAGAGAGAATAAACCCTTTGCCGACTGTACACACCATCTAAAATTGACATTCATAGTGGTGGAGGCCATGATTTTCTTCCCATGTGAGGAATCTTAAGGCAGTTGAATCTAGCAGTTAAATCAAGATAAAACAGAAGTAATTGTTTTTGGTCCCAAGGACGAACGATTGAAAGTCTGCGCTCAGCTTCAATCACTAATGTTAAAAACCTCAAACCAAGCCAGAAATCTAGGTGTAGTTATGGATTCAGACCTCAACCTGAACAGCCATATCAAGACAATTACAAAATCAGCCTACTACCACCTGAAGAATATATCAAGGGTTAGAGGACTTATGTCTCAACAGGATCTGGAGAAACTTGTCCATGCATTTATCTTCAGTAGACTTGACTACTGTAACGGTGTGTTCACAGGCCTCTGTACAAAGTCAATCAGAAAGCTGCAGCTGATTCAGAACGCTGCAGCTCGAGTCCTCACTAAGACCAGGAAAGTGGATCACATCACTCCAGTTCTGAGGTCTTTGCACTGGCTCCCTGTCAAATAAAGAATTGACTTTAAAATCCTGCTGCTGGTTTATAAAGCACTGAATGGTTTAGGGCCTAAGTATGTTTGTGATCTGCTGCTACCTTATGAACCATCCCGGCCACTAAGGTCGTCTGGGACGGGTCTACTTTCTGTTCCAAGAGTCAGAACTAAACATGGAGAAGCAGCGTTCAGCTTTTCTGCTCCACATATCTGGAAGAAGGTCCCTGAAAGCTGCAGGTCTGCTGAGACCCTCAGCTCCTTTAAGTCCACATTGAAGACTTTTCTGTTTGCTGCTGCCTTTAACTGAACCAGATTCAATTACTGCATCTCACTACTGCATTTTATTTCTTAAACTGCACTGCAACTTTTATTCAACTTTTATTTTTAAGTTGCTTTTTCTACTTTTATTTTGTTTTTTGACTGTTTTAATGTTTTACTGTTTTAATGTTTTCTTAACTGTTTTTAAATCTGCATTATGTTTTGATGCTTTTAATGGTTTTATGTGCAGCACTTTGAATCGCCTTGTTGTTGAAATGTGCTATACAAATAAACTTGCCTTGCCTTGCCTTGCCTAGCTGCTCTTTTTGGCAATTTTAAAGTATGAAAAGTGAAATAAATGACCTCCTAAGTTTTCATTTTGTTGGTACCTCACAGCTCCAGAAAGCAACGTGCTACTCATGATTCAAAGCCACCACCTAAAGCTGAGGTTACCCGGTAATGTTAAACTAAAACGTTGTCCACAGTTCTGAATGCATGGAGTGTTCCCAGGACATTTTAGAGATGTGGTATCACTATTTGTAAAAGGAGTTGTAGTACATGTCTTGGACACCTCAGGGTCAGCTGAGGTCATCAATACAGCAGCTAATTCACTTCAGCTTGTCAGAAAATATAACTTTCTAAAGGTAGGATTTAAATCACACAGTGCCCTCTACAGTATTAAAGTAAGGCAACATAACCATTTTGAATTAAATGTGAACTATCCCTTCAATATATGAGCATATACATGCTTTGTAATAAACACTGATTAAACAAATATATAAATCCTTATTCAGTAATGTTTCTTTATGTCCATATCCATGTGCTTCTAAACAGTGTTAGCAGTGTTTTGCTATGGTCTGTTCCAACCAGCAAGACAAAAATACCACTAATGTTTCATAACAGCCCAATGGCTGAGTTTAACAATCATAAACGTATCTATCTACAAGTTCTGCAGGAGCTTCTGAAGTCTAAACCTCCCCAAATAAGGAGCAGAACAGAGGTGATATTGTTACTTTTAATTGTGTCAGCCCTGAACAGTCACCTTCCACCTGGCTTCTGAAGTAACATTTGGTTAATACTAAGTTAGCCACACATGCTAACATGCCTGCAGCTGACATTAGCATGACTTTACACAGCCATATTAATATATTTAGTGTAGTTGTGCATTATCCTCATTTTATTGATAGAGACAGTTCGTTAATTTCAGTGAACAATTTACTAGAAACCAGGGTCAAGTGAGCATTAGCAGCTCACTTGACCAGCATGTCTTTGGACAGGAAGAGGAATCCCAATGGGAGCAGTGGGGGAACATGTCGAGGCCAGGACCTTTATTCTGTGAGGTTCTGAGGCTGAAGTGTGCTTCAAGTTTGGTGGTTTAAAGTAAACACTAGTTAGAACACTCTGCTGAGTTTTCCTTCATCATCCATTAGTCCTTTCTGATATTGTATTCCAACTCACACTCTCTTCTCCCAGCAATGGTTCTTGTTTGTCTCACTAGCCTGCCGAGCGACCTGTTTAGCTACTGTATGTTCAACGTATACACATGCACTTGTTTTAATTCACCACTTTCTTATTTATGTATACAAATTGTATATTCTTACAAACCTCATTGCTGCAGATAGTGATACTGCAAGTACTGTACATAGCCCTTTAAGTCCTCACCCTAAACCCTAACCCCTAATCCTATTTATTGTTTGTAATTTATAATTTATTATGTTCAGAGGTTGTACTAGATATTGGATTAGATATTATTATAGCCCTGATTTGTATGTTTAATTGGATACCTAACATTGATTTATACCATGTTTTTTTCTTGATTTGTACCTTGTGACCTGATATAAAATATTTTTGGGGACCCTAGGGCTCAAAGAGTACAATGTTGACATACTTATTCTTTACTTGAGTATTTACATTGAATATTACTTAAGAGGAAACTATTGTACTTTACTCAAATTCATTAAAAGAAACGTATATGCAATGTATATAAATATATGCAAAGAATACAACACTAAAATGATTTTACATGTATTCTCTAGTAATTAAATAATATATAACATTGTGAAAGGAGCCATTCTCCATAATGTAATAAAAGTACTTTTTAAACTTTGAAGGGAAAATTCTACATGTGGTAAATAAACACAATGTCTATGATGGAAATGTTCTTCCCGCTAAACGAGATCATACAACCGTAAACCTTCAGAATTCAAGTTTGTTTCTTACACTGAACTAAGGCAATATTAATTACCTTGTTTATACTTTGTCATACTGGATGAAAACTAAATAAAACTCAACACTGCAAAAATTCTACATTGAAAAAAGTCCTCGTCTATAACATCCTCTGCACTTATATTTTGGGATGCCACTGGAAACTGAACACAAGCCACGAAAACATGGAGGTTTTTAAGCAACATTTTCCACAGCTATCATACTGAGAGTAGCAATCTGCCCAGAGACACGGACATCAGCATTTCTCCTTCTAACTAACTAAATGAGCAAATCTTTTACATGTTGTCACTTTTTTAATTCAGGACTTTTACTTGTCATGGAATATTTCAGACTATGGTATTTCTATCTTTACTTATGAAACAGATCTAAGGAACTTCTTCCACCATTGGCTGCAGATAGGTCTTGTTAGCAGTATATATAACATAAATAATAAGTTATGTTTTAATTTGTCCTTATATTTCAACATTGTGATACAAATATACCCAACATATACTTTGTTAACAACTTTGAACATTGTTAACCAACAGATACTTTGTTAACAACATTGTTTCTGTTGAGCTCCATGATACATTAGATGAAGGCTGCTTTACAAACAAAAATGCAACTAAATTAACAACGAAATAGAAAAGGTTTTCAACATCTCATTCACAGTATGGGAAGAAATTAGCAAAATCGCACATGCTCACACATTTGTGTGAATATTGCTCATCTACTAGATGGGGGTTTGTAAATCAGTGCAAACTGGGAATAGCAGAACAATAATGGACTGCTGTTATACATAATCAGTGTTTCTGCCCCCTATGAACACAGGTATACACATCAATTTGATTTCTTATAGTTGTGTGTATGTGTGCGTGTATCTGTGAGTGTGTGCAGTCAGGGAGGGTGCACATTAGAAATGTCTTTCTCTGCAAATTATGGAGGAGGAAGTTAATTTAGTTAAAAGCTAATTAGTATGAATAAAAGATAGCATGGCACCTCAGGGTGCCACACACTGTCAGGCTTTCCTTCAGATGCTCCGAATACCCCCTCCCACCTTTCTCTCAATTTAAATCCAGCTTTGACTGCAGAGAATTATTATTGGCAAGGCAAACTCTATTAGATCTGACTGAAACGTATACTACAATAGTAATATAGTACTACCAATGCTATTGTCAAAAAAAGAGCCAATTATCATCTAAATGCCTCAACGTTTTCAATGAACTGAAGGAACTCACAATTACCATCTGCAATCACATGTAGATCTGTGTTTATGATCTTTTTTAAATAAATGAAAAGTGAATTATTATCAAGAATCAATCATATCTAAGTGAACACCATGTAGAGAAATTTGTAGTGAACAGGATTGCAATTAAATAGATGCAGTGCTCACTTCTTCAGGCAGTTCTAGGACAAAATTATTCTGTGTGATCCTGTGATTTATCCGAAAAGCCAAAATATGCTGTGGGGCGGGATTTCAATTTCACACTAATCAATAGCTGTATTTACTTGCAAGATAAGTCACAGTGCATTTGGTTATATTATCCGTGGGTAAATATTAAGTATTATAGGAAACTGTAAATCACTGAGCTAAAAGTTGTGTAATCCTTTGAACACGAAATTATTGCTCTCCAATCCAAGGAAGCAAAACGAAATCAATGATGGGAATGTTACTGTATGACTAAACAGAATAGGTAAATAGCTATCAAGTTTCACTTTAGTTTTGCAGGTTGTGTTAAATTAGAGAGGTTTGGTAAATCTCTCTGTCAAACCGGCTCTTTCATCCAGAGGATCTGATGAAATCTCACAGAGCCCCTCGTCTTTGCTTTAATGCTGAGTGGGCCTCACAGTTCAGCCTCTCCAACTTCACCAACGCCAATCATGCTCACATAAAAGAGGGCAGAAGCCAGCGTTGGATTCGCTGAGTGAATTGTGATCATAATATTTAAACTTTTTATGGTGAACTGTTCTCGTCAGTGTTTGTAAACATTCCTCAGTTGTGGAGTAAAGTTGCACAAGTTTCTTACCAATAGAAAACCAACCTATTTTTAGGCCTCTGCTCGAAAATTGCATACCCAAACTAAAAAGGGTGTATCTCTGCAACCACTACGGCTATTTGAATAATTTGGGTGTTATAATAAAAGGTACACATGTGAGATTTTGTTCAGATGTGTAAATATCAGCCTATGTGTTACTGGTTAAGAGCAAATGAAGATGACACACGGAAAAAAATGAAAAGGTTTCAGGTCCGCCTAGAAAAAAAGCACTTTCAGGATGATTATTTCTTTGGAATGATGCAGCTGTAAGGTCCAACTCTAACCCAAATCATAGCACAATATGTGAACATTCTCTCTGCAAAGGTTGACTTTGATAAAGTGAAGCAGAACAATGTTAGAGAGGGTTTAGTACAGAGAACATTTAGGCGAGGTCTCCAACATTTGCATTGGAGAACATTTGCGGCTGTAGCTCAGGGGGATGAGTGGTCGTCCCACACACAAGGTAGCCGGTTCGATCCCCAGTCCCCCCATAGCTCACATGTCGAAGTGTCCCTGAGCAAGACACCCAACCCCCAACTGCTCCCCGGGCGCCCCTCAGGGCTGCCCACTGCTCCCTATCCAGGGATGGGTCAAATGCAGAGAAGAATTTCCCCAAGGGGATTAATAAAGGATACTTTCTTCTTCTTTGCGCACATCTGTGACATTTACATTTTCTCATGTACCATATATTTCACTTGTATATTACTTATGGTGTTCAATAGATCCAAATACAGCAGTTTGGGGCTTTTTTTTCATAAATCAAGCTATGATTTACAGTTTTATATAACAATCGCTTTCAAGTCTTCCCCCAGGGGGGATTTTAAAAGGTTAAAGTTATGCCACGACTAAATGGCTGACTTGATGAAAGCAAGCAGCAGCTCTTTCTGCCCTCCACGTTGTGTATCTGCTGATGAGGCAGAATAGGTCAACAACAACGTGTTACGTTTCAGTCATGTGACTCCATGTTTACAGCAATTGGTTCATTTGTCATGAGTCAGTGTGAAGTCTAAATAAACTAAAAGTGAAAGGCAACAATGACCCTTTTGGTCTGAACCAAGGGAACTATAGCTGTGTGTGTGTGTGTGTGTGTGTGTGTGTGTGTGTGTGTGTGTGTGTGTGTGTGTGTGTGTGTGTGTGTGTGTTGCAAAGTGAGGAGTTGTTCCCAGCAATGAGCCCTTTATTGTTCATGTTGCTAGTCAGCAGGAATCCACACACTCCCTCCTCTCTCACTGAGCTTGTCCCCTCTCATTCATACAATGTGCATATATATATATATATATATATATATATACATGGACATAAATACATGAACAACATGTCCGTTGCACAAAGCCTATCTGAAGTACATTCATTTAATTATCTCAGTCCAACAATCCAAATATGACCTTATAAAACCCCAAATGGTACATTCAGGTTGTCCCACGCATTACTTTTTTTCCCTCAGTTACGGAAACTATTAGCGATATTTTGATACGAATCAATAAGGGATCGCTCGTAGTGATGAAACCACAGAGAAATACAGTGACTCCTGACTCTGTTCCGCTCAGGTCACCGCAGCTTTTTAGCATCTATCAGCTCAGTGTTTTGGTTTTAGGATTCACAACTGTTAAAATGAACAGCAAGCAAGTGAACATGGTGGAACATTAGCAGCTAAAGAGACAGACATTTACCTCAGGGGTGGGTGAGGGGAAAACAGAGCTAAAAGAGAATGAATGTTGGACTCTGAATTATAATGATATGCTACCAGAGACATTGGTCGAGCTGTCTCTTTATAAGGCATTGGTAGGTCTATGGATTTAAATTGTGCTTTTGTATGTATTTTATTCTATTTAATTATTTTGTATTATCTGGATGAAGTTTGTTTGATTGATTGATTATAATGTTGGTCTGTATCTGCTGAATCTGTAAACAGGCAATTATCTGCTGACAAGTTCACCATACAAACGTAAAAGTTAACAGTTTGTTTCTGCTGCCCTCAAGTAACCCCCCCAAAAAAGGTAATTGCGGGCATATCTATATTTTAAGCCAGGAGTAGTTCAAGGGCACAATTATTAATATAAGGGAACAAATTAAGTATTTAGATATGTATTATTTATTGGGTTGACTAAGTTATGCATGCAAATTATTTATTCGGGGAAACAAATTGTGTGTGCAAGGAATTATTAAATATGTCTTGACATCTGCCATGCTCCATAATATAAGAAATAAAACACTGGAAGAGAACTTAATTTCACAGCCATACAGAGAAACTCTGCTGCCCACTCAACCCCAGTTTGGCATAAAAAAAAAACAATACATATTGTTATGATGAGATGACACAAGTTGCACTGAAAAGAAATGTGCCTCTGCACACAGCTGGTAAATCAGTGTCATGGTCTTATGATAATCCAGCACTTGTTTTATGACGATGTCAAGCCTCGCTGTCACACTTTGAGTTGCACCCATATATAGAACAAACCATCATTATTTTCCAACAGTAGTACAGTCAGGCATATAAAGTCAGGTATATAAATGCTGATTACAGATCTGTATCACCAAGGGGGTCATGCTAACGGACTTGGAGTAAGTTTTATGATTCTAATTACAGCTTTGTAGCTCCAGGAGGGTAATGTTGCATAGCGTAGGGAAGCAACAGCAGATGTGTGGCGCTTCTATGTCATATCTCATGTCTTCTACAGCGATCCGCCTGATATATGTGATTTATCTGTTGCATGGGGGAAGAACACTTCTCCCCTCTGACATTCACACCCACCACACTCATACAAAAAAAAGCACACCACCGCGTGCGTGCTCCGCCGTCTGTTCACAATTCCCAGCTCTGACATTTTGTTTCCGCTGTTTCGCATTTTGTGAACTCTGGAGATAATTCTCGCTCTCGCTCCTTCCCGCCTTCCCTCCATCCCAGCAGGGACACCCCAAGGTGACAGCATCCATCACCCGTCAACCATCACATATCATCTGCTGTCTCAGAACAAGGAGTCTTAAATAAAAGTCACATTCATTTCCAAGAATTAGATACAAAACTTTGAGTGTGTGTGTGTGTGTGTGTGTGTGTGTGTGTGTGTGTGTGTGTGTGTGTGTGTGTGTGTGTGTGTGTGTGTGTGTGTGTGCATAATTGCACTGAATTTGGCCAATCAATGTGTGTTTTATCTCCACGGATACCCTCTTTAACAGATGCAAGCATGTATACACATATACACTTACACACATACACACATGCACACACAACTCACAGTCCCTCCTGTCCTTGTCAAGCAGCTGTCAATTGTGTCATTGCTTGACCTCCACGTCTGTTTGCATACGTGTCTCTTTTGCTTCATTAGCATGATCAATACAGTCACATAATGGCTTTCTACATTAAAGGAAGTGTGAAGTCAGAAGTGTGTGGTCAGAGAGTACACTTTATGCACATGTACTTTTGCTCTGCTATGTTATTGTATTGTATATATTGAGTATTTTCATACTTAATATGTGGATGTTTACTCTGTAACTTGCTTGCTGCTGCTTCAAACAAATTCCCCCATGGGGATGAATAAAGTATGTATGTATGTATGTATGTATGTATGTATGTATGTATGTATGTATGTATGTATGTATGTATGTATGCATGTATCTATCTATCTATCTATCTATCTATCTATCTATCTATCTATCTATCTATCTACACAAAGGTAAGGGGAAGCAGCAACAGGAGAAACAGTGCACTACTTTAATGTGTTTTTGTGCTGTCAACACACAACACACACACACACAAACACTTGACAAATTAATAAACCACCCTGTTGTCTTTTTTGTTCAAATTAATATCATTATTCCTTCAAATTGACACAAAATCATAGTCCTTCAGTAGTGCAGACAAGAGGAGAAGCAGGAAAACTGAACTGTCAAAATGCCTTTGGCAAAAAGGACGCTTCCTCTAAGAGAATTATTGTGTTTTGTCCATCTGAGGCGAGCTGCCCAGTTGAAACAACCCCCTGACAGGCACGATGTAGTGGAAAAAGACCAATTTCTACCATCGGTCAGAAGCAGAAAGACAACTGGACACTGAATTAAAAAATGCATGTGGAAGCGGGTATGGCTGGAAGAGGAGAGGGGAGGAAGCCCAAATGCAAACATTATGGACTGAAGTAAAAGACAGAGAGCAGAGACACATGAAGGCTTGATTAGCCTCTTTAGAGCCGGAGGCAACATTTCAGAAATCTGATATCTCTGTAGCACAAATAAAATGGAGGTGTGTACAGTAGGCAGACAGACAGACGCATGCATGCATAGACATACTACTCTATACGTCCAGTAAGCATCTGAGAAGGCATTTAACAAATGTGAATTATCCCCATATTCATAGTAAATGTTATAAATACACGCTAAACACACTGTGCTCAGCTGGACAGAATGAAAATGTGCATTGGCTGATCTTGGGGAATGAACGATTAAAGCACCAGTTCATCTAAAAAAAAGCAAAAAAATATTTCTCACTTCTATTGGTGTCTCATGTTTTCTTTTTTTAATGGGGACTATTTCTTTGATTAAAAAATAGTGCCAATGACAACTATTTACAACGAGGTCTGTGACCTTGTTTTGTGACCCGACCCTTTAAAAGCACATGCACATGCAGGTTCGATGGGAAAAGCTCTTCATCTCAGGTTGCACACAGATTCTAATGCATACGTAATGCTGTTCCCAGCTGTGACAGCATCGCTGGATTGATTTCACCTTGTGAATCTGTGTGTGAGTCCTCATGGCAAAATGTGCTCCTGGACACACCTACTGTAGCAACAACTACCACAGAGGCAGTTTTGAGTGCTTGTCTGCCCACAGACAGATGTTTGTCACCCTGATAGCTCCATAACCGTGTAAGATACATGCAGGAAACTTTACAGATGTGTGGTGAAGATCAAAAAGAACTTTGAAGTTGGCCGTGGTCTGAGCAAGGTGGGAAAAGGAGCCTTTTACCTCCGCAGTCACAAAACATCCGGTGTATAGTTGAGGTCAAAATGTAGGAATCACAAGTTGGTCTCAGGTTTGTTTTATTCCTGCATCCTCCTTGTGTGTGAGTGTGTTTGCGAGAAGTGCTAGAGATATATCCTCTACATGTGAGGTATTGAGGGATTGAGAAAAGGAGCATCAGTTCCTAATTTAATGTCGTGCACTGGTTCACATGCTGTTAGTGTGAACAACAGCATATTTGTGTGTGTGTGTGTGTGTGTGTGTGTGTGTGTGTGTGTGTGTGTGTGTGTGTGTGTGTGTGTGTGTGTGTGTGTGTGTGTGTATGTGCAGATGCCTTTTAATGTGTGTTTTGGTGATTGGGGATTCACTGTATCAGTTGGAAGGCCAACGCAGCCTCATCTCCTGGCTTGTAGACAGGGAGCTACCCAAAGGGATCACCGGCTCTATGAAAACCCACAGCCACAACATTTCTGCCAGTGGAACACAACACATCACACATTTTCTGATGAGAGAAAAAGGGAATTTGAAATTTGGATGAAACTGTTGAGAGCGGGAGAGGGAGAATAGAGAGAGCAGATGACGAAGAGGTGAGCTCTGTACTGGTATTCCCAGGTGCGTGAAAATGTGGAAATGGAAGGAAGATTATAATAAGACGTTAACATCTCACTGTCCCCTTTCTACTCAAACGCCTACTGAGGTAAACAACATCGCATAGCTATTTAAAAACAAACCAAAATGAAATTAACCACAAAGAGTAAACAGAATGTTTTTATTTCATACTAAATCAATTGCAATGTTGTCGGCAGCCTCAGGAGATTTAAGAAATCTGCTGTGCTCTTTCTTTTATTTGATGTGTTGTATTTTAGACATTCTCACTGCAGGGAGTTGCCTAACTAAAAATGAATAATTATTGTCTGTCACACTCTACCTGTTCCTCTTATCCCTTGCATTCCTACAGCATGCTAGCCATGAGAGGCTATGAAGACTCAGCTGGGTTTGAAATGAATAGCCTTCACCTCTTGTCCTATATTAAGGTTCTCCTCATACTCACTGGAGAATGATGTTCCCTGAGAAGATTCTCAGCAGCAGCTAAATATAACTATAATTGTTCTTCTAATAAGTACTCAAAGAGCAAGAATGAGCGGTTTGAGGCAACGGGTTGGTGGTGGTGATTTGGAAAATAATGATGAAATAACGAGAGACATATTTTTCCTCTAGTTTTTATATCATCTGGTATACCTTCTTTTGAAATTGTGACCTAATGACGGTTCAGAAAACGAGTTAGGGAATCATCAAAGTTACTACAATTCATCATGAGGGGGACATGAATGGGCAACCAAATGACATGGCAATCAATCTGATTGCCATGTCATTTCATGTCAGATCACCTTAGTCATCAGTAGCCGTCGTCTTGAAACCGTGAATGTTTTTTCAAATTTCTGTGCCAATCCATCGAGTAGATGTTGAGTTTTTTGGTTGGATAAGTGAAATGTTGACTGTTGGGTCTCGACGAAGAGTCAGAGGATTGACAAAGTCATTAGGAGTCATCCTGGATGTCTCATGGCAATCCATACAAAAGTTGAACAGATATTTAAATCTAGACCAAAGTGGTGGATCAACTGATTGACCTACAGAATGATACTTCTATATATTTTCACTTTCTGGCTGATCCAATTTGAATGTTAAACTCATCAACTAACGATGATACTGACCAATTTAATTTGGGCAGATGGTCTAGCTTGTTTCTTGATGTACAGGTACAGGTGTGAACTACATGGTACAGTCAGAATACATAAATAGCATCTATCCACCCCCACCTCGCCTGTCAGTCAGTGACACAGTCCCTTAAAGCTCTTAGATCACAGTAGGCTCCAGTGGGCTCACGAAGCCATAGCTGTGAATCCCTGGTGGCTTTCATCAAGGCAACCAGCTGCTGACATCCAGCCAATAATCTGCATACATTAATATCCTCATAATGTGCTACACTGTACTCCCCCAGCTAGAGAAGACCTGTGATTAAATTACACATCCAGACATAGATCACTGTCATCCATCTTAGTAAAACCCTGTCAGAGGAGAGCTTGCCTCACTGTGCAGTTTCTTGTATTCTCTTATCCCAGCATGGTGGAAACCCTCCCATCGAATCAGCTCAAATATCAACACAAATTAGCATTCATTAAAAAATCGCCACTGCCGCCTCAAGCCTCCAAACGTGACGTATTCCACTATTTAGCAGAGGCTCCTTGGTGTGATCGCTCACTGCCCACAAGAGTTAAATTCAGAAATAATTACCCAAGTCAATGGGTGCCACTATCTCTGTGATTGGTTGAGTGCTCAGGCGAAAGCTATTAAGTTTTTCTTTCTATTTTTTCCCCAGGATTTCAATTAAAAGCTGTGCGAACTGGTGAGCCTATCTTTTAACGATAGACCTCCAGAAATCCCTTCTCGAGGGAGGACCTATTGTAGCATCCTCATCAAGACTCCAATTAGAGCTTTTATGATAAAAAAAGGGTATACTCACAAAAGCACCTTATCCTCCTCTCCTAAAATAACTCTTTAGCTTTTCACCCCATAATTTCATTATAGGAAGATAGTCATTCATCAGTTAGAATGGTAATTTTCATTAATGATGCCTAGTCTCACTGCATATTGAATAACTTGTCCATTCATTTGGATTTCATGCTTTGGTTCAGTAATATCTCATGAATATAGAATAAGATATGAATACAAACACCGGAATATCCGCGTGAAAATGTGAAGGAGAAAGAACCACAGACGGGAGGAAATATAGAGTAAACGATGGCAACATAGCTTTAATATTCAAATTGCTGATAATATATTCATTAGCTCAGCATTCTGTTTGCAGAAACGTCACAGTCTTACAAATCATCCTTGTCATATCCAATGATTTCATGAATGTGCTTTGGCCCTAAATGGGCCTCCTCTAATACACTTCCTGAAACTTAGTAAGTGTATTATCCTCACCTCTTGTGTGATTTTTGCAATCACTAAAGGTGATGAAGAGGGCAGATGTTACTCAAGTACTTTTCTACATTCATGCTTTGAATAGTTGGTAATTTTAAATGATTTAATCACACTCTACCGACACAGAACTCTCCCTCCAATGAGATGAAATGTCCAATGTGAGAAACGTATGAATGGCGTTGAAATAACGGAACACATCACTACGTGCATTGTAGTTGTGCCAGTGGGATCACGTAATGATGAAAAAAGAAATTGCAGCCAAAGATCTGACATTTTTTACAGCTTTTATTTGTAAAATGAAAAAGAGCCACTCAAATTCAGGAAGATGAAAAATGGAATATCAAGTATTTTTTTCTGAGGCCAAGAGGAAGTATATTGAGAGTTTATGTCAGGATGCGGCTTTTTTGAGTGCGTATAATGCAGAGGGTAGAGGGTAGACATATAATGACACCTGAAACTACAGTTTAAAAGAACATGCTTTTATGTTCTAGTATCTACACAGTGCCATGTCACAGTGAAAAAAAACAACAATTTGAGGAGAAGGTGCCCCCGGCATCATGAGTCATGTTGCCGGACTCTTGTATAAACTGAAGTAGTTTGGGATTAATGAACGGCAGATACCACCTCGTACACACACGATGTCCTTACACACATACACACCACACCGAGGGATGTGCGTTACCATCGTGACACATGCTGCTTATTTGTTTGTCTCCAGTAATGTGGCGGACAACACAATTCATCAGCCCTCATTTTCCCTGTTGCAAGCGGGTTTGTGTGCATGTGTGAGTCGTGTGTGTTGATGTGTGTCCTGCTGGTGCACCAGTCTGGGTGTTTATTGGTTCCCCAGAGCAAAGGTTCCTAGCCTCATTTAAAGCAGTTGCATTGCACCTTCTGAGCTGTCTTCACCACCGCCTGTGATTACCTGAACCAGACTCAGGCTGTCCAAAGAGATCAGAGACACTTGGCCAGTCTGGTTTTCATTTTGACATGTTTTTGATATCTGGTTTTCCGAATTGTTGTTATGCCTGGTGATGCGTTTATTTTCAGTTTAGCATAGTTTTTTTCTCCTCTTCTTTACAGTGCAAGCTGTTTTAATTGCATCCATTATCATAAAGTTTTAAATAAAATTCCAGACCGTCTGTTTTTGAAAACCTTATAGAAATGTGAGCAAAATCCAATTTCCCCACATGTCAGTTAGTGCACGCTGGTGTGATCAGATGATAAATGTGGCATTAAGACAAGCGCGGGCATAGCCCATGACCCCTGTGAGACATCACCGGTTCGACCACACATCTATCCATCACTTCCAGGACATGGATCTGCCACCAACTCCAAGAGAGAGACACCGTCCCCCACCTGTTTCTATTTCCCTCTACTTGTGATGGAAGCAGGAGAGCGAGGAGAGTCTGCAGTGGAGGCGGCTATGGGCTGAAGATGTGCTAATGGGGAGAGAGTACATTCTCCCACACATCCATTCCCCGCGCTGTCAAGGAGCATCATAGTGGAACGCTGACGATGGGAACCTCAGTCCCTCCCCACCCCGACACCTGCTGCTCCTCCATCTGCTGCAGCCAAACAGCCTCCTGCTTCTCCTGTTTATGCCCCCATCTACACATCCATCCACACACCCATTCATTCGTCCCTCCTTCCATCCATAAAAAAGACAGAAGTTGTGGCCTGCAAAGAAGTTGTTGTCTCCTCTAGAGCGGCGAGCAGCTGATATTGTTAGTGTGAAACCCTTCAGCCACTGCAAACTTGTAAGGCTCTGCTGCAGCTGCTCTTGGATCAGGGTGACACTGAATTTACAAGCAGGGAGTCACACATAGAATGCACATACAGTGGAGCTCAGTGAGGCTACACACTGATGCTGAGGAGCAGTGGATGAGTGCACAATTTGGTCCTCAGGTACAAAAAAACATAAAATGTCACCAAGCCAGGTTCTTGTCAGCAACAGCATTTGCATCACTGCTTCCATCTGAGGAAAATGAGGAGACGGAGACTAGGTCAGCAGATAGAAGTTGTTGACAGCAGAAAGGTGGGGAAAGACAAAATAATAATAATCAAACTCAAAATGTCCCTAAGGAAATGAAGAAATGTACATCCTTCAGACTAGAAATACCAGGATTAGTGTTTTGTAGAAACATAGAAGCATGCACACAAAAGAAGCCATCTTTGTGTCACCCTCTGTTTGTGAAGTGAATAGCCTAGAGGACCGAAAAGAACAAATAGCATTCCTTATGTTTGCCCTTAGCATCTGCTCTAAAATCAGTCTAGGTGTTGCTCTTTCAATATCGTAGCACCAGGTAGTCGACTTCTTTTCATCACATGCAAGTATATTTTTGGTGAGATTACCTCACATCGAAGTCCAATGAATCCGTAAAGAATGTACCGCCTCAACTCAATGGGTCCAATGAGAATCTTGAAGCCTCTCAGAATGTTTTCATATAGTGACTGTGAGAAGCTGTATGGTTTCAGTTATCGTCCATTGAGTCCGGGAATCAGGGATCTAACAGCCGAGCATAGAGGAGAGAGAGGCTATCAAATAATATCATTACAGTTGCTGAGATTGTGTGTGTGTGTGTGTGTGTGTGGTTCATGATATCAGATATAATACGTATGATGGGAAGAATTTTCTATTGTGACTTTAGGTTTTCGTTTTTTGGACCAAAGCGAACCGCATGAAACACACACCAGGGTTACTGATTTCACCTCAGAGCAAGCTTAAATTTTCTCATTAAAAATTTACATTGAAACAACACCCCTTTCAAAGCGAGCATCTCTGATTTTATGATCGAAAAAGACCCAATTCGTTATTGAAAAACTCCCACTGAAGTGCCATTAAACATTTATATCAACCCAGTAAAGGAAAACAATGTTTCTGCACGTCACATAGTAATACTAGTACATGTTGTGAATGCTAACTCCTGTAATTCAGTTTACACATAGCTCTAAAGTTAACTCAACTGATGTGTTTACATTAGAGTTTTATATATATATATATATATATATATATATATATATATATATATATATATATATATATATGTGTGTGTGTGTGTGTGTGTGTGCGTGTGTGTGCGTGCGTGCGTGCGTGTGCGTGCGCCATTTTGTCTGGTAGAGGAAAATAAATCAGGTTTGTTAGCATAAGGTCTGGCTCAGGTCACCTCTCATGACTGCGTCTGTCTTAACTCCTGCTTTGTGGTTTTTGGAGGAGAAACAGCTGACACTGTTTCCCTGAGGTTAGTCTCAGCGGCCCATGGTTAAAGCTACCTTGGGTTTCTCACTGCTGGCACTCGCTCCAGAGGAGCAGTGACAGGCAAAGATGCCCTCAGTTTGACCTGGGAGCATTGGCGCCATGCAGAGGTTGTCTGACAGCCTCACCGACCCCCTTCGTATCACGGCTGGTTCACTTTGGGACGCACATTCAGCTGAAAGCACACTTATACCCACAGGCACATGCAGTCAATTTCATTGCTCACACAAACAACATTAAGTCTTCCGCCACAATTGCCACTATTGAAGCTGTACATTGGCTCAGCAGTGATATGAGAGTAACGATAATGTCAGCATGCTACTGTTACATCCTGCTGATTAGCAGGTAATCTTCACTGTTTTCTGTCTTCACTGCATGCTAATATAAGCATATTACATGCTAATTAGCTCTAAACAATGCATACAGGTGGATGTGTTGTTGTTCAATGATATCTGTACTAATCATCAACATTATTATCATCCATGGAGACGACAAAAGTTGGTACACAATTTCATGGCATCTAATCCAATATTTGTAGGAACATTTTACCCTGAAACAAAAAAATGTCCGGCTGGTGAAAAGGAAATAACAAGGAACCAGTCAGGTTTCATCTCCGGGTACCATAGATATGTATTATGTGTGGATATGCCAATTTATGTCTTAAGTGTCAGTATTTTTCAGTTTGATCCAATATGTGTTAATGTCCTTCATTTGTCAATATTATCATAGACAAGAAAGGGGACCATTCCTAATTGCTTAGGTCTAGATTACCTTCCCAATAGTGTTTACTAGTTATTATGTTGACCCTTTATCGTATAATTTAGAAATGCAGTTCGATAGTTAATCGTCGTTGGTTTAGGCTTTTTCAGAGAGCTGTCAGCTAACCTGATGAAAGGGCAGATATATACCATAATAAAAAAAGATGGATCGCTTCAATAATTCCCTAGCAAAAGGTTTAAATGTGTCATCACTGACAAACCCATTGTGTACCTCCCTGGCTCAGGTGTTCTCAGTCCAGATGCTGAGCATGAGGAATTCTAATGAAAGTACCGATTATTGCAGTGCTGATGGTCTCGGGGGGTCAGAAGCAGCAGGTGTGCTGAGGAACTGAAGCCATGCAGAGCAAATGTTTGGTCTCCGCTTCTCACAGGAAGAGTCATCATGACCAGAGTAACCCACCGGACCTTTCTCAAACAACACTGGCCTGTGTGTGTGTGTTTATGTGTGTTAGAGGAGGTGGGGTGTGGAGGTTGTGTTTAAGTAAGAAAGACCTTGAAGTATTGAAATGCAGCACAATCTCCTTACCTGAATGATTCCTATTTCTTCCTTCTTCTTTTCTTTTTACCTAATATCAGGCAGTGTCAGTGACATTTAGTGATAACACAATTTAGTATGAAAATAAATGCACAGCCTCAGAAATTGATACAAACAAGTTACCTTCTTGGATCTGTCTGGGAACACTGCAAATGTGGTGTTCATGAAATGCTAATGTGACCTTGTCTGTGACAGTGTGTGTGTGTGTGTGTGTGTGTGTGTGTGTGTGTGTGTGTGTGTGTGTGTGTGTGTAGGTGTGTGTGTAGGTGTGTGTGTGTGTGTGGTGTGCATATGAGTGTGTAGTTAATAGTCGCAGGTTGGCATGTGACACGTGACTTTGTCTTCATTAGAACAACATCAGGCTGTGCACCATCCAGCACAATGGCTTCATTTAGCCTGCTGATCTGCAGAGAGCTGCTCAGTAATAACACGGGTCAGGACCTGAGTGGGAGCGAACCGTCACACTGCCACCGCCCTCTTCTGTGATGAAAGACGCTGTCAACAATCCCCCTTGCTGCCACGCTAATCTACGTTGCTAATACACCCAGCTCCATCCTTCGCTTCTAAGCGTTCGCTCTTTGCCGTTCTCCAGTATCTCCCTCTCTATTTTCTGTCTCCCTTGTGCATTGTTCTCTTTCGTCTCTTTTCCTGATCTGCCGCACTTAATCGTTCTTTTATTCGGCAATCTTCCCGTAGACACTTTTCAAATGCTGTTCTCTAGCCCTTCTTCAAGCTGTTCTTATGGTATATTTAATAATATTGTATGTCGAAAAAGGCATAGTATAGTATGTATGTAAAAAACAGTCCTGAAATGTCACATGTAAAGGTATGTAAGTAATTGTATAATGTTGAAAAATATTTAAAAAAAATAGGTTTATCGCAAAATTAACCTAAATCTTAGCCTTAGCATGTCTTTGGGCTGTGGGAGGAAGCTGGAGAACTTGAAGGGAACCCACGGGGAGAACGTGCAAAGTCCATACAGAAGGACCGCCCAGGACCGAGCTCGAACCCAGGCACCTGTTGCTGTGAGGTGCGAACCGCTACACCACTGTGCACCCTATGACGAGCATGTCATGAAAAAAAGTCATAGAATAAGATGTCAAAAAAGTATTGTAGTATTGTGTTTCTAAGATTTCATGAAAATAAGTCATAAGATAAGATAAGAGAAATAAGATAATCCTTTATTAGCCCGCAGTGGAGAAATTGCAGGATTACAGCAGCAAGAGACACATAGTAAAATAAAATAAAAAACAAGTCATAAATATAAGTAAACAGTAATAAAAACAGTAAAATAAAGTAAAAATAATCCACAATAGCACTATATATATACAGACAGAATAAACAAATATTTAAAAAAAAAAATTATATTGCATAGTGGTTAAAGTGACCAAAGTGATTCAAGTGTTTTTGTGGTGTACTGTGAGCTCAGTTGGTTGTGCAGTCTGACAGCAGCAGGAAGGAAGGATTGCGTTACCTCTCCTTCCCACACCGGGGATGAGGCAGCCGGTGGCTGAAGGAGCTGTGCAGAGCTGCCAGTGTCCTGCATGGGGTGGGAGGACACTCTGGCAGCTCTGCACAGCTCCTTCAGCCAGTATAGTATAGCATGTTGGAAAAAGGAAAAAAGTAATTGTAACGTATGCTGAAAAATGTCATAATAGTTACAGTATATCTGAAATTCAATACAAATATTGATTGTTGAAAATGTCATAAAAAAAGTCCAAACTGATACAAACACTTTTATGCCATATTATACTATGCTATTTTGTATATTATGCTAATTTTATTACATTTGTATGGCAAACTATACTATGATATTATAATGACATATCATATTATATCTTTATATCTATTTTTATTATATGCTGTAAAACTGCAATTAGTAGCCCAACTTTAATTTGCTTCAGTCACTGAACTCAACTATTTTTTTTTTATTATGACATACAACATTATACTATTGTTTCTTTACTCTTTACATTGTTATGGCATACTCCACCTTTATGGGATTCTTTATGATATATTTTATGACATTGTTACGGCATACTTTTAAAGATTTTTCCTGACATTTGTTATGACATCATATATTATGACATTTTTTAGGAAATACTATATTAAGACATTTTTATAAAAATGTCATGGCATGCGTTACTGTGTTTTGCATGACTTTTTTTATGACATAATATATAATGACTTTTTATGGCATACTACATTTTGCCTTTATTGGTGTTTCCTTCCTCACATTTCGCCCAACATCCGATGCTTGTCTGAGCTCTCGACTCGTCTCCATGGTTTTCCAGATGCTCCTCCAGTCTTCTCTTGAGGATAGAGACACAAAAAACAATAAATACATTCCAGACACAAAATCCTTCAAATGTAAAATTCATGTTATTTGACTGTTGCAGTATCCAGCTGTGTACAGACGGTGGTGTTCTTTAGCTCCTCCTCTCCTCGCCTTGATGTCCTTGTCTCCATCAAGTCTGTGGCTTCTTCTGCACTACCTCGTGTTTTTTCTCTGAGAACCAACAAAAAAGACAAATGAGCTCCTAAAATGGGTTTAATGTCCAGCTTCAGGTATTATTAAGTTCTGGACATTAGAGATAATGTATTCTCAGAAAGTCTAAATCACACCTAATAGCGTCCGAATTACTATGTCCATTACAAACCATGTCCTATAATTTCACCAATTTTCAAGTTCATAATGACGCTTAAGAGGCCACTGAATTGAAATATCTTGTATGCTTTCAATATTCATTAAACACAACACAGCTGGTAATAGGACAAATATTCTCCCTGAGAGCTTCAGCACAGAGAAGATATCCTCACAGTCGTCTGTATATTGTCCCTCTAAGTCGCATAATTATACGTGTGTTACCGTAAAAGCAATTTTCTTAGCATGCAGCATAACTATTAAAGTAAAAAAAGAAATACAGTTTTATAGAATTTATTTAATTATGAGTTCAACTCCTGCTTTTGATACTGAAATGTATTTGCTGCTAACACCTATACATATGTTGAACATGTGAATATAGACAGTATTACCTTTGCCTCCAGTATAAGTAAAGGATCAGAATAGGTCGCCTACTTGTACTTTTGAGGTAAGATATAATTATATTTTGAGTCACACAAGTCCTTGTTCCAGGCTGTACAAATGTTTGTCCTGCTGGATTTGGTTTTGACTACACTGGTGTCAAAGATGCTGTAAGTAGAGCGTTTACACATTATATATGACTGATATAATATGTCCGGTCTGAAAATATCGGCCTTTTTGTCCACATTAATTATCCTGTCTGTCATAAGGTTTGAGGCTGAGTGTGAGGCATCTATCATAGTGTATCTCTTTGCATAAGTGTGTGTGTGTGTGTGTGTGTGTGCTCCTGGATGGTTGTGCACATGTACATCAAGCAGAATTGTTTCTACTCCCTGATGGATGAAATGGTTTTACTCCAGATAGCAGCTTTCATAGAGATCCATGAGCATGCATGTGTGGAATATGAACGCATGCACACACACACGCATGCACACACACACACACACACACACACACACACACACACACACACACACACACACATACACACACACACACACACACACTCACATAATGACAGTTGGAGAGATGGGTGAGCTTGAAAGGAAGCTTGGGAATGGGGTGAGGACGAAAGGCAAAGGAGATTGGAGCAGAAGGCAACCTGTGAGCTACTAAGATATAAACAGGTGAATGATTTTCTGTTCCCTCTCAGATTGTTTCCTCATCCCTCAGCCTGGCCCGGTCCTGAGAGAGATGAGCTGGAACTGCAGTCCCTTCCTAAGCAGCGCTGGTAAACTATCTGGCAAAGACATATAGCTACCGTCACTTTTCCGTGCACTGCCGGCCGCCGTGTGCCACTGGCCAAGCTGTTAAAATGCACAGCCCTATTTTCTGCTCTGAATCGCATTAGCTTTCAGGCTGTCGTAAACGGATACAAGCAGCAGCCCTTAGACGTACACACAGTCTTCAAGTAAAGCAGCCTTTGTGTGCACGGATCTTCCTTCACCTACACACCCAAACACACGTGCACACATGCACATGATTTGAATTGCAAGCAAAAACATGAGCAGTTCCCGGAGGACCAAAACGCTCTGACCTTTACATAGATACATTTATTTTTTTCCCCTCAAAGCGCTTTTGTTTCTTCTTCATTTTCCATTCCATTTGGCAGGGTAAAACATTTTTTTTAAGGGAAATCCAGGAGTTGCTTTCCGTTTGGTGAGTAGATTGAATCAGAGCGTTACTTTATGGACAACAATGAGACGGCCAGGCAAACACCTGCTGCAATTTCACCCACTGCAGCGGCCCACAATGTCTTCTCTTGATCTGAAGGATTGAGGGAGTGGATATGCAGCATAAAATAATGATATAAATCTCTGTTGGCGTGTGTGTGTTAGATGGCACTTTTAAAGTAAAATAGTAATATAAAAGTTTGCTTCTACAGATGCTTACACTTTCACACTGTTCACGTGTGAACACTGCTTAGTTTGTGTGTGAGTGTATGCCTGCTTGCATATGGTAAGTAAATCCGTTAAACTTGTTGGTGTTTAATCTTTTATGTGTTTTTCAATTAGAACTCCACCTCAGGGATTACATCTGCTGAGAGAAAATAGTTGTTTGTTTCCAGGTAAAATTAGAAACCACCAAATACAAGATGTTTAAACAGGGATTTGTGTAGCGAATGAGGCTCTATTCTGTTCCGTCTACAGGAAGCCACAGTGAAAAGACCAAGTGAACAAACAGGCCGAGACAACAGCCGGCCTTTCAGACAGAGTGGCAGTGACACCTCTCTCAACCAGTCTCCGAGCTGTCCGTCCCAACTAGCCCGTCACCTCCCCTCTCTCATATCATTGACTTGCCACTGACTTAAACGCACTTTTGCCAAGCCCCTCTGAAATGATGCATTGTGCTGGAGGAGTTATCATCGAGGACAATATTCTCCTGAAACAGTCTTAGACTGGACTTGAGAGAAAGTAACTGGCTGCTTCACTTTCTCTCTGTGGTTGCTAGGTTAGTTCCCCTCACAGAATCACTGGGGCCTTTATGGGCGGCTGGCACCGTCTCAGTCCCCCGCCTCTGACTGCTCCCTGACTGTGCATGAGAGAGAGAGAGAGAGAGGGCTGGCCGAGGGAAAAGCACTGCTCTCACTCAGGGTGGCGTGCTAGGACTTCCGATGTTCCTGCCACCCCTCGTGCCCCCTTCACTCCACTGGCGTTCCCACAAGTGTGTCTGATGGCGGCTTCCTACGGCCCTGCTCTCTGGCTCTGACCTCAATCCGTCTCGTTAAACCATAATTGGAAATGAGCTTGACATTTACCTCTCTGGATATATATCTGTGAACTCACCCTCCTCTGGGAAATCTGTACCTGCGTGCCCCCTTTATGAATCAAAGGCAGGGATTTCTCACCTACAGCTAAAATCATTTAGGCAGATCTGAGGTTTGCACTGTCACAGAGATATATTTCAGAGAGTTTGCCCCAAGGCGCTACTTTACAGCTCAAGAGACTGAGGGGCAAAATGACACTCACTACCACACTTTATTCTTGTCGATGATAAATTGAGGCGGGATGCCACACCTGCACTGCAGCCGTTTGCCATCATGAATCATTGGTATTATGATGTGTAATCAATGCTCACTGGTTTACTGTTCATTTTGTAATAGTAGTCATACTGCTGCTCAATATTCTGCTCTACTGCATATTACATGAGAAAATGTCCCATTGCTAGAACAAAGGGGGATTCTCATTACCCCGAAGGCAACACTAATACCAAAAAGTACAGCAGTGTCAGACTTCTGAATTTGAATGTTCATGAGGTAATTTAAACTGAAGTGGGTCTGTGTACCCCAAGCCGCATTATCATGAATGCAATACGCTCTCAATGTCCTTATGTCTCCTCTATAGCGGAGACAAAGACACATGCAGGAACAAACAAGGAGCTACAATTTCCTACCACAACACAGAACACAAATACACACAAACACACACTCCCATCCCTTTCAGACTAATCCAGTATACACCTGCAGACAGACCGCCTCCACCAGATCGATGGCAGTGTCCTTGGAACTAAAACCTCAAGGTCGGCTTTTCCTATCTTTCCCTATCTCTACCTAAGGGATGTGTATTTATGTACACTATATGCAGTCATTGTTCATATTAATATAAATATATATACAACATATTATTTCTATTATTCATAGACTGTCACACAGTTCTGTCCTTTGCCGCACTTTGTTCAGGCCATGCTTGGATGGCAGAATGAAAAATGCCTAACACGTGACTCTTTTGTTCTTACAAATGTACATAATTATCAATTGCCATATTATTAAAGTGGTCATATGATGTGGACTACAATTTTTTCTGCTCCACATACTTTCATTCAATGTGCAGAAAAGGCTCTTAAACATCGACCTTTAATAATAAATAAAAAAAGCATATTAATCGGCAGACAATTAAATTTTTTTTTGATAGGCAGAAATATAAAACAATGACTCTTTCATCTCTACTCTGAACATCAAAGAGCAGTGCTTTATATCAGGGTGAAACACCCTGAGATGAATCTCATGCTTGAATAATAATAATCACATTTTTCTAAATATACAGACCTGTTTATCCCCATGGCTGAGGAAAATACATATTTATATGCACATTTCTATACACTCATTCACAGTGTAAAATGAATTTATATCTAATCCATATTTTGTCTCTATTATTGTTTAGGCTATAAAGAATGCTATTCAGCCCTGAAAATAAGCCACAGTGTAAGCATTATCAAACAGGTGGAGTCAAATAAAGCTATGATTGGTGTGTGAGATGAAATTTATGTTTGCTCCCTCAGCACCTTTACTGTCTCAGAGAACATAACATATCCCGGGCTGTGTTTTGCCGGGGGGGGGGGGGGGGGGTTGCATATAAATGGACTTTTATCATATCTTAGTTCTCTTACGGTCCTTTGTCATCTGAGTAAGCAAGCTGCAATCCACAAACACTGTTTCGCTGGCTGCTGTACACCAAGTATTAACAATTAATGTAAAATGTGTCCAGTTATTACACTGATCAAAGTTTAACTGACAACTTAACTTTTATATGAATGCAAATGAATGATTGCAAACCATGGGCATTAATGACCACAACAATGTCCTCCCTCTTTCCAGAAACAAGAGCTTCTTAGCCCTTCTGAATCCAGTGGCTGACCTATTTAAGCCTTATAATGATGATGAAGCTGCCGAACTAATGACCATTTCCCTATTGCATTAGAAAGTACTTCCCCTCATTCTGGCACAATGGCGTCGTCTAAATGCATAAGCCAGCAGCAGTTGTCTTACACAGTCAGAGTCATCCACCCACACAGCCCAGCAGGGCGAAGTAAGAGGGCCACTAGGAATGACTCACTCAGGATCATTTTAAATGTAATGAACTCGAATTAGCCACTCTCTCGTCTTACTGTATATTCGGTTCCGCAGACTATGTTCCCGTACAGAGAGAAAAGCAAAGACGAGAAATAGATTGAGAAGATTAGAGGATGGTAGATGTCTCTTGTTTTGTGCCTTGTTTCCGTTTTTTTTTGTTCTGTATGCTAACTCCAAATAAAGAAACAACTCAATCAGCACTCATTAAGAAAGTAAATGTAAACTTTTTTGTCTATTCACATAATGGTGAACACCTGTGTGCAAAATGCGGTGCTTAATTGAGACCTGAGACGCCGTGAGAGCATGCACCGCAAAATTCTGTAGGGCTCTCTAAAATCATATTTGTCACTTGCACTGGTCATTAAAATGTATTTTCAAAGCTTGGTCTACTACATTAGGCAGTACTCATTATTCAAATTGAAAACATATATTCACAAATATTAATAGTAAGTGTGAGAAAAGATTTTCTGCCGTCAATGACAGAGCCAGCCAGGGCAAAGAGAGTCTTCACATCTGTTTGTGGACCTAAACGGACCCCATCTGGACATTGTCTTTTCATCCATTGTTGTTTGTGAGCACCTGGTAAGGCAGGACATTGTGTCTCCTCTTCTTGGATACCAGGACGGCAACGAGAAGAATCGCGTCTGTGCGTCAGGTTAGAGAGAGAGAGAGAGAGAGAGGTGGCTGTTGTGCGAGTGGCCTTATTGTTAACAATATCAGCCCTAGCTATGTGTGTGTAAGGTGTGTATAGTAAATGGCCTTGTCTTGCATCCATTAAATCTTGCATTTTCAACGGGTTTAAGCATAATACTGAAGCACGAGGAAGGGGGGGACCCCCCGATTGGCACCAGGTATTTTGCACACTAGTGTACATGTATTACTCCATATAACACACTGGCAAGATGGAGCAGATCCTGACATACCCTGTGGAATGTGACACATCACTGTGTGAGTAAACAATAGAATCCGCTTCAGTGTTGTAGCTGTCTGTGATTCTAGGATTGTATCTGATCCGCCAATGAGACACTGTCACTGTCAATCAGTTACTGGTCTCTCAGTTTCTCTGCCATATTGACAGCTGCTCTGAAGCCCTCTCATCCAGAGTTCTTCAACAGAGCGGAGCATCACAGACGCGGACAATCCCACAACATCCTAGCGACGCAGACTGTTAGAGCTAGCGGAGCAGACAAGAGGAGCCGGAAACAGATTAGTCCATTTTGATCTGCTCAGCCGCTACTCAGGGGAATACAGGCGGGCCCACATGAGTAGATGACGCATACTGCAATAACAAGGAAGGATCGTCCGGATTGGCTGAAGGTATGCAGAGACAAGAAAGAAGCAAGCCATGAAGACCAAGGCAAGGGCGGATGAGTGTGAAAGACACCAGAGAGACGATTGACACAGGGCTCTCAAGTGTCCTGCATTGAGCGTGACTGTCACGCATTTCGGTCTTAAGTCACGCCCTCCCACCACACATCGTATTTCTCACGCTGAAAAAAACCTCTAGGCTATTTAATGTGCCGCAGCGCACAAACATGACCTGGTCGCGCTGCCCTCACCATGGAGGAATCAAGCACGTCTCCCCCGAATCCCCTGGAGGTCTTGCCGCGAGGTGCCACTCATTAGCCAATCAAAAAAAAGAGGGGGGGGGGGGGGATTTGTATCTGAAAAAAACTTGAGAGCCCTGTTGACATGTTGTGCGACATACAGGATAGTAACTTAGCTTGAGGCAGTGGAAGGTCAGCAGTCTCAAACAAGAGAGGGGGAATATGACCTTCAGCGACTCCAAAGCCTCAAATTCAAGCCTCTCAGCCAGAAAGGCTGGGCTGTTCAACGTGAGAGCAGCGGGCCCAGGTGCTTGTAACTGAGGTACCTAGTGCTTTAAGAAACACAATGCAAACAATATGGGGCTGGTTAGTTCACACTGAAATGACATTGTGAGGATGGGATGTCAGTGGTCACATTGAAGCTGCAAGGCCCATTTTTAACTGAGTGAGGTAAGTTCAAATGAATAATATGATTAATCCCTTTTACTATAAAGTAAATAGTATGGTCTGACCACATACACGCACTTTATAAAAAGGGACAGAGCAGACTCTTTCTCTTTCGGGGTGCAGGGAGCACTCCTGAAGACCTTCTTTGACTCTGTGGTGGCATCAGCCATCTTTTATGGATTGGTCTTCTGGTGCAGCAGCATCACTGCAGCTGACAGGAGGAGACTGGACAAGCTTGTGAGAAAGGCCAGCAGCGTGCTGGGACGTCCTCTGGATACCGTGGAGGTGGTGGAGGACAGGAGGATGATCACTAAGATCTCGTCCATGTTAAACCACGCCTCCCACCCCATGCAGGACACTTTGGCAGCGCTGCACAGCTCCTTCAGTCACCGGCTGATTCATCCCCGGTGTCTGAGGGAGAGGTACCGAAAGTCCTTTCTCCCCGCTGCTGTCAGGCTGCACAACACACTGAGCTCTCAGTAAACCATGAACACTTCATCACTTTTGGACACTTGGTCACTTTATTCACTGTGGACACTTTAATTGTACTCAGCTGGTGCAATATGAATACGTTTAAGTACTTTTATATATATACTCTTATTCCGTCTGTATATTTAATTGGAAATTGATACTGTATTGTTCGTACTGTTTTACTACTGTTTATTGTTATTTTATTTATATTACTTGATTGTTTTTTTTACTATGTGTCTCTATTGTATGAAAAGCTGCTGTAATCCCGCAATTTCCCAACTGAGGGACTAATAAAGGATTATCTTATTTTATCTTATCTTATCGGAAGGTGTAGTAATAACCTTTGGTTGATAGTCAGTAATTCAATACAATTACATGTAACTTGCCAAACCTTTCACTTACTCTTTACTAATTAACATGCATGGTCTTGCAGAGGACAGTCTGTCCCCACCTTCCCCGATCAGTGTCTGCCTTTATACTAACCATTACTTATCCATTCAATCCCAAATGTTCACTCAGTCTCAGCCCAGACCACTGGGATGGTACTGCAAGCGTATCTCCCTGACGGGAGCCATCTGCCTGCTTCTCCCCTCCTGTCATTAGCCCATCTATGAGATGTTCCCAACACATATCATTGGCTGCAATCTGTCTGTCTGCCTTTACCGCCAAGCAAACATCTGAACAGCCGAACTCTCTGATGGGTGGAGGGCTGGAAACTTCTTCTGCCCGTCTGCCTACTGCACGACAACTCCCCCTCCTTCTCCTTATTCCCACTCAAGTCTCCACTCAAAAAAACTACTTTTTCTTTGCTTTGTTTCATCTTCACAGTCGTCATCTCTGATCTTGTTCTTATTTCTGTCTCTTTGTGGACTTCTCCTGTTTCTATTTCCTCGTTCTTGCTCCACCCCCCTCCATCGCCCTCCTTTCCATTTTCGTTCCCACTGGCAGGGTACAGCAATATATTAGCCTGTTCCTGCGAGGGAGTGAGCGATGTGCGCGTCGCCCATGGTGGCAGAGGGAGCAGCAGAGCTTGACGTGAACATACGCTGCAAGAGCTCCCATTTATAACTCATAACTCCAAATGAACAAAACGCAGAATGCAACACGGATGCAATTACCTCCAGGAACTCATTTTCATAAGGATGAACAAAAGGACTTGCTCTCACAAAGTGGAAAAGTCAGAATGGATGCTAATGGCCCATTGGCAAAAAAAACAATTACAGGAAATTGAACTTCCATGTTAAAGAGCCTCGTTCTTGGACTGATGAACATTTTCTACTCTCCGGCTCCAAGCCTGGCAACCTGAAGCGGATAGAGTCACAGACAGTTTTGCCATCTGCATCTCTACCCTCACTATGTGTGTGTCAGCAGGCAGGTTTGCACCTCCCTCCCTTGCTCCACCTTCATTGCCATCACATGTGATTTGATGAACTACTCGTGTTTTTGATGAGCGTTAGGAAAATTAGTTTGTTCCCTTTTCCTCCCTCCTGTAGTTTCTAAAGCTCTCCTATGTTACCTGTTCCATGATGGCGCTGGATCATACAGAAGGGAATCTCACCTTTAGAACAGTACTCAGAGGTTAAACTATAAAGCAAAGTCTGTCTGTGTGTTCTTAGCATACCTTTTTGATTACACTTGGTATGTGTATAGTTTTGGCTGAATGTATGCAAATTGGGCAGGATAGTGTCACTGTAACAACTTCCTCTATATTCTTTTGACGGTCTTAAAAAAGTCAACAAAATTAAAGAAAAGCCACGCCATTTGCATCTTGATCATTTTCCTGCCATTTTGAATTATGTCCAAATCATTTTGACCATCTCTGGAACAAGCTGGAAGACAATACTTTTTCAGATTTTGATGTTCTGTAGAGTTTTGCGTTAGCTAGCCCTTATAGTTTGCTCAAATGCTGTGGGCAGGGCTTATATTACAATAAAAATAACATCTCTTGAACACAAGCACATTTGGAAGACATTTGAAGATATGATTGATAATTGTGTCCATTCCATTACCCAAACCTCTTATCCTATTCATGGTCGCATGGGGACTGAAGCCGATCCCAGCTGACATTGAGCGAAGGCAGGGTTCAACCTGGACAGGTCGCAGGGCACAAAAAGAGACAGACACACTCTGTCTTTGGACTGTGGGAGGAAGCCGGAGGGCTCCCAGAGGGAACCGACGCTGCCACGGGGAGACTCTACACAGAAGGACTGCCTGGGATCGGCCATTGAACTTCTTCTTGCTGTGAGGTGACAGTGCTAGCCACTACACCACCATGCAGCCCTGATAATTGAGTCCCCGTTACAAATATGGTGCCATTCGATCAATATATGGTGCTGTAGCTGTGGCTGCATAATCGTATCGAAACTCAATCTAAATGATCGTTTAATAAATAAGCAAACAGCACTCTGTACAGCAGCTGGGGGAGGCGTCAAGGCTCTGCGATTGAGTCGAGCATGTCATTCAGAGCGGAGCTTTACAGGGCGCGACTTATTGACTGCAGTTAACTATTGCTGCCGGATGCTGGACATACTAACATTACAGCCGTTGACATCAGCACTTGTCTGTAAAAACGCAGAATGCATCGTCAGGCAGCGAGGTGTAAATGAGTACAGCAAGAAAACGAGACGGAGCGCAATTAATCCTCAAGCTTCAGAGCCCAAGCCGCCAGTTGTCAGCTGTCCCTCCTTCCACCTACCCCCAAAATGTAAACAGTAAGGAGGCGTCAGCAGGTTAATTAGCAGGAAGAATATGGTTGGGGGCTTGGAGACGGCGGACACAAACAGGAGGCACTCACTCTCCTTGGCCCCTTTCCTCGCTGGCAGATGCTGCCACCGCCAATGCCACGACCCCACTCAGCACACTTCTGGAGAGACAAAAACCAGACATTTGGAGGGACAGGGAGACAGTTGGAACACAAGCAGCCTTGGCCATAGAGTAAATGGATGACTGGAGAGATTTTATCAGCCCCTGAAAAGGAATTTGTCTTGCTGTCGTTTATGCCCCTAAAGCTCCTCAGTGGTGGAGTGTTGGTCTATGGAGCTGTGGCCATATGGCTGACTTGGTGAAGTACTGTAGTGTAGAGGTAGAGAGGCTCCCCAGTGGACATCTCATTTTGACTGTGAGGCTGATGGATCTCAAGGTCATTCTGCGAAGAGCAATACAACACCACTGGAGACAACAGAATATTAAGTGATGGAGCATCGGTATGAGTGACACGCCCATGAGTGTATTTTTCACAATGCTGATTTGAAGCTACTGTGAGCTCTTGTATAAACAACAAGCTGAAGACAAAAGATACAGTAAGATCGAATGGTGTCTTTAAGCTGTGCAGTGTAGCTCAACCACAATGGCGTTATATTGTCCTTTTAGTGAGGAACTGGGAGGTGGGCGGCAGGCGGTTGGAGGTACAGGTTTTTGATAGAGTGGCTTCATTACCTCAAGTGAAGGGCAATCTGGCTTCGTGTAGAGAGCGAGAGAAGGAAAGAAAGAAATGAAATGAGAGAGAAGAGTATATCAGTATAGAGTGACTTCATAATGAATGGGAGTTAAAAATCAAACAGCCAACTAACCAGCAGTGACAACAAGCAGTTTCTGTCTTTATTGTAAACTCAAAGGTGCAAATAAAGTAAATCAGTGAGACAAAACCATCCTTGGAAAAGAAGAGGGTGTCCACATAAAGACATTTAGAAACTCCCCAAAAATGTTTTACATCCTTGACCTTTATTGAAATGTTGTTGTTGTTGGAGGGGGGGGGGCACCCAAAATGTGTCAGACAACAACTTCTTATCTTGACATTGATCCTATCTCTCTGTCTTGAGCTTCCATTCCGGCAAACAAGATGTTGCAGGCATTACCCTCCACAACTGTAGCGGTTCTGGTTACATTATCCTGGGCACACACACACACACACACACACACACAAAGTGGAAAAGTAAAGCTATACCTTCATGGATAAAGCTTTGTCGATGGAGTAATGGGCTTTCCTGATGGCAAGGGACCATAATATCCTCTAAAGAGGTTAGAGCTGCAGACTGGAGAATGAGGAATATAGTGCGGGGTGGAGGATGTGAAATGCAGAGACATACTGTGAAACACCCAGAGACTGGCTTCAGTTTAGCATTTATGATAAATTGATGTCTTTGTCTTCATTTTCTCCTTGTTGCTGTTATTCCTCTTCACTGCTTTCTCTGTCCTTGCCTGTAAAAAGGCAGCCCACCTTGCATACTCAGTGCAGAGTAATGATCTGTCCATCATTGCTCGGCCACTGGCCACAACTCATTCAACTGGAGAAACAGTGGGACGTGGGAGGAAGGGAGGGAGAAATCTAATGGGAATAATCAATGCTACTATATCTGATGACTTCATCCACTCCGCCTGTTTGCTTTGATTTAACAGTTCATAATTCCTGAAGTAAATACAGTAAGTCTAACAGTGAATCAATAAGACTATAAAGCATGTTGAAGAAAGCGCTGTGGTCAGTTGAAGGGTACACTTGGGCACCGTGTGGACTGAAGGATACAAGTGCTGGCAGCCAGGAGAAAGCGATATATGAGGGCATTCTCATCTCAGCCGGTCTCACGCTCTGGTGAACATCACCAGTGTAGAATTACATCTCAAACTAAATCAACACACAGCACACTTTTCAGGTCCTCTTCCCACCTGCTCGCTATGTAGCTGCAATATTTGTCATTATTGCAGAACAAAATGAAACTCATCTGCGGCAGATGACTTACACCATCCAAATGAAAAACTCGGCAGCCTGACGAAACAGCATTTTGAAACATATTTTTATGCTGGAAATGAAGCATGAGTCACGACCCAGACTCAATATACACTCTTCTTTGCAGCTAATTTCACAATGAATCAAAACAAAGGGACTCAACAGAGACAATATGAAATCGTAATCTTTTTTTGGAGGGCTTTTTTTTCCAGCACACGGCGTGTGAAGCCGGATGTCCCGAACAAGGCATGGCATTTAGAAAGAATAATAGTAACCTAGTGTGTTCTCTTCGTGAATCTCGGGGCTGATGCAGTACAATTCCATTAGCCATCCTCCTCCAGCTGAGAGCTCTCTGTCTGTCATTCATCACCAGCTGCAGCACAACACAGTAACAACAGCGATGAAAATTAACTTTCCCCGCCAGCCTCCTCCATGTGTCTCTCTGACTCTAGCCTCTCTTTCCTCTCCCAAACTTTCTCCATCATAATTAACCTCTAATTCCTGCAGTTTCTATTCCGTGTGTGAATAACAAATGGGAAATACTGTCTTCCCATGACATCTGGCCACAAGCTGCTCCCTCTTGATACTACAATTACAAGGGGAAGGGCTGCATATCAATACCAGCAGCAGCACCTCCAGTTCAATCCACTGGAACTGTAGCAACTCTTCTCATGAAAGTCTACATTTAAAACGGCTATTTTATGAGAGAGCGGCTGATTTTTCTTTTTGTTATGGTCACACAGGATATCTCTGTCTGCAAGGGCAGCGTGTAAAGCGTCTTTTCAGTTGTGCACCATGTGGAGTCGCTTTGTGTCCCCATGAAAAACAACACGCAACAGAGTGTAACTCAGCGATGGAGTTTCAACACAGACAGCTTCTGTAAAATACTCTTTGAATACTTGCAGCTGCTCTTATCTCTCTCTCACTCTCTCCGTGTGTGGGTTTCCTAATCTTTCTTTCTGGCTCTCCAACTCTCACCTTATTTCTCCATCTAGGAATTCCTCTCTTTCTCCTTGTTTCTCCTCTTGTCTCTCTTCATTCTTCAGTTGCAGTTTGAGTGACAGATTTGGTTCGGGGTTCGGACGCTGAGAGGCTGGTTCTATTTCACGGGTTTCAGTCTATTCCAGTTGGGTCATGACTCTGACAGTTGGAGTGTGATCTGAGCGTCTACTCCACCTCGGTAATGTTGCTTTAGAATATCATACAGTACACGTCTGTCTGGACGCCTGAAAGCCATGTATTGCAGTGTCGCTCCAGGCTGCAGAGATGTCACCGCACATGCAAGGAGAGGTTCTGCAGACACACAGTGTACAGCCTATTATAGTCAATAATAGTCACTGTGAGGAAAAAGAGCCTCACCAACTCTGTACTTTTAAGAGCTCATTGTAGTGTGCACACAAACACAGACACACACACACACACACACATGTCGACATGCACTTATTCATCCCACGCCAAGTTGAAATAAGGCTTTTATTCCTTTCAGAAATGTCCCTTTTTTATTTAGTTGTTTGTTTAATCGCCAAAATTCATCTGTTTTGCCCACCGTGTGCTTGTTAAGTGTGCAAATGACATGCTGCGTTATGAGCTTACCGATGTGTGTGTGCGTGTCTGTGTGTGTACACAAGAATAGACCTCACTGACTCTCTTGTGGGCCACTAGATAGCCATAAACACAAGGACACGTTAATTAACAGTTTGAAGGAGTGTGAGGGGGAGCATGGTCCCGGAGTGGCCGTGCGTCCATGTGTGCACGATGGGGAGGAGAGCCACTGTCTCTGAAGGGCGGGAGGCAGAGCGGTCCCTGGCAGCTCGTGAGGAGAAGCGGTCCAAACAGTCCTTTGGCCCATTGTTATGTGGGATAATCAAAAATCTGGCAACCAGTAACGGCACCAGGTGGTCCTGTCGAAACACAGAAGAAGATGGACTGAAAACAGCAATAGAGCATGCTGGGGCAGCTCTGGAGGACTGAGGATGCCTGAGAAACATCACAACAGGAGGACAGATGTGTGGTAGTTAACTTTAAAATGACATGCTGCATGGTCATATGTATGTGTCTTAATCTATATATATATACGCAGGGTTTGTGTAGCATTTGAGAATTACAGTTTCCAAGAAAAATGTGCATGTTGTGTGTGTGTGTGTGTGTGTGTGTGTGTGTGTTCCGGTAAATAAAGGTTGCTGTGTAAAATTGCTCTGACAAGCACTGACTGAATCCGGCTCTAAGAGAGTGTGAAGGACAGAGTGATCTCCAGTGAGAGCCGAGACTGTACCACATTTCTGCAACCTCAGGGAATGTCCACTGCTCGAGCTCGTAAACACAACAACAAAAAACAACAACACATGACCTACATGCATAACAACCCTAAATCCACCAATTCAAGTTGCTGATGTGAGCTGACAGCGGCTGAATGGGCAGCGGGAAGGGAAAACAATAAAAAACGGATCTTCAAAGGAGATGACTCTTTGCACATGTTAGGTCACGTTAGGGCGTTAGTTCCTCCACATGTCACAGTAAAACAGAGAAAAAGTGACTCATCAAAGCTTGCAGTTGATACATAGCATGTCCCAAAGTGTGCCTGCTGTTCACCTCTGCGTTTGTGTGTACTCAGGCTCAAACCAGCCGTGGACTGTCTCCGATGGCTTTGAGACACATATGTTTCTTTTCCACTAGGCTCAATATAAATGATCCAGCCAAGCGACGCTCTCATCGCTCACAGGCTGTGCTCATATACCATTACTCAGCCCTGATCGGCTGGATCTCCACCTCCCTCCCTACGAGAGAGGCAGGAGGAGAAATGAGCGGAGATAAACAAGCAAACAGCCACATTCAAAGTGGAGCGGGAGTGAGGGAGACGCACAGAAGGGAGGAATGGGGAGTTAGTAGAAGTAAACAGCAAGACAAACATACAAGAAGGATGAGAGAGATGAAAGAGCGGTGAAATGCAAATAATTTACCTGAGAACAGCGGGGTTTATCCTTCTCTTTGTCTCCTGAGAAAATAACTAATTGATCTGTCCATTGTGCGATTACCTCTCATCACAGGTTGATTGACTGTCTGTCACATGCAGTCACTCTCTCTGAATGCTCAAACGCACAGGGCATCCGTCACTATCAACCGCACACAGTGTATATGCGTGTGCACTCAAATTCATGGGCCCTGACAGGCACCTATCACACCTCAGCTTCACTCTGTTCCCCCTGCAGAGGCAGGGAGAGGAGACAGATAGAGGGGTTTGACAAATGACGACGGCATTGTTTAGATGGGAGATGTCGAGATTGCGTCCCAGGGCCTGCTGACACATAGTGTGGGGTAAGGGATGTCACTGCCGAGGAGGGGGATGGGTGGATCCAGAGACGAACGCTGGTACATGGCAGATACATTTTCCAGCTGGATTACCAGTCAAGAAAATGAAAAAGTGAGTGTGAGTGAAGGCCGGCCATCGAGCTTTCATGATTGATGCTGCGCCTTTTTGAAGGTCCTCAGTTCAGATTTTTATTATCTGACCTTGTACCAACAGTAGTTGCACAAGTTTCCCCCACTATAAAAGAAACGGATTACGTGGAATTGTTTTGTTTCAAGAGCGCAGCATTAGGCAGTCTGAACAGCTCTGGCTGAAAATGGGTTGACCCCGAAGTCGAGGGTCAATATAACTGAGGTTGTGTGCTGAAGGAGTGGTCAGCCTCGCCTAAGAAGAGAGCGAGGCGAAAGAAGAAAAAAAAACAGCTGAATGTGACCCACAGAGCAGAGAATCAAGCAGCGTATTTCGTAGCCCTGGATCTGTGCGGACATTCAGAGAAATTGAAGTCACACAAAAAATGTATTTGTGCTTTTCTAAACCAGAATCAAAATGTGCATTATTCAGCTCTCTCTATGCTTCAAATGACGTACATTTGATTGATATAAACGCACATATCATCAAAGTTTGTGCTTATTAGGATGCAGAAAGCAGCTGAGTCTAAAGACTGCAGAACATGTCGAACAAGACAAGCCAGTGACTATAATGTAATTAGGGTTTAGTTGGGTTTGATGTCTGTTGACATTGAGAATGTCCGCATCTCACTTCTGACGTATTGCATGCTTCATGCTCCAGTGCTCTTGGAGGCAGAATGAGTTCAGCGGATAGGCTGTCCGAGGCTCCGCCTGTCAGTATAACTGTAGGGTCAAAGTTCATGTTGGGATATGGATAGCGGAAGGAGAGCAGCTTCAGGCAGCAGGGTACAGTGCTGCGGCATAGCTCAGAACTGTTTGTGGGCGTAGGACGGGGCATACTGACTAACTTTCTTTCTTTTTTCATTGCTCCCTACTGCCCACAAGACTATTATCAACCTTGCTTTTTCAGTCTGAATAGGGCCACAGTGGATAGAGTGGATGCAAATCATCCAACCGTGTATAAACCAAGGCCGACCCTTGAGGAGAAGCAGAAGATGTAAACTGAAACTGACCCGATCTGTGCAGTCGATTCTTACTCTTCATGATCTGCTTTTGCATCTCAGAAGTTCCAACCGCTGACATATTGCTTTACTGTGCTGCAGTGTAAAATCAACTAAGTGTTACTGATACTAATATACTGACCATTATGTGAAATACTGGTATTTATATCTTTGATATAAGGCAGTGAATGGAATTAAAACCGCACTAGGGTAGAAAATAGCTGCATCTATTGTTTTTTTGCTTCCTTTATTAACTCCAACCGCATTTAAATTCCGTTCTAATAATGACAATAATTATTGTGTCCTGATTCACATGGAAACTCACAAGCCTGTGCACGCATTTCATTCCCAGGAAACAGCAAAACAAAAGCAAACAAAAGGGTTCCATTTAAGAGTCTCAACATACAGCGCACACATCTGGCATCTGTTTCCTTTTGCAACTTTGCCAAAACTTTTCCAAGGATAGTGAGGAGACTGGGACTATGGAGGGATGTGTTCGAGCTCCACCGGACATCTGAAACAGGAAGGAAGAGGAAAAACAGATAATGGATGTGAATGCGCAGAAATACAAAGCTTTTCAATTGCAATTACCACGCACTGCCTGGCACAGCTGACAGTGTGAGAGAAGCACTCTCAACGTGTTTTTATTCTTCAAACAAAAGACAGAAGACATGAGCGACATGTACAAGAGCTCAACTGCCAAAGCGGTCCACAAACTGTAGCCTATTCATGCAAATAGGATCAAGCTAATGACCACGTACATAGCCTCTTATTGACCTCCATTATTTTTCCAGGAAGTGTTGTTAGAGTGGCCATTTTAAGTCAAATCTAGAGACAAATAATATTCATGTTTCTCCGCCTCCAAGTCAAACTGCATCTCTGCCTTGACAGCGACCTGAAGGTCACTTTCACTCAATCCAGGTACACAACATACTGTCTTCTGTCATGAAATACATGTTATAATAACCCTGTAGCATTCCTTTCACTTCAATAGATATATAGTTACTATATTAATCCATATTAATCATTTATACATACAAGTAAAGCAATATTAAATATAAAAATGCACAGTATATCAAAGAAATGTGTATAGAATAATATTAAATTAACTACAAAACAATAGCGCAACGGTGTTGTGTCGAGTGACTGATTTGGGTGATTTATTACAAATGATATGGTATATAAAGTTGTTATACATGCCACTTCTTCACATCTTCATCAGCAGCTGGCAAACTGTGAACAAGGACCTCGCTGTTGTCTTTGTCTCCCTTCCAATATCCCCAACCTTCTTAATCACCGCCTCCACCATTTTTGTCACTGTGGCCTGCCACACTAGAATTGCGGGAAACAATGTGAGAATCAGAGGGGATGCATGGTGTGGGCTGTCTCTCTGTCGCTGCTACTAATGAGCTGTAATCTGGAGCAGCAGGAGGCAATGCCTGCTCAAAGAAATTGCTCTTGCTTGGTACATTCGTTCACTAACGGAGGAGGAGGCTGCAGATCATAGGTGCTCATTTCCAGAGAACAAAGGGAACAGAGAGAGAAGGTGTGAGAAACAACTTTCTGGGGGATCATGAGCTTCCTGTGATGTGCATATATAGGACTGGAAGGTAAGCATGCTGGGCAGAGAGTTGGAAGTTAAAACATTAATAAAAACATTGATAAAAACATTTAAAAAGTGGCTTCTCTTTGTCAAATGTGCAGGTCCAGGGAGCTGAAGGTGTGCCACTGTTTATTTTTCCCTGTGCTTTTTCTGTTTCATAAAAAAAAAAATCTTTCTCTTTCTGTCAGATTACATCTCGCTAGACCCCACACTGTCCTAACTCCCCACCTCCCCACCCACCCAACATGTGTGTCCTTGTGTTTCATCACTCAATCGGGTCTCCGATGTTTGCCATCCGGCTCAGATCTGATCGCAGGAATAAACAATAGAAATGGTAAACAAAGCTGGTAAGTTGTCATATATAAAAAATTAAAAATAAACTATCAACGTGAAATGATCCCTGTTATTCATCTACAGCCTTGAAATTATGACACCACCTGTGTGAGGGGAGCAGGAAACAGAAGTAATATGTTCCAATGACAGCCCTGACTGCTCTGGATAGAGAAGGCTTTTGTCCACAGCAGCAGCAGCATGAGAACAGAGAAGAAATACATGTATTTCAATTCAAACCTGCCTCAGTGTCACAGGAGTACCAAAGGAAAACAAAATGCTTCGAAGGAGAAAGATGAAACGAGGAGAGAGCAAGAAAGAGGGAGTAACAGGGAGAGGGAGAGAGAGAGAGGCTGAGCAGTCTTATCCACCTCAGGGTAGCCTGCTAAAAGCTATCTGTTCCCCTGGTGACCGAGCACAGCACAACTTCTGAAGTTGGAGAATAGAAGCTCAAGATAGGCTGGTGCTCACACACACACGCTTACACACACACATCACACACATCAGTCTTTTCACCATCCATCTTTCCCCTCCTCTTTCAATCATTTCCTATACAGTAGCTTCGCCTGGCCCTTCACCCTGCCTGTCAACACTTCATTAGCAAGCATCTGTTAGTAAGTAATTTCATCTTTTTGCAGTAGAAATACATGGCCTCTTCCTCTCTCTCTCTTGCTCTCTAGTCTGCTCACCAAAAGCGGGAGACAAGCCAGGCTCCAACAGCAGCCGCGGCCAGCCTCAGCCCCAAACAGAATCAGTCCTGCTTTATTACATGTCAGCATCTCTTCCTTTCGCTTTTTTGTCTGGGGAAGAGATTACGCCCCAGGCCAGAAAAGGATGCAGCAGCAGGGGGATGGGGGGGTGAAAGAGAAATGGAGGATGAGTCGATGGTGAGAAGAAGAGGAGGAAGAGGAGGGGAGTTGGAGCTCTGGATTTCTCATTGCTCAAACCACAGGTGTTTCTTTAATACCTGGCTTTGTTGGAGGTGATGAGGAAATGAGGGGGGTGGTATTTTTCCTCTTCTTTTTCCTCTTTGTCTTCCCTCCAGGACTCCGGCACATTCTCTCGATTTCTCTCCATTTTAGCCAAAGCCAATTTCATCCCCTCTTTGTAACATATGGCGCCGCCCTCCCTCCAACACGCCTGTCGCCGCGCACACAAAGGCCACTTTCTCAATACATTCTAGCTATTACAGGATTCATCAAATATTAAAGCGGCAGTCAAGGAAGGCTGCAGGGGAACACCAAACTCCTGAAGCGGGATTCACGCCGCAGATACCAGGCGGAGATGAAAATCTGGTCGGTTTTACCATATTCATACAGAACCACACTTTCACATATGGTGGGAGAGAGCTTGGTTGCCCTGTTTGTAGCTGACAGGCTGTTATGTGTGACTCACTATGTTCATATTCAACACGGCGAGCTGCTGCCCCCCGCCCTCCTTTTCTTTCTCATCTCGCTTGGTGATAAATATGAGTAATAAAGGAGATACATTAGCAGAAGATTGTCTTTTTTTCATTTAACTGGGAGACAGAGATAGATATTGATCATGTGGTGATCCATTGTCTCGCTAGGCCAATCCGTTTTGCACTTCAACTGGTTCCACATCAGTTGTAATGTACAGTGCTAGAGGGGGGAAATCACAACTCTGTATATGGAGTTATTTATTCTTCTCTTTTAGCATAAAGTCAGATAGTAGACCTTTTTATGACCCTCATACATACTATGCAAAGCAGGTTATGTGTTTTCCTCCAGGAATCCTCAGATTTTTTCTCGTAGTTGGAGTTCATGAGACAAGCATCCTAACCTTGCACCACTCTCTCCGCAATCCAGTTATCTGCACACAGATTTACTATTGCTCTGCTTCATATTGATGCTCTATGGAATCACATCCTCCCTTTTGTTGAGGGATAGTTGCGCCAATAAATCCTGCAGATTTGTAATGCATTCCTTCGGTGACACGGGTAAGACCCAGAGCTGCATCTCATGCATCCTCTCTAGTGTCCAATATAATTTGCATAACAGCAAAAGTGACTTTTTATTCAGGGTAATAGCGTAGCATATAATTGATGTGGCAAAAACTAAACTCTGCGAGTATATACAGACCAGTTTGACAAGTAATCCGGACACAGAATCCACTCTGTCAGAAAAAGAGAGGAAGAGATTATGTGGGAACAGGCAAGGATTTTTACAGCTTCAGCAGCAGGAAGCACCTGCGCCACAAGTGACCTGCCGGATGTGTCTGTCGAATCTGCTCCCTCCAGGTGGCAGCCAAGTGTGTGTTAGTGTGTGTGCATGTGTGCGTGAAAGCGCTATGTTAGAATCTTGTTGACTGAGTCTGCACACCTGTCTGCATTTGCAGGACAGGGAGATCTGTTTGTGTGCACTTGTGACTGACTGTGTCCGTGTGTGTGTATGCGTGTGTGTGTGTAGGTGTGTGCATCCAGAGGTGTTCAGACTGTGAGGGATAGACAGAGCTCATACACAGGTCAAGCCTGAAGGCAGCCAGGGGGATGTGTGCACTCGGCTGTGACCACCAACAGTTGTGCAGGCCTTTACTGTCTCCGTCCCTTTCATCTCTTTCCTCAACATCGTCCCCCTTTTTCGGCGCGAGCGAGGACACAAATGGTCTCACTCTATCAGCCATGACTGTCCGACAGCAGAAACATTTCCCTGTTAACCGTTCTTGGCTCAACGGGCACACCTATACTTCCTGCACTGCATGCTTGCAGTAAATACTTAAAACTTACATGACACACATTAAACATTAATTTGTAACATGTAAATAACATGTTTAATTAAAGCCTTATTAGATACAGCAGTCATAATTAACAATGTGACATTTGTGAAGAACGCAAATCTTTTGAATGGCTCTTTGGCGTGAACGGAGAGGGATCCAGTCTTACTTGAGACCCGTCCTTTCTGTGTCCAAATTTCAGTGCCTGCCCTAGATCCACAGCGCCGAGAGACAGGCGGCAGCGCCCAAAGCACTGCCAGACACACACACACGCAGACACACACACACACACAGAGACACACGCACACACAAGTGGACAGACATAGAAAACGAGAGAGTTGATCGTTGCTGATGTGCGGAAACACATCAGCAATAAATATTTTTTTTCAAACCACCTAACCCAATTATATCAAATACTACAATGTACAAAAGAAATGTGCTAGTGCAACGTAACAATGTATATTTTTGTAAAGGTGAAGTAGCTACACAACTCTACATAACTATATCACCAGGGGACTACAGTCCCATACAAGGGCTGGCTAAATGCATTAAGGAAATCAATAACTGGATGTGCCAGAATTTTCTTCAATTAAATCAAGATAAAACAGAAGTAATTGTTTTTGGTCCCAAGGACGAACGATTGAAAGTCAGCGCTCAGCTTCAATCACTAATGTTAAATACCTCAAACTAAGCTAGAAATCTAGGTGTAGTTATGGATTCAGACCTCAACCTGAACAGCCATATCAAGACAATTACAAAATTAGCCTACTACCACCTGAAGAATATATCAAGGGTTAGAGGACTTATGTCTCAACAGGATCTGGAGAAACTTGTCCATGCATTTATCTTCAGTAGACTTGACTACTGTAACGGTGTGTTCACAGGCCTCTGTAAAAAGTCAGTCAGGAAGCTGCAGCTGATTCAGAACGCTGCAGCTCGAGTCCTCACTAAGACCAGGAAAGTGGATCACATCACTCCAGTTCTGAGGTCTTTGCACTGGCTCCCTGTCAAATAAAGAATTGACTTTAAAATCCTGCTGCTGGTTTATAAAGCACTGAATGGTTTAGGGCTCTTATGTTAGGGCTTATGTTTGTGATCTGCTGCTACCTTATGAACCATCCCGGCCCCTCAGGTCATCTGGGACGGGTCTACTTTCTGTTCCAAGAGTCAGAACTAAACATGGAGAAGCAGCGTTCAGCTTTTCTGCTCCACATATCTGGAAGAAGGTCCCTGAAAGCTGCAGGTCTGCTGAGACCCTCAGCTCCTTTAAGTCCACATTGAAGACTTTTCTGTTTGCTGCTGCCTTTAACTGAACCAGATTCAATTACTGCATCTCACTACTGCATTTTATTTCTTAAACTGCACTGCAACTTTTATTCAACTTTTATTTTTTATGTAGCTTTTTCTACTTTTATTTTGCTTTTTGACTGTTTTAATGTTTTCTTAACTGTTTTTAAATCTGCATTATGTTTTGATGCTTTTAATGGTTTTATGTGAAGCACTTTGAATCGCCTTGTTGTTGAAATGTGCTATACAAATAAACTTGCCTTGCCTTGCCTTGCCTTAGCTAACATCAACACAGTCCAACAATAATGTCATACAAATTGCAAAAGGAATATACACCAGCTAGTGACAAGTTGTATTCACGTTTCATGATTTCAACGCATGACATATTAAATGTAGAGAGGATGTGGCTCTGTTACCTGAACAAGACAATTTATGTTTGTCCTCCTGAGAATTATGATGGATTTATTCATGTCCAAAATCTATCACATGTTTGCCTATTTAACTGCTGTGCTGTCATCCAAAGCATATTGTAAGCACCTTGCAAACTCTCGCCTTTTCACTGCTCAGGGCGGTGGAAGATACCACATTTTTGGACTAAATCCAGTTTGGCTGTCAGCTAAAGGAGGAAATGTTCCTCACTCATCATTGTGAAGGCATTGTGAGGGAGGCAGCAGCCATCCTAGATTCCAGCATTCATGATAATATGTGCTTATGATTGTGTTTGCAGGATTGTTTGTTTACAATATGTGTCCATGCATTGATAAGGAGCTTCTTAGTGCAATTGAATATACACTGCATTTAATGATGTGTCCGAAAGTAAACTTTATTAATTATAGGGCTAGGAAAACTGTCTAATGCATTGGATTTGGTCATTTACTAACAAATACAACTTAGAACATGGTAAAGTCCCTCAATTTGTGTAAAGACACATTCAAGTTCTCAGGCCACCTGGCAAATATTCACACACACGCATAGAAGTCAACTTTTATTTATGTGACAAGATCTCTGTCCCCCTGCACTTACAACAAGAGATATATCTACCGAAACATCTTTTTTTCTGGCGTAACATAAGGGGAGTTGATTCAAATGGATTCTTAAATGATACATAAAGCAATAAATCTTCATGCATGGTGAGCTGCAGAAAGCACGCCAGGACTGCCAGGTGAAAATAGAAGAGGGGGAGGGGGACGAGGGACGATATTAGTCATGGTGACGATGACACTCCTTTTTCCAGTGGAGGGGACGATGGGTGAGCTCCAAGTACACACAGCAGGTAATGAGGAGACGTCTGCAGGGAGAAGTTTCCATTCACCAGCTAATTGTGGAACAGTGCCACACATTTGCACGCACGATAAAATACACACACGATAGCCCGACACAATGAGAACGACGCACCTGACACTTCAACTGGAAACCTTCTTAATTATCAAGGAAACAAAAATGTGTAAAGCAAATATTGGTTCTCATGAAAGATATCTTAACCATCCAAGGTATTTGTCTTGAATACATTTTTACTGCTCCTGACTTGAAACTACCCTTCTAGTATTTCAGTGCACCGGCTATAAGTTGCCTTGCAATGAATACTCTGCACGCAGATCTACCAATACTTCACTGGCTATATGTAGAGCTGTAAAGCGAGGCAGATGGGTGTCAAAGATCATATTCATGCCCCACATCTTAAAAGCCATATCAATATTCCATGTCCAACTAAGTGTCTGGCCATGAGAGATGATTGATGCTTTTCTGTGGCAGTGGTTAGAAACGGAGCCCAGGGAGACGCAGGGGCAGCATTGAGTGAGCACGCCTGCCTGTATAACACAGAAGTCCATTTACCCACAACACAAGCACAAGACGGATCGCTCAGCCGGCCCCAGCATTAACCACTGTGTACGTATATGTGTGTGTCATTGTTGATGGATTCATTTGGAACATGCAGGTGGGGAATATGCTAACGCCTGGGTGAGTCTGTGGAAAACATTTGAAATGTGGCGTAATAATGTATTCATTTGGCCGGGCTGCAGATATTACTGGTTTCTAATAGCACTTTAGATGATTGTTAATATTTAGTATTCTGGAGACGGCGCAGCCCACCAGATTAATTATTCACAAAAAGCATGTGATCCATGTCAGGGTTCCTATGCAAAATGGAGAACCCAGGCTCTGGTTTTATAATTACAATCATTTGTTATTGATGTTTGCGGCACGTCAGCACACGGGGCATACAATATTAATGCATAGAGGAACAATTCAATCATGTCTACAGTGTTGAAGGTACGATATTGTAAAAGCATACAGTCATTCACTTCTTATTATACTATAATATTAGCCAGAATACTGGAAGTATTATTTAACTATCCCTCACTACGGATTTCTTTTATCAGTCAGACAGCGCCCACACGGCCAGCTTTCCCGTTGATGCAAGCTTGTTTTGAACATATTTGGATGCATTTGTCTCGATGTACCTGAGGCCATCCTCTCTTTGTTAAAATAGAGGCAGCATGTCACTTGAAATTGTTTTGATAAATATTAAAGTACAGCAGAGCCCAAAGGGTTCAGAATGAGCCAATGCAACACATGGTAAAATGAGCGAGAGAGAGAGAAGGAGAGAGGGAGAGAGAGGGAGAGGTAATCACAAAGATGAACCTGCAGTAGTCAACATTTATAAAGCTGCCTCAGTGAAGACACATGGCAGGTCATTTACAAGGCAGCATGAGTAATACTCTATTTATATAAACATGGGATCACACCTAATATATTTTACAGAGGCATTGAAATTGTATTGCACCTATAAAGCTTTGCCCTGAAAAATAAAATAAAATCTGTGTTGGGATCATGTGCAAATGTGAACTACATAAATGTTGTTTTATTTTTTATTTAGATCTTCATAATGCAAAAAAAGCTTGGTTACTTTGGGCTTTAGCAGTCAGATACTGTTATCTGTGTCTCTATCAGATCTTTGCTGAGCTTTGGTTTCAGTTCATCAGAGTCCTAGAGTTTCAAATCCAGTCCTCCAACAACATCATTTTAACTGTGGGTTAATGTCTCTGTTGCTGCACCTTGCCCTTCAGGGGTGTTAACCTGCCACTCGTGCCTCCGCCAAAGACTTTCTCCCTGGATCCTCAACTCCCTGCCAGCCCCCGCAAACAGCCCTGCTATGCTCATCTCCAGTAACCTGTCTGCTGTCCTCTAGAGCACTTATTTAGCTTTTATTTAACGATTTCAGTCCTCTGCACCTCGGCTTTGCTGTTACAAAAGTTGTTCACCTGGGGGCTGCATCTTCGGACTGACTCCTGCAGCGCGGCATCTGCATTGGTCCAAGCACATCATTACAGGCAGTGTGTCTCCTGGGTCGAGCTTTGTTTTGGCTTCTTATTGCCCAACTGCCTCAGTACTCAGACACCAGGTTATATCGCTGGCCTTGATCATCTATTCCTTTCAGTTTTCAATCTCCTCCATCTTTCCTTTTCCACTCCCACTGTGTCAATTCTGGAATGTTCCATATCCTGCCCTGCTGCACTTGCCCTCTATTTGCCCTCAGTGACTTTCCCTCCTCTAGAGATCACCTGACTCAGGCACCTGCCTACCCAGCTGCTCCCCATCAGCCCCGGTACATAGACGCCAGTTTTCAGCTACTCTTTTCAAGCTGGTCTATGTTGCCAATTAAGATGCCATAGCATCCCTGCTACCTGTACCTGTTTCCTGCTTGTATGTCTCACTTCACTGTCCTACTGCCTTCCTGCTTTACCTGCTTCTTTTTTAATTAATTCTTTATATTACATTGGTAAATTGCCTTTCACCGTGTATCTCCTTTGCGTCTGCATTTAGGTACCGGTACCTGTTGTCACCCATAACTGGACATGGCTCTGCTTTAAAGACTTGCTGTGTTTTCCACACAGTATACCAGAGTTTTTCAGCAAACAATCTTTTTTTTTTTATGAAAATGAAATATGAAGCACAATATATTGTCTGTCATACGTTTTCTGTGTAGATGTGCATGTAGTGTTCTTTTGGATGATGAGCAATTACCATTTTTTAGGTACTGTCGTATGAGCCGTATCCATCAATACTTAAAGCCTGACTGAAACCAATCTCACCCACATATACCTGCTATCACCGGCTCCCACACAAATCCACTGTACACACAACTTGCAAGGACATAGGAAAGGAGTGAGGAGAAGATTGTGTTTGCGCGTGTGTGTGTGTGTGTGTGTGTGTGTGTGTGTGTGTGTGTGTGTGTGTGTGTGTGTGTGTGTGTGTGTGTGTGTATATTGATGGTTTGGGTTAAGGCAGCGTTGCAATGAGTTGGAGGACAAGACAAAAAAACAAGAAAGGAAGCTATGCTTCCAAGCCTACAGCACTCGTCTCGGCATATCAACTCATTCTTTTCACTTAGATGTTCGTCCAGTGTTCACTGCAGCCTAATTTAAATGTGTGCCCTCAATACAAAGAGGGGCTGATACAGCTCCAGCTAGATGGCCTGTTGATACAGAGTTGGTCCTACAGTTTCCTCTACTTGGTGCAACTTGTTTTGTAGTGTAACTTGTAGTGTGCAAATGACTTTAAGTACACCTAATACTGTTGCAATTAAGAATGGTTTAAACAAAAACACAAACATGCACTCACTCACTCACACACAGAGACACACACACACATGCATAAACCAATACATACAAACAGGAGATCTTTGTTGTGGTTATGAGCACTGAAAGAAAAGAAAGAAAATCCTATTGGATCAATAGAAAACAGGCAACTTTCAGGGTTGCAGAGTCTTAGATCTAAGTCTATCAAAAGAGCAAGCTCTGACTCTCATTAGAGAACCGTACTTGGTTAACACACAGAGGTCACTGTTTTATTATTGTTTCTTCAAACCAAGTTGCCCTTGAGTAAAGGCGTTTTTAGAAGTTACAGAAAGAAGCAGCTCCCTGATATTGGGGGGTTTGTGTATCCCGAACCTACCAGGTAGAGAGTGTGGACTAGTGAAGCGGTGCCAGTTCACCTCCAGGGCACTGCGGCGACACATCCCTTTGAAATCTCTTCACATTGGATGCATGTATTTGATTTGTGTTTTAGTGTAATATGCCTCAGAGCACAAGGAGATGTTTTGGTACAGGCCTGAGGTGGCCACAGCCAGACAGATAACATCGTGTGGTGATGGTAACGTTGTGTTTCTGGGCACATTTCAAGAATTTAGATCAACTAGTTGGAGTCAGTAGGAGAAAAGGTATAGGACCTATATTCACTACAACAGTAAATGTTCCCAAGGGGACAAATACAGTACATAATAATTAATATTTTGAAGTATATTACAGATTAGTTTAGCTCTAAAAAAATATTATTTTACAATTGATAGTAATACAGCTGTTACCTTGTTGGGGATTCATCCCCTCTAACAATGCGCCACTGAGAAATCCAAGTATAGCTTCCTTCAGATCAATTGATCCTGGTAGGTAGAGACTATTTGTGGAAGCGCTGCTTCCCACAGTCATTGGTTTTAGCTACAGAGCTCTAATTAGCATAGCTCGATATTGAGTGCTACCTTAGCCATGATGAATAGCACTAGCTTTATCTCTCACACTCCTTTTCCATAATTGAATCAACAGAGACATTGACATTTTTTTGTTCTTGCTGAACAGGACTTTCGATTTCTGTCTTGGTCAGATGGGGAGAAAAGCCTGAGGGACTGAGATGGTCAGGCGACCTTGGGGTGTGGTACAATGACATGACATTGGTTCAGACAACAGGGAGGAGCAGACTGAGAAAAAACTCAGTTTGAAGCTTATAGAATATATTAGCACTATAATTATTGTATCTTGTATCCTTTATCATGAGCAGTAACATTTTTGATTATCATTACAGTGGAATTATGTCAAAAGCTCTCCCTGGACACCTTGTGGCTTTGTCTTATTTTGAGCCTCTTTACGTAATTTATCCTAAAATTACCAAGTAAAAAGATCAGAGACGAAACTAGCCAATACTTACAGAAATTACATGTCCTATGTGATTGATGTGAACGTAATGGAATTATTAATTTCACCCACGTCCCAGTGATTGCAAATTACAGTGAAAGCATTTTTTTTTCTTTAGATAATTGTATCAGCAACGTCATTTTACCCATAAAAAAAAATGTAGGCTGGATATCTAAAGCCAAAACATTTTACATTTTCAATTAAAAGAAATTTATTGAAATCAGCCACTAATTTCTTATCGTAGTGGAGTTAACATTTAAATGAAAAGACCAGGTGCCTCAGGTCATTTTAAATGAATGAAACATCTGCTGAAACTGAAAGCAGCTGCAGTCTTTTCCGCAGTGCTGTTGTGGTTTGCAGAACGAGACAATGATGGGCTAGTTTGCAGTATTTGTCTTGACAGAATAATTATTTATTTGAATTTATCAGGCCATTCCACAGCGTGACAAAAGGCCATGATCTTATTTCCACTGTATCGGCTATCCTCCCAAGTTGCCTTAATATCGCAAATAGCATTTGTGAGCACTTCCCCCACCAATGAGACGTCACTGCAAGGTCAATGACCTATAATGGGCTAAATGGAGATGCTGAGTGCTAAATGATGCAGTTATGTCATGATAACAAAATTACAGACCTCTCCACACTTGATAGCTGGATGTGTTGGAAGGATCTGCTTAAAATTGCAAATAAAGATCACTAACCTGTCCACCTATGCAACAGCCCATTGATCATAAAAGAAAGAACAACCAATCTTTTTTCAGGTTTAAATATTTTTCACATCCTTCACCTCTTTTAGACTACAGTCTTTTAAGGGGCCCTCGTTTCCTGTTGAGATGACTGTATTTCTTTACATCCTCTTCAAAACCACAATGGGATTAAAATTTCTGCGAAGGAGGAGTTTTTTTTGCATACTCAACAATACGGGGAATTTCAATCCCACATTTCTCTCAGATCCAACCTACAATTAGTGGAGTATTTGGTCGCGTAAAATGAGAAGAGGAGCAACAGTTCAACAACATGCATGGACATCCATTGATGCAGAGGCACAAAATACCTCAAAAGCAGCCAGTGCTAAAATTATGGAGCTTTATATAAAGGTCTGATGCCACAGCAACCTGCTTTTCTCATACTAGTGGCTTAAAATCTGGAAACCCCATTTACAGCACCACAACTATGCACAGGAAATGGTTGTTTAACATGGCAGAAACTGTGGCATCAACATGAAGTGAAAAGCCAACCTCCACAAAGAACCATCTGCATAAAAAAAGAACTTCAGAGCATTGATATAGCAGCAAAAAACTATTATACGATATAGTAGAGTAATGTCTACCTGAGCAGAGAGTGAAGTCAAACTCCATCTGTGTGTTTTTTAATCCCGGCCGGCTTCTCAGTGCTTTGTTTGTGTAGCCACACTTTGTGTAGCAGTCCCTGCTTTCATATTAGGTCATGTGAGTTCCTGTCTGCGTGCCCTACTCACAAGCCAATCACTGCGTCCTTTAACTTTAACAAAGTAGTTATTTTAACACAAACCATGATCTTTCCCTAAACCTGACCCAGTCGTCCTTGAGCCTCAACTTCACCAAACGTTAACCATAGCGTGAGAAAACACTTCAATGTTATGTTCTTGCGCAATAGGAAAACTTGCACAATAGGAACACACAGCAAACCATAATTGCTACTATGAGCAGAAAACAATAGGTACATGATTGATTGATTTATTTTCGTGTCATGCACATAATGCACTGGGTTTATAAGTCACCAAAGATGCAACTGCAGTGGTCAAACATTTCATAATATTTCAAGAGTTTTTTCCACTGCTTAAAACAAAAGAAATGCCTTCTCAAGAAAGGTTTCCTTCATGAAGCACACCTCAAGTTTTTCTTTGTCATCCAGCCAAAAGAAATCAACATAAATGGAGGTCACCGTACTAAAGAGTACATTCCTTATGTCCTCGTAGGTAGGACAGTAAAACAAAGTGTCCCTTGTTCTCAATTTCACCGAGCTCACACAACATTAAACATGTTCGGCTTGGCTGAATATGTTCAGCATCGTTCTATTGTGTGAGCTGCATTTTATTACCCGCCTGTACAGTAGCATGGTGTATATAGCATGGTATAACACACCTGTGTAGGTGGCTTGTGTTCAAACTGTGTTTGTTTCAGATGGGATCATTGCGGTTGGCTGAGCTTAACGGTTGAGCTAACTAACGTAAACAACACCAGCAGCACGATTCATAAATACAGGCGAAAAATAAAACATATTGAATCTTTGCAAATACCTTGCCGATGTCACTGAATCAGAAAGAGAAAACATCTTGCAAAGATAAAGGAAGAGCAGACGGTTAGATATAAAGTTACCTGCCTCTTGAGGTGAACACACGTGATAGAGAAGCTAAGAATGATCCACAGACGCAAAATGGAAACAACTAAATAGCATGGGTAGTCAACTGAAATAATAAAACATGACAACAAATTCATAAAATATTCCAAAAGTGTTATCTGCCTCATTAACCTGACATATTACATTGTACTGGACAATCAATACAGTGTTCAGGCAAGTAGAAGTTTTGGTTAATTAGCCTGATGGAATACTGTGTAGACGCCTTATGTTTCACCCAGTTTCTGCTTCTGATCTCTTTACTCATGTGTCTCATTTTTTCAGCCTCTAAGAAAAGAGGCCAAATGCCCTCCATAGAAGCCACAAAACCAAAACACATTCAGATTTCTTTCCGTTGGAGGAAAGTAATAGACAGACGCGTCGTGCAGCCACACGCGCATATGAACATGCATATATATTATGCATTGCGTAAACACACGCACACTCTCTCTCTTACAGACACACACACACACACACACACACACACATACAGACAGACACACAGATGGCCTCCTGGAGGCTCTTATTGATTGGGCTGCAGGACAGCGGGAGGACACAGCAATGGAAAATACATGCCAAAACAATTTCCGAGACAGCTGGCCTTAAACAGCCAGTCAGCCGTCTTAACCAATTAGGATAAGGTGTGACTAAGAGATATTGGATCTGTTTCAACGTGACGTTTTTGTAAAAAAATAAAATAATGTTACAGCGTCATGGACGGCTCCAGTCAGGGAGCTCAGACTATAGAAATCACACTTCAGCTCCAGGGTGGGTGTTTGGCAGCAACCAGGCTGGCAGAATGTAATCTATCATCGCCAGACATTAGTTAGTGCCTGGCTAGGGTGAGGGGCAGTGGAAAGGGACATGCAAGTGCTGGAGCAGAGATGTGGCCTTGGCCTCTCTGATGTGTGCAGTGGAGGGATCAAAGCCCTGCAGTGCGCACACATGCATGCTAGCAAAATAAAGGATCTACATTGTTGCCTCATGACGAAGAGGATCCAAGGTCGAGCCCGTAACAGCAAAGGGATGTTGGGGTCTGTGTCTGGGTCTACACTGTTTGTTGGCGAATTACTCTTCCCCTAATTCTTCTCAAGTGGCACAGCAAGATCTCATAGTCATTCGCAATAATAACATCATTGGCCATTAAACAAGAGCAGTGATTAGGTCTGGGAGCCATTTGGGAGATTTCTAAACGAGTCATCAGACTTTCCGCCATCTCACAGGACACGCTTGGCTCTGCCGCACTCCCGCCTGTCAATAGATTTCCTGCATCCATATACAAACTGCATAGAGAAGCCATTACGGAGAAGCAAAGTGGAAGTGTAGGGACACTTACAAGGAAAACGGAGCCTTTAAAGGTTATATTTAGTCTCCATTGTCTGGTACCTTCCTTTATGTTCCCCAGACTCAATCATAAACACCCTTCAGGGTCCCACAACAGTTGGAGGAATTGAAACGTGGACGATTATCGTTCAATTTGCTCAAATGGCTGGAAATAAGTTAGCAAACTGTGAATTGAGCAAATTAGTTTTGCAGGTTTCTTTTCATCCAAAGTCAATTCAAATTAATCCGGTGGTAAAGGTTTGCAGCTTTTTGGTGGAATCTTAATTGTGTCACTTCAGATTACTTGAGTTGTGTTATCTAAACTGAGCACAAATTACACTTCCCTATAGTGCTGTAAAAGGCCCAAAAGTTAACCGACTCCAGCATTATTTTTGAAGGTTTCTCGCCACTCCAACGATGAATATTCTCTGAAATCAGCGAGCAATATTTTGGTCGGCTCTGTGCGTTCTCCATGCTTTGAGACTCTGACGCCAAGGACGCAATTTAATTAAGCAAGGCTTCAAACACAATCAAAACAAACATAGAAGCTACAAACAAACAACAAGTCCAATTACAGCAGTGTTAATATGCAGGGCAAAGCATTAGACTACCACAAGAGTCTGAAGGATTGGGAGGAGGAGGAGGAGGAGGAGGAGGAGGAGGAGGAGGAGGAGGAGGAGGAAGAGGAGAAGGAGGAGGCGGAGGAGGGTCGGGCTGCTTTGATCCATGCTGGGAGATCCGACGTCGACGTTGCTGCTTCGTTCAACGGGTATTCATATTAGCCAGAGAAGGAACAGTCGTCCTGTTAATCAAAGGTCCATCTTTCCACGCTACAATCCAAGAAATCCTTTACACATAACAGTGAAAAATATCAGAGAGCAATTGTATCCGAATCCTGGGGCTGTTACATATTTACAAAGGGAGGAAAATCAATCCAGATTGAGCTTTAAATTCTGCTACTGTGTGACAATCACAACAGACAGAAGCAGGGTAGTTTGCCTGAATCTCCTTTAACACCGTGTACTCGACTCTTATTGATCCTGGTACACCTGCCCTTGTACTGGTAATGGCTTCATGGAATTGCCTATAAGATTCTTTAACTTTAAAAAAGAGATCCCCTGATATTGTCCATAACAGGCCAGGGGGTATTAATTCCTCTGATTGGATGGCAGGGTGGTGAGCTGCAGGGAGGGAATCCGGTAATCTATGCTCTTTCCTGTGTGCAATATTTAGTACGGACAGGCACAAACACACACAAACACAAACACACACCCTGATGCATACACAAGTTGAATAAAAGTATTCCCTAGAAGGGAGCAGATGTAATGTGATATTAGAGAGCAGTGTTTTCTTATAAATGAAACAACAGCAGTCAGGTTGCTGGCCGATATTGGCTTATCCTAACGCCGGAGGCCATGTCAAACTGTGCCATTACTCCACACCACTGGAAATGAGCAGCTCATAGTGTATGAAAACTGCCCCGAGCCACGTCTACCCAACTATTGACCCAAACATGAATTGCATGAGTGACACTCTGGCTTTCCATACATGGGTACGAGAGCGTCTGTCTCTTTAAATACTCGTACATTTGCATTCGTGTTTGTTCTTTTTGAATATCTAGGCCAAGTGTGGCATTTTGAATTTCAGATAAACCGAGGTTAATAAATACATGTTTTTTTTGGCAAACTAATTTAAATCATGAGTTCACTGTGTGCTTCAGTGTGTGTGTGTGTGTGTGTGTGCGTGAGTCTTATACTTGGCCTCATTAAGAGCGAGTTGATGGGTTGGCAAGGTTAATAGAGATTCATAATCTAAGCACAGCAACCCCCATGCTTTTATAGCCCGGTTTTACACTGGTGTGTATGTGTGCGTTTAATCTCCAAATGTATATGCTTAAAGACATGATTTTTATGTGCACTTGTCTCTCATAATTGTGTGGCTCTGCATGTGCTCAGTAATCTGGTTTACAGGAAACAAGCCACAACCAAACACATGGTCAATTTCCCCTCCCAGTCCTGTCATTAGCCCGGGGGCCTAATCCTTAGTTATAATTCAGATGATGGGCCCTGCCAGTAGGGGCCCGCTAATAGGTCACATAAATCACAGTGTTAAGCTGAGGCTGGGTTGAGGCCCAGCAAAGTCGGCCATTTTTGCCTTCTGCAGGCAGAAAGCTCTCCATGTTGCTTGATTACCAATAAGGGCGGATGAAAAGGCCAGTTACACCCACACACACGCGTGCACAGACACACACACATACACACACACACACACACACACACACACACACACACACACACACACACACACACACACACACACGGTAATCTAAAACTGGTCATCCTTTGAATACTGAGCATGGTGAAATACCAGAGGAGTGCAGCTGAGCCGTGGGGGTGATTCTATGTTAGCGTGTGCTGAATGCGGATTACTTTATTCGAGCAGGATCATTTACTTATCTCACACATCAAAACATTTGACCAAATGAAGGATCAAATGAAATCATTCAAAAAGTTAAATTAAACCTTCCTCTCCTGATGATTTCTGATAGTTTTCCACCCTGCTTTAGCTAATCGATTTTCGCATCATGACATTGAGTAACCTTGAAGTGACGTTCAGGCTTTTGCATTGTATGCGATCACATAGTGGAAAAGGGCGGTGTGTTAGGAACAAGATTAACAGCCCCGGTCTGATATGGGATTATCACAGCTCTCTAGCGGTGAAAGGATGACCCTGGATTAGATCTCACACCAGAGATTAATCCAGGACAATCTGCTATGACTTGATTTTATACAACGGGATTATTTCTTTGACATATGTTTCCACTGTTAAAGACCTAAAATTAAATTTTTGAAGATTAGCCCAGCAGACCATGTCTATCTAGTAGTCTATTGGGATTCACAATATTTAGTCCTGTTGTACGTGCTTAAGGCAAGAGAATCACATTCCTACTCATTGTTGCATCTCTTTCCATAAATATTGTGTGTTGGGTGTCGTTGGTGTTGAAAGTCATGTGACTCACTCATTATTTGTTGGATGTGTAGCATGTAGCCACTTGTTATAAACAAGAAGGGGTCAGCATTTCATCTCCATACAATCTAAATAAACAATCATAAACATATCAGTTATAAAAATTAAAAAAGGAAAAGCCAGAACGCGCACAATTCAACCAAACTGCTGAAACTCAGCCGTTCATCTGCCACTAACCGGGGGCTGTACTGTCCTTGCACCTTTTGATAGTTTGTTTATTGGATTTAATACATGGTGTCAGAAACCAGAAAACGACACCACGCCTTCATGTCGTACTTCTCGCGGCCAGAAGACAACCCTCCCGGGAGGACGTGAAGCAGGCTTCCCGTCAGCAGCCACTGCAACTCAAGTTGAGCCAGCACAAACCCCGGTGCCAGCAGTAAAAGGGGGCTGGTCTATTCTGTGTAACAGCAGCAGCACCAGGGTCTGGTCTGAATTCGAGCTGAGTTTTAAACTGGGGTCTTTGTCTCGGAGCTTAAGCATGCTCTACTCCCGGCGGTGGGGAGGACGAGGAAAGGGTGACAGTCATTTCCTCGTTTATGGCACTTTAGATTTATTTCAACAAACTAACTAAACATACACTGCCCATAGATGCATCTCTGACAAGCACTCTGAGCAGCTCTACTCTGAACTGATGGTTGACTGGGCGCTAGAGTCACCACCTGTTCATTTTATAAATGTATTTTTATTTAAATTCTGAAATTTTGTGAAGGGACATTTCATCTATATTCGTGGACTTTATTTGCCAAATTCAAAAGTTTAAAAAAAAGTAAGAAAATAACCTCAGATTTGATAAAAAATATTTCTGAAAATGTTAATAATATACTGAAGATAGAGTATAGAATTTTAAGGGAGGGTTCTTGAATTCACAAAATCTGCGCCGCATGTATTATAGTGACAGGCTTGTCCTGGTCCATCAGTATAACACACATTAAAGAAAGGCAGCACACTCAGTCATGTCGCCACTGTGCCTATCGTCTGATCCCTAATGTGTACATATAAGACACGAGTGATAGGTTCAAGTGCAAGTTGGAGATGATAAGACAATCTATTAAACCCGACATGCTTCACATTTGTCCCCATTACACATTCATGCAGCTGCCGATGCTCGGTGGGGCTGAAACGTGCCTCAACTGCACTGTGCATGTTGGCTCATGCACTGTTTATTGTTATTCATGGTCAATTTATTTTAAATTCGCATTGCTTTTTTATGTTCATCTCATTTCCGATACCATGTTTTATAATACCTATTGCTCTCCCCAATGTAGTGATGACTTTGAATCATGTAATTGCAGGTTATACACTTCTCCAAACTGTGGTGTTTCTGTGTTAAAACTAATTGAATGCAGACTCTGTAATGTAGGCCTTATAATATGATTTGAGCTATATGCGTTTTGCCATTAGCTAAAACCAAAACACATAAGTGCCTGAACACAGTTCAGTTACCAGGTCTGTTTGATTAAATTTGAAAAAGTCATAAAACCCCCTCTCTGGAAATGGACCCCCTGTGGAAACTCTCACAATCAACTTGATGTTAAATTGTCTTTTAACACTTTTCTTTGTTGTTTTCACATCTGGTAACATGGAGCAACAGGGTCCTGTAGTGTTTGTTTTGTATTATGTCAGCCTTGCTTTGTTCTGCATGACATAGTATTGATTCCTGGTGTCTGCATTTCAAAATGTAGACTTTCACAGGAATAAGAACCCTTCACCATTAACACATCTCTCTCCCTCGCTCTGTTGGTGTCTCACTCCTTTCCTGTTTCATCATTCGCTTCTCTATATTGCACGGATCATGCATGCACCCAACCCGCTACTGCATATCGAGAATGTGTGGGAGTTGGACATTGAAATGGGAGCTTGCACTGATACACAGCAATGTTGGCATTTACATTTCCAAACAAATCCATTGAACAGGATTATATCAAATGGACAGCGAGTCCTGGCCCTCCGAATCACTGAGGACTGAACAGAACTGGCCTCCCTTCATTTGGAGAAAGCTTATGCTATGCTTCATCACACAAACTGTAAACCATTGTACTTTCTCCTTCACCGCTCCCATTGTGTCTCCGACACTGGTGGACTACTTTTTTCTGAACAAAATTTTTTCAACTTGAGCAGCAAAACAATTATCACCCTCTGGGAACTCCCCCACATAAATACACACACCTACAGACAAGTCAAATTCTCATTTTCATTGTATCTGAAGGATAGTCATGCAGTCGGCAAATCTCATGGTATACAGTGGAAAGGAAACACAGCAAAACAATTAAAGCTGCAATTGAATGTGGACACAAACAAAAAATATTTAATTGCCAGGTGCACCAATTACTTATGGAAGAAGATGGAGCTGTACGGGAGAGAGTGAACGGAACAACATGCTGGAGAACACTGCAAGCTGTGGGGGCCCCTTAATGCTGCGGGGTGAGAGAAAGAACACCCTGTAATGAGTGAGTTAACCAACACCTGCAGCCGACTCTCGAGATGTCAGTCAGTAATTAGTGCATGGTGCTTCAAAGTTTACCCCCCAAAAAATCCTCTACAAGTGGCACAGAAACTGTGCAACTTCAGGCTTTACTTCTCCAGAGTTTCGCTCACGAGTTTATGGATTAAATCCGGCAATAACAACCTTATCCATGGCAGAAGAAATGATAAGCACCAAATTAGCACAACATTAATGGAGGTCATTATTATAGCTGCTGAATTTTCACAAGTGTCCACAGCTCAGCTCTCTTCCTGATGAGAAGGTATTTACAGTATAATGCTAACTGACATATAGAGGTCTCCAGAGCAGTGGTTACATAGACAGAGGAGGATTAACTGGCTGCCTCAACTCTCTCTCTCTCTCTCTCACACGCAAATATCCTTCTCTCTTTCATTAAGTGAATAAACCATCCCTTCACTCACTGGTGTGGAGAGAAGAAGGGAGCGGCTTGGTTTTTTGAGGGCAGTCTGACATGACAATAAAGAGGCAGAAACTTGTTTCAGGAAGATTCAAACTTTAATTTTCATAACGGCGGGATTAGGTTAATCCTAAACACGGAGAGAGGATCCGACAAATGCTTTATGTGACTCAACAGGAATTAGGGTGTTAAACATTTCAAATGGTTACTGAGGCTCAGAGAGAAAAACTGAAATGCAAGAAACCTACAGTTGCATTAATAGAAGCACGCACACACACACACACACACACACACACACACACACACACACACACACACACACACACACACACACACACACACACACACACACACACAGTACATGTTAATGGACCTAATTACAAAACTATATTTCCTGCTGTTTGGACAGGGGGTTCGTCTTTATAAATAAGACAGGAGTGATGGATATGCCAGGTGGATATCTTTTGTAACTCAGAGAGGTATGCTTTCATAGAAGAGACAAAGAAATGCCTCCAATGTGCAAATACATGAACTACACGTCCACTTTTTGCTTTTGAACTAAACTCGAACAGCTGGGATTGAACATAGATTTTGAATGAGTGCTATCTGAAGATAGAATATTATGTGTTTCATAGTCTTTCACTATGATGACCAGCTTTTCTCGACACTTACAATGTTAGCAGGTTGATACAAGTGTACTTGTATGTCCATCTGAAGTCAATGACTTACATGCATCTTTGAATGTTTCACTGTGGAAATTATCTCCAGAAGCAGGCGGAAAAAGATAGGAAGAATTATCTAATATTATCTCAGCTTTGGCAGCGCACAATAAGGTGCTAATTAGAACGCATCAGGAATACAATTGTTTGTGTGCGTGCGTGTGCGTATGTGTGTGTGCATTCAAACAGAAATACAAACACACATACAAACACACAAGCTCCTGTGTGACGGTACACTGAACGATAACTCGTCAATTTCTGCCCCACAAAATTATTACAAAAATCCCTTCAATATAACTATTCATTCTGGGAGTGATATTGTCAAGAAGGATGTCGTTCTGTGATAGTCGATGTCTACGGCTTACATCTATAGTATGTATGACTCTGCACCAGCCGGTTTTGGTGAGTTTTACCGCTGATTGCGATCTGATTTACTGCGGCTACAATCAGTCTCTTCCGCTTCTGTGATGCTTTTCACCGTGTTTGATTTTTGTTTAATTGGCTCAGAATGAAGAACTCATCGCTCTTTGATTTTGCACGACATTTAATTGAGGTTATTAGACAGCTGTTTACGTCACTGCAGGTGCATCTAATAATCATCACCATACCATCTATGTTTTTAGTTATTCACAGCAATAAAAAAAATACCAAGAAACTGATCGTGGTTGCCAGAGAGAAATGTTGATAAGCTGATGTTCATGATGTTCATCTACTGGATATGGAGCTGACAGCCTGTGCGGGGGTTGACTTCCTTCTCTGTGTGAGATGAGCATTTCTGAAATTGAAGCTAAGGAACTTCAGCAGCTTACAGACAGGCGAACAATTCATCCTCATTTAGTTAATGAATATTCTCCTACACTTCCCCCTCCCCGCTATACTTTTTCCATCTCTTTTCTTCTCTGCTCTCCATCTCCCTCCTCAACTAATTCACTGTCTCTCCATACCCCGCTGCCTTTGTCCGTTCCTCCGACTCTCTCACTCACGTCTTCCTCTCTCCTCTTCTCCCTCAGTTGCCTACCCCCACTCCACCAAGCCTACTCGTAATGCTAATTACAGTAACATGAAATCATTAGGATAGCCATCACAATCTCTGCCATGGTGATTCCATAATCATTACAGCCTCAGCCTCTGGCCCTTGCAGCTCCACAGGACTCATCGCAAGAGCCGGACTACCTGATTCCATTTCCACACAGCAGCAATTAGTAAAGCCTTATTGCCTGGGATCTATAGCGCCGGTAAACAATGGAACTAATGTCTCTGTGTACGTCCACATTAAACTTATGTCTCCATTGCCGGGCATAATTCTAAGAGCTATAGCGAGCTGCAGGGTGGAAACATCTTCACAGATAATTAAAATAACATGAATATAAAAACTAACCTCGTGATCTCAGGTCTAAATATTATTATGAACAAGCATAGCCAGGTGAATCGAGGCCACATACACTGTGATGTCACTTTAAGACTTTAAGGTGTTTTTGGTGGGTTTTGTGAATGTTTTTCCATAACTACGTGTGTCATTTCATTTCAGGGCTAATAGGTATAAACTAGAAATCCCTATAAAAGGCCCCTGGCCATTTATTGTCAATGACACAGCTTCAGAAAGTGCGTGTTGATCTGCACAGATTCGTCTTGGCTTTCATTTATTTTTGTTTTTAAAAGGGGAGCTTTTTGCTTATTCAAAAATAAAAGCAGAGCCAGTGAAGAGAATACTCTGTGGGTTCTGTTTTGTGTGGGTTTCTTTGGATTTTATGATTTGTAATTGCCTAATTAATACGTGCAAAGTCTTGATTACTTGATTAGTGGCGATTAGCTGATTGCTAGGATGAGACACTGGGAACAAAGGATGAATACACTTAGTGAATAATACTGTCTCAGTCTGACAAAGAACAGCCTAATGTTCTGTTGGAGATGCTGCCGTCGAGATGACCCCTCTCTCTGCATGTGTCCGGGCTGGCCATGATGCTGCATACATTACCCTTGAGTCGAGGCAGCCCGAACACTGGAATTTAAAAGAGGCTCCCTCCCACTGACAACTACTTGTATTCTCTCCCAACCGTGGCTCTATGAAATTTCTTACAATCCAATTTACGTTTCATGAGGTGTCAGAGCCAAACACAACACAGGAATAATACTGTCAGCAGGGACACAAAGGTCACCTGTTGTGTGCACATTATGCTCAAACTCTGTCAGCAACACACTCACACACAAAGATAAACACAATCACGTTGGAGGATTGTCGGGTGATCGTGATTGGCAGGCGTCTGAGGTGTTGACAGGTATGATAGAGCTGGCTATTACACATTAAAGCAGCGAGTCTCTGCTAACACTACCTGACACACTGCTGGCTCACCATCATTTTTGACCATATGCTGACCCGTTATGGCTCAAGTTACTGCATGCTTGTCACATCACGTTTGGGCTGCTGATGCGAGGTCTGACATTGCGCTTCTCCTTCAGTCTCTCAGGTAATAATTGGTCTTGAGCTGTAATCCTCGTGTAAACCTGGGCTCCGTCCCTGACAAGGGATTATAATGACAATGTTGCCATAAATTCATGCTTTGCACACTCTGTCCGCCTCTATCTTCTTTTTTTCTTCTTCACTCATCTGCCCCTGTCTGTCCTCTGCATTTTCTGTCAACTATCCCGAAGTCGCTCCCTCCACAAGGAGCCGTACACACACACAAACGCTCCCTCGCCATGGATCATTTATGACCCAAAAAATTCTTGTTGACCGTCCGTGCGTGTGCGCACTCCTCAGCCGAGTGCTTACATCAGGTAGGAGAGGATTAAAGGATGAGAGAGAAATAATGAAATGTGTTTTTTGACCTCCACAGGACAAAGACGGGGACAGCAGACGTCACAGACTTGATTCCGATGTGGTTTATGTTAAGCTAACTATAACAAGTGGAGCTACTGATCCCCCTGTTATTATTACCGAGGAGCTCTGAGCTTGTACAGACGCATTGACGGGCCACTCTGCCAAGCAGCATCTCCATTAGCTTGATGAGGTATGACACTTCAACGATCTGAGAGATTTGCAATAAATCAGCAGGATAGACTCAAGATGTAACATCTAAATAATATATGAAATAATTATGTACACTGTAAATAATATTAAGTTACTGTATATTAAATATGTGAATGACAAGTATTAAGTATTACAATATTATGTAGATAACATGAATGAAAAATATGAGTGACATTAATTATAGCAGCACATTTTGTGAGAAAGAAGTAGAGTCATTACAGTAATTATATTTTTCTATAATTTCTCTGATGTTTTGGTAAGATTTCGGTGAATCACAAGTGATAAAGTATACAGTTTAGTGACATTGTTCATTGAGTTGATTGTAATCGTACAGTTACAAAGATATAATTTGATTGCTGTGCTAATTCCACATGCCCAATGTTTCTTTTACTCTTAATTTTTAGATGATTTCTCTCCACACTAGGATTCATTGAAAGCAGTTACCAGTAAAATGCCTTAAACATATGGAAATCATCTGGCCAAATGTTACATAAAGCCCCTTTAACATTCACTTATTTGTTTTATGGTATCGTAATGTAGCTACAATGCCTACTTATAATTATTTTTCATATTATTCTCCTATTTAAATCCTCTCATTGAAGTATGAAGGAAAATATTGATTACATTGTTCTATTTCAAGAGTCAAACATTTGCACAGGAAGTTCTCCCAGCGAGGAAGACTGATCAATAGTTAATAAAGGGTTGTATAGAGAATTGTATAAAGCTCAGCAGACCATTGCACTGAAAGACCTGACAGGGATGTCTGAAAACCATGACCAGACCTAGCAGTCATCCATGGGGATGGAGGGGCAATGTGGCGGGGATGGTGATAAGAGCGACGGAGAATGGTCCTGACTTGACCTCTCGTTTTAATCCGGCACACTGGGACTCTATGTGTGGGAATAATTTAAACCAAACGCTTCCTCCTCGTCTTGGACCATCAAACGCACTTGTGGTGAGGTATGCTCTGTCACTGATGCTGTGCCAATGTTTCACTCAAAGACACACACAGCCGAGGGCAGCACGAGAGTGGGAAGGCAGGCGCAACGCAAAGGGAAGGGAGTGGTTTTGGCACAAGCATCAGGATATTAAGGCTTTCAAGTCCTTCCTCCACAGCTGAAGGGGAAGACTAAAAACAGAGAAAACCCCGACCACATTTACCCCAGAACGGGACAAAGACATGTTGAAGGCTCCTTACATTACCATAATGTGACAAAACCCAAAGGCGGAGGCAGGTTATCGAAAAGACAATTTTTTGCTGACAATTGTTTTCAATAAATGACTGCCAGGCGATACACACATACATGGAAGCACATACTGTACACACACACACACACACACACACACACACACACACACACACGGAGGTATCTATAACATGCCACAGAGAGATCCACCATTATTGGATGAAAGCATCAGAGGGGAGCGCTCCTTTCTCTCCTCTCTTCCTCTTAATTCCGGGGGAGCATTGATGCCTATTGACCTGTCTGGTTTACATATTCATAAGGAGATGGAGAAGATTGATATGGCCTGATGCTCCATTCGCTCTAACATGATTCCCCCTCCATCTCTCTCTCTCTCTCTCTCTCCCTCTCCGTCTGTCTCCCCCCCCGGCCCCACCACTCCCCTCCTGGGTGCACACAGGCCTCCCCAGCAGGAGGGTGAGGGTGAGAGACAGCAGGGCTCCTGCTGACTTGTGCCAGTCATTGCATGTCAGCATTCTGCACCAGCAGGCAGCAACACAATGAATGTCATTTGAGCAATGTTGCCTCTCTGCCACTCACACATGGTAACGCTGTTATATATGGTAATAGCTTTATTGTTTTCTTCTGTTATAGAGCAGGTTGCGTTGCTTGTGAGAACCAGTGCCCTGTAGATGCCTTATTTGATGCAGGCCTTTTTCCATTCTTTTGTCGTGATATAGATGTGTGCAGCTATGGTGTTTTTGTTTTGTTTTAGATCGAATACACTTTTCCAACACAACTCAAGACAAACAGGGATACAAATACAAACAGCATGGCTAACATAGATACTGGGAGTAAATGACGATTGTTCGGGGGTAAGAAAGAGGTCTGTTTGTTCTTATGGAAAAATGTGTTTATCTAATAAGTCAAACATGGTTGATTTGATATGGTTGGATAATTGCATATTTAGGTAGGTATCAGAGCTTAGGTTTAGAGCTGGCAAGTTCAACATACAGAGATTGTTAATGACTGGATATTCGGTTAGTTAGATATGATTCAATTTAGGTTTTTGATTGGAAACAGCAATTTTTCACGAGGACCAGGGAGGTTGGTTAGCCACTGAGATTTCAGCTTTTCCCTTTTGGTTACATGACTTTCATTTATGCCAGACCCTCCTCCTCCCACACACACACACACACACACACACACACACACACACACACACACACACACACACACACACACACACACACACACACACACACACACACACACACACACACACACACACACACACACACACACACACACACACACACACACACACACACACACACACAAAATTGCCCCACAACTTCCAACTCATTAGTTCTCTCTATAAATGGAGAGTGGGTGCAGAAATAAACTAAAGAGGCCAAAGGAGAGTGAGTGAGACTGGGCATTGGTGGAGCCTAGCGGTATTGAGCATAAGGAAAGATTGCATGTCGTGGCTTGGCATTGTAATGTGTGCAGATTGGTGTGGGAGGTGGAGGTCTATAACTCAGCTTGATAATAACAGAGGCCAGGGACCATAGCTCACCTTGTAGCTTGTACCTTGTCTGCCATAGCCCACCTTTGCAGGCTAAACACCTCTCATCTGCTCTCTGGACTCGTGCGCTCCTCATCCCAATCATCACAATTATAGGTCTCACCATCCATCAGTGGGCAGATGAGAGGGGATATGCTGTTGATGTGCCATCTCTCTCACAGGCTTAATAGGGATTCGGCCAGTGCCAGCTTCCTCTTGGCTGCTATACACGCAACTACGAAGATCCAACAATGTATTTCAAACAGCTGTGGTGGTCAGAGGTAAAAAAAACAACTAACCAAATAGATTTACTCTAGTGCTATTAATAAATACTACTTATACTAGTACTACTACTATACTAATAATAATAATAATAATAATACAAAATAATATTAGTAATTTTGAAGAACTTTATTTAAAGATCTACTTTTAATATAAATAAAATAATATATTTTTGTGTTTTCTTCTGACAACTACAACGGTACTCAATGTATTATTAACTTAATGTAAAAATTAAAAATATACTTATTTCATGTCAATTCTTTCTCTTTTTCCAGACTTCCAGACAGTCTTCCGAACACAGAAACATGAGTTCACTTGAGTTAAATGATGACCTGAAATGATTTGAATCAATTCACCACTGAGGATTCATTCAACTTGTTTTTAAAAAAAGCATGCAATGCTTGAGAGTTAAAACCTTCCTGATACCCTCTTTTTTCGTTTGATGAAAACATATATTATATAAACTTGCTGTGTATCTTTAATACATAGAAAACATTAAGATAAGTCATGGTTGTTTCTTTTCATAATAATAAAAAACGTATATACATATATACATATATCGTCACATATCGTCTTTGTGCTAAAAGTGATGCCAACAGCTCTGACAACTGTTTTTTTCTTCACTTTTGATAAACCTCAATACACTTTGTTAAACATATTTGGGGAACTTGGATGAGAAGTGCTATTGGTTGCATTATGGAAAATATACAATCCAGTGTTTTTGGAGCTTGATCCACATCAGGAACTAAAAGTCAAGATATCTTGGTCTCAGCTGCATATCGTTTGAGCTTTCTCTCTAAAAAGAACTTTCCCTTGTGATTGTGAACTTTACAGAGGAGCAGTACGAGTTCACTGGAGCACTGCAACCCTTTTAAGTAAAGATTTGAATACAGGGATTGTACTTGTAAAGCAGAATGTTTACTTCTTCTTCACTTCTTTTGCTCACTCCATCCACTCAACCATTAACCACTTATCCTGTACATCGACTGTCCTCCCAAGAAGAATGTACTGGAAAGGTCGCCGGTCTTTCACAATGCTCTTTACTTACTCTGAATACTCTCTAGCAGCTTACAACACATCAGTTTTCACACACACAGTAACATACTTTTGTCTTCTCTCCCTCATTTGAAGAACCAGAAGGGTTTTATAACATACCACAGCAGCAGCGAGTATGTACTCGTTGTGGATGCACGTGTACGTAGTCGCGTACAATCACACACAGACATCTTCAGAGAGACAGCACCTTGTGCACACAGACACCCCGCCTCCTAAAGGCAATATTTTGGAATTCCTCAGCTAATAATAATGACCCTACAGAGAGTTGCATTGGGCCATTATAGTCCTAATAGGTCTTTGCATCTCCACGCTGTCTGTTGATGTGTATGCAAACAGTCCTTGTGTGTTTGAGTGAGTCGAAGGTTCCTGTGGGAGCTCCCAGTACGTGCCTGTTCAATGCCACAGCCAGGATGGATGGCAGCTCAATTGAATAAAGGGGCTCACCACTGCACAATACAGCCAACGTGCTGAATTCACAATGAGGACTGGATTTATACCCCCCCCCCCACCTATGTGTGTCTGAATTAGCATTTCCTCTGCGTATGTGTGTATGTGTGTGCATTTGCTTTCATCTCCAACTGGGACCTCTCCATAAATGCTACAGGCAATAAATCCCAAAACCCCAGGGGGGAAATATCGGTCTTTTTACAGGGCAGTGTCCGTGCTTTAGTGGACCGCAGCCCAGAGACGAAGAGTTTGCAAAAAAGAAGGCATTGTCAGAGCCATCAGATGCATCCTGCTTTTATAAAACTGGGTTGCTGTTGGTGTGGCAGGAGATGAGGTTACCTACAAAGACGCTTGGTGGGAAATGGAAGGAGTGGGGGGGAAGCAGGCTAATTTAAGGCATTGACACAAAAGTATACAGTCAGCATTTTTTCAGGAGCTTTAAAAAACAAGGTGATTCTAACAATCTGTCATGGACCTTGCAGAGGAAACAAGAATGCTAGCATCCAGCCAGTCTGCAAAATCCACCGGTGCTTGCTTAATATTCATTACATCGGTGTTCGTGCCAAGAAGCAGTCACAGCTGACGTCTTTGTTTGAAAGTTTCTGTCATTGGGCTGCTAAGATTTGCTCCAAACTTGAGAGAAGATTGTTCTGAAAGAGCCTCCACAATGGCGGTGCGGAGACAACGCTAATTCCACACCTGTCATGATTATGCTCCCGATTTCTATGGCTTCCTCGCATTCTCTCCAACAATAACCCCACAACAGGCTAATTGCATGCTGCAAAAGCCTGCACTCCTCTAAAGCTTCCTATGTGCGTCTCAAAGGACAGGATGCTTCATTTGACTGGAATTGATTTCACGGAAAAAGAAAAAGAAAAAAAAACAACGTAAATGATCTATAATAATAATGTTTGGATATCAGTGAGTATCTTCACACACTGAACTGACAGCTCTCAGCATTATTCTCACTAACAAACAACTGACTGAGAGAATGAGGGGATCAATTTGTCTCAGTCGGTTTCTGGTGTGAATGGAGCCCATATTCCTTATCTCTTCAAAACACTACAACTCCCTGCCTTGTCTGGGCAGAGATGCTTTCATTATTTGCCTATGAATCTGTATTTAGGGAGGGTTGGGGAGCCAACAGAATATGCCTTTATCTGAGTGGTGCTAAACACTCCAGCTGTGTGATACAGCAACTCGCAATGGCTGGCAAGAGTTAGTACGCATGCACGTGGTAGAAATGCAAGCGCTGAGCTGAGTGAAGAAGAGGTTCAGGAGCAAGTTGGTTAAGTGTATCTGCAAAGAGTCCGTCCAAGGAGTCGCTCTGAACAAAAAGATAGAGCACCAACACACACACACACACACACACACACACACACACACACACACACACACACACACACACACACACACACACACACACACACACTTCCACGGTGTACACTACAAAGCAAAGCCAGCACTCTGAGTCAAGCCTCCAGTCTCCCTCTTCATCTCTTCTCCTCGGCACTCTCCTTCTCCTTCTCCTTCTCTTTCTCTTTCTCCCTCTCCGTCTCTTTCTCTCCATCTGTGTCAGTGGAGGCTCTTACGTCTCAATCAGCCTCACAAAGACACACAGGAGCTCCTACTCGTTTTGTCTGCCATCACCCTCGCTCAGAAGTAAGTCACCTTCCTTTGTTTCTTCTTTTCTCCCGGTCTCCATAGAGTGAGCTTTTGCTTGTCTGATAAAACTAGAGAGGTGAGACCGGGATGTCACTTTGCTCCGTACTGTTTGTCACTTTCTCTCTCTCTCTCTCTCTCTCTCTCTCTTTCTCTCTCTCTGTCCTCCTTACTCCTCACTCTGCTATCTCGTATGACTAGCTCGTGCACAGACTGATGAACAACCAATCTATATTCTGTGGAGACTACAAGGGCTTTGAGAAAGTGAAGGCAAGGAGACAGTCATGTGAAATGTAAACAGGAAGACATTGATTAGCATTCTGAACTCTGATTCAGCGTGCGCTTTTTGTCAATTTGTCTATGTGTCTGTGTTTCCGTGTGTATGTCCTGTCTATTCGTCTGACTTTTGATCACTTACTTACTTACTTACTCTCAATGTGTTTTTCAAGACCTCCGCTCTTCACGAGTCGCAGCGCATTAAGATGCCCAGCGAGTCATTTAAAAAAAATGATGTCCAGAAACAAAAAGCATCTGCTGGACATGCGTTGCATCATTCAATACTGACATACTGACATGTGCCTGTTCTTTATTTTTTCTTTCATATAGGCTTTGTCTCAGTGGCTTAGTGTCCTTCTGGCTACAAGGACAAACTAATCCGGTTGCAATTGGCAGTGCCGCAGGAGTGCGGCTTTTGCATCTCGCTGCTTATTTCATTGACTTATGGTCGTGATGGCTGGCAGAGTAATTACAATAGGCCACTGTGAGGTTGAATAATTTATGTACTTTTTTGGAGCTGAGGTATGCTGAAAAACCTATCTGCCTAGAGTCCCGACAGTAGTTTGTCATAGGGTAAGAGAGGGGAGAGTGCCGCCTGACTGCCAATGCTTAGCGCTGTAATAATGATGCAGGTCTGGGCCTGTCAGCACCAGGAACACTGGGAGTTAGCTCCCAACTGGTTGCAGCTCAGCTATCAGCTCTAGCCTTGCCCTAGATCAATACTTGAAAGAGGAATGGTTCCAGGCAAAAGCCATTCCCAAACTATCAGCCTCCTGTTAGCGGTGTCAGCCAATGCGCGATGGCTCCTCGCTGCTGCGTGACGAGGTAAAGTGTATTTTGAGTAGTGGTGATTTTGAGAGTAAACCGAAACTAATGATGAGGTGACAAAATATTTAAAGAACTCATAGATACTTTATGCATTCAGACCAAAAGCAGCACTTTACTGCAACTGCGTGGAATTGCAGGTAGCCTCCAAGTGGTATGATGACATGGGATGAAGGAGGGATGGTTTGAGTGGTAGATCAGCTCTGATGGGCCCAAAAAAAATTGCACACTTTGTTTTGTTTGTAACACTGTGAAACCGGACTTTTACGACTCATCGGAGCCTCTGTCACAACTATCGCAAGGTAAAGAGAATATATTAGATTGGCCAATGCAGTTCCTGCAGCCATAAATAATGCATTTTGCTAGATGACCCTGCATTTTTGTTGTTGTAGCGCTCCACATTGTGCCAACACAGTGTTATCATTTTAAATAAAAAGTGAGATGTCTTCATGCAGTGCTAATGGAAGACTGAATGTGGCTGTTAGATCTATGAACCCACAAAATTGGCACCTGTCCGATCTATCGCTGCATCATTTTGTGATTTCTTGGCTTTTCTCAGAATGACTCACGGCGGAGGGAATGAAATATGTATGTGTGTGTATGTATTGGTCAATTTGTCTGGGTTTCTGCCATCCCTCTTTTAGGATGAAGTTATTCATCTAGGAATGAATAAAATGATAGACGATGCTTTTTTCCCCATCAAGAAATCACATATTGAACCTTTGGGTAGTCTTCAGTGGTAACAAGGGAAACAAGAAAAAATGCTATGATAATACATGCCGGATCAGGGCACGTTTGTTAAGTATGGATCAAAATGGCATAATGCAGATAATCCCCTCTATGATATTACATTGTAAAGCACTTCAAAAACCTAAATGTGTTGTGTTCCATATCATTCTGTGCCAGACAGGGGTCACAAACAGAGGTTTAGCTACTGTCCATCGAGATTTCGTCTCCTTTTCACTCAGGCAAATAATCCCTTTTCTGCTTAGTTGCCAAGGCTTGGCTCAGACTCTCGGTCAGTCTGCCGCTCTCTATGTCTAGCTTTCCTTCCTTTACTCTATCTCTACCTCGCCGCAATGCCTGAAAGCCCTCAAACTCCACCCTGACTCACTCACACAGCATCCATTATGTATAGGCCGAAAATTGAAGAATAACAGGCTTGGGGCAAGCAAGTAAAAACACAAATAAAGTAAGTATAGATTATAATAAAAAAGCAACATTTGTTAAATGTATATTTATCTTTATACTGTCTGAATGTATATTCCTTTGCAGCCTCATAACAACATGGATGGGTTGCTGTTATGAGGTGCCGCATGATTTCTTTATGACTGAAAGTAAAACACAAAACGATTAACCGTAGAACACGCAATGGACTTCAAAGATTCAACACATTTTGGAGATTATTTTTAGTCAAACATAAAAGCATACCACCTGTTGCAAGCTTGTACGTTCATTAAGAGTTCATAAATAGTCAGGAGCGTCATCGCCATATAAGGCCCCATATTTGGCACCATGGCAACGTGCCAAACCTGGGCGATATTTTTGAGCACCACAGTAGCCTACGGTGAGAGACAAACCACGGCTATGCACGCACGCGCACACACACACACACACACACACACACACACACACACACACACACACACACACACACACACACACACACACACACACACACACACACACATAATATGATTAATACTTGAACAATTCAAATACATTTTGATAGAAACCCTGAAAATAAGTTACAATAATATGACAAAATATTTTTTACAAACAATATTTGTCATTTTATTGATGCTAATGCCCATTCAGTCCCAGCGAGACACCTGTAGGCAACCTGGAGCATTAGTTTGGTCCATGGAGTGCACTCTCTTCAACAAGTGACAACACTTTCTTCCTCTATTGGACACAGGCCGTGGCCGCGTATCATTCTTCTCACTGTAACCAAAGTCATAGAGAGGATCCATTTTCCAAAACTGTGTATTTATTTCCTGGCTCCTTCAGCACCAGACCAGCTTTCCTTATACGATGATCTCTAACGTGCCACTTCACATTTGGCTTTCATTTTATGCAAAGAGAGCCCACAACCACATGGTCCTTCCTCCCAATACTAGAGATGAGGCTTAAATAGGCTATCGGACATGGAGCTAAAAGTGTCCTCTTTCGGCTGACTAGGAAAAGGCTGTGCATATTCATGAAAGCAGAACATTTGAATTAATTTACAATGCAAATTATAAACAAGCACAACTTCATTCGGAGGAATGCTCATTTAATATATGGCAGACTTCTACTTATTATCCTCCTTTGCGCCATAGCGAGCTGATCTGCTTTTTCTCCAAAATATATCAACCGAGGTCTCTGGCTGACAACAGGGTCTTTTTCAACAAGCCATGCTCATTCCTAGCTGAACAAAGAAAACAGTTGTTCTATCTCCTCCCCTTCTCATCAACACCAAGATGAGGTTTGAAATTCTCTTCTACTCCATCTTTCATCTGATAAAAAATACCAGCAACAAGGACTCCTTCTTTTCAAGGAGAATAACATCCTCTTAATACATTTTCTGATACGTTCTTTTGAAAATCCCCCTCCCACTTTGATGTACTGATATATTTTCTCATTTAGGCAAGTCTTTTAAGAGCTGGAAATGGAAATGTATCTATTTTTCCCAAGGCAACCGCTGGAAGGCATGCATGTGAGATAATGTATGTAAGCATATACACACACACACACACACACACACACACACACACACACACACACACACATATATTCCTGGAATAATTTTCCAATATGACAAAAAAATGAATTAGTTCATACATATGTTAAATGATACCTGTGGATCATATCAGTAAAAGTATTGCCGCTGCCCTCTTTAGACGTACTTTCAGGGTGCTGACACAATATACTGACCTTAAAGAACGAGCATAGATCTACAAAGGCTGATTGATCAAGTGATTAACGTCATGTCCCTTCTTCCACTAAAGTTGCCCTTTAACAGCAAAGACGGCTAGATGGAAGTACAGTTTTCGCCGCCGTAAAAGGTGATAAGTAGTCAGTTGTAATCAAAAATATAGAGCTGAAAGGCAGACAAGGGTATCATGTCGTGCCACTGTGAATGTGTTTGAACAGCCTCAGATCACTGGCACCGTGAAGTCTCGCTTTGCTTTGCTCTGTCACTGTAACCTCGCTCACTTGTCGAAGAAGAAAGCACAACATGGACCGAGGAAATAAAGAACTAAAGAGGCGCACTCAGAGTGCAGATCTCTGCCAATTGTGTTGTGCTGTAATATTTGACTGAAGGAATACAAATAGCAATCCCCCCCCCCTTCCCATCTAGCAAGCAAATGTATGTTCACACTGGTTTGTATTCATTCAATCAGACATTACAGCAGTTGCAGACAGATTCATAGGTGGAGATCAGCACTGTACTGAGGGCACCTCTTTATTCCATGTACAGCAGCTTAATGCAGTGTAGGAGCCTTTCCTTTTGTGCAATGGGAAAAGTCATACAACATTTTAATTAGCTTGAATAGAAAATGGCTAAAGCAGGTAAGAAGTCAATACTGAAAAGCATTGGGGACTTGGGCTTGTAATTAATGTCTTTGCATGCGGTAGTGTGCCAGCAATAGATCTTGTTTAATAGCCACATTGTGAAATATATCATGGAAAGTGGTTTAGCATCCCAGTCGGCTATTCTTGCATTGAAAAGTTTGGAAGAATACAATTGTATAGCATGAAACACTCACAGCCATACTGCTGTACATATGTGACATTATGTATGTGACACAGTACGGCTCGTCATGGCATTTGCAGCATCGGCGGCCCATTTAGGCGATGGTTCACTTTCATTTTGATTTGAAGGTTGTTTTTAGTTATTTCACAAGCAGACTAAGCCAACACATATGTTCATGTACTTAACACCAGAGTTTTAAAAGGCTCAGGACCTGTTGATTCTACAGAATGTGTTTGTACTGGTCGTTACGTTAGTTGTTAGACAAGCAAACCGTCCAAAACAATCAAAGTAAGCTCACAGTTCCCCCCCCACTTTGTCTCTTGGCTAGGGGGCACTCAGCTGTTTTATGACTAGCGGCCCTTACTGGTAGGTGAATATAAATGAATGAGGAGTCAGCAGGCAGCAACGAGAAGTCTTTGAGCATGCAGCCATAACGGCAAAATATTTTGCAGCGAAAATATTGCTGCAGCAAAATGCGTTATCAGACATGAACGAACACAGAGGTGCACACTCACTCACGGACGCATGCACACAGGCGATGGCGTGATTCTGCTGGCGAAGATCATAATAATGATAACAAATGAATAAATATAGCTTCTTGTTGTTATACAAACGTTATTAGAAAACAATTAAGGAGACCACATTTACAATGACTTTTCCTGTCACTCTAAATTCATCCAGTCTGACTGCTCTCTAAATTGCATCCCTTTTAAAGACATAACCGCTAAATAGGAAACTCTTTGTACATTAAATGGCATAGTTTGAAATCATATGAAATAAAACTTAATAAGGATTGTGTTAGAATTTCTCTCACACGAGTAATGTAAAGTTGATTTGTAGTGTCTTAAAGCTATTTAAGACACTAAAGGTTTTTAAGACACTAAAAATCCACTTTACATATGTTTTCGCAAGCTGTGTTGACAAAAACACAGACAACCTAATAGCATAATGCACAATATGATGAGATGATGGGTAGTTTCCTATGGAACATTGGACGCAGGTCAATAATAAATCTAATCTATGTTTACATTGAGAGCACTCTACTCAATGTGTGTGTGTGTGTGTGTCTGTGTGCGTGCGTGCATGTGTGTGTGTGTGTGTGTGTGTGTGTCAGCGGCCTGTGTGAGAGCCTGAGGTCACAGTGCTGGCTGATAAGATGACCAGCTGAGAGCTCAGACGCCAGCGGCCCTAAAGTGGGTGTGGACATTGAGGACAGCAGAGGAAAAGTCAAAGCCAGGGGCGGAGGCCTGAGGAGCAGAGCTACATCTTATCTCCTGCTGCCTCTCAGTAGACCTACAGCTCTGATCCAGATGCAGGTCATTGAGAGTACAGAGGGCAACTCTCAATCAAAGCTACTGGGCTCCAGGATAATTCCCTGTAACCTCGGTGAACCTGATTCATAAGAAACTTCATGGCTGCATGGCTCGAGAGAAACAAGAATCTGGGATTGATTCCTGTTTCAATGTGTGTGCATGTGTCCAGCTCATTCTAAATGTCTAAAAATGCAAGTTAGACTCTGATTGGTTGGTATATTCATGAATGTGAGTTCATTAGCTCTGTGAAGGACTGGCAATCGGTCCAGATGTGTTCCTGCTTCCTAACCAGTGCCAGTTGGGCAATATTCCATCCCTAGAAATTAAACTGTGATTCAGTATGTTAATATTCTGCAATGATCAAGGAGGCTGTGAGTGTGAGTGCAGCTTTAACTAAAAAAAAAGGAGGTGAATTAAGTTGGGATTTTACATCTTATTCAAGGACACTCCAGCTGGACAGATGCTTAAACGTATCCAGCTGAAGAACCTTTTTCTTTTCTGCACCGCCCTGCAGCCCTGCCACCACCGCGAATGCAACCCTGCGTGTGTGTGCCTGCGCGTGTGTTTCCCCACACACATACATGTAAAACTGCACTATTGCAGAGAAGAGTGGATTTGTGCTGTTTATTCAATAATGCCTAGAATACCACTGCTTTAAGCCACCTGGGTAAACAGGTTATTGCCATATCAATCATTTACAGCGACATCCAACGGTCGACACCACAGACATTATTGACCAACACATTGACAGAGATTAATGCTGCTGCACATAAGCAGGCCTATCCACCGCCTCCTCCACCTATCCCTCTCTTCTGAATCCATCTATTTATTTTCTCCTCTGTTCACCCAATCATCTGTTTTCTTCTCCACTCCTTCGATCATCTTTTTCTCTTCTGTTCTTCTCAATTCCCCACTTTCTTATTTGTATTGTTATCTCTATCTTTTCTTTTGAAATAAATCCCCTTATGTTAGCTGTGACTTCAGCCTGACCTTTAAAGCTGAAATGAATTGGATTATATTAAGCATTAACCCAAATGAATAGAAAACATAATGACTGTAATTATTAATGATTAATCCTAAAAAGAGCTCTTGTGGGAGAACATGCCATTTTATTGAGAGTAAATGGCACCGCCAGTTCACAAGTGATTGACATAATAATCTTGAATTCAGGATGCAAACTTCTTAAACCAAAAAAAGGTACTGCAATTGGTTCAGTATATATACATTTACAGCATCATGATTTAAACCAGGCTGGCATGACTGAAATGGTGGTGAGGTGGTTGAAAAAGCGAATGATGTACATGCTAGTCTATATGAGGCCTTGCACACAGTAGACCAGTTACTGCACAATAACGCACCTGCGGAAAATGTCATCTTCACTTGAATTATTGAGTCTACTCCAGGCGTTAACAGTGCATGAACTCATAACCACAAAGTTTGCTTGGGGTCTGGCAAGGCTCAATGAGCAAGTCTGGGAGTCTTCTCAAGTATACTGTGTGTGACTGACACTGCTCTCCTTTCTTCAGAAACCTTCCTACATGGATGCATTTATTTAAGCAGAAAAGGGCTGTTTTTGGGACCATTGACAAGGGTGGTTCATGCTTCATTTGATATGTCCAACATGTGTTTACAAGGTTGTCCATGAAGCAGCACAGATATGAGGTTCTCTGCAGCTAGAAGCTAACGGTGCTACCAGAGCTAACAGCGTTAATCTGGATCCTGTATGCAGAACCTGAAAGTCGTCTCATCTGTACCACTCCCATTAGCTTAGTGATTGGTCAAAATTTCAGCTGCAAGGCTCAATTGTTTCTCAGTGGCTGTTGTCCAGATTTAAACTTCCACAGCTAACTTTCAGAGGCTGTTAGACATCCATATTTAAAAATTATATATATTTGCATTTCCCTTTTCCAGGTGCCTTTCATATGCAAACAGGTCCATTTATTACTACTGTATGTAGTCACCGAATTGCATTTAATTGGCTCTTTAATTTTCATTTAAATTAGAATTGGTTCCAGTTTTAATTTATTTTAAGCACAGCTGTGCTGCATGCCAGACGATGATATCCCCTGCTTCATGGATGATTCAAAGTCAAATATTTCTCAGTGTGTAACTGTATGTGTTACGCTATCTGCATTTCTTTTTGGTAATTATTAAGGGATTTCTTTTTTTCACTGTATAGGTGAATTTGTCGAGCAAGGGGAGAAGGAAGGAGATGTTTTAATGATAACTTTATCTCCCTGTGGTGGAGGAGCTAGATGAGTAAATCAAGTGAAACCAAGTGTTAAATGCATGAGAGTAGAGCTGATATATTATTGATGACCCGTGGCATTGCATGACCAAGCACACACACATAAACACACACACGTACATACACAAATGCAAGCACACGCCTAATAAAAAAAAGCCCTCAGTCCAGCTTACTGTACATATAACATCAGACCACACTCTCTTATTCTCTTTGTCTGTCAGGCACAAAACCCTAATAGGCTATACCAGCGGTCGGGAACCTATGGCTCGCGAGCCATATATGGCTCTTCCGGTGACGGCATATGGCTCCCAGACAATTTTGAGTTAAAAAAAAAAAAAAAAAAAAAAAAAATTAAAATACTAGTTTTGAAAAGATAAATTTCACGGGTCACGGGCAGTGTTCCCTCTAAACTGCGCGCGTGCGCGGCTGCGCATGCCAGTCGAAGTGGCCGTGCAATAGATTTTTCAGACTGCGCACATTTTTCAGACCGCACAAACGATTTTTTTTCAGGAGTTAAAAGTCTTTTTTGCTCCAGTGTTTCTGAGATAGGAGTGAGCTATCTTCACAATAATACGATCTTTGATGTGACGTGTCGAGTCTTCTTGGCCAATCAGCGTCCCGTTTCTCGACATGCGCTCTCTGTACCTCTGCTAGCGCTCTGCCTCCGTTAGCACCCCCACCCCCGCTGTCCTCCTCCGGGCGCCAGGAGTGAAGCTCTCCCAGAGCGCCACATGAGCTAGGGCCGGCGCTGTTTAGGCTCCTCTTGTCGGGCCCTGCTCCAGCAGCTATAGGCTACCATGGCGAAAAGAAAGGCAGAGCAGGCGCCCCAGAAAAAGGTCTGCCTAACGTTCAAACATGAGTGGCTAGATGAAATAGTCCAAACTGATACAGGTAGGATGAAACTTTCAGACATATTTAAATATGAAGAATATGAAGTTATTAAATTGTTTATATAGGCTACCTTTAGGAAAAATGACACCATGTCAATTTAATAGGCCTATAATTATTGTTAAGCACTGCATTAGCATTTTTCTTTAAATGTTGTACCTGCTGAGAAATGACTAAACACCTTTGATACTTTTATTTTATATATATATATATATATATATATATATATATATATATATATATATATATATATATATATATATATATATATATAATTATCAGTCATAGCCAGTGAACCAGTCATAACCTCCCCTTATTGAAGTTCAACAAAGATTCTTTAAGTTCAACTAAACTGACTGGTAAAACACCATCATTAAAATGTTCCCAAAGTCCAGCCATTATAAAGGATATTGAATAAATATCAACCTTGTATACATATTGATGCATTTGCTGTCATCTCAAAGCACCCGCAAAGTGCTCAACCTCACCACGTATGAACCAGACTACAAGGACATCAGCGAAACCATGCAGCACCAGAAGTCGCATTAAAAGTAAGACATATTCAATTTATTATACGTTAAAAATACTATATGGCTCTCAATGAAATATATTTAGAAATATTTGGCCTTTATGGCTCTCCCAGTCAAAAAGGTTCCTGACCCCTGGGCTATACGGTCTCATCATGTATGAGACCGAAAAACAGCAAAGGCTACAATAATGCCATTTTGGGGGTCAAATAATGTGATCTGCTTCACACGTAATCCAGAGATATAACAAACAAGTAATTAATAAAAGTATCATTCTTCTAAAATAATTCAGTTTTCTGTTACTGTTTACTGTAGCAGAAAATATTTAAATTAATTTGGTTGAACACATATTTCCAACCGTAAAAAAGCTTAAAAATGTCCAATTATTTCTCATTAAACAACGTCTCACCTCCTTTGAGTGACTTCTTCTTAATTGGAATGTGAAATTAACATATTCTCATGAAATAGCTGAGGGGATCCAGAAAAAAAAGAGACAGGAATGACACATCCCGCCATCAATCAAAGGGGAGGCAATGACAGAGCAGAAATGTGCTCAGGGATATTTTTAACCTCTATTTACCCTGCTTTGAATGCCTTGTTATTGCACTGCTAAACCCCACCACAAACCTGCATCGTTACACAGATTCTCAGCTGGGAGCACAACCTCAATCTTTGACCGTAACCATTCATTAAACTTATAGTTGTGTTTACGTGCCATGCTCAAGGGCAAATAAGGCCCAATAAAAGAACAGTGATGTTAAGAAAAACTGAAGTTGACCTCTTTCCCTGTCACCCTGGGGTTCCCGTCACTGCTAACGTCCACTGCTGGCCTGAGGACGAGTGGACAACCATGCGTCGTCACCTCCGAGACACATGGCAGCCATTTCTTTTCACCTGCCAGTCAGGGAGATGTATTGGGAGTGTGTAATGCTTTGTTGAAACTGAAAATAGCAGTGTGTTTAAAAAGCACGAAGGGCTGCGTTGGTGTGACAGGATACTAAGAGACAGTGAATCTCAAGCCTCCAAGACATCATCATAGCAAGGTTCTGATTTTTTTCCCAAGTGCAGTGGAGCGCCCTGAGAAATGCTCACTTTTTAAATTCCCCCCATCGCTTGAGAGCTTTGTGGTTGTCTTAACTTAAAGAAAATCTTCATTGTTCGATGATCATACAGTGCGACGCCAGTTTATCATCCAGTCTGTGATGTGAAAGTGCTTTCAGGGATGTAATTTGCTTATGAAGTTTTGTGATTGACTTTTATTTTGTAGTTCCTTCAAGCATGGTGAGAAAATGACAAGAAAGAAATCTTTCAGTCGGCAAAGAAAGCTGCAAGTTGCACCCTTCACTAAAAACACCTTCAAGGCTACTACTCACACCAAAATATATTCCACCCTCCCACACACAGGTAGAAAGACAAAACAAGCCAAAAGGGCCTGTGAGGAAGACAAAGGGAAGAGTTCAGTGGGAACAAATTAGTGGAGTTTGCTCTGTGGCAGAACAGTGGTTCCCTCTGATTATCTCTAATTAACCTCTGTGGAATTGGCCCACCAAGCACAGAGGGATTACTCCACAGAGGCATGAGCTTTGTGTTAAGGTGTGTGTGTGTGTGTGTGTGTGTGTGTGTGTGTGTGTGTGTGTGGGTGTGTGTGTGTGTGTGTGTGTGTATGTGTGGTGTGTGTGTGTGTACACTGTATGTATGCTCTGAGAAAAGTCACCAACCTTCAAGTACCCACAGTCCCAGACTTTGTCTTCTCTGCAGTACACAGTACACACACACACGCACGCACACACACACGCACGCGCACACACAAACACACACACACACACACACACACACACACACACACACCTGGCCCAGCAGTGACAAACCATATAGACCCTTGGGGGGTGTCACTGTCTCGTAGCCCTCCAAAAGGATCAGAATGATCCAAATTCAAATACAACCAAAATATTTTTACTGCAACAATACTGCATTTACACCGATTCCCTGGAGAATGACAGTAATCGTAAACCCCTTCTTAAAACAAAAACAATTCATGACCCTTTTATCAAATTGTTTACCTTCCAGAGATCTGCTTTCTGTCTCCAAAAAGTAAACCTATGATATGACTGTGAGAAGGTTCACATTATGTCCCCACAATTACACGTGCCAGTGGAAAAACACAGAAAAAAGAAAAGGCTCAACACTCTACTATAGCATTACATTCTCTTGTCTCTAACTAGTAAATGCTTCAAGTGCCAAGGTAATTAGTTTCACAAGTAAAATTAAACAGAGGTGAAGTGAGTCAAGACCGTGTGTCAGACTTTTACTGCGTGAAATGCTTTTATAAGTGTATGTTTCTGTCAGAGATAATAGATATCTAAGAAATAATTCAAGCTTTTAATCACATTGCACAAAGTAAAAACACCAGCACCATCTTGGTTGTTGATGTCCCGGCTGCTGCTCCAAATCTGACTTCTACTTGTCCTCACTTGCAAATACCTCTGGCAATGCATGCAAGTTCTGGGAAATTACCAAATTCCTTGATAATAAATTATTGCTCACCCATAAAATCTGTCATGAAAATCCATTGATAATAAATAAATACAATATCTGTGAAACTTTTAATCATCATTTCCTTTCTTCTGGCAATATGTCCAACATTCAGTGGTGGCCTCAAGATAGAGAAGCTAGATTGTGACCTGAAGGTCATCTGTTCGATCCCACTAAGATGCCCTTGAGCAGCGGGTTCAACTGGACAGCTTCCAGATGTGAATGTGGAACTGTGTGAATTTCTCTGAGTGAAAGCCCTCCTAAACAAACAAAGTAAAAAAAGAAAAAGCAAGCTGCAAGCAGCATTGGTTGGGCCCTCGCACCCTCGAGGGTAGTGGCCGGACGCTGGTTGACGCGACCTTGCACTTCCTTGACCATGACACTGCGTGCACGAGTTAGACGGGATTTCCTCCGTGGAGCAGCGGTGGCGTCAGGTCATTTTGCAGGGGCTTCAACCTCATTTGTTTTGAGTGTCTCTCTGAATACTATTTTAAATTGGAGTGGGCCATGCTGTTCATTTCCTCATTGAGATGTTTGGTCACCAGACTTCTGTCACTTTGGTTCTTCATTCAATTAGTCTGTTGTGTTTCCTGTGAGCTCTTTATTGACCTCGACCAGAACCAGAGGACAATTCATGGAAATTGTTGTTGTTGGCTCCTCCTGCCGTGAATCATTCTCTTAATTCCGGTCCTGCAATTTATCAAATTTGTTTTTATAACATCAAACACAGCTAATCTTGAATTCTGCTGAACCCACCAGCCGAATATTGTTCATGCTCCTTTATGACTTTATGCTCAAGGGCCTCTCGTGGTTATTTCACAATGTTTTGTCAGTGACTGCTGACTCCTGACTCCTCTTAGGCCGGGTTGCACCAGCAAGGATTCATTTAATCTGAGATTAGTTTTAAAAAGAGTTTAGAAAAAAAGTCAGATTTAGAATTTAGCAGAGCTCTGTCGCACGAATACAAACTAACCTCTGTTCAGTAAATCCAAGTTTAAACCAAAATGAAATAGAGTTGTATCAATATGGAGATGCCTGCTTGCCAAAATAATTTCAAGTCAATTGGACATACAGGGCGAGGAGCGTGGCTTGTCAAAGTTATAGGGGGAGCAAGCGAGCTAGTTTGTCATAGCCGAGCATGGGACCCATAAAATCTCAAATGTTTCAGTCCTGCCAAATTTGCTGAGTTTCCGAGTATAAGAAAGCCCTAAAGAATTTGATGATTTAACATATAGATATCAAAAACTTGTTTTGCTTCATGCGTCACTGAGTAACTTTCATATAATGAATGGGCCTCGCCTCCAAAGTGGTCACACAGGCCGCTGACACACACACACACACACACACACACACACACACACACACACACACACACACACACACTCACACACTTCATCATCAGTAGGAGATGAGGGACTGAAATGTATCACAGACAGGGTGGTGTGACAGAATGAGGACCAGGCTACAGGAAAATTGAGCAAGACAGATTTCTACATCCCACTTCCATTTCCTCACCAGCACTAATTACACTGACCCTCAGCACGCACGGACACACACACACACTCACACACATAAATACTAGTCTGTGTTTGCCAGATCCCCAGAGCAGAGCATGGTGTGTTTGAACAAGACAGCCTGCTAAAGTGTCTGATTAGACCTCTGTTTGAACAGAAAGAGACAGCGACCTATCAGCACTGGCAGAGACCAGCCAATCACTGCACTGGCTCATCTGCTGTGAGCCTCTGCATCTGACTGGCTCGCACACTTGCATCAAAGACGGGAAGAAAGACACACTGACTCACATAAAGAGAAAGACGTCTAGGCAGACAGGCAGGCGGACACACCCTCACACCCAGCAGGTTTCGTCCCATAATGCATTTAGCTGTTCTCAGATGGGTGCAGAGAGAAGCACCCAAATTACAGTGTTTCGATTGGCAATAACCTTCCCGCTGAGTAGCAAGTGCAGGTCACTACGGCAAACAGCTGGCAGGCAGGGAAGCTACAATCGTATTCCTTTTTTCATTTTTTATTTATATGACACATATGATGTTGCTAATCAATCCCTACTCTTTTTGTGTTGTTGTTTCCTATTCCAATTGGAACAACATAGAGGTAGAGTGTGTCATTCAATCCCAAAGCATGAAAAAATTGGTTATCTTAACATTAACAAAATATTTCACTACGATTTACAGCAGTTGTCAGAATTTTAGTGCCCATGACAGCTTGGCTTCCGTCCCAGACCCGTATGTTTGTTGTCATGAAGGTGGCAGCGAGTAGAGCAGATGAGGCAATGGCTAATGCCTGTGCCACTTTTGCTCATGAAGTTGTCACCATTACAAATTAATTAGCATTTAGATGACATTGACTTATCATACAAGCAAAAACATGTGACATCTTTTGTTCCAGTGACTTTGTGTTGGTTCATGCTGTTTTTCGATAGACACAAGCCCAACAAAACATGTCGGCTGTCCACGCCTTCTCGAACAACACACACAAGGGTGTTGGCAGTGAACAGTTTGCAGTGACATTCAGTGTTAGGACTTTTTTTGTTATGTTGATTTTATAAAAGATAATTGTGACATTAGCGTCCGATACAAAAATACTCGGATACAACCGCACTCGATAGCACTACGACAACGTAACGTTTACCTCTCGTCAGCCGCAACAATACCCTGAGAGAGAGAGAGAGAGAGAGAGGGACAGAGAGAGAGAATGAAGTCGGTAGTAACGTTATAGCTGTGAACGTTTAAGTGCAGTGTGTGAGTACAGTTTATTTGTGGGTGAATAAATGCTTCAACTTCTCAAGACCCATGACGAAACCCCAGCAAAGTTCCCGTGTCTTGCTTGTCAGCCAGCTGATGATTCAAGTGAAGGGGGTTAGCAAAAGCTCCAGCTGCTATATTTAATTCGTGAAAATAAAACATGTTTTCAAAGTTATTCTTGGAACTGGAGTAGTAATATTAAGTACTCATGCCAGTAGTGAAATGTAAGTACTTGTACTTGGTCTGAAAAAAAAGTAGCTTAGTTTCCCCCAAAAAATTAGTTGCTAATTTGTATTAGTATGCATGCACATCATTTTTAGGGGAAAGGGTTAGACACACATTGCCGTGAGCCTTTTATGGCTTGTACGAGTTCTTTGAGGTCGACTTAGTGTGTAGGAGTTCTGAAAGGTTACCTATTGTTTGCATTAGCAGTGGGAGGAAGAATCTGATGTGGGGGGTTTGGAAGGACTTCTCCTTGACTGCCTCTTCTATCTCTGACTGTCGTCTAGACGGGCAGCTGAGTCTCTGTGTGTCCCTAAACTCCTTAGTGCAGGAGAGACAGACAGTCTGTCTGTGTCAGCAGGCGCTGCTCCACTCAGCAATGACCTTTCACATTCATACGGACCCTTTTCTAGCCCCTCACCATGGACTCGTACCTCTGTGCCCCTCTCACCTCCGCAAACGCCGCTCTGTCCGCACTGCTCTTTCTTTTTCTGTCGCAAAGTCACTCTGCCTGGGTAGATCAGCCTTCCCTACATACTTTAATTAGGTTTCATTTGGCCAAAATGGAAGCACACTAGCAGTCAATTTATATCCTTTTTTTTTCTTCTTCTCTTTCAATCTTTATAAACGGAAAGTCATTCGGGTATTCAATTTGTGTGATTGTCAGCTGTATTGCAACACATTATAAAATGCTTTGGGCAGTTCTTGCTCAAGGCATTTTTCTTCGTCTTGAAGGTAATGATCATTATTAGCTCAATGGGGCCCCGGGGGGTGGGAGGGTGGGAGGGGAATCATTTTGCTTTGCTTTGTAACAAACTGGCTTTAAATGCAGGAGTAAGGCCAAAGGAAGGACCAAATGTTGCTTAATAACAGAATGACGAGAATAATCACCACGCTTTAGTCAAGGCCTGCATTTACAGGCATTTAAAACTTTATCTGATGGCACTAATAGACAGCAGGCAATGGATGGATACTAATTTGATTGACTAATGTGCATGATTATGTTCTTAAAAGGGAATTCTGCACGCACAGTTCCTGAGTGATTGCAGTGCCTTCTCTTCTGTTATGCACATATATTACCCATTGCCTCTAGAAGCAGACATTATGACAAGCACCTCTTGAAACATTTGTCTTCACAAAAGGCCACTTATCGTGAGTGCATGCCTAAGTTTGACCTCGACTGGGGGCTGCAGCTGGGAGGGAGTGACAGACGAGAGAGCAAGCTGGAGACTTCTCTGCAGGCTTGACATAACTCTGGGAATGGACCACGTGTATACCTACTCCCTTCTATTTTCTGAGCACACAGCACTTGTCTTTTTTTTTTGGGCCCCTTTGAAAGGACAATATGAATGTTTTTTATGATTGACTTCTCATGCTATTGAGCATTCAAATAGTGTTTGAATTTGACCACCTTCATTATTAGCCATCTCTGAGAATTCTGTTGCCACTCCAGTACAATGGAGGTTGATGTCAGTGAAAGGTTTTCAGAAAAACTACTTCTTTGATGTAAAGTTCTTCAAAAGAAAACTTTTGAAAGTGTGTTTTGGTGGATTTTCAGGAGTGAGCGGGGTATTTTTTCAATGCCGCGAGCACCACAAAAGTTCCAAAATGGATAATTTGGTTTAACTGTCCATTTAAAGTAGAATATATTAGACTAAATCAAACTGTTGACTTAGATCGCATTTGAATTGTGTCACTGAGATTACGCTACACTGAGCGACACAACACCGCTCTGAGTACTAAGAGTGACCACATCAATCTCAACTGTTTTGAAGAAAACAAAAGGATATGTGCACTGCGAGTGTAATCTTTACCCTCGCCCCTCATCGCCACCAGCCACAGGCGAACAGAGGATCATATTGTGTGCCAGCCGCAGCTGTTCCGAGGAGGGGAGCCTGCTTTTTGCGTTTCCCCTTCACCAGTAAGAAAGAGCATTTGATGCTGGCTCCAACAAACACTGACACACTCCTGTTCCTGTGAGTCCCATTCCCCCACAGCACATACCCCACCCATGCCTCTCCCTACACTACATTTCCCCGGGATTGCATGCCACTCACAATCCTCCCTTCTGCATATACCCTGCACATGCCCTTTTCTTTCCCTCCCTGTGGTCATCTAAACATCCCATGCTGAGGAGTTAGAAGCATCTCTATATTTACTCCATCTCCACCCTGCTTCAACCCTAGCAGCCAGTGCCATGCATCTTTCATCTGCGGGGCTGGATGACCTATATTCTCACTCTGGCCCCATGCAGCCACAGTTCACCGCTGCTCCACTCCGGCCCCGGGCAGCCGCTGTGGGTGTGGCAGCCAGGCTGAATTAGAATAGGCACTGCAGGCACCGACGCCCATTCAAAGCCATCTATCTTGGTAGTCTGGAGCACAGCGACAAAGTGACAGAACCAAACCATATTGCACTGAGAAGGAGACGAAGGAAACGGCCCATACCGGTGGCATGATAAATATTTCAAAATCCTCCGGTTTGGGGAAAAGTTGCTCTATTAGATACTCAATGCTTCTGAATATAGGTCATAGCAGCTCCTCTTGCACATGACCCAGTTTACCTGTTTTTTTTTTTTTCTTCCACAGCGCCATTACTGCATATGATTCAACTAATTATCACTTGTTATAAAATTTCTGCAGACTTATAAATATACAGGCAGAATAGATCAAACAGAGCAAAAAGATGATTCTGTAATGAAGCTAATTTGCTAATCAAGAATGCAGTCTTGATTCACGGCTTATTGTCCTTGACACCTAAAAGTTATTGTTATTTTTGTTCAGCAGTGAACATGCAATCATATTCCTTCTAATCCAGGTCAGTAGGCTGAGACTGCTCTGCGCTGCTGCAGAGATAATATCTAATAACTGTTATTACCATTTGTTCTGAAATGGATCTGGATACTCTCAACTGTACACAATATTAAAAGGTGCCACCCACATCTATCACAAAGGCAACAGGGTAGGAGTGGTGTGAAATTCAGGAAAGGTACTAAGTGAGGCTGGTGACATTTGTACGAGTCATTCAGTATTTATGGTATTAAACGAGACAAAAAAATAAATCTCCCCTGGTTTAAATTCTATTGCCTGACCACGAGCTGTGGGGGAGACAGTGCCAGGTTTTAGCAACAGGGAGAGCACTGACACTGACACACACACACAGACACACACACACACACATGCTGATGCATAAGCTTAACTTGTTTATCCATATGCTAACAGGGTTTAATCATTTACTGTTAATCCACAAAAGCTGTTTAGAGGGTTTCTCTTTTTAACAGATGTCACCACACTCTGCCTGTTTATATTTCTGCCTGAAAATCTGCCACCACATAACTCTGTGTTTTCCATCCCTCCGCCCACCCATCCCTCCATCCATCCATCCATCCGTCCATCCAAAAGCTTTCCAGTGAGGTCAACCTTGTGGAAAACAAGGGAGTCATGTCAAATGGACACTAGATAGCCCGAAGGACTGCAGGCAGGATCTTTTTTAAGGGCTGAGCAGTTCAAAACTATTTGTTAAGAGTAAACGTTTTCCACATGAGGGGATACAATGGCTATTCTTCAACTGTGGCCCTGATGCATTCAAAAACTGTAGACGAAAAATTTAACAAAATCAATCTCCAGGGCAATTGCTGAAGTTTGAAAAAACAAATGTATTTGTTTAGAATCAATGCCCACACTCGCTGTCCCATACAAAGTAAAGCTGTGGCACCAACGAGAAAACATGATAATCAGATCCTCCCTTGCTGTATCTGCCTTCTGCAGCAGAGCTGCTAAATCACGGTTGTTCCCATACCCCTGGAAATTGACCTCTCTTTGGGCTGGAGACAGGTGTCTGCCCCTTCCCCCAATGGCAAGACCCCCAACCTGAGTCACACACACACACACACACACACACACACACACACACACACACACACACACACACACAACATACACACAAGCATGAATACAAACACACCAAGCAGCTTCCGGGTTATGGGGTCAGTGACATGCACAGGCCAAGCCGTCATGTCAGGCCTTATTAAGAGCCTGGCTGTCTGGGAGATTTAATTAGCATGGCCTGTGTGAGGTAACGCCTTCATGCAGAAGCAGGGTAGGTCTAATAATATTTTATATTCTATATATTTATGTATGACTGCAACCATGCTTGGAGCTGAGAGCTACCAGTGACACACTGGTCTAGCTTTCCCAATGTGGATATCTAGTAATAGCACACTGGTGGCCAAAAAGAGATAAGCTGAAGTTCATGTAAGGCAACACAGAGACATTTTTCTCCCTTTAAAAGAAACACACTTTAAAGTACTGAATATTGAGTTAGCCTTGCTCCATAATATAATACAGGCATGGAGCTATAGTTATGAATTACATTGTAAATGCTAACAGGAGCACAACAATTCCCTTTAAACAAATTCACTTCTCACTGACACCATACATGCAACAAAAATGCAACTATTTTGCTTGTTTTTTTGGCATGTGTTCGAGGCAATTCAAATTTCCATGTCAAGAATTTGTACAATGTCTCCATTACTCCAGAGAATCAACACACCTCACTGTGGACAGTTTCCAGTGGAACTACAGTATTGTCTTCAGAAGGAATATTGCCCATAAAAACTGTGGACTCGTGATATAAAAAATACTTTTCAAAATGTTTAACTCAAATGTGATATCACACGGGAAACCGTTTCAAAAATCTTGAGGGCTCTGTCATTTTGGCACAGCCTTAAAGATAACTAGAAAACATTCTTCTTCTATTTACTTTGAAATGCTGAAACCATCAGCCAAATTTGAATGAAACGTTAAAAGATAATTGATCATGTTATTCAGTGGCCACATGGTTACTGGTACATTTTGTTTTGGCAGTGAAATCAACAAATTCATTAGATACAAATAAATATAATTTTTGTGTTAAATCCCTGTAAGTGATAATGAGCACAGCATCAATATCACTGTGGGCAGGTTCTAATCCTGAACTTGACCGCCTTTTCTGCTTCCTTTTATCTCATCAATCACCTTTTGGCCTCTACACCTGAGTTGCGGTGTTGTTTTAACTGCTGCCTTCCTGCTCCAACCGCTGTGATGATATAGTACAAGTGAATGTGTTATTGTGGGTGATGTGTCTGAGTGTGTAACACATGGCTCTCCCGAGACAATGTTGTCTTTGATGTAGCTGCCAGCCAGCTAGTTGGATGACTGATCAGCTGTTTCTGAAATGGGAACGAGAGGCTATCAGGGATTTTAAGCTGCACAGTCACAGGCAGATGGTGTTGTGTACACACACACACACACACACACACACACACACACACACACACACACACACACACACACACACACACACACATACATACATACACTGGCACAGACTTACATTTCAAGAGACTGCAGAACACACACACACACACACACACACACACACACACACACACACATAACACCCAGCGACACACTGCTATACTAACCCAAACTCACACACAGATCCATAGACAACCAACATCTCTCTCAGGAGGCAGTGAGTCCAGAATGACTAATTAAATACACACACACACACACACACACACACACACACACACACACACACACACACATAGACAGACAGTGCCCTCTTAGACATCGTAAATTACTGTGGCAATAATTGCATTAGTGCAGTAAGTAAACGTAATGGCTGTATGCTTGGAGGCTCTGCGGCAGGACGGGGCTCGGTTCTCTCACACTGTTTACCCTGCTCTGCTGCCGGTAGCCCTCCCAGTCCCTGCCATGTTGTCAGGTGCTCCGCTGTCACACACCATTACCTGCAACCAGCTTTCGCAGACGCAACTGCACATACAAACACACACACACACACACACACACACACACACACACACAGACACAGACCTTTGTGGTTTGTTTCGTAAGTTTATAGTACATTTTCTTAACTGTGTCAAGATGTAATTCAACAGCACATGTTTTATTCACAACTCTTTTCCAACTCGCCCCTTGTTTTTTAGTCTGTAGCTACATGCAGCTTAGCGCACAACACCTGGGAATACTAAGCAGGCAGCCATGCAGATACAGTACAGATGGATAGCGCTATAGGAAACTCTCCTGCTTGTCATTATGCCCATACACACACACACACACACACACACACACACACACACACACACACACACACACACACACACACACATTCAGATATACACTGGCAGGAGAGTGGTAGTGAGCTGAGACAGCCAGGTGTGGGTGTGAGCTTGATCTATGTCAGTATCAGGAGTCACATCACGTCAGGGGTGCTTCTGGTCACAAGCTAAGGGGCTTAGCCAGCTGGACGCCTGTGACCTGTTAAACAGCTGATAAGCCCCATCAGCACGTTGCCTGGTGAGCTTTCTGTGGCAGATTAATAAATAAGAAAACGTTTTGTTATTCAGCATCTTTCAAAATCCGCAACAGCCTGATACGATTTCATGAACTCCTGCAGTCATGTGGCATTTAATACAATGCAAACTGTATTACAACAATCCAGTTATTACTACTGCATTAGACTGTGAGACTAGAAGCATTCATATTGCGGCTGCAGATTGAATTAATGAACTATTAATTATACGAAACAATATGATCAACTAAAACATGATGAAACTAAATATGAGCACATGAATCAGAAATAGCCAGTTGGGAAGACTTAACTGATCCACTTTAAAGACCTCTTGCCATATTAATTCCAGCTGAATTCTTACACTCAATTGATGAGACCGAGTTCAAAGTAATAATTTTGGGTTTCGACGTGAACAGAGTTATCGGCAATAGGCCTCGGGTCTGTTCCAAGATGCTGGTTTAATGTGTTATCTGGATAATTATGCTGACTCAAACCCCTGTCAAATCTGGGACATGAACTGCCGCGAAAAGGTCTGAATTGCTCTTTTATTTGAGAAAAAGTATACCGAACATGCTGCAATCAGTCAAAATCATACATGGTGACCCGTCAGCAAGCGTTTTCCCGCATGATAATTTCTGCCACCCAACAGACCGGCCTGGGTAAAGCTATTGATTTGAAAATGGAGGATAATAGTTGGGACTAATCAAACAGAGAGGGAGCTTTGGGGATGTGGGGGGTTGAGTTCAATATCACAGAATGAAAGCCATCTATGGACAAGGAAAAATCCATACAGTGGGTAAGCTAATGGGAATGCATTGACAGCAATCCACATTTCTGCCGTCATACTGAGTTGAACAGAGGTCATGATACGAGAAGTGTCCAATCCCATTTAGACACAGGGATCCCGGCCAAAGACAGTGTCAATGTACATGAGCTGGAATGTGATCAAATCAAATCAAGAAAATAGCCATAATTACTATTATGGTCCGAGCTGGCGTCGCTCCGGATGATTACGGTGCCATCTGATGTAGCCTGAGCACAAACGGTGGGAATACATTTTATCTGGGGAAGGCAGTCGACTCGGCACAAAGCCAAAAAGTATTGATTGAATGAGGTAGTCATTTGAGGTGTGGCAGCTGGGAATATCTGTCATTGTTTTCTGCTAAGTGCTACCTTAAATGTTTGGATTGGATGTACTATGTTTGGTCATTTAAAGACATTCACACAGCAGCACGATCAAAGAGAAGGGCTTTTGAGAAAGGGAACTACAATCCAGGAGATAATATGATAATATTAAGAGGAAATGATCGCTACATTTGGCTGAAAACTCATTTGCATTTTACTTTGGGACTGCCTCCTATAGGGAGATGGAGTAATTTATGCCTCTTGTTACTGGGCTGTCTGCTCCAGTTTTTAACTGAATACGCTATTGTGGTGTGACTTTCTTCCAACTGCCATGTGTGAATCTGTGTGTGTGTGTGTGTGTAGCTGTGCGTGTGTGTGTGTGTGTGTGTGTGTGTGTGTGTGTGTGTGTGTGTGTGTGTGTGTGTGTGTGTGTGTGTGTGTGTGTGTGAAGCATCTGAAGGTGTCTTAATGCCTGCGGCAAACTGGCACATTCAGCAGATGGGAGAAAGACTGATCCTCTGTTTGTTGACAGTGCACTCAAATGCACACGTGTGTGTGTGTGTGTGTGTGTGTGTGTGTGTGTGTGTGTGTGTGTGTGTGTGTGTGTGGGTGCGCATATGAGTGAAAACTCACATCATAAACCAGCTCTTGTGAGTGGTAAATAAATCATAAACAAGTCACTCCATCCCAAAGACTAGTCGGCTCCCCGCACTTTTCTAAATTTGTGTGTGTGTGTGTGTGTGTGTTTGTGAGAGAGAGAGAGAGAGAGAGAAATTGAGAGAGAGAGAGAGAGAGAGAGAGAGAGAGAGATACTATACATACATGCTTTTCACTTCAGGTGTTGAGGTTAATACATGGATGAATTATTAACTTCTATGGGCAGCATTCAATCTGCAGGAGTTAGGAAAAAAGAGAATCTGATTGGATGTAAGGTTAGAAGAAAGAACAAAAAAACAGGTGTGTAATTTTAGATGACTGAAATCCATGCTTCCCTCTGATAGAAATACACAGTGAGTCAGGCAGATGGAGTGACATTGATAGAGAAACATGAAAAGGGGACAGAAATGACGTCCATCATGAATGTTTCATAGAGCTCTCAGAACTGTGAAGGATTCATCAAATCCAGAGGGAGGTTTCTGGCCTTCGTACCACTCCCTCCTCTTCAGTTTCTGGCAACTCTTGTCTCCCTCTCTCTCTGTCTGTTGTTCACACACACACACACACACACACACACACACACACACACACACACACACACACACAGAAGTTATATATGAGCGTAGATAGAATCAGCTGCGGAGGTATCATCATCTGGCTTTTCATTTACCAGTCCTATTAGCCCCATTACCCTCTCAGCCAGACCCTCTGCTTGCCCTCCTGCTCCCTTTTCACCGCAGAACCATGATTATCTTTCTGAAACTCGTCTGTGTTCCAAATGTATTCAGCAGTGGAGGACGGGACTGACAGAGGACGCCTGTGTTACTACGCACCGGAGCTCGGAGAGGCGTGCAGCAGAGCCCGGTCCAACCCACGGAGACGCATAGCATACCCACACACACAAAACACAGATTACGAATAATTATGCTCAGAGATCCTTCATGTAGATCAAAAGCAAGCTCGCACCATTTTGGTCATGTTCATTAAGAGCCATGTTTAATAGATGTCAGATATTTTTGAAACAGTGCTGTATGTTAGCAAAGCGCCTGCATGCGTGTGAACAAACTAGTGGGAGGTATACGGCTAATTATAATTCCAACATGTAGCGATGTGTGTGTGCGAATGTGTTTGTTAGCACGCAATGGTATACACAGTATTCAAATACTTCTTATGTGGTTCGTTTCATATTAATCACAGTAATACTACCCAGTGTGTTCAACAAAGAAAACCCACCCTGAATGTGATGTTTAAGTGAGAGTGGGATTAACAGCGGGATCTCCAACAGCCGTAGTAAGACTGATGTCTCCCCTGACAATAATACTGTTAACTGTCAGTCTGGCTGTATAATCTGCTTACGCAGCAGAATGCTTCTTTTTTTGTTTTACCATGCAATAACAAATCACATACACTGTAGCTTGGGCTACATTTACAGTGTGTGTGACTGTGGACCTAAGAGAAAATGTACCTACATATATCTAATTGGCCTGAAATTAGTTTTTCATTTCATCCTAGGAATTATGTTCATATTGGACGATTAGACTCAAGAATTATATTCAGTGCCACAGCACAAAGTAATGTGTACTATGTGTAGGAAGGCAGAGGTAGGGCGTGGCGGTCATCAGGGATGGATGGGCCTTAAGCGAGTTCAACAAGTCTGGCAGAAGACCAGAGTTTGTGTTTCGTCACAAACCTGCAATTAACATTCATCTTTTTATAAACCGTAACAACCTTTCCCAACATTCTCAACATGTTCTCGTATCCTAACCGTTACCACATCTCGACCATAGTTTATCCAACGTAATGTAAAAAGGGTTTTGCAAAAAAGTGGCCGTTTTTGTCTGGAGATAGCGTTGTTCATTTTCAGTCAGGAGTGGCGCCTCCGTGCCTCCTCTGCTGTCTGCAGGCTGTGGCCGAAAGGTAAATGGGATTGTAGTCATGAGGGCAAGTCTGAAAAAGTTACTGTATATCAGATGAAAAACAACGAAGGCAGCAAGAAGCACACTGCAAGAAACAATAGAATAGTGCAGCTGATATGCAGCCAATAAACCTGTTTCAAAAACAGAGGTGATCATCAGCATTCATTTTTTTTCATTGCAGATCAGGTGTGTTCAACCACTGTGTCAGTTGTGGCTCTGCTGAATGGATGCTGTGTAAATCAGCCCCAGGCAAGACGCCATTTTGAGGTAGACAGCTCATCAAGATGATTGGCAAGTATTAGTATAAGAACTTGACCATTTGAGGGGGAGGAGGTCACGGCTAAAAATACACAATTGTAGCCTCAAGGCAGAAAGTGGCATCGTGTTCCTTGTACGCATGCACACTCCCTCCACAGCTCCTGAATATTCCACGCTTCCCAGATGACAGAAGGTATTGAGGAATAGGTGCTCAGGGCTAGAAATGAGACTAGGACATGACCTCTGGTAGAATTCACATGCAAAACCATGTGAGAATATACGGTAGATAGATCACGTTTGTATTGCACGAGCAATTAGAAAACCTCGTTACACCGGCAAACCAACAGCCCGTTCAATCTTTAAGGGAAGTAGTTGTTTTCCATCAAAACCTGTATTGTTCCTCTGAAATGACCCACACAAACATTGGATTGAACTAAACATTGCCTGTCTTGCAGGGCTGAAAATCTATCCTACAGAGCAATAAAATAAGCCAAATGTCTTTTAAATGACAGGGGAGGCTTTGAAGGACAGTAATAGCCCTCTTAATGTACAAACAGACAAGTCTGATGAAACCAGGAGATCAATAATAAATTAAAGATTGCTTCAGCCACTTCACACCAAAATGACTCCCTGGAGGTGTCGCCAACAAAGTCTCTTTATCTCTCCTAAGAAGCTTGCCTCTTGATTTTATCTTTCTTTCCAATAAGCTCTGTACTCCTGTACCGGGACTCCCTCTGTTGAAAACGTAGCTTTAAAAAAAAAAAAAAATACAGTTTCAAATAAATCTGGTTGACATTTCTCATTCTTTGAATACAATCAGTGCTCCACACTATAAAAAGTAAAAGAAATAATGATTCTTAAATGGTCAATACACTAAATGCAGAACTTCACCATCTGCAAATGCGTGAGAAAGATTGACCAGCATTGAGCTTGTGGTACTGGTCTGAGTCTATAGCATTTATCAGAATGTACTACTCTTGGGTGCTTGTTCTTTATTTCCCCAAAAAACAGTGAACATCAGCTATTCAAAGATGGATCCCTTTAGGTGGTAGAAAGTGCAAGTAAATGACAAACAATGGAAGAAAAAAGTCAGGCATTTTTGTTGCGATTCAGCAATTTTTCATATTATTTGTGGGTTTAAATGCTTAATGTGACTTCAGCTGGTCAGAGACACTTTTTGAAGCGAATATTTGACCAAAAAAAGCAGGTAATTTAGTTATATGTTGTCCTCTCTTCAACTGAACAAACAAAGAGTGTTTTGGATAGATGGATAAAAGTAGAGCAAAAGTCTAATTCTGTAGTTCCATGTTTACTTCTTCAGTCACTCAGAATAAATCCCCGACTCGCTCACTCTGTTCTTGGCCACAGTCTCTGCTGACCATTCTGCTTCAATATGTTCCTTTCTCTTCCGAGCCTGTTTTCTGCTGCGGCAGTGTGTTTGTTTCCTGGTCTTTGTGTAACTTGTCTTGGCTGTTGGCCTTCTGCCAGGACATGTCCCTCCCTACAGATGACACCGGGCTCGTGGGCTGAGGTGGATGCAGCCAGGTGGCCAAACATTCAGGGAAGAAGAGCATCTCTGAGACAGCGGCTTGCTCTGTGATTTGGCCAAATGTATTACCGTGGTGTTCGGCATGTGGTCATGCCAACAGCTTATTGTTCGTACGGGTCAAGCAGGCCATCCCAGCCCAGTCAGGTCCCTGCCAGCTGAGCATGCCACATCTACATGAGGCGAGAGATAAGACGAATGACAGGGGAGGTCATTAAGACCGGAACAGCATCGCTGCTCTCACTCAGCTTGAATACGAATCACGCAGCCAACATTGGGTATGTGAATGTGCCAACACAGGAATCTCAGGAGAGGAAGCCTTTGCCTGTTGCTTGACGCGTTGGTTCTCTCTTTTCTGGCAGGAACCATTGAAATGCAGACCGAGGGGTATGGATAATGGACTGTCCCACAGTGGCACAGCGCTCCACACACTCTCTGCCATTCCCCTCAGACAGCCACTCCTGCTGTAGTCTGCACTGCACATACCCTCTTTTCAACCCCCGGGGAGGCGCTGGCAGGGAGCCAACCATCACTGTGCGAGCGACTGAATACGTTGCGTGTGTGTGAGTTTTTGTGTGGGAACGTAGGAAGCGCTTGCCCGCCAAGAGCTATGCTTATTAATGCCCTACAGACTAAGTGCTCTCCCTTTTTTCTCTCTTTTGCTCTCTCTTCCACTCCTCCCCTCCTTTGCCCATCTCTTTTGCCTTTTGAGTGGTCATTGCTAAGAGAGCGAGCGAGAGAGAGAAAGAGAGAGAGAGAGAGAGAGAGAGGGAGAGGGAGGGAGGAGGTGGTGCTGCTCGAGGGAAGTGCACGAACAAAACAGAATACGAGAGGAAGTACACTAGTGGGCTTCGACAACGATGAGCCCTCCCGCTGTCTCCCAGCTGCCGTCTCTGTTTGATGCTGAGCGCGATCAATATACTAAGCTCAGAGCTACGCCTCGGATTGTCTCATCCTACTCTCGCTAAAAACATACACAACCCACCAACTTTCACCATACTCAACAACAGAATGGCAGCCAAGCACACCTGGTTACCTCAATTTTACTCATAGCTTAAATTGCGTTGCACACACACATACACACACGTGCTCGTGCGCATGCACATGCACAAGCGTGTCCTTAAGTGCCTCTATTACCTTGCAACTAGTACAAAGAGCCCCAGAATGTCTGTGGCTGCTTTTGTGCTTGGACCTAATGTTATTCTAATAGTTCAGCTTACACAAGCGGAGAGTGTCATCACTCTATATGAGCCTGTTCTCCGAGTGTGTGTGTTAAGGTGGCTGTGTAACGAGACACCTGGGGCGAGAAATAAAGAGGCCCATAGCTTCTGTCTGAGAGACGCAGGGCAGAGAGACCAGGGCTAGTTTAAGCATATTTAAGGGGATCATAAAGAGAGCTGGGCCTCTTCGATCTACTTGATGTATGGTGCAGGCCGAGTCTTGCTGTTGTTGTTTTCCCTGGCCAGACTTCCATCCTATCATGCATCCCCCCCTCAACGCCACATCCATTCAGAATGATGTGTTCTTTTCACCATCTCCCTCTCCGTACTTCACTCTCCTTCTACTGGGCACGGATGGCGGCGTGCCACCTTGCCCTCTGAGCACTCTTGTCTGATTAAGAAGAAGAGCTTTTTGTGGCCATGGCATCTGGCAGGGTCAGTCCACATATGAGAAACAATGTCGTATACATTCTCCAGCGCGGAGCAAACAGAGAGAGACGCTCCGACTGGACCGCGCTGAAAGAACCGCATGAATGCAAACAGACCCGGCACTGCAGAGTGGACCCCCTGAATGAGGGGTCCTGTTTGATTTAATCCCAGCAATGCGCCCTGAACCTCACGCACACACAGATTTCACAGGCATTACGCGGGGCTGCTGTTTGCACTGAGGCTATAGCACGACGCAGAGTGGTTACCCACTGAGGATGCCAAAGGTTTGGATTTTCCCATGATAGCAACCACTCTCACTGGGTAGAGGGTGAGTAACCAGGAAGGAATCTGTCCCCTTTCAATGGCCACTGAAAGGGAAGCTGTGAAATTGTCCGAAATTTCTGTGTGTGTAAACAGAGGACCGAGGGGGGAACCAGGGACCCTGCCTGGGCCAGACTGAACTGCTTCCCCGGACTCTTTCTTTCTACCTCTCTTTCTGTCTGCCCGTCTTTGCCCCTCCTCCCTTGTCACTGCCCACTACTATCGCAAATTAATTTTGTTTCTGTCCGTCCCCCTCCCCACTGTGAACAAGGCCCACACTGCGAGGACACAGGAGCCTTTTTGCACGCTAATCTCAGATGGCATTCATTAGTTTTGAGCTTTTCTTTTTTTGAGAGACAGACGCTAAATACTTCCATAATAAGCAGACTGTGTCTATACCTCCCAAAAACACGATATGCCTGGAATAGAGACCAAGAGCGGCAGGAGGAGAAAAAGACACCCGTTTACATGTACACTATCTATTTTTGTATCTAACTTTATGCAACAAAAGTGTTGGTCTGTTGCTCCGGTTAAACAATTTGAATCATCTGCTGCTTTGAGTGAGCATGACCACACACAGGAATTTGCCTAAACTTTTTTGCCGGTTGCTAGGTGACAGCTTCGGCCCCTGTGAGCACGCTGTGTGAATGAGGAGGGGGAAACTAATGTCCTCACCCAATGACCACGCTCTCAACAGACTGCTCTTGTCCAGTAGAAAAAAACAACATTATGCTACTTCTTCAATACAATCAAACACGATGCAATGGGCGGGCTGAAAAGCACTAATACTCAACATGTGCTGTCTGATGTAGTACGAAGTGAAAAACAATCCAATGGCCCTTGAACATGGGAAAAGCACATTAAAGTGCAACGAAACGAACTAATAAAAATATCTATTTAAACAAGTCAATAAACATTATGTTCTTATTGTTTTAAAAACTAAATGGAATTAATTTGCTAGAGCTGGAACATATTTGACTCGTGTCCACACAGACAAATCGAGTGATTTAAGAAAAATCGAACGGTCCATTTATTAGTCATATAGACCGATTCAACAGAGTTGGATTGCTAGGCAACAGCATGGTCAGTTTACATCATTTACATACACTGCTAAAAAAATTATTATTCCCCATATAATGGACTCAAAGTATGCCACATATATTGTGAAAAGTAGTGTACAACGATGGCCACTAACCCAGGCACTATTTACCATCATGCATTGTGTCATGCATTGAAGGAAAAATGGCAGACGGAGAAGAGGAGAGAGAGCAGCGCAATTAAGACAAATTCATGAGCTGTGGTGTGAAAATAATCTATTTAATGTGAGCAGTGCATCACAACACAAATACAACACAAAGTATCTTGTATTTCACAATAATACACAACATATACACTGCTTACCAGGGGAAGCTAAATTCACTCAAAGCATTTGAGGTAACTACACAAAATAGCTCACAATATATATTTATCACAAAAATGCTGGTTGGTAATTATTATGAGTGGTCTAGGGCTGCAACAACGAATCGATAAAATCGATAAAAATCGATTATCAAAAGTGTTGGCAACGAATTTCATTATCGATTCGTTGTGTCGGGCAATAAGTCGCGGAGAAAAAAAAAGAGCGGAGCAGAGCAACTGGCCGGCCAGCGTTTCTGAGATTGGAGTGAGACACGAGAAAAGCTGAGGTTGTGATGTTCTCAAAAATAGAAGATCTTTGACAAGTCGAGTCTTGGCCAATCAGCGTCTTCATCTCCATCAAACTTGTTTTTAATGGAAGCTAGTCAGCTTGCTATCGCGTTAGCTAACGTGTTTGGGTTGTGTATTGTCGTTAAAGTTCCGTTATGTTCCGTTACAGTTCAGTCTTGCTTGTAAAAAAACGTAACGTGATGAAACATGCCGTCACCCCCCGGTCTGGTTCAGTTCACGCTGTCACTCGTTAACGTTAAACCGGCACACCGGAGGATCTGGCTGCAGGTTTTTTTTTTTTTTTACTCAAAGTAGAATGAAGCAAATCACGTAGTTGGGCTTAGCCAACAACGTGACGTCGTGGTCATAAGAGACCCAGAATGAAAGAGTTTAAGGAAGAGGACGCTCTATATGGAGCAGTACAGCTTCCCTCTGTCCCAGTATTTCATACATATTGATAAAGCAGGGTATGTAAATGCAGCCTCTGGAGGGATCAATTACAGTAAAAAGGGCTCACATTTGGCAAATGTAAAGCATAGATGTGTATGTTTTTAGTGTTAGTCCATTTTGTTGTTTTAATTAACAGCTCAGGGATGTTCAAGGAGCAACCTGTTTGTGCACTTTTTACGCCAGATGTTTTGCACTGTCACTGTTTTTGAATAAAGGGTTGGAAATGAACGCTTTTTTGATAAAAACATTTTTTTATCCGATTAATCGAAAAAATAATCAACCGATTAATCGATTATGAAAATAATCGTTAGTTGCAGCCCTAGAGTGGTCTATTAGCATATGTTGATTTGGTACATTTTAATTATGCGACAGCACCGCCGAAATTAACAGCAAGTAGTATCTGAAAGTGTTTTTTTTATTTTGCTGAGCTCACTATATAAACCTCTATATAGTTGTTCATATAATTCCCTAGATGTGAGTCTGGAGTAGGGAATGATTTTGAACACATTTGAAATGTTTATATTTACAACTGTGAGAAGGTCTATAACAGAGATGTGCCTCTATTTTGTTTCAGATACTTGTAATATGAATCATGACTGTATGGCAAACAATTTACACATTTAGAATGAAGAGAAGTTCCATGCCACCCATTGGTTTGTAAACTAAAGTTTTGAAGGCTTGTGTTCGGCATCTTGGTTTTGGGAACCAGAAGTGATGCGAGAGAAATAAGACATTTTTAGGCAATTCAAAATGTTACAATTGACTTTCATGAAGTGAAAACACAACGTTAACGGGTAAAAGGTTCAGACGTAAACACAGAAAACACCAAGGCCCGACAATTTCGTGGTAGCAACCTGTCAATCATAAGGTAGCCCCGACCAGAAGGATACCCTGCTTTATCGTCTATGTCAATCTAAATGGGACCAAAATGTACAAAATCGGACGTTGCTGCCTTTTAAGAGAATATGAGATTTCACATTTCCATAACTGATAGGGAGGAGCAGAGAAACAGAGAGGAGCAAATCATGGTCATTTCTTTTGACAGGATGCCGTCTGTGAACTGAGGTTCAGTTATATGACTTGGCGTTGTACTGCCAGAATGCCTCTCCTCAATGACAAGATTTGGTTCCTCACGCACACAAACAAACACACATGCATGCACATACTGTCCTTGTGCACACATACTGCTGACATACACAGGCTGCTAAAGAATCCCCAAGAACCAGAAACAACTGGATCTCAGTGAGAGCAATACAATTACATCCCAGTCAGTATGGCCGGCTGCACCGATGTCTGCTATCGGCCTGCCTCTGCAAAACCTCCCTCATTTATATTCCTGACAGAGCTGATGTTTCGCCCATTTGCTTAAAAACATACATTTGTGTCAAACGAAAGACGCTGTAATCAATCCCTCTGCCAATGTCAGAGTCAATGGCGAAACCATCCAGTGCCTCATTTTAAGCTCTACTCTTTACCATCAGAGAAAGAGATGGTAAATAACTGCCTCATAATATGGAGCACAGCAAGGCGCCCCACCGCTCAGTGTACTCCCTTTAAATGCATTTAATTCATCTTAACGGAATAAATATGGCAGGAATACGAGAAACGACTGAAGAACTAGGTCTGTACTCCACAGCTAAATCATATTTTAGTGCACTTACAATACCTCTAAAAGCCTGGGTGATATGTCCTCGCAGCGAGAGTGATGGCTCGCGGGACTGTGGGATAGAAAGAACAGCTTGAGACTGCTCGTTACAAACCTTTAAACCAACCTAAAATACCAGATGCTCACGCTAAAATGCTCCTTCAAAGTGCTTCTGCCATCACTTTTTTTCTGAACAAATGCTCAGAAGCCTGTGTCTGAGAAATGTAATATCCATATTCCTACGTTAAATGTACCTTCAAAATGCCGTAAACGCATTTCAGATTCCGCACACTGAATGCACAGCCTTTCCAAATATATTGAAAACCTGCACATTTGTCTGGTTCAGGATATGAAGACAAAAGAGTTTTTAAATTGACGAGCAGAAAGTGGCATAAAAACGCTCCTGGAATTCTTATTTTCTCAGTCTCGCTCAGATGAAAGTGCAACAGTTTATCTGCTGTCCAGTCCTTTGTTTTGTCGACTGCAACTTGTCCTACAACCGGGCCTTGTGCCAATAATCTTTCATTTTAATGGCTTAACTCAGCTGAGTGTGTACTATGTAAATTTCAAGATGTGCCTGTTCCACGTATTTGACTTTCACCATATTTCTTTACCTGCGACTGCAGCTGAAATGGCACATGATAAATCTTAGTCAGTAATTAATGATCCACCATTTATTGCCACATTGTAGTACCAGTTGCCAAGAAAAGATGTTGGCATCGAATGTTTTTGCAAAACGCAGATACGTTGAATGTGGACTTTTATGCTTATGTGGAAGTCTTTCCATTCGGTCAGAGCTTGCTCCAAGTAACTTACATCACTTGTTACTTGGTGTAATGAAAAGTACAAAGTGTGGGACAGTCCACAAAGGTTTGGTGAGAGAGGTGGTGGTGGAGGATGGGTCAAACAAACAAAGGTGAAGTTGCTACACTTGTTCGGGAACGTTACATAAGAGAGTCTGATAAGGGCAGTTGCTGTTTATTTGCGCTAATAACGTTACCTTTTTTACTATTATTACATTATTATTTAAACACAAACCATGGTTTTGACCAAGTAGTTTTGTTGCCTAAACCTAACTAATCGTTTCACAACGTTAACCATGTGACATTGGGCGATTTTTGCAAGCGTGACACGAGGCTGATATGAAACATATTCATGAAACTTATGTTGGGGTCAGAAACATCCCCATACCACGTTTCCCGTGGTTCAAAGGGACGTACAATGTGTTACATTTGTTCTGGTGTCTCATTTAATAGTATTGGCACCATTAAACTGCCTTTTTGGGGTAGTGTGCAGGTCGTAGTAGATAAAAACAAATCATATTTGGAGTAAACATTTGAACTAGCCATGTCTTCTCCGCAGTCTCTTTCATTTTCTTGAAGAGGATTTTGAGACTTTCTTTTGGTTAAAAATGTAAGAAAAATCCAAAACTGGTGCGCACATTACTAATGTCTAATGATGGAGCTTAACTATTCATGAAGTCATGTTGAAGTGATTGTCATTAACAATCTCTTCAAATTCATACCATTAGTCATTTGTCAGTTCATTTCAAAAAGATTATAATCCCCGAGGGAGCTGTGGATTTCTGAAGAGAGTTTAATGAAGCCTTAATCATTTTGTGACCATCACAACATGGTTCTTTCTGTCCTTTCCGTTGTTACGCCTGATTTATACTTCTGCGGACAAGCCTGCGCAGAGCTTTCCGAGAGCCACAGAGATGGTTTTTCGGACCTTGCAGAGAGCCGCGGGGACGCGTCGGGCTGAAAAATGTGTCTGGACACATGTTTGATTGTATATCAGAGCCGCGAGGTGAGAAGTATCTTACATTCTGTTCCAACAACAACGACGTTATTCATTCTAGGCACAGGAGCTCCTCCTCATCATCCAACTCTTCTATCATTTTCTTTCCCTGCTACGGAGTTATGTTGGGCCACATGTATATGAAACTATCGGATCACACCTATGCCATTAATCACAAGTGACAAAGGATTTGAAGTCTAAATCAAAAAGAAATGACATGCCACGCACAATCCGACGCATTACTACCAAATGTATGACCGACAGTACACTGGAATATAAATCTGGCATATGGATGTGTTGATACTGCATTTGTAAAGACATGTGAACCCATGATGCTCGTTGTTAGTTTAAGCGTCATTATCAGCGCTGCTTACACAGCTTGTCAATATCACCCTAACTTCTGATTTGGATGTTTAATGCTCTGATCATCCGACATGTCCTCAGTGAAACTTGTCCTCCGAGGGCTGGTACGGTGGCCACATCAGCATGACTTTAATCCAGACTCCTCTAACTTCTGATATGCTTATTTTCCCTGCTGTTATCTAAAGAGTTGCTCTCTATAACAACATTTCTTTCTTTTTTTTTAAGCGGGCATTAAGAAGCTTAGCAGCAGCAGTGCTTTAGTAGCCAAAAGGTCACTTTTGCAAATTGGGTTCATTAATCTTCTAGTGTATGGCAGCCCCAATGGGACACTCTTCATACACAGACGCAGATTAAAATGGGGAAAGCGCTTCTAGATTAGCCTGGAAAAAGAAACTCTTGGAATGATAAAGACTCTTCAGACGAAGTTGAGACGTGGCTCTTTAAAGTCAGATTGCCAGTTTCACTCATATCAGAGAGAGAGAGAGCGCGCTGCACAGTGGTACGAGAGGGGGGGATTTATGAGCCTGGAGTGGAGTTTGACTGAGCTATGATTATACCATCACAGATGATTATAGTTAGGCATTCCTCTGACCCAGTGCATGACAGAATCCCTCACTTTCCTCTCTTTCTCCCTCTTAAGATCTCTGGGTGTGTGCCAAGCCTCCCATGGCAGTAAAACACCTGCTCAAGCAACAAGGAGTGATATGAGCCCCTAGCTGGTACTGCAGAGCAGAGGTAGAGATATCTGATAACAGACCTATGGGCTGCAGAGACAGTGCCAGGCCTGTATGCATTACCTCGGGCACAATGACATCACTCTGCTGAAATACAAAGCAAGAGAACAAAAGAAAAGAAAAAAATAATGGACACCAGAATCCAGTATAATTTATATAGGAGGGCAGAGCAATGGCTCCCAACCTTTTCTTGTCTGAGGCAACCCCAAATCCCCATCAGAGTAGCTCAAGTACTCCTTCATTATACCCCTTCATGTTCCATCTGTGTTCATTTCAATTGATTAAAGTGGATGTTGAGTAGAACTACATCAAACTCTACACATATACGGTCAGGTTTGTATTCTTATTATTTCAGTTTAGAGTGGCAGAAGCTCCACTATTAGTTTTAGCTTTCTATTTCAACTGTACCCATGACTTTTGGAAGAAGATGAGTAAAGACGGCATTCGCACTTTTATTGTTCTCATAAATCTAATCCAACGCCATTAAACGTTTACAATACAATAAAAGCAGCACATTATCATAATATTGTAATGGCTACACTGAGTAGCTCAGCAGCTAAGGATGCCCATGTCCGTGCCATACTTTCTGCATGATAATCACTGTCCTAACCTCGAAGCACAGTCAGGCGAATGTCAATGAAGGGCTGTGCAAATTAGATTTTGACCCACTAATAAACGTAATCAAAATGTAATTTATCCATTTTGTTTTGACAAACCATACTCATATAGTCCAGATGGCGTTGTGTGTTTTCAGTCTCTGTTCTGCAATCATGGTGCTTATTAATAATGTATGTCTCATAAATGACTTATCAGCTCCTTCTCCATTGGTCTTTTCTCTCAGTTCCTTCTCTCTATGTTATGGTGCCATACACGCTATGGATGGCTGGCATTGGTCCACGAAGCCAATGAAAATGCATGACTGTTCTACGGCTGTAAAGTTCCAGCTTGGTAACACATGGTTTGTTTTCTTTCTTGTGGCAATGTTTTTTTGAGGCTGACTATATTTGTGACGCTTGGATTTTATGTAAAGCCACATTTAAGATAGTCAGCTAATGTGTTTTCTGTGCACAAAACAAAACACAGGGGATTCAGACAATGACTCACTCAGAGTCATCACTCACATATTCAACTCAAAATAAAATGTAAGGCAAGCAAGCATGCTAAAAAAGACATACAATGGGAAAATACCACAACATATTTATTAAATACACATAGATTATTAGATCATGTGAAGGGTCAAAAGGTGCACGTGCATTTATTAAGCTGTCCACAAAGTACATTGACCCTTTCTTGTCCCGGGGATGTCCACAAGTCTAATGGCTTCTGGAATAAATCCTATCTGTTCTGCATACAAGCGATCTCAAATGCATTCCTGATGGCAGCAGCTTAAAGAAGTTATGTGTGGCGTTGTAGGGGATTTTTCGAGGACGTGCTCCTCGAGTTAAAGGGGCTACATACGAGACTGGAGCATTTCAATTGCTTCTCAACGGCCCTCAACACGAGTACGCCTGAGCCGGCAGCTTGCAGATAGCATTAGCTAACAGTGCTAACAGTGATGTTACAATACCTTTACAAAGCAAATAGTTGTTTGCTGCTATATTAATAATAATAATAATAATAATAATAATAATAATAATAATGCATTTCATTTGTATTGCACTCTTCCTTCAAAAGAATCTCAGAATGCCACACATATAGTAAAAATAAATAAAACCGATTAAAACATAGTTAAAGCAACCCATAAAAATAAAAAATAAGAATGTAATATCTGACAATAAATTAACTCAAGGTAAAAACTGCCTTTTTATTAAAGCTCTGAATATCACATTCATTATTTTTAAGCTGATCTAGAGATCTTTATGTTTTGCCCATCATTTCAGAACTGAGGTCAACAGCTCCTTGCAGTCAGCTCTTGTCCTTTTTGCAAATGGATTTAAACCATCAAAAATATGAATAGGTTAAAATACTTTTGATGTTAACAGAATATAACAAAGTCAATATTCTCTGACCTACTCTAAAAGAGTTTAGTTTACGTGGGCAGCACAAAATGAAAATCCTTCTCACCTAAACATCGTCATGAAGGAGAACTTTAAAGGCTTTAATGAAACTAAAGTCATAAAGACTTCCAGTAATGATCAGTGAGGATGCAGATGGGATTTGATGTTGCTCACATACACACAAACACACTTGCAGTCAGAATTCGTATTTCATATTCTATCCACTGGGTGTGTAATGACGCCCGTTATTAAAATGGGTAATTGTCTTACAGTGGGGCTGCGTTATTGGATCCGGGGGCAGTTCTGCAGACACAATTGGAGGCAACTGGATGTAAAGTCGCTGAGCAGTGAAATGGGGAGCAGGGCTGAGCAGACACACAGAAGATGGTATCAGCATCAAAGGGAGATGCTGGCATTGTGCTGTCTGACCCTTGTGAATGGCATTCAGCCCACCTGTTACCCTATCCCCTCTGGGACTCTCACTCGCCCTGTCCCCTTGCCTCCAGGAACCAGACACTCGGTGCATGTGATTACAGTTTCTCTGGCGGAGGTCCGCAACAGATCATATCTGTACAAAGGCATAAAGATAAATAGTTAATCCTCTCTCTCTCTCTCTCTCTCTCGTTGTAAGACATATAGTACAGGTCATTATTCACAGGGGAAGGAAATGCTCGTCTTCTTCTTCTCACAGACACATTTAAGTCTTTAGGATATATTTTTTTTGCGAGTTGACTGCTGAGGATATCTGAAGGATAATATATCCCCCCGCTTATGCCACTGCGTTATACTCAATTCTCCAGTCTGTCTGCCAGATTTGCCATTAGGCTGCTGTCATGCCACATATCTGCAAAATGTATCCCTGTGTTTCACATCTCGGCTCAGACTGAGCATTCCTTCATAACAAAGCAGTATAAACATGGAAAGAAAATATGTTTTTTAGTTATGAAAGAAATGGCAATGCGTACCTTACTCAAGAACTGTAATACAAAGGAATGCAATGGGGATTGATGCAAATGAAAAGTCTGCCACGTGAAAATATTCAGAGATCAAAATGATTGTAAAGATTTACGCATCATAATTAGGCAGTTTTGATCAAATTACAGGATAATGTGTGTGTGTGTATGTGTGTGTGTGTGTGTGTGTGTGTGTGTGTGTGTGTGTGTGTGTGTGTGTGTGTGTGTGTGTGTGTTGCAGGTAAAGTCACTCACCCTGAAAGGGGGTAACTACAGGGTCAATTGCTGTGATTTATTAGCATACTCTTATCTTCGATGTACTGTAGCAATATTGAATGCCATGATTGCGTACTTTATTGAATTGTGAATTACTGCCCAGCCAACGTACAGTTAAACTAGGTAATTTATTTACTTTGGTAATGAATGCGAGAGGCAACAATGTATCTAACTTGAACACATATGGAAATGATTTAAATTGCAACACAGTCTGCAACTGAAAACAATTACCATATCTGTGAGATGATGAAGATGTTTTATAGTTGGCTCGTGGCCAATTAAGTGAACTGATCATGCTTTATGATGCCAGACTATCTAAGATTACTGATTACTGTTGTAAAGCCAAAGGTTGAAATGTACTGTCTTGACGAGGACCTCAGAGGCTGTCAGGGAAAAAAATAAAAGCAAGCAAAGCGTGGGAGGGAAATGATGATGAACATGCTAAAATACACCATTTATAACGAACCGGCAACGACCCTGGATGCAGGGCAAAAATCAGAAGTCAAATTCAGATTTGGCCTTTTGTTGCCTTTTTGGTTCAACAACAACAAACCAATCCTCCTTTCCTCATTCATTGAACTCTTGTTTAACGTTGGCCCCACAAACAACATTTATCTAGTTCCTGCCCAGCTGTGCACAGTGTGACTCTTAGATGGCAGGAGATGAAGGAGGCGGACCTCGACAGTCCCAGTACCCTGCGGTCTGCACTCTAGCCAGCCAGCTGGTGTCATTGGAGCTTTCCTGACTTGGACTGCAAAGGTGATTGCTCAGTCGGGGCCCGGGTTTGGGATAATTGTCCAGTGTCTTAAAAAACTGCTCTTTACTGCAGTCATTTTATCAGCGGCGTGCTTTCAGGAACCGTCCATAGACACATTGTTAAGGGAACAAATCTCTTACAGCTCAAAATCTCTCACACACACACACACACACACACACACACACACACACACATACACACACACACACACACACACACACACACACACACACACACACACACACACACACACACACAGTAAAAAACTACTTCAATAGCTATATCTGACCTTTCCAATTAGACCCATCATGATAGTGTTAGGAGTCTATGAGGAAAGTCATTCCGTGAAGAGCCTGATGGCGTCACATTCTCACTTTTGTGAGGACATGGGGCAGGAAACTATTATATGCCTGTCTAGATCTGGCCTGCAGACACTTTTGCAACAGTACTCTTCCACAAGTGTGAAAGTGTCTGTGCCCAGAAGTACATATATAAAAAACACCAGTGAAATTTCAGAACTTATAACCAGCAAAAAACATTTCATTTTCTGTGATGGAAAAAAACCTCTGTGTGGATTAGCCGCGCACGCTCGTGAAGTTAAGCAAGCGCTGTAAAAACACCATGCTGCTCTTTGCTAAAGCACAGTGGCACACTTCTTCTAGTATTTACATAGCGACTGGAAAAGTCAAAGCTATTTCCTCCTTTGCCAGACCAAAGGCAGAAGGGACAGAATAAACAGGCCTTTCAGCCTATCCTGTGGGAATTGATATCATTTTACCAACCACCGCATAGTTTTTAACATTAAAAACAGGCCACAGCAAGGATTTTCTTGTATGTGCCTGCTGCCTTAACATATGCAAAGCTCTGAGTGAGACAGAGGGAGAGAAACAGGGAGGTAGGTTATCAGTGCTGAAGATTGTGATCCAGGAAATGCGGAGATCAAGTGTGTGTATCTCGATTTCAATGAAGTAAAAGTAGTCTTCATCAAAAAAGTGCACGTTACATGACATCTCCAGTAATGTCAAAACGATTACAGGTGGATATATGAATTATTTCTAATCTACCTGCATGGACATAGCACAAGCATGTACTGACACGTTTTCAGGAATCTGTGATTTGTCTGCAAAGTGTCTCCCCCTCTGCTCCATTCACCTCCGTCACATCGTTCACATCAAGCCCCCATCTCTTGTCTCATGAAAGGCAGTCCATTACTGCATATTAGCAGCAGAGTGAGGCAGGGAGATAAGGGAGCCTGCTGATCAAACACACAGACAAATCGCCAGTGACAGAAACACACATTTGTTGCTCAGCGTTTAGCTTTGATCTCTGACTCTGCCAAGAGCCCGAGAGAGGCAAGTCTCAGCCCTTTGAACTGAGGCTTTTCAGAGGAGGTTTCTCTCTCTTTCTCTCTGTCTCTTATGGAGATCTGTGTCTACACTCTACATAGTTATCGTTTCCAATCCTGCTCCCCGACTGATAGCGCCTACATATTCAGCAGGACAGTGAGGGGATGGATACAGTGCAAGGCGGAGCAGAGTATCCACATCACAGAGAGAGAAAATGACACAGGTTGATGTTGATGCTCATTGTTTGAGATGCTGAGCCTCTGGTGGGCAGACAGGGGCCTGTTCGAGTGAAAGGATTGTTCCAGAATTTAACAGCAGTGTTCTTATAAAACCTGCATACACTCCCAAATCAGGGTGGACCCAGCAGCGGTATCAACAATTGTGATCGTGCTTCAACAACAGCAGCATGTTGACACACACGCACAAAGTTTTGATTAGACTTTCTTCAAATCTTCTAATCTCAGATTTGTTTCGATACCACACTTCATTTTGTTTGCATCGTCGCCATCATGTGCAAACACATGCATTGGCGGGCACACGCGTATACCCGCACATATGGAGGGAGACTTGTAGCGTAGTAATAACAGATAAGTGGCTTCTGTGTGCCTAAGCTGTCAAGCATGGATCATCTCATTTCCTGACCGGGCCAGCCCCGGCCCCCTGTGTGTTATTACAAACAGCCCAGATCATGTGACAGAGGAGGAAGATTACTGGGGGAAACTAATTGAGGCTTCTCTGTGTGTTCTCTGCTGGAGAACAGTGGGGTGACTGTTTGGCCAGGCGGCCTGATACTCAACCCTCTCGTGTCCCCTGCAACCACAAAATGGCCATTACAAACAATGACCCACGTCAAAGCCAACAGACCCGGCCAGCCTGTAGTGAACCGGATCGCTCTTTTGAAGCTTGGGGGAATCCCCTTATCCTGATGGCGGTGTATGGGTATGGGATTAGTGCACCTCAACACCTGGCTCAACGTGTCATCGGATTGGTGAGCTCATATTCAAGGCAGGTTTAGACTGAGAACGTTCTCCTTGTTAACGGGTGATTGAAACATAAACCCCAAAGAAATGTTTCATGGATCTCGCTATTCCAGTGCTGCATATATACAGTACTGTATACGTCGTTCTTAGCTTCATCCTTTCCCAAATGTCTTGACCCAGCTACATTATTGATAACGCGTGTTGCTCTGGCTGCCGTGTACAACAACTGCCCTGGTCGTAGTGTCACCAGCTCTGGCTCTGTACCATTCAGTGGTATTGTTACCTTCAGTACAATGGAGCTGGAGAGAGGCCACCAGCAGCCGCAGCCACAGCCGCAGCAGCAGCTACAGCCCACTGGTGCTAACATAGGAACAACTGTCAGCTAGCATTTGTTCTGAGTGGAGCAGTATGGCTGTCACACAGAGCTATTATTATGATACAGCCCTGGGTCGGGCTGGGGCTCCAGGGTGAAACGAAGTGATCCAGTGTCATCACTTTCAGCCGCGCTTCTCCATACAAAAGCATACTGTGGGGCCTGACCGGAGACACATTCACATTAAGAGCGACCCAAAAATTCCGTTTGACGGGGTGAAATACATGTGGAACTACAAAAAAAAGAAAATGCACACAGACAAGAAAAGTGGTCGGTATTTATCAAGAGCCGTGGAAGGTATGCAGGCACTAGACCTCCCTCTTTCAACCACATTTACACAGTGACCCCTAATACCCACTGCCTTCACATAACATAAACAGTTAAATATACGCCGGCACTTACACGCACAATCCCAAACACACTTCTCGCTAGAGAAGATCCAGGCCCTGGCCAGTGAAGCAGACAGTGGGGGATGGGGTTGTGGAAGGAGTGAGGGATTGTATTTCCTCTCAGGATATGGTCTCTGTGTTTTTGTTATGTGCAGTCTGCCCCAGGCCCGGCCCAGTTGCAGCCTGGTGCCAGTGCCAAGGCTAGCACAGGCGCCGTAGCTGGCTGGACAGGTCTGATAGCACTTTTACAAGGGGAATCTGAGAGCCACTGTGCTTTAAAAGCTTGGCTACTTGTGCTGCGTCTCAAATGGCATCCTATCGCCACCAATAAAGCAATAATCTTGACCACTCCTGTGTCAAGTGGCTCTCTGGTCCTAAGTAATGCACTGTGTGTGAGACTGGGAGATTTGATCTGGGCTCATGGGAGTGATCGTCCTTCTTGGACACCATTCTGGGGTTCGTCCGAATGGAAATGGTGATTGATCTTTAGCAGTGCTTGCTGGGCAGTTGACCATGGAATGGTGGCCTCATAAGTAGGAAGAAGCCAGTCTACGCGACTAGACTGCAGGTCTTGTGGGAATCCTAGCTTTGACTGATTGGCGGATTTAAACGTTTCAGAATCCACTCAGGCTCAATATCAGGCTGATATTGATAAAAACCTGAACTAAACTGAAATCTGATTACAGTTGACTATATATACAGTGTGTATATATACTATACAAAGCTCAACTGAGGGATTCTGTGCACCAGATTTCAGGCATAAAAACAGGCTCTCTAGCAAGCATTACTGCCAACTTACCAAGTTGAAGACTATCACAGGCTAACATCATTAAAAAAATTATCCCAGCAACACATATAGTGATTATCTGAGCGGCTCATTTTCTCAGCCCACGACGACTCTTCAGCCCACAGAATTGCTGATGCTTATGAAAGTTGAAGGATTCAGTGGACTGAAATGCTGTGTATCTGTAAGACGAAGCTGTGATTGTCCATGCCGGCGTGACCAACAACCAATCACTGACAACTACTGTTTGTCTATTCACCATCCTTTCCACAAACTGTCATGACTACACTTCTCCCAACTCGCATACTGTTAAGAATACACTACAAAGATCTTCACATATTCAATGAAGTATGACTACATTAGAGTCCAGTGATGTGTTATGCACTTCCATGATGTTGGAAGGCTTGCAAGAGACAGAATGTCCTTGATGGAAGTAGTCAAAAAATATATTTAAAAGAGTTCAGATTGGATCAGAATAAATAAAAATAAAAAATGTTGCTGCTGATATCAATTGCTGATTGTCGCTGAGCCATATTTGCAGACACATCGCTTTAGTTTGGAGCTGGAACACAAGGCTCCTTTTTTTTTCACCACCGTCCAAAGAAAAAAGTTTAAACTGTCAGTGTAAACTGTAAGAAATTCTAAAAGTTATCTTTTTACTTTGCTATTGTCAATTGTAGTTATTATTTGCACAAAAACACATAATTCAAATGAAATATAAGATTGTACTTGTATTGATAAAAAAAAATTGTCATTAGGAGTTTTAATGTTGTATAATAAGCTGCTTAGAGCTAGTGTTAGGAAGTTAAACAGGTCATAATTCTCTCTCTTATATAATTTTTTATTTTGCTGTGAAAACATATCCTTCAAACCACTGTATGAATTCTATACGATTACATTTAAACATATCATAACGTTATGATTTACTTTCGCCCAATACATTTTTTTCCGAATAGAGCCTGAACGCATCATAATGTAACTCAATTTAAACTCTAGTGCTGCCAACTGTACTCACCCTCTTTCTGCTGATTTCAACACAGATTTGTTGTTCACAATGTAGCATTATCAGGGATTGGTGACTGAAACATAAAAGCCGATACCCCGATCACATTTTTTTAGGAATATCTGTTGCTAGCCGTAAAACTGTATTTCAGACTATGATGCTTGTTAATCTCTTGCATGAATGCCGAACCGTTAGGAATCCCGATGGATAACAAAACCAACTACGGAACGCTACAACACTTGTCAAAACTAATCCTGAGACCAATCCATAAATTTTAGCTAGTACGGGTAAAAAAATGTTTTATAGATTCTACACTTCCCACAATGCAACTCTAGACCCTCCCTGCTTAGTAAGCACACATATTTCAAAATCCACGCCCTAGTAGTTTGTAACATATACTTTGTGTTTCAAATTAATTATTGTGAAGACAATAATGTGCAATTAGGCTTAAGCCACTAAGCAGCTTCTTAAAACTTTTTTGCAAGCATGAACTTTTTTAGAAATAAATGGCATCACTCCTTGGTCCTTGTGCCTCTCCAGATAATGTCTCATGTTCGTGCAACCGATGCTCCACCCAACAATCTCACAACAAAATCTCCACCCCCTCCTTTCCAAGTTATTCACACAATTTTCCCCATTCTTTCAAAACACAGCGTAAGCTCTGGAGCTTCTTGGTTGCTCAAGTTGGAGGCCATGAACAGAAAAGAGAACAGCAGGGATAAGCCCTGGATGGGTCTTGACTGTGTTGCAACACACCCACCTTTTCTGTCTCCCACACAGACTACACTGAATCATCCAATTTTTCACATGAATATTTTTTTATGTATGACGTAGAAATGCCGATGACTACACGCTCATCGCCATTTCATTTGGGGTCGTTTTTTAAAAGCATCCGCTGAATATAAATAGCGGTGACAACAGGCGGCTTTGACAGCACTTAAGTCACCCATCCATTAAACACTCCATCTAAACCTTCAGAGCTAATTGGTGAATCAAATAATCAGAGTTAAGAGGTTTGGAAGGCACTGTGCCACCTGCATCGTGGATAATGTTACACTCTTACAGCAGCGTTAATGCACCGCTCCCTATTCCTGACCCCTTAACCATTGTTCCCTGAGGCACTTTCATTATCCCATTGATGTGATGTGAACGGGTTGCTGTTTTACACAGAACGGACGTATTAGAACTAACATGCTCGTAGAAGTGGTGAATAAGTGACAGAGGCAATTAGAGCAAATTCACAGGTACACTTCCGATTCATTACGGAATTATCATCGCCATTGACCGCCCAGCGGCACCATAAAAATAATCACATCCCATTATGAGCATTATTGTGGGGAAGCTAGTTAGTAGGCTACAGTGTAGTGAAGTGAATTTGTTTATTTACGGCTGGCTGGCTTTTGATTACTCAACATTTGACAAGAACAAATTCACAGTCATGCCAATTTTCTTCGGAACCATCCAGCGTGATAAAGACAACAGGGCTTTGATGGATTCTCTCAGGGGACTGATCATGTCAGCCAGATAACAGAACACTTGTTAAAAGACACATATCGCTTCTTTTGAACTCATTTGATTAGGTTTGTAAATTACTTGCGTTCCTCGTGGAGTTGCCTTCAGGATATGGAACAACTTGACGTGCAAATGGAAGTCAGATTGGGATTTCATCTTCGCATGCAGTTACAGTGACTTGTGAATCTCCTTGCTGTTGACTTTTAGGAAAACTGGCACTCACTACGAAATACACAAGTGTCCTAACAAATAACCTCCAGTGAAGTGAAGGCAAAACTAGGTGCTTTAATGGAATAATCTTACAGCCTTGATGTATTATAACCAAACAGCATATGAACCAGGCAGGGAAATAGAGAGTGAATTAGCATAAGGACAGGTCTCCTCCCCCAGCCTTCCACAAGCCTCCCATCATTCATTATGATGATCTATGGCTGCTCTTTATGCCCTGACTTGATATTTCAGACTCATGTGAGGTGTGGATCATTAGGGAAAGCTTTTACCATTAATAAGCAGACGTTGTTTGTTTACATGACTAATACTCCAAGAGGCAATGAGGTTGAAGCATTTAGAGCAGGGCATTCATCTTCCCCACACCAGTAAATATCACCCAGATGCTATTGATATTTACTGGGCTGTAGAGAAAATGGCTAGAGTGGACAGACTTCATCATGTGAGGCGACGTTTGAGAAAAGAGAGGGACGGAACGAAGGAATGTAGAAATACATGAAGGGAGGGAAAGATGGAAGGAAGGTTTTGAATTCAAAAGCAGGGAAGTGGAGGAATCCGAAAAGGCCCATGTGCAGATTTGTTTGTTCAAAACAAAGCGAAATACAGGACAGAGCAGAAATCTCTAAAGAAGTTTATTGTGATTGTGGTATGTTTGAGGTAAGGAGTGACCTGGGTTGGGTTGTTTGCTCAGCGGGGTGAGCCGTTGCTGTTGTTCTTAATAGACCAATTAATATCCAACCAGTGGTAACCGGCTCGCGAAGATAACCCGGCGATAAGGCAAACTATTGAGTCGACTTATCCACACACGCAAACGCATGGATAAAAGTGCTGAGCATATTTGTATCCAGAGCTACTCCCTGTTTGATCAGCAATAACTAAAAGAATGGTGACAAATGAAAGGAAGAAATTGAACATGTGAGTGAATAAACATTGAATGTAGATGATGCTTCCATACAAGATACATATATATATATATATATATATATATATATATATATATATATATATATATATATATATATATATACAGTTATGGAACTGCAAGCAAGCTGTAGAGAGGTGGACTGGGCGGATGATTGGTATACAAAAGTTTCCCCAACATTAACCAAGTACTTTGAGTGCCTTTGCAGTTGGAAGATATTTTAATTTGAAATATGTTTTCACTATGTTGATAAAAAAATAAACCTAGTTCAGGTAAGTTTTTTGCTTAGCCAAATAAATTATACATAACCGTATTCTCTAGAGGTTGCATGATGAGTCAATGAATGGTTTGGTGAGTATAACAACAATGTCATTTGTAGTGTATCTACCACACAGCGGCAACCTGAGAAATTAAGTAAATGCAGAAGTCTCAAGTTCATCAAATAGCCACTTTAGGCTAGCTCCAAAATCCAGGCAATCCCCATATTACGTGTTAGAATGGCCAACTTTACAGAAGAAATAAACATGTTTAATAAACAGTTTTTTCCGGTGAGTCAAATTCTAACGTCAGTATTATTTCTATTTGCACCGGGACCAACAGGCAGCAAAGAGCAACAACGTTTTATAGAATCCATGTTTCGGACCGTTCTATAAGACAATGCACTCCATCCCAACACAATGAGGGAATATGTTTTTGAAGTAATAGCACCTCATCCTTCCTTTAGAGTTCCAGAGACTCAAACAATCTTTTCTGAAGCTGTTCTTGCGGCTCATGTTGGTTTTCTCCCGTAATTTGTCACCAATCTGTGCATGCGCATGCACAGACTCACATACCCACAAACACACACATTCACACAAACTGCACCATATGCTGAGTGATGCTGGCACTAATTAAAAGCTCTTGGTGAAAGGTTAGAGAAAGCAGATGCATCACTTGACCTTTTCCAAACATCATCATAACATAACAACAAAAAAGAGAGTGTGGGCAAACAGACAGGAGCATTAGCATGTTCTGATGGCAACATGGACAAGGTGGGGCACCGCTAATGACAAACCAGGTACTTACAATGATTCAGCCAAAGGAAGAACAGACCCTGATCCCGGCGAAGCATGTTCCAAAAAGCCCTTCTAAAAACCTTGCTGGTACAGTCATTCAGAGATCAGTGCTCCCGTGTAGGCTTTGTCGTACCCGCCAGGGGAGGAGGCCTCGAAGACCATGGGAGCAGGAAAACACAGCCATCAGGCTCCCACAACACACTCATATCTCCTATGTGTCTGTAACTGTGTTAAATTGCAATTATGTCCTTGTTAATGCTGTAATAGAGCAGGGCATAGGGGAGCGAGGGGGATGGACACTGAGGTTGGGGGAGGTGTGGAAAGACCACGGAGGTGAAGCACAGTGCAGGGACCCAGTTATGATTCCTCATATTCCCATAAGAAGCTGGCAGGAGACGGAGGTAATATGGAATCGTTGATGACTGATGACAGCAAAGACGTGTCTTTCAACCCTATGGATTATTGAGATTAGGTTTTAGGGCCCGCCCACCTGCTTTCCTTAGACCCGACCAGGAAAAGAAAGTGGCTTAACTTGTCATCCCTTTAGGGGAACGGTGTAATTAACGGACTCTGATGAGCAGCTCAATCTCCACAGACAGGAGGAGATTGGCCTGGTTTTGGAGAAGAGGTGCAGAGTGTGAGTACGTGTGTGTCAGACAGACAGAGACACTCGTGACTAATATGCACACCACACTGATGCCGACTCGACCTTGAACGCATCCTCGCTCATGTATTTCTTATTAGTTCATCATTTCATCCATTTAAAATCCAAATTTGCAGGTAGTGTTCAATTAAATGTAAAAGTGTGGCAAGAAAACCCCCAGATACCTGCCAGCAGAGGCTGAGGAGCGCCATTACAGCTCATTATGAAATACATTTGACGAATCTGTAAAAGACTAGATGCATTCGTATTATCTTATTGACTTGTTGGAGGGGGAGAGAAGAATGGGGGAGTGCTATCGTCAGAGAGCAGTGCAGCACTTCCTCTTGTCTCCCTCGAGGATAAATATTTGAATCAAATTATCTACGTTATTTTTGTCTCTGACGTTGGCTCTCAGCATCAGGGGAAACACTTTCGCACACAAGAACAGCATTTCATCCAGAGTGGTATATTTCTAAACACCAGTAGTGACGCGGTGTTAAAGCAATTCACAATGCATGATTACACAACGTGTAGTTCCCACATGCATATGCTGAAGAACAATTTTAAGGGCTTTTAAAACATGTACTGTATGTGTGCTATAGGGAATAACATAAATAGTCCAGCTAACTAATACAGACAAGTAAACCTTTTAATAATTTAACAATGCTGTTTTTTAATCATCTCCGTCCCATTTAGATAGTAACTAATAAGTGAAGCAATGTTGTGAAGGAATACGTTGTAACCAGCTTGGGTCAATATACAGAAGAGTTGACAAACTGTGACGCAACTACACAAAAAAAATAATTCTTCTCATATAATTGTTTTAAGAATAATACAATATGCTTTTGGTTTGTAGTCTGAATTTGAAACTACTTTCTCCTGAGGAAATAGTCTCTACGTAAACTGCTTACAGTGTGCTGTGTGGATTATTCAGTCATAAACTAGGCCACTGTTTCTGGAAAGAGATGTTACTTTTGAATTTTTAAAAGCTACTTTTAACGCTGTGAGCATTTCAACAGAAATTTCATTCACCTCCTTTTCGCCTAATGCATGTTGGAATTAGAGTCGTCTCCCCGTGACCCTGAAGAGGAACAAAATGCTATAGTGAATGAATGCTTTAGGAACAGGCTGCCCTTGTTCACGTAGAAAGAGACTCTATAAGCGACTGAATAAAAATAAAAACTCACTCTGGAAATATTGTTGGCTAAGCCACAATTCCATCAATTGCCTTTTTTGAGAACCTTCCCTTTTGCTTTTTGTGATTCTATAAACAGAACATCCCGAAACTGTCTGGTCATCCAGCATCCAATCCATCTGATGATATCATTAATCCAACCTGATTTGAAATGAATAAAAGGGGAGGGGCCGCCCCATTCCTCACAGTAATCTGCCAATATTGAGACAGCGGGAGCACTTAGAGGGAGACAGCGTTGGGAAAGCACAATAGAAAGTGTTTAGCAGAGCCTGTTCTTAAGTCTGGTCAAACACAAATGCCTCTAGTCATGGCGGGTCTTAACCCGCCACGTCATTGGTCAAAACTAACTTGCCTTGAGAATCGTATATTGCTGTTAAATGTAAAAAGCCGAAACATCCAAAAAAGTCACAGACAGTGAAATGGTTGCTTTGGTGAACTAATCTGCACTGGACTGTGCCAACATCTCATAATTATCACACTATCTTTTTTTCTTTTTTTTTACCCTGCAACAATTTCACAGGCATATTCCATGTGGGAGAAATATGAACTAGAAAGCTGGAGGATAGAAAAACCAGGAAACACAAGAATAATGTAGATGCAGAGATACAGAACACATCTGACAATGCAAGACATATGCAACGTTCTTTTCGCAATGGTTTGCACAATTTCTATGTTTGTCTAACTGAATGGAGAGCTCCATTGAGATTCACACCTAGGCAATAACTCCACACTGAGAGCAGATGGTCGGCAGAACACTTTGAAATGGTTCAGTGTTGAGACCTGTGTTTTATTGAACCAGTTAAACCAGGTCAACTGGGGTGTAAACTCTCAAACTGGATGGAGAGCATTAACTGAAGATTGAACTCTGTGATTAACCTTGTTCTGAAATAATGTGTGTTAGCTTTCAAACTTTAAACTGAAAGTTTACTGTATACAATAATTAATGAATATGTCGTCCATGAATTAACCCGCATTGCTTGTCAGTGTTTATTGAAAGGCTTCGATGAAAGGGTTAAAGTTTACTTTATAGTTATCATGGGGACAATAAAGGAAGGATGCAATAAACAAAACGGCCTAAATTAATATTGGATTTACGAGCAGAGCAGTGATTTGAATTCCCAGGCTCTCACTAGCTCCCTCCCTTCCAATTCAACGCGCCCTCACTCCACACTTTGATCTTGAATCACCAAAACAAGTTACCTTTGCACTTTCAGGTTCTCTTACGCCGGCTCTCCGTTCACGCACAACCAGCTGTGTCCACACACAGCTGCCTCTGAAAGAGAGAAAGAAGTATTTGGTGAGAAAAGGACAGCGTGTGAACAAAACAATGAGATAGACTGACTCATTCGACCTTCATTGAAGAACCTAGCATGCGAGTTGTAAAAATAAAAGTGCAACACGATTGTAAAGCCAATGCTTTGACTGATGAAACAAACACATTAACTTTGCAGTGCGATCAAGTTCCCAGGATGAAATGGTTTCACATGTCTCAGTGTTTGATGAGTCTTTTCACTAAGTAAGCACCAGTATGAGGAGTAAATCCCTGAGAGGCATTTGTTGCTCTTTCACCTTTGCCAATATTGTTATACTAGCTCTCTGATTTGTTTTTTCTTTGCTTTCTCTTGGTTGCAGTTACCTTCTAATCTTTTCCCACCCTTTGTGCAAGTTGAAGCAACAACGTATGTGCAAAAAATACGTTGTATGCGCTGCAGTATCTTTTTGTTATGTACATTATTTTAGTGAAGGAAAAACCTTTTGTTAGTATATGACTGTCTTCAGATTCTTGTCTTCCTCTCTGTCTCTGAGAGTTCTGTCTTTGGGTTCATATTAGAAACCTAAAGGCAGCATAGTTAGGAGATTACGTATAAACTTTCAAAGCAGGAGCTCCCAAGACTCGTCTCAGTCATTCACTTGCTGTTCCCACAGTCTAGTTAATATTTTCTGGAGTTTTATGATAACTCAACAGATTTAGTGTGTGATATAAAACTGTAATCTATCGCTATGCCTGGCCAAAGATGGTTGAGGTTTCAGAAACAGAAGGAAACTGAGCCATTTTTCAGTTCGATGTCAGACCTTGTTAACCCTCTTCGCTATGACATCACCCTGTCTGGGAGCGAGGTACGTGATTGACCTTGAGGTGTTTTCAGACATTACAACATACACTTTTTCTCCCTTTTCCAGTACAAACCCTAAGAAAAACCAATATATTATATAATCGTTCAAACAAGACAAATGTGTTAGTTTGCATAATACATGGAGCCGTCGGTTACTATCGCGCCCTCTCTGGATCCTCATTGTTGGGCCTGACCTTCCCATTCAACTCAGTCCTGAAGAGGCAAATCCAATCATCTGCTATGAACAACTCGTCTCCTTAAAAAGTGCTTCAAAGAAATATACACAACTATTGCGCTTGTAAATGAGTTTGTTGTGTTTGAAACTTGTGTGTGTGTGTTCGGACAAATTTTTATTTCTGTACAAAGTGCATTTCTATTACACTAAAATAGTTTTCAAAGTGAAGCCGTAGTAGGAACTTATTTTCTTTATTTCTATTAATGTCTGAGTGCTGTGACTTTGACCCATGTACTTGTTGCTTTTTATTGCCTGCAATGTTATTGAAGAGCTCAATATTCTTCTGTCGATAAAACATAAATGTCTGCGTTGCTGATTTAAGTGCCATCGAGACCGAACCCTTTATGGGTGAGTGACCCAACGACGTGATCATGAAAAGGAAGAATGGGTTTTGTTTTGGTTACACAACGACAAGTTTTTAGGCAAAGGTGAGGAGCTTTTTATTTTTTAGATTACCGTGGAGCTTTTTGCGCAAGCTGCACATGATGCCGTGTGCTCACTTTAATTAATTTCTGCAGTACAATAGAGAACTCGTTTCAGAAAAAGCTTCCCTAAAGGTTTGTGGGATGTTGATGGTAGTCGACGTCCTTCAAGTCACCCTTCATTCACAGGCGTACCACGCTCATTTCTAATCATAAAACACGCTTGCCAGGATTTTAGGATGCTGCCAATTGCTATTGTTTTTGATAGTGTTTATGTGAACACACACATGCGTGTGTGCGCGCACGCACACACACACACACACACACACACACACACACACGCACTCACTCACGCACACACGCTATAGTGAACTCATTAGTCATTCTGTCATAAAAGCAGTGTCAGTGTGAACAATAAACATGGCTCATCCAAAACAAGGCTTTTGTCTGTCTAAAAGAAATAGTGTTGGCAGGCAGTGTCTCTAACAATGCAATAACCAAATAGGCCACACACACAAAAACACACAGAGGCCTATAGCGCACTGCATGTAACACAGCAGAGCACTGCATGCATTGGGCCTGTCTGATTACAGCAAGTGATAGTGGAGAGGGAAATTAACCTATCTACCAGACCATCTGAAGCTAAAACAAATGAGGAGATGTAGGACAGAGACAAAGAGGGAGGGGGAGGATGAAGAATACAGAAGACCAATTAAAGAGAGACGAGGTCGGATTATGGTGAGAAGGTGGTGGGTGATCAGGGGGAGGAGAGTGGATAAAGCAGTAAAAACATCAATATTTACTTAATCCTCCATACAAAGGTGACAAGGAGAAAGAAAGACAGACAGAAAGAGAGGTAGGAATGAAGACAGAAAGAGATGGAGGAAGGAAGGAAGGAAGGAAGGAAGGAAGGAACAGAAAGAGAGGGAGGGAGGAAGGAAGAAAGAAAGAGAGGGGGATGGAAGACGGGATAAAGAATGAAGACATAAAGAAAGAAAGGGAGGAAGGAAGGAAAAAAGAAAGATATACATAAACAGAAGGAGGGAGGGAGGGAGAGAGAGAGAGAAAGAGAGAAAAACAGAAGGAAGGAGTGAAGGAGGGAGAAAGAAAGAAAGAAAGAAAGAAAGAAAGAAAGAAAGAAAGAAAGAAGGAAAGAAAGAAAGAAAGGACGGGAAGTGCCAGAGAGAAACATTTTATGGTCGACTGTCCAATATTGCTCGGCCATGAAATCCTTACTGTGGGAAAAATTGACATTTCACACACCTATGAGCGGTAGTGAAGTATCCCTGCTCTGATGTTCACACACCGCACAGAGACAGTTCAGCCTGAGACCAGATGGTTCAAAATGCTCTCACACACACACACACACACACACACACACACACACACACACACACACACACACACACACACACACACACACGGTGACTGATGAGGCTGTTGCGCTGGTGCGTTGGTGCGTTTTTAGGGGCTCGCATGTCTGGACGCCACACAGGCGGTGGCAGGCCGGTTCCAGCCGCAGGTGAGTGTCCGGATGCATAATTAACAGGCCGCTTTGGCACCTGACAGCCTCAGAGGTCACGGTGTCCTCTCCATTAGCCGGGCGCCAATCAGCCTCTGGATCACCTGAGCACGTCCTTGTCCCAACAGCAGATTGCCCAGAGGACATCAGTCACATTATACAGCCCAATCGGCGGCCGGGACTCACACAAAGGCCTGAGCCGAGACAGCCAGAGATAGAGTACAGGGGTGATGTCTCCCAAATGAAGCCGAGCTGCCACTCAGGGCACATGGGGGACAAGACAAAGCACACCCTGCACAAAGATACGACCTTCCACATGCGGACACATTCCCTCCATCGGCACTCATCAAAACAGCAGGCGGATGGACACGTACGGATTCCGCCTGACTGGTTTCTTTACTCGACGCTGGATATATTCATATGTCTCCTTAATCGGATTTGCAGCAGTAATTCCACCGATGGCCGCAAATGTGTTTCTTTTAAATGTCAGTCCCTCGCAGGTCAGTGTAATTGTGTTTGGGAAAATGCCACAGCAGGTGTCACCGGCTTTAATTTATCGTGGACGTTTTGTGGCATTTTGTTGAGATGTGTTGAATAACATCAAACGTCAATGAAAAAAAAATGAAAAGATTAAATGAACTTTTGTTTGAAGTCCTTGGCCGTGCCTCTCTGCCTGTGACCGAGCGACAGAATTTTGAAGCAGAAACCGGCGCCTCTGTCATCGCAGCCGTATAAGTCCTGCTGCAGTAATACTAAATACTGAGATCAGCAATACCTCGGGTCTGATGGAAGCTGTAAAGCTACTTCAGACCGCTCACCAAACAAACTATTTGTTCCCACTCAGACTCCAGCTCTAAATCTCTGGGCTCCCATTGACCTGGAACTGGGCCTCAACACAATACTGAAAGACTCCTTTGAGAGGGCCAGTGCGACAGGCAGGAGTAGGAGGGGTTTGAGGGCAGGAAAGCCGGGCCGGGGTACTGCGAGTAGAGGGTCCCTTAGCTCCTGTTTCCCAGCTTAGAGGGATGGGCCCAGGGAGATGAAAGACCCTCAGACTCTGTGTATTGAGCTCCGGACAGGTCTCACAAAACTAGATGTGGTAACACAGGGCCTCCTTCAAGGCCGCGAAATGACTGCTTTCAAATGGCAGGCCTATTGTCTTTCTTTAGAAAGCCGCCGTTTGACTTCAGATCGGTAACAATGCAGTGGATATGAGGTATTGTTGTGGCTCAATTGAAGGGTTCATTTGGGAGGTTTGAAGCTGCGGTGAGATTACAAATTCAACTTTTGGCCCTTTTTAATGCGGTGTGTAACTGATGGAAACAGCAGAAAGATTCAGATTTCCCTTTTTTAATGTCATATAAGAGGCACATTTTCTTAAAACTTAAGAAGCTTTAGGTTCGGTGATCTCATAAAGGCCCCAATTTCACGAACCAACAGCTGTGATCAAAGTTTAAACAGCTTTATTGGTACCTTAGCAAAGGGGGGGATTTTGGAGCTGCCCTCATTTCATTTACTGGGAAAACTAGCCGAGTTATATTTATATTGTTTGTTTGATCCTTCATAGATTCTCTGCACCTTTTGCTCTTTTTCAGACACAGGTGCTATGTGGTAGTAATAGTTAGACCAAACCTTTCTGCCGCATCTATATATGTAAGTGACCAGGTAACATAAACGTGAAATTGAATCACTGCTTCACACTCATTCAGTTTTCTAAAAAGAAAAAAAAATGTAAACCTGCCAAAACCCGTCGCGTCTGCTCCACTCTTTACCAGCCAATGGCTCTAACACATTATGTTGTTGTTTGCCAATCAAAGAGAAGACAGAGATATTTATGACCTGAAAATCATTTTTGTGTCATTTTCGCACGTAAACTGCATTTTCAGATTTCTCCACCTTTCTGTGGCTGTGCTTTGGATCCTTTCTCCTTTGAAGGCTTTTGAAACGCTCATCTTTCAGTGAGTAACAACAGTAACAACATGACAATGTCACACTCCCACTATGTATCCGCACCTTTGTTGCGGCAGAGAAATCCATTCTGGACATGTCAATGCCCACATAAGCAAAATCATCACTTTGAGTAACAAAGGCGAGTGGACCACACAACCTCTCTGGCCCCTCTGGCCTAGTTTCCCTTTGCTTTCTCGGGCCAAGAGCTCCTCATAGAGCTTTGCACACGCTCCCATCCTACTTGTCTGTCAGCTCGCTGAGATGTGGAGGTTTTGTTTTTAGTTTGAAAGTGTCTTTAATCCTCTCACAAGTCTGAAAGCAGTTGGCTGGTCGGTCTTGATCATGTGACGAAGGGGCTTTTTGTTCCCCTTTGAAGATATAGATGTAGATTAATGGTGAGCGCAACCATAGAGCTTGGCAGTTTAAATGTATGTAGAGAGGCAGTTCTAAAGGAAAGATATGCTTCACTATAAACCATATAGTTGCATGATAACATGGTGTTTTGATCTGTTGATTGAGATGTGGATGTGAAGCATGGAATTGCATGCAGGCTCAGTGTGACGATTCTCTCTCATAGTTCAGGACCTCATTGAAGTTGAGGGAATTAAAGACTGAAGGAATAAAGACATCAGTTAACCAAGTTTAGATGTCTTCACTTATTTACAGTGTGGCACACACACACACACACACACACACACACACACACACACACACACACACACACACACACACACACACAGCCCAATTAGTTGCACCGGCCTTTGCTATTAACATTCCAATGAGGGGAACTGTCAGTCTGAGAGGGATGATCTTCTGTCTCAAGAGAAACCGCACACACAAAAAGGTAGAGAAATAGAGAAATAACTAAAAAGCACACATTAAAGGACAACCTTCCTTGACATCAGCGATTGGAGAACAAATGAGATAAAGGAATAATTTTGGCTTGCATGAATTAGATTAAGCAGATTCATACTCAACAAGTCAAAAGCTGGAACCGCTGAGAAAGCATGTTAATTATGAAGGAAAAATTATCTCAGACATCAATAAGACATTTGTATCATATTTAAATCTGTCAATTCAGTGAGAATAACAGCCTGGTCAAGCCGAAAGACATCGAGGCTTTCATCCCAAAACTGTTTTACAAGCATGGATTCTGCAGAATGAATTGGTTCCAAGGAACTTCCACTTGAGCAAAACAATTTTAAAACAATTTAAAAAGTCCAACTTTTGACCAGAATAAAATATGTGAGGAGAAAGGCGTACATACAAATGGTTTGAACACAGGAAGGTGTTTTACAGTGTGGCCTGCTAATCAACAGCAGCAGCGGTAGTAGTGGCACATGGTACTTTAAAACCTCTAGAACCCGATTGCCACAATATGCGTTAAACTCAAACTCCTTCTCGGGGTCATAACTCGGACGAATCTCGAATAAACGTCCGGAAATCATTGCAAAAAGACGCTCATGACGACTTCAAAACTTGCCTGAGAACTTGTGTGTGGGGGGCATAACTCTAGTTTATCAGTAACTACTTCATTTAGTCAGAGTGGAACGTTTGATGCAGAGCTTGATCATATGAAGTAAGTGATAATTTATCCTCCGTCATAAAACAGTGACTTTCTTTGCCTCCTGAGAAACACCTTCACCAGCTCTGTTTTGTCACACAGTAGCACTGATGTACTTTGCCCACAACAACACTTCCCCTGCTACCAGCTACCTTTCTGATCTGTGACACGACTGGAGAATTGCTCATTTATATATTTATTTGTGTGTGTGTGTGTGTGTGTGTGTGTGTGTGTGTGTGTGTGTGTGTGTGTGTGTGTGTGTGTGTGTGTGTGTGTATTCTGCTGAATATATGTTGTGTCACAGCATCGCCTCCTGGGTCAGGGCTTTATTTACTGATGGAGTTTGGTGTTGTGTGTAACGGGAACACCACTGCCACAGATCACTACACAACCTTAATTATGTTATCCGTCAACTCCGGGTGTAAATATCCCGGAGAACGTGTCGCCGGGTTCCCAGTGGGAAACGCGCACACGGCACAAAAACATACGTCAAACGCAGCCCGTCCTTTTGGTCGCCATCAATCACAATCTATTCTTGCCATCTGACTGATGTGTGCGTGATCAATATGCCTCAGCAGGTACAGGGCACTTTTTGTTTACTATCCGAGCGTCTCAACGGGTCCCAGACAGAGAAGAGGGAGGGCGACGAGAGAAGAAAGTCAAACTTCACTGCGAAGGATAAGGGAAGCGGGTGAGACTGAGACGGATAGATACACACCGGGTGAGAAAAAGGGGGCGGGGGATGGAAGAACAGACAGTTCAATCATTGAACAAAGTAGCAGCTTCTCAAGGACTGCTCTAGGCAGAGCTGCTCTGTCACAGATTTGACATTTATCACTCACGTACAGTACATCAACAGTCCCACACACACACACACACACACACACACACACACACACACACACACACACACACACACACACACACACACACACGTACAGACACATCTCGACATACTTCAGCATGAGTAGGACTTGTCAGACTCGGTGCTGTTTACCCATAGTGAATATATGAAATATGGAGCATGGCTGTGTCAGGCAGCCTGGAGCGTGTCTGTGGGATAAATAAACGCCCTGTGCCAGAGAAAGTTCAGGTTTGTTTTCAAAGGACGTTCCAGCCAACACTGTTGTTTTGGCTCTGAGGACCTGCCTGAGCCCATGCTGCAATAATAACTCACTCTTGAGATAACTTTCAATACTTTCCCCCTCCGCCGTCGAACAGCAAACAAATTCGAGAGCCGAGTGCATGGAGAAGCAACCACAGCGTGCGAGCCATCCGCTGCCCCTTTAAGAGTCAAGAGTTCAGGCCCCGTTTTAATTAAATTCAAGTCATTCGTGATGGATTCCGGGAGTCGATCACCGAACTCCACTGCTGCTCACTGAGAGAAAAAGTGTGCTGGTTGAGAGCGTTGCATATTTGTGTGTCTCAATAAACGCATCATTTCCTGACACAAACTACGACTGACTTCCTTCACACATCTGAAACGGTGTATTTTGTCTTCGTTCTAATGAGGCATATATTTGTCTCAGTGTCGTGTTCGTTGATCTGTAGCCGGTATTTTAGTGTCACTGGCCTCACCGCGGTGACAGAGTAATTACCATGTGTGTGACCCTCTCCCATCCTGCGCTGTCCTGCCTAATTGTGGCTGTCACCAGGACTTCCATTTAGCTCCAGATAAGAAACCACTGGATGCCGGTTCACGCAGACGTAAGTCCCTTTTCACAGAGGGCACATCAGGAAGATAAATGTGTTTACTAATAACTCTTTCCTCCATTCCGGCTGTTTAATGCCTGCTAGCTGGTGACTCATTCTCATCAGCGCAGGGCAGACGGAGGTGTGATATTACAGTGGTGTGTAGATTGGTATATATAGCTGGTAATGAAAAGCAGCCATTGAAGTTTTTTTTGGTGACATTTTTAAGGGGAGACAAATTTGGCACCAAATTATGCACCTATATGCAAAAGACTGTCCTCACACACAGCTGACGATATACACGGCACTGAGAATAGGGCAATGCTATGTGTGTGTGTGTGTGCGTGTGTGTGCGTGTGTGTGTGTGTGTGTGTGTGTGTGTGTGTGTGTGTGTGTGTGTGTGTGTGTGTGTGTGTGTGGATAATGAGTAGCCTGACTATCTATTTGTTCATCATGAGTGCGACCGAACAGCAAAATGTGCCATTAAACCTTAGGATTATATAAAGAGCCTTACATAAAGCCTGGAACCAGCTAAAAATACAGAACCGAGCAGTCTTAACCCTATATATAGGTCTACCGGTGAATTATTCAATACAAGTGAAGTTTCACAAAAAACACTAATTTACGCAACAACTCAACTCAAGTACCCTGCCTGCCTCCCTGCTGAGATTTGAGGTCACCACTGTAAAGTGGTTTGAGCAAAGTTTGCAGCTGTAGTTTTTAGTAGGCAGTAAAAGGCAGGGAGAGGTGAAACAGAGCTTCAGATAAGCAGGTAAGCCTGGCTGTGAAAGAGAGATAAAAGACAGATTCATGTTTTGTTTTCATTTTTCCGTTTGGTTCACGTTTGGTTCAAGTAAAATGTTTAACCGTTGGTGGCTGCGTGCGATGCCGCTGATATGAGAACCTTTGCAACCCACACCGAGACCCCATGTGTCGTGTGGAACAATAAAGTATGCAAGAGCAATTTGAAAAATGGACAACAGCGGAGGGAGATGCGCGCTCGCAAAGGTAACTGCTTGACCTTGCTGCACTGTGGGAGAATTCTTCAGCTGTTGGCATTTTCTCAGCGTGAGCTTTCTTTTATGCAAAACATGAAGCAGTGCCCACAGCTCAGCACGCCACACAAATAATGTTGGCTCCCAAAACACACACAGACACACACACACACACACACACACACACACACACACACACACACACACACACACACACACACACACTGGAAACCAATTACTGCATGGTTATCAGTACATGTGAACACGAGCTGGCTTTCTACACACACACACATCTGCAAATGTGTCAACACGTCGAGGCAAATGAGAGCATGCCGCTCCTTTTTCCCACGTCTTTGTTTTTATTTTCTATTCAGCCGCAGCTGACGGACATTCCCGGTAATTCTTCCCAAGCTGCCATCACAAACACCAGATCCCAACCGGGATTCCAGGACATAAAACAGCAGGAAACGTGTGACCGCACCGCACTGATCGGACAACAACTCAAGGCTAGTGTTGTGCATGGGTTTAAGCATGTGCTTTGGTGAACTGTAAGCTGACCCTGGATCTGTGTGCCATACCCAGAGGGGAGTTGATGGATGGGATGAGTGGAAGACCACTTGGCCAAACTTGAAAGCCCTCTCTCTTGGACCCTGGTGGGCCGGTTTGACTCTGTTTGGACGGACAGTATGCGTGTTTGTCTAACGCGTGAGTGAGTGGTCTGTGTGCATGCTAAGGTCCTGGCATGAATTTCCTTAAAACCAACGATTGAAGATATAGAAAGATTACTTTGTATCTGGTTTGTGCAAATGAGACATCCAGGGTAGAGTGCCTCTGCAGGTAATGTTTGGCATGCGCTTGATAATTCATAATGGATCATATTAAGGTCTTGACACAGCAAAGGGAAACAACCCTTTGATGTAATAAAGTGAACCTATTCCCTACAGTGGCAGCATAGATTGTACGCCTAAAGACCTTAACACTGTGTGATTAATTTGCACATCAATATATTTTTTTAACCGTTGTCTTTGTCATGAGTAGCCCATTTAAAAAAAAAGAAAGCAAATAAGTGCCGAAAAAGTGGCATATGTTTTTTTTCCGGCATCAGGGTGAATTTTCTCAGGTTTCGCACTGTGAATAAAGGTTTCAACCCATCGCGGCGTTTGTTACGGATATCAATATGTTGTACAACAACACAGAGGCTCCGTGGTCCGAACTAAGACGGCAAACTGTATTACTCCGACCAACCTTAACAAAGACTATAGTTCCACTCCTGTTCCTTCCTTTCGCAAATGGAAAGAAAGGAACAGACTGGGAACTCAATGAAATAGCTTACAGTAGCTCAGGCTATACAACAACATACTTCAGACTGACTGCCAGCCGCTGCTCTGGGTCCATAGAATCTATACAAATCTTTTATTGAAAAACTGCTTCAACTCGCTGCCGGTATGAATAGTTTAATGCAAATTATTCACATTTTCTTTTTTTTTGTCATGTATTTGGGAAGGCCACTGGTGCGTAAAGGCCTTAAGTGTCCATTGCTGCAGAAAAATCTTACAGCACAAGAGCCTTTCGGAGAAAGAGGGGGGAAAACATTTTGGGAACATTTTAGGAACCATAATGGTTAGCCGGGTGGGCAATCCACTGAAAGATTTCCATCTGGATCTCATCACAGGGAGGCTGAGAGTGGCTCACTCTTACTGCGGTGACTGAACTCACCACACACACACACACACACGCACACACACACGCACACACACGCACGCACGCACGCATGATGACTCATCCTCGACAGGAAAGGGAAGTGGTGTGCAGCTAAAACATGTCTAAATGTACCTAAAATGTATTGTTGCATCCTAAAAACATAGTTTGAAGTCAAGCTGACCACGTAGGGGCATTTCTCTGTCTCATGGCTCACTGATACAGTTTACCTGGCGATGTATAACATGCAACTGGCGGGCAAACGCTTCATTCCCACTTCCGTAATAGGAACACTTATGCACTGTCATTGTAATTAAAGTGAATGATAATGGCGTTACCTCGAGGCTGAAAAAAGACCGCTTAAATCTGCAGCTCAGGAAAAAGATAGAAAAATTAGATAGCACTTTTTTCCTCGTCCCTCAGTCTTTAGGGCAAATTGTGAGCTTTTACCACTACTTTAGTCACTCACTTCATCCTTCAACCTTCTTTCCGTTCTCCTTCTGGCATTACAGACAACTTAGATGATTTAAAAACTGGGAAAGACACTCTATCCCGACATCCCACCATACGCTAACTGAAATCATGAAATCCAGTAGCTCTGCAGGAACCCGGCTATGTATTAACCACCTGGTATACTGGCGCCAGCATATACTGGAGATGATCTCAAATATATTCATTAAAGATGGCAGTTTATTTGCATGAGAAAAATATTCTTTTAGGCAGTTTTTCTGTCATGTTTACCATTCTTTCGCATTCAAACACTACATTGTAGACATGCACACCTACTTACATATACATGTGCGTTCACAGTATACAGAAATTGGTTAGATATATATTTCACTGTGAACCTAGAAAGTGGGGGTTGCGTTCACAGAGAGGGATGGCTGAAGAAAATTTGAGAACAAGACAGGTGGTAAACATTGACTCCATACAGCCACGAGACTTCAAACAACCTACTCGCCCTTCATGTCAGATGAAGAGGAAGACAGTGGGGAAAACAGTACATGAGGCTTGCAAAGAGGGCAGAAGTCCTCTCTACGTGTAAGAGTCAGAGAAAGAAACGGAGGAGAGATGCTCCCCCTCCTCAGCCACAGTGCTACCCAAACTGAAATATAATTGTATAGATCATCAAAGGGTTCCTTCCCACTCACTTCCTGCTTGCTATAATTAGACCTGGTGCTGCTGGCAGCCACCACAAACTTTAGGAACCCTCTCTGCCTTGAGCCGGCACAGACACTGGCCTGGGTTCAGATTCTGTGCTTCCTCTCTGGAGGATGAGGATGCTTTTTTTTGAGGAGGGAGTTCTGAGGCAGCGCTAGCATTGCATGCCTCATGCAGCACTAATCTGGAGTGTGGGACTAGCTAGTTGATGGGTACCAGGGGGACCCCAGATCAGCTCTGGACATCAGTCATTAGGAAGGTTGGAGAGCTGTAGTGAGGTGGAAAAACACTCAGCTAACGACCACATGGCCTCAGTCGCACAGACCTGAACCAACAGCCCTGACCCCTCGTAACTCATGCACACACGCACACGTACGCACACACACACACACATACACACACACACACACACACACACACACACACACACACACACACACACACTCCACATCCTTCAAGAGGGCATAACAGCCCAACAGTTTGGAAAGGAAACTGTGTGACATGCAGCAGAGCAAATTCCCATGTATCCAGTGCGACTCTGCTTGTGTGTATGTGTGTGCACGTACGCGTGCATGAACTTGTGTGTGACAGAGAGAGGTGGAGTTGAGGCTTTTTTCTATAGAGCGAAAGCAAACAGTCCATAAAGAGGCCCTGCCACTCTCCCATTTCAATGTAAATCAGCCTGACTCTGTTAGGGGGTTAAAGAACTCTCTAGGGGCCTGGCAACTACCACCGCTGGGGTCACACATGCACACGCACACACACACACAAGCAAGCAGAAGCGCACAACACACAAATGCACAGGCACAAACATGTGTGTTCACGCGCACACGCACGTTCTGAGGCGAGAGGCCCAGATAAAGAGCTCAGAGAGCCTGTCAGAGTGTCAACTCCCATTAGGCCAAAGGCTGTTGTGTGTGTGTGCAGGCAGGCGTGCTGCTTTTTGCATTTCATTCAGCACACACACACTCTCTTTTCCTCACACACACACCCTCCCAGAGCCGCCCCGCCTGGCTGACATGCTGTTTCAGACAAGACACACAAAAGACAACGGATCCCGCCTGAAAAGACAGACATCTCCTACATTTCCTACATCACACACAGCGGGGAGAAAAAAAGAGAGGGGAAACAGAACAAGCACTAAATGATTTTAGATGAGCAGAGGTTGTGCCTCTGTGGAAGTTTTCAGGGATTGTCTACATGATTAACCTCACAAGCAAACAAGAGTGTACACTTCAACAGCAGCAATGCATTTGAAGTTTCCAGTTTCGAATATCAGAGTGCAGCGTTTATTTGCTTTGTGGATGTAAACTGTGATGTCATGCATTATTATACAGTAACTGAGTGGAGAGCAGGGACTTAACCACATCTAAAGCCGGGGAGGCGGAGGTTTAAAGAGCAGAGAAGTCTCGGAGAGGCTGCGTAACCTCGGTGACCTGCACAATTAGTGCTGCACTCCCTTGGCTGCTTGTGGCCAGCGAGTTGTGTAAAGTAGGATGGGGCTGTTAGGACACAAACAGAGAGGACAGGAGGGCTCATTTCCTCCCACCGAGCCTCCAGAAGCACATTACAACCTGAGGAGGAGTAAGCATGCCAATAACCGCCTCGAGATGAAAAGAAAGATGAAGAAAGAGAGTGAGAGCAAGGAGGAGAGCAACCTATCGAGCCACCAAAATGTCTTTACATAAAGACTCACACACCCACATGTCTCCAGCAGTGTGTGTGCCCCGACTCAGATGACTCAGGCAGGTGTGTCAGTGTGTTACAGCCCAAAGCATTGGCATGCTCAGGCGGCAATATCGGCTCTACCCACATAATCAACAGTGTCGATGCCAAACAGATAGAATGACTTGAAGTCTCTTTGTACTGCTCGTTTGTGAGGATCCTTGGTCTTTAGACATTGCTCCCCTTGCCTTCAAGTCTTTCATGTCCAGAGTGCAGGCTGACAGCTGTAGCTAAAAGCAGTCATCTGAAAACAGCGTGCGCTTGATCTAGGGGGAACTCCAGCCACCACAAAACATTCATCCCATACCCACACATGGCTAGTCATGCTTCTGACACACATCTCAGTCTGCCTCTGCTGCCTGTTCAAAAAGCTTGAAACCACAGCCCGAATCCCCCCCCAGGCAAGAGACCGATTCGCAAGCACGTCAGAATCGTTCTTGTACACGTGCTCATTACGGAGTTCACTTTTCACCCATATACATCTTCCCTGAGTCTAGGGATTGGCCGTGCATCAGTCATGGCCCTACGTGTACACACAGGCTCAGACCGGCGGGCAAACAGAGAGACAAATACAAAAACAGACGCACACAAATTGCTCATTACGGAAATACTGCTGACTTCATGGTTCACATGGGCTCAGCACAATCCATGTGAATCAATAACTTATCAAGATCCTGAGGGTCTTATAGCGACAAATCCGAGATCCTGGAGGAGAGTTGAGGAAGCCAAGTTTCGCAGCTCTCCCTCACACTGATATACTACAAATTAAATACGTATTTGAAGGTGTTTTTGCTTTTCAGAACTCTGGCACAGAGATCACAGAGCCTGCAGTAATTAGGTTGGCAAGAGCTCATATGAAATCTTCAGATATAACTTTGACATTTTATAGTAGGAAAACATTGGCAATTTGGTGATGTGACCCAAAGTGGGGTTGAATTCTTCTAAGAAAACATTATGTACAGAAACGTGGTTTAGACAAGGTGTATTTCTAGATTGGATATTTGTTTTATGTATTTTAAGAATGTATTTGAATATATCGACACATGTACTTGCCAAAAATCTGTCTGGAATTTCTTTTTAAAGATATTGTACTTTATTAAAATAAGGACATCAATAAAAATGCTACTTGATGGACAAAATTATTATATTTTTATCTTCTGGATATAGAAGTTAAAATTATGTTTTGGTCTGGCTGGTCTCATCATACATTTGTAGCTATACACGAAAAATAATTCAGAGATATCCCTCAAAATAATTTTGTATGTTATGCACGTAACCATGAAGTTGACCGTAAACGCCCACGCAGGGCACACACGCGGGTGGGAGTGGCGGTGAATGGGTCCAACGTTGATTTTATTTGTCAGCGAACTTACGTATAGTTACTGTAAACCAAACAACAATCTATTCATAAACCTAATTTAGTAGTTTTGTTGCCAAAACCAGAGTTGTTTTCTTTGAAGACGGATGTTTATTTTGGAAAGACTGTATGCAAGCAGAAATCGACGTGTGGCTGGCTTCTTTTTTTTTTTGGAGTATACGTGAAGGCACTCCAGGGGATTTACAAAAATATCTATCCATTAAAAAATCCTTTCAAAAATTGTTATTTAATACATATTCAATAAAATATAAGTGTATGTGTAATTATATACTGTATATCAGGCACTGATGCCACAGCGCTGTGTATTACATTGTGTAAATGCTTTGCGCTGGTTAGGGGGTACAATAAATATTTCACAGGGGGTACATCACTGAAAAAAATAACTGATTTATTTCATGCATTCAGACTTGTATATCTATATATTATTATGTCTGTTGTATTTAACTTTCAAAACCTGGCAAAAATATGTATCAATTATTATTAGTTGTTTATTTTAAACAATCCTCCATTCTACTTTAATCCAGACTCGACACTGTGCCGCTCTGCTGAATCAACTCTAAAACACCACGAACCTCACTGTCACACAATACCTGTTGTCTCTGCCATTTGGCTGCAAACACAAGGACAAGCTACAGCAAAAAAAAAGCTTCCATTCACTCTGTTTGTAACAAGGGCAAGGCTGATGCTGTGAGAAAGCAGGCAAGTCAGCAACATTTACCTCTTAGAGAGATGAGAGCACCCAGGGCACTGGCCACCGGCCCAGCAGCATTCCTGCCTATGAAGAATAGATAATTGTTTTGAGAGCCCCTGTTGAGAGCCGCTGTCTCATTTCCATATCTCCATAGGAGTGGACATGATATAGTAGTGTGGATACCATGAGCCACTGAAAATGGCAGACTGTATCATAACCCTTTGACAGCTGCATGCTAGTTAGCTTTCCTCTATCAAGAAAAGCACATGGGAGTTGACAGGATTTCAGAGAAATGAAAGAAAGGGGACGAGACTGAAACACATAGGAGGTAACAAAAACTGCAGACAGAAGACAAGAAGGATGTCAGAAATGGAGAGAATATAAAGTGCAATTACTTAGGCCAAGGCTCATTGGTATAAATTATCATCTGCTGGTATCCATGACTGCAGCTGTAATCTTTGGTAAATGACTCGACTTAGTCCACGACACGGCCACCAGCCCGATGGGAGATAACGTCAACATCCCACAACAACACCAGCACACTGACACACACACACACACACACACACACACACACACACACACACACACACACACACACACACACACACACACAGACTTAAGTGTCTCTGCAGAGAGATATAGAGACACACCCATAACATACACTATCCAGGGACTATATTCATTATTCAGTCTTCATCAGAGGAAATATTCACTGATCCCTTTCTATCACCTCACTTGACAAACTGGGAGGAAATGTAATATGATGTAAATTACTGGGATATTATAATATAATAAATGATCCCATTAACAATGCCTGGATGGAGAAAGAGTTAGAGGCAGCGGTTGGAAGACTTGATTAAACTTGAGGAATGGAGACCGCAGAGGAGGGGAAGACTTTATTTAACATGCAGGATAGCGCTTGTCTATAGCCCCAGGTAGGACAGAAACACAGAGCTAAGCTACTTCGGCACTCCATCCACCAGGAAAAGTGCAGAGAAGGGGTTTTCCGCCTAATGGAAGCCATTCATTATCATATACCTTTATACTTTGCGGTCATCACTATCTTAAGCTAAATCAATTGGAAGGGAGTGTGTATTGTCAATGGTGGATGGGGGTCGGGGGTATTCTCTGTCTGTCCGTCCGGAGCACACTTAATGGCCTGCACACACTCTGGACCTGTCTTATGGAACTGGCTGATGTTATCAACAGATGAATGGTCACGTAGGTCAAAGGTCAAGTCCAGTGCCGTTGTTTTGACTCTGAAACCCTGTGTGTTCACTCTGCTTCCTCTCCCCTTAATCCCCACCAGCTGTGTGTGCGGACATGCACTTAAATGAGTGAGGCTAATAGCAAGAGAAAAAATTGCTAAAGCCATTGCGGCCTGTGCGTGTGTGTGTGTGTGTGTGTGTGTGTGTGTGTGTGTGTGTGTGTGTGTGTGTGTGTGTGTGTGTGTAGAGCTGCATGATGCTGCTAAAGCCAAATGACTTACCAAAGTAATGAGCCAGGCTTACTTAATTTAAATATAATCTACCTATGGGAGACATCCGACGTTATTTTTAATTCAATGACAGCTGGCATCCAGCAGGAGCAGCGGAATCTATCGAAAATATTCATTTGGCGCAACAGGAAGAAGAAATCAATCCCATAAAAACAGAGCACTTAATAGAGTTCCATTAAAGCGAGCAGAAATGGCCACTCCACTGCAGAAGGGCACGGAGAGGCCACGCTGTCTTCACCAGGCTGCATTTTAGACTGAATAAAGTCATGCTCCATTTTCAGCCCGTCCTGACAACTGCTTTTTTTAAATGACACCTGATACCCTCACCCCTCCCACTACTCAGCTGGAGACACACTTGAAGAAGGGCATACATAGGAGGGGCGGGGGGGAGATGAGAAATGGATGAGTGGCGTTGTGGAGGAGTGTGTGAGGGGGTCAGACGCCGGGGCTGCACATCTCTATCCCGCGCACCACACACGACTGTCTACAAACATGTGTGTGTGTGCGTTTCACATTCCACCTGGTCGGTGGGAGTCGCAGTAAGATCCTCACACAATCCCAATCCTTCGTGTTGTGGCAGCAGTCGGGTGGCTAGTGTCAACGAGAAGCTGTCTGGAAGCTTATAGCATGAGTGATAGATTTCATTCTTTGTTTTTACCTTACAGACAGACTGAAGGGTAATTATTTTTTATATTACAGGCCGAGTCTTGTTTTTGTATTTTTGGCCATCATTCCTATTAATAATAATAACACCTCGCTCACGACGTTATATGCAGAGTTCTGGGAACACAGCAAGCCGCAGCAAGAACATGGGCAGACAGTCAATTTCAAACAAAGTCCCAGTTTGGACAATGTTATTTGGAAGACGAAATGAAGACAAATAGTAAAAGTATTACCCAATATGTCTGTTGTAAACATCCATTACGGCTCACAGACTGACTCTCCTAACTCGGTTTAACTGAACTGTTGACTTTTTTACAGCCTGTACGGACGTGAGAGCTCTCGTTCCTTGCTCATTTCACTTTGTTGTGAAATGAGCAAGAATAGTGGTTTTATTTATCCTCCCACAATAAATGAAATAATTATCTTGGACTGACGAAGCAGGACTGACGTACAACGCTGTCATATTTCCACGGAATTTCACCGAAAAACTCAATCTGGCGTCGTTCCGCATCCTATCTAACCCCATCTACTCGTCTTTCTCTTGAGCCCCTGAGGAGTTGTGACATAGAAGCCGTGAAGCAGGAGCCGAGGCATGTTGCAGCCGGTCAAAAAGTCCCAAGTGTGGAGGCTGCAAAGTATTAACCCTGCGACGGCTGGCTGCAGAGCTGGGGTGTGCTCTGCAACGTGGGTCTGAAGAGGAAACATTTCCTTGTTGGTGTATTTTAATTAGGCTCGAGTTACTGAGGCCTGCAACAGCTTGTCTGGTGGCTGACCTGGAGAGACGGGATTACCTTCTCCAGCTGCTCTCCTCCCTGCTGCCTCTCCTAATGCCATCTTTATTAAAGGGACAGACGACGCTGGCGCTATCTCTCACACATCACAATTGGGCCATTTGGTAATAAGGAGTGTCACAACCAACTGGACATGGGGCAGCATTCTTGCCCTTTCCTCTCTTACACACACACACACACACACACCACCCCCCTTGCTGACCATGTGTGGACACCTGGTCTGGAGGTAGAAACCAAAGGCATTCCAGAAGCCTGGGAGCTTAATTCCCCCAGATTAGCCTATACAATCCACCTAAGGGTTAATCAACAAGTAGCATCACATCCCGCCAGCGAAACCTTTATGTCCACCCACTCAGGTACAAATGCCTGCTTGGATAGGGAAATGTATGCTTGCAAACACAGATGTAGAATAAAAATAAATGAAGCTCAAGTCAGGCGCTAGCTCGACAGTCAATAATTAATTTCCCTCATAATACACACACCATGTGTCTGCTCTACTCAGAAAAGTTTGTTTGCCACCTCCGAGAGTGAGAAAACCATTTATGGTGTTTTTGCTGACATGACACATTTGCTCGCCTCGGCCCGTAGAGAAAGTCCCTGGATAAAGGGCTTTTCCTTTAAATCCCTGATAGCCTCCGAGCTCCAAGGAGGACTTAGCCGGCGACTGACAGCCAGGATGGGAGGTGGGGCAGGGGTTTGACGTCGGATCCTATGGGTGTTGTGAGGGTCGGGTAAAGTGGTAGGTAAATATTTGGAGGCCGTCAGTTGAGGTTTATGTGTTCCTTTTGGCAGGTTGGGGGTCTGGTTGCAGTCGGAGCACTTACAGATATGCAGGATATTCCTTCGCATTTGGGATGCGCAGCAGCGACAGGGTCATCTTGCTGTAAGGTCAAACGCGGAATACCATGCGGGAGACAGTGTGTCCTGTGTGGGCGGGTGCAGTTGGCTTTCCGGCCCTTGAATGGCAGCTTGCAGCTGCCCTCAGTGTGTGCCTGCCTGCCTGCCTGCCTGCCTGCCTGCTTGCCTGCCTCAAATGCTGCGTCCGGTGGTACGGTCGCAGAATGCAACAGCTACCTCCCAGCGCGCCCGGCACAAGCTCCAACACACAGCTGTTCACCACGCAGTCAGTACCAAACACAGCACCTGTTTGCATATGTGTGTCTATGTGTACGCCTGTCTATGTATGCGCGCCAGCCAGATCAGACACACACACACACACAAGAATAGACCCCTGCTTCAGAGCGTGTGAACGGAGCAACCTCTGCGACTCCTCCTTTCCTGTTCACACTTTAGCCTCGGCCCCGCTAAATCCCGCTTCTATCCTCTTCCACCCTAAGTAAAGTCATATCCTTCCTTCCCCGAAAATGTCGACTCCTTCATTTGCTCATTAAGTTCATTACAGAGAACGTGACAAGGTCTTGGATCATCCGTGCGGTTGACTGCTATGTTTGGAGCATTCATTAACAGAGCTACAGTGATGGATTTGCGCGTAGATGTTATGGGATCAATGCTGTAATGAAGGGCATAGTGTGTGGGAGGAAGCATGTATAATCATTACGAGAAGTAATAAAACTTTTGCCCCCTAACAATGCCTCCCTCCCACACAAAGTGAATGTTAGTGCTCCGCTTGGACCAGGAGTCCGACCCTTAACTGGTGGAAGTATTGTCCTAATAGTGTCAAGGTGGCATTGCATTAAAGACACATTGTCATTCATTTCATAAATAAGACAGAGGCCAACTGTGTGACCATCCGCTCGAATCCAGGAACATTGCATATAGCTCACCTGCGTCATAGCAGAGCAGATTAGAACGTTTGTATGGGAACTGAAATGGGATCAATAAATAATGAGTGGAAAATGTCACGTGTGTCACTCAATCGTCAGCAGTTCACATTGATATGGCATCTTATCGCCGGTCTGCAAATTACCCGCAGCACCGGCTATGAATATGATTAGCGTTCTCCTTTTCGCCGAGAAAACTCTAATAAACACAATTGCATTATATCCGAATTCATTTCGTACCTTCCCGTGCATTTCCTTTAGTAAATGTGTCAGTCATCAGGATTGCATCACAGCAAACTAGATCCTGTAATTTCCTTAAATTTAGAGCAGGAAACAAGTCGTGACAAAACAGATTTGTTTCCCTCTTTCCTTCATCTACAAAAAAAAAAGAGAATCTCTGCTGAGGGAGCAATATATGCAAACAGAGCACAGGTCATTGCTCTGCAAATTACAGATATACGTTCCAGTCCTACCTCCAGTCGGCGCATTTAGCTGTTGGCTATAAAACTTGTCACCTTTCTCTGACCTTTGGTTAGGATGATTTTTTTTATACAAAAGCAGCCGATGAAGCAAATCAGACGTCGATGTCAAACATACAATCTGTGACTCGCAACTCACCCAAAGAGTAGTAATAATATAACTTAGATCCAAACGGCTATAAACCGTTCTCTGAAGTCAAACTGACATTTTAATTATGCTCATTCGTTGTGAAGTAAATACAGATGATAATATTATTTTTTTTCACCCACGCTGTTCGTGGAAACAGCTTCTGTCACTTTTCAATATTAAACATTTGTGGTGCTTTAAATGTAATCGTTAGCCTCGTTACTCCAGTTGTGGTGACGGCAAATTACCTCTGAATTGAGTGTCAAAGCTCAAAGTAACGAGTAGTTTCATAACCTCAACACTCAACATTGAGTAAATAAAGCACAGAATCACTTGCTATCACGGCACAAATCAAAGCACCATTAATGATACAGCCGCCATACTTATTTCCTGACAAAAATATTTTTTCCATTTGACTTTAAATCAGCGCAAAAAAACAGTCGGCAGGCGCAATACGGTGTCACTTAAAGAGAAGGTATTTCATGCGCGGTATACTTCATCACGTTTCAACGTCCCAATAGGTGTTTGCTCTCGTCCAAAAGGCCGAGCACCAGAATGATGGAACAGATTTCCTGACATGGGTGGCCCTTGTGGGTCCGACTGAGTTGGGGATTTAGAGAAAAAAGGTCTGAGTGTAGATTGGAGGACACAAAGCTTCTCGACAGGACTGCACAGTCAGGTGACAAATGGTGCCCCGGGCCAGCCAAGTGCCAGAAATGGCCTCTTAATCAATCAGAGGTCAGCATGGAAGCTCCGTCCAGACTGCCTTCACCCTGAGAGGCAGCCATCTGATGGACCATTCAATGCCAAGCCGCAAAGCACACAGCCTTTTCTCCTAGTTAGCACATCCCGCTGCTGTTAATGTCGATTCATCACTTCTGAAAACTGGACCACTCTCAGCAGAGAAGTCTTTATTTTATTTTTTGCTTTTACTTGTTCATTATTACAGTACCACCAAGATAATTGAGCTCTCTGTGGAATGTCTGAAATTAACTAGACAGCTTTTACTTTTGTACCATTTGTTTTTCTCCTTAACTAGCCCTGTTGGTTTTTTTATATTCTCAAGTGACCTTTGGTTCTCTCCATCTTTTGGCCTCGACCCCAACCATAAGCCTCTGGCCCCTATCCTTGACACATGGCCATCTGTACTGGCATTTCAGGCAGTAAATAAGGGAGTGGAAGGTTGTGCACTCTCTGGTCGGCCCATCCTAAGGCCAAGCCCTCACATTCTCCTCTGCACCCCGAAGCCCACCCTCACACACCTCCTGGGGTTCTCACACACCTCCTAGGGTTGACCTACACACTGCCGAAGTCCCTAAGGAAGCATCTCATGCTTTGGGTGTAGCACCGGCCTTCTGTCCTCTGTCCTTTACCCTCCACCCCTATAATACTACTCTCCCACCATCACCATTAATCTCTCCATCTCCCAACATCAATACATTCATCTGTCCATCCCTACTATCAATACAAACATACTCTCATTCTCAAAGACCTTTGTCATTCACCCATCTGCTCCACTTGAATGTCTCAATGTAATCATTTATCCTCCCAATACCCAATATAAAAATCATCTTCAATCAATTCAAATTTTTAATAAAAGAAGGGAAAAAAGTAATTATTTCTTGAGCAATTAAAGTGTAGCCTCAATCTCACCAGTGCAACTCTTATTTTGTGTTATCTTCCTTGAACCTAGAACACTAACGTCGGGTGATTTACACCCGAGCGATTGTTGTTACGTTATTTTCATTGTGCTGCTTTTGTTTGAGTTGCGTGAGTCTTTCTGTAGCTTCATGCTGCTCACTGACGTTAGTGAAGGTGGGCGTGTCTTCCTGCTCCGATCACTGTTTTTTTCTACAGGCACGTGTTTGGGTGATTTTCACTCGACGTTAGTGATAGTGGGACTATTATTTCCGGATGGGTTTTAACATTGACTTTTAACATTAATTAACTTTTCCTTCACAGAACAAGACTCACATGTCCCAGGAGCATGTGGACCAAATAACAAGTTCATAGCTCCTTTATTTATATTTTTAATCATGTTTTATTGACGATTCCCTAATTTTTCACTGGATTTTGAGCCTTTTTTAGGGTCCCTCCATGATACCTGTTTATCGTTTTTTGAGAAGTTCTATAGGGTAAAATAAAAGAAGAGTACTTCAACTTGCCTTGTATTGTTGTATTTTAATATATTTCGATGAGAAGTATATTTGATCAGGTACATTATATCGGGTGAAATTCACTTGACGTTAGTGATAGTGTGACTATTTTTATCGTCAGTGTTCTAGGGTTAAATAACATCAGTACATCAGAAAATGTGATATTTTAGATTGTCATGAGTGGGAAGACAGTAAAGCCATGATTTATCCTTAGACTATCCTTGGGTTGGTGACAATTCATGTCAGTAGCAAAAATAATTACGCTACAAGCAGACTAAGAATTGTCAAAGCTAACAATAGCGCACCAAAACCCATTAAAACCTACTGAAACGGTGTCACATTGCCATTACACCCATAATAAACCCGTCAATTTACGGGGAAAGAAACGACCACTCGATACACCCACCAATCACCAGACTCCCACGGATCCATATGTGCTCACCCATCCTGACACTCTGTACCTGCGTCTGCACAAACCTTCAACACATTGATCTATTCATCTTCCCCCTCTATCACCACAACAGATGCCCGTGCTGATTCAGTCCCCACGGGACGCAGGGACATCACACATAGGAAACCCAGGACTGAAAGAAACAATGAGTGGCAAGATTGAGGCACCAGAGTAGTAGAAGAAACTGACTCTATCTGTTGAGATAACCTTGGTGAGATCGGAGAACAAAAAAAAAACTGTAGAAGGCCTGAGGAAAAAGAAATGAAGTGCATCGATATTGAGAACTAGTAAAAAAAAAAATTTAAAAAAAGAGGAAGAGGGTGGGACAAGTGAGGGATAAGCGGGAACAAAGACATGCAAGAAGTGCCAAATGGGATCAGGCAGATCAGCAGTGCAAACTAGTGTTTCCTGTGCAAAGTAAAGTATTGAGATGCAGATCCCACTTTCTCAGCTCATAATGGGGGCTGTCAATGTGTGTGTGTGTGTGTGTGTGTGTGTGTGTGTGTGTGTGTGTGAGAGAGAGTCTGAGTGGGTGAGGATATTTGCTTGGGCCGCATTCTGCATCTGCTAACCTGCCTTTCTAATGGGGTGCAAATGGGCCTCCATTGTCCGGCCTTGCGGACCTGGTTAGAAACGACCCGACACGTCCGATGACGACTTCAGCCTCGCATGCATACGGGATACGGGATGTTTACACACACACACACACACACACACACACACACACACACACACACACACGTGTAGATCGCCCAACGCTATGTATGGGAGGAGCTCAGATTAAAAAAGCAACAACGGTCATTTATAATTCATTTAGTGTGTTCATAGTGCACCGTAATATTCAGTAATAGTGTAACATTATTCGTAAAAAAACAAAACATTTGTTAAGCTTTAAAAATTGGATTCTAACAGTTTTGCTAGAATACATAACGTATGAGTTTGTGTAGTTGTTTGACTTTTTTTTAAACTTTTACTCGACATGGCTTCATATTTTTTCAGAGAGAAAAAAGTTGCTATTTTTTTGCTGAAGGAGGAGATTTGCGCTTCAACCATCACCCTCTTACATCCACACATTTCTATTTCTAAAGCTGTGTTTTACTAAGCAGCCACAACTCAGCTGAAATGATTTTACTAGGCGCTCTTGCTGACTTGGAGTTGGGGGATGGGGTTTAACAGAATGGAGGAGGGGGGGGCAATACGGGGTCACACAGGAGGAGAACTGTGAGGGAGGAGGGGGGGGGTCGCTTTTTCTTTCTCTGTGGGCTCTAGGAAAGAAAGGAAGGAAGCCCGAGCAAAGCAGAGAAGCCCGAACCAAACCGAGGAGCGGTGCCGGTGGGGGAGGGACTGGAGCCAGAGCGCTGCTCATTGGTAGGCTGCGGCTCTCTCTCTCTGGATGGATTGACTTAACACGGGTCGAATTACACCATTTGCCGTGCATTAGTTTGTTTTTCTCTCAGCCAGGAGAAGTTGATTCACTACGACGCGCAAAACACAGCATTTTTGTTTTGCTTTCTGGGGGATTACAACCACACAAAAGGATACAAAATAAGCAATTCAGATGAGGTGAGTTTCTTGCCGCTACGTGGATTTACTTTGTTGCGCCGCATTACGCAGCGAAAGTCGAGGGGGGGAGAACAAACTAGAGAAGTCTTTGCTGGGATACGAAATATTTCTCTTGACCAACGCTGCTCTGCAGAACCGGTGGTTGCAGGACAGAAATAGTTCACGTCCTGACTATTTTTTACTCATGCTTTGACGCGATTTATTATTCATTCCTTTCGCGACCGTTCAACGTGTATCTGCTCTGCTCCGCTCGGAAGCCTTTTCTCCTGCGCTCATGAAGCGGTGGAACGGAGAGGTAAACCACATCTAAAGTCTCCTCTTTATTTGTTACACAGCCTCCCCTCCTATCGACATATTTATTTAGTAAGCATCATATTAGGTTTTAGAGTCGCACGTATGAAGCTGGTGAATCAAAAACTAAGTGAGCTCCTGGGATAAACAAGCACAGAAATAAGCTTTGTGTAAATAGATTGTATTTATGTATTTGTATTCTGGTGGAGCTGTTTGATATCACGCACTCCCGTCAGTCCAACACGCCCTCTATTATCTCAAATGAGCATTCAATCAATGCGTGCACATGAAGTCCGAGCGCGGCGTATGGCGAGGATAGCGCGTCGTTAATGTTTATGCCTTTTCCCTCTGCTTTCCAAAGTTAATAGTAGTGGAAAGGGGGCTGGTGTATCGGTGGATGAGGGGAGGGGGCTGTGTGGTCGTGGCACAGCTTTGAAGATCAGTCACCAGAGCGCAAGGGGCCCGGGGACGGAGACAGAGCAGCCTGTCCAAAAAGGCTCGTTTGTGGCGAGCGGAGCGGAAATCTGTGCGCAACTGGATCCCCCAAAAAAGAGAGAGAGAAAGAGAGAAAGAGAGAGAGAGAAAAGTGGGTTCTGGATGGAGCTTTAAATGACAGGAATATTACATGCTGGGTGTTTTCTCTTAAATGGATTACCAAAGGAGTATGACATTCAGTCGGATTGCCCCGTTCACGAGTGAATTCGGACACACAAGGTAGGTGTCCTCGATGCTTTTCGATTATTGATGTAATGAATTTTATTTTTTGGGACACAAGAAGCTTTAATTAAAACGGATCTTTGGATACGAAAAAATAAAATAAAGGGACACATCACTTCTGTGTCCTGCGACCCGGAGAGCTTCTTTGTGAACAGAATATATACAAGGGGGACAAAGTACTTGGATTTCATAGTAAAATATCCCAATCTTAAAAGCAGATGTTCACATACATTATGATTCATCGGGAGTAAAATCAGAGCCACGCCAGTGTTGGTCCGAGCTCTCACGCAGAGAAGTGTCCGCATTTCCCGACAGTTTCAGCCACAATAGCTCACCTCCTCTGTTGTGTATTGTTCCCGAGTTGTTTTAATGATTCAAGGCAATACATTAAAGTGTTTTCTTGACACAAATCAACTTAAAAAGGAGCAAAGGACACGTTTGAACGGAGCATGCTGGCAAACAAGCAACGATAAAAGACGCGCAGAGCAGGACGGGCAGTTTCACTTCAGTTGAGGGTCGCTGACTCCTCACTCGCCGGCGCCTTTAATCTATTTAATGTATACCCAATTTCATTATGGCATTTTTATATTGGGATAATAAATCGGAGGACGCTCCGTAACCCTTTATTTCTGGAGGCAGAGCAGCGCGAGAGCCCAGCCCTGTGGCTGCGTTAAGTGCCGTGGAGCCCCATCACAGTTGTCACTCCACCGCTGTCCCCCGCGTCTTTGTTGTCTTTTGTATGGGTCCTACATGTGGACTAAAGGGCTCTGAAAAGATTCACCACGGATAAACCTTGAATGCCTTTACGCCCCGGTCCGCACAATGCTCGCATTAGCGCCAGGGCTTCTGCATGGATTGTGTGCGCAAAGGAGGAGCGGAAAGATCCCCAAGCACAAACTTGGAAGAAGAAAAAAATTACCAGCGACTGAAGGAAGAGAAACAGTGGAATAATGAGAGAAAGACGGAGAGAATTAGGATGGTTCATTTGATTCACGAGGAGGCATTTAAGTGGGAGTAGAGTAGCTTTAGGAAGTGTTCTGCTGTGCTGGGTCTCATTATTTGAAGACATTTTGCCAAATTAAGTAAAGGAGCAAAGGGAGATGAAGCATTTGGGCATAATCTAAAGTTATCTTATTTAAAAAACAAAAGAGGTACACAGTTAAATTTACTTTATGTGTCTAAATGTATTGATGCTGTTATCTCATACCAACGCAGTCCCTTTACAGATGTAACAACAGAGCAGATAAAAAGGCCACAGATGTGTACGTTTCCATTAAACTCTGGAGCATCGGTGTCGGTCACACAGAGTGAGAGGAGAACCCCAGCTTAGTTACTGGAACCACAAACTTGATACTGGCAGGAGCACCGCACTCCGGCCAGGCCGAACACCAGAACCAGCCGAGGGGTTAGTTGACAGCACAGCTGGCTGCTGCTGTGCCTCACTTCACCTCACCGGCCACGGGGTCAGAACTCAGCGACCAGAACGATCACCGTTAACCTCCACTACAGCCGCCTGTAACCCCGGAACAGTCGCCATTGAACCGTACAGTGATCAGTGTTAACCCTTTACTCCGCGAGCCTTATGGTTGCCCCAAACTGCTGCTTGGGAAACCAGATTGCTCAATGATAAATTGGTGGAGTACAGTTTGACCCTGTGTGCAGCATTTTGAGTTAGTAGGTTCACGTGGGTTGCTTTGTTCCTCCAGAATCCCCTTTTAGGAGCCCCAGAACAGCTCTCCCCAACATAGGTCCCCTGACCGGGGGTGGGGCTCTATTGTGTTGACTTGCCCAAAGCCCCCTTTGTTTCCTGGTCACACCTGCAGCTCAGCCCCCTTTTGTGCTCCACTATAGCAGAACTACTGCTGAGAACAGCCTTTCTCCTGTTTCACTCCGCCTCTATCCAAGGTGGAGAAGAAAGGGAGGGAAGCACGGTTTAGGGGGCACGGCCCTCTCCTTCTGCCAAGTCTCTGAAGCAACAAGTCCGGCCCAGCCCCTCAGAAGTGATCCTTAGGTAAATAGCACGCGATCGGGGGCAGTGGTTGTTATTGAAGTGGGGGAGAAAAGGAGGAGTAATGATTTCTGGGCCCGTGTGGTGGCCGCACTAATCATCTGGCTGACTCACTCTCCTGTGTGGCTGCGGCTTGATTACTTTTTTCAGAGCAGTTGAGAGTTGAGACGACCGCGTTATTGAGCGCATCCGGCTTTGGACGCACGCACAGATTTAGACATGCGTGCGTACACCATATAAGTGTGAAGAGTGAAATGGCTGAAACTGAACTCCTGGGCTATCTGATTCCCTGCACTGTTAGGTTTACAGATCAGTATGGCACACGATGACAAGCCAAGCAGCCTCGAGCACCAGCCATTGTGCGGCGGGGATTACCTCCATCCGTCGCGCTCGCACACAATCTACGAATCCTCACGTACCACTGTTGTTTGTCTCCCTTTTATTAGCCCCAATTCCTCCCAATAGGACTTCCCTGCAAAATCACATCCATTCAGTGTTGCAGTGGGGGAGAGGTTCTGGCTGACATGTGCCAGTGAAAGCACCGCTAAAAGGAGAATATGTGTTAATCCGTAATTTTAAGCTTGGAACACTAAATCTTCAGCTGTAACTACCAGAATTGGGCCACAGACCCACCATCAGTAGAAATAGCAATCCCACCAGACCCCCTCCCCGTGTTTAGCACCGTGGGCCCGAGCCAACAACATCAGCAGGGAAAGTGCGTGGTTGTAGGACATTGAAAAGCCTGTAATAACAGAGGTAGAGAGAGGCAAGGCTAAATGGCACCGAGTTGCGTGACAAGCCCAGCATCTCTAGGCTTGTTGAGGCCCATAGATGTGTGTATACACACACACACACACACACAGTCACACACTGGAGGGCAGGAACCAGAGAGCGCAAAGGAATAGTCAATAGAAAACATGCTGGGCTCACTAGAGATTGAGAAGTAATTTTAGATCGCTGACCTCTGGATGTCTTCTGTTTTACATTAACGTTTCTGAGGAAAGCCTTCGCCTCCACAGCGTGGCTATTACCATGCAAGGAATCATGGGAGATCGGAGCCGAGCTTCTGCCTCATGTTGCAGTGTTTTTCTCCAGGTTTTTTTCAGTGAGGGAGAATGGCAGAAGAAAAGAAAAAAAAGCGGTGTGTGCTTAAGAAGAGGGGATATAGAGCAGGACTCTTAAATTTTGACAACCGAGGAAATGATTTACATCTGAACACAGTGTGTACTTGAAGCCCAGTCTGCAGCCTCTATGATAGCACAGTAGAATTGAAATATGAAGCTTGGTTTATTTACCTTTTTCTAGCTCCACTTCCCCCCCTCCTCCCCGCCCGCCCCCCTACTGTTACACATTTAGTATCTATTCCTGTCCTTAGCTTCTCCCAGGAATTCTGCAAATTATTGCTTGGGGTTTCATACAACACATTTCTTGGTGCGAGAGCACCTGAACCCGGTAGTAAAAAAAAGAAGAAGCTGTTATCCTTTTAAGGATCACCACCATCTCTCTCTCGCTCTCTCTCTCTCTCTCTCTCTCTCTCTCTCTCTCTCTCTCTCTCTCGCAGTGTCATCATTTGTCGTTTCGATTAAGTTGCTGACAGTTGTCCTTCTGTAATGATCTGGGAGCCTCTGTGCATAGATCTGTAGATAGTTTGTGTCCAGGGATTCATTTGTATTAAGATTAGATTGTAGTGACTGCGCCAGCATCATTGATGTTTTCAGTTATAGGGAGATATAGGCCCCCGATTCAATCACTCTATTCTGTCAAAACATCAATTTAACTATTAAGTAGACTAATTGAGATGAAGTGTTTTATTGTCCGCGCCTTGCATTACTTAGTCATAAAGACGTTGCTCTTTTAAAGGCGTCAGCAACCCACAGAGTGCTGAATAGCCATGATTACACGTTGTTGATGACTAAAACACGCGGGCATTACTCTGCTTCCATCTCCGCCGCTTCCATTCCTTCTAGTGACACATCGTACAGGAACTGTTCTGCCCACAATTGGATTATCAATGCCTGGAAAACACACTGCATGCTTTATATCAACATGTATGCTTTAAGGCAGTGCAGCCAATGTATTATCCCACGGAATCCCCAAACACTGACAAAAGGCTGTCATGCTGATGCCTTTAAACGCCCCATGTCGTCTAGTTTTCTGCTTGACGACCGTGTGTATTACAGTACATTTAGTGATGTAAACGAAACAAAAAAATATTTCCAGCCCTTTACGGGGGTGAAAGTGACCAGATTGTGAGTTGAAAAGTTATCACATGATATATAGTCATGTCCATAGATTGCCTTTTTCTGGCTGCTGATATGCCGCGCTTCCTGTGTGGATCAATCAAAGCACTAATGGCTTGGCAGGCAGGGCCCGCAGACAGCACTGGAGCAGGTGTGCTTTGGGGCTAATTGAAAATGAGTCAATACTGTCTGTGTGTCCGTGTGCGTGCACATACATCGGTCTTTGCATTACACAATTTGAAGGGATGATTATGTATGTGCAGCCGTGTGTGTGTGCGTGTGTATGTGTGTGTGTATCGCAGTGAGCTCCCAGCTAATCCATCTCTCTGCCTGTGTGACGTCTGCCGGTAAATTGTTTATATCCGTTCAGGCTTTGCCTGCATGAATAATTTGTTTGCCTTATAAATATTTGAATGTACACCGATCATTAATATGCACAGACACAGTCTGTCTCTAAAGCACTCCTCCGTGCACTAACATACACACTAAACTCCTTCCACTCCCACGATGAATTATTACTAATGTAGTTGCTGGTGTATCATGTCTACAATCAGAAAATACTACCACGTAAAAAAACAACGGCATATGACTTGATCCTTGGGAAGACAAAGCTTTGTGAATCCCTCCACTGCAATGATGCGCGCCCGCCCCAGGGAAAGGCAAGAGCAATAACAGCCAACAGAGCGCTAATAGAAGTCAGCTAAGGTCAGAGCAGAGGCTACACCGGTGATGGTGATGAAGTTGGAATGTGCTGATTGGTGTTGAGCCAGGACAAACCAATGGGAGCACAGATGTACAGAGACAGCAGGCCCAACACATTTCTAACAGTGTGGACTTCCGCTGCATCCAACACACACCGAGACACCCCGCCGGTCACTTGGCTGACCTTCCCTTGGACAGCAGATGCAGCGAGAGGAAGAGGGGAAACGCCAAGCACTGCCACTGAGCGCTCAGTCATCAATAAGCACGAGAGGGCATTATGCGAGCCGTATGTTTGTATTTCACGAACGTAGCGGATGAGAAAAAAAACAAATACACCTCACTGTGGAAATCCGTCCTCTTTTTTCGCTCCGTGTTCCCCCCCCACAGAAGGTTAAATGTGACGTGAAATGTGTTGAGCAACAACGGCATGCATTTTGTGTGTGTTCGCAGGTAACATCTCCACCCGAGTGAAACAGGAAGTGTCGTCTGTGAGCAGCCATGGGCCAGAGAGCTGTGCTTCTGCTCAGTGAGCTGCTGCTGCTGCTGACAGCCTCACGCACTCTCCTCGCAGTCAGCTTCCCCGAGGACAACGTGCCCCTCGACGTCGTTGACGCACACTGTGAGTACACGCGAGGCGGCGGTTACAATTACTGCAACGTCACTGGGAAAAAGTCCTCAACGTACACTTTTTTTATTTTACTTACTCCAGTCACACGTGGAATAAAACCGAATGCCGGCAGCATCCTTTTTTTTTGAGTTGTGTCAGCAGTTCATATGCTTGCATGCCATATTCATAGTAATAAAACCAATCTGCTGTTCAGCTGTAGCATTAAGTGGATTTTATTCTCATCTCCGTGATGTACTGGGAGAACAGAGAGATGTGCTGACACAGACAGCCATTATCTCACACGCAAACAAAACACAATGACACACGGATATAATTATACACAACATACTCTAGATCTGTATACTGTAATTGCAGGAGGATTTGTATAAAGCACACACACACACACACACACACACGCAGCATATTTCTTTCTAATCAGTGCAGTGCAGTTAAATGTAGCAAGAGGTGAGTGTGTGTGTGCGTGTCAGCTTCTACCACAAGTTTCCCCATTAACAGTGTGTGTGTGTGTGTGTGTGTGTGATGTCTTCACAGTTGCACGGAGGTACCCTGTGTTCAGAGGCCGGCCCTCTGGCAACGAGTCACAGCATCGCCTTGACTTTCAGCTGATGACCAAGATACAGGACACTCTGTTCATCGCTGGCAGGTAAACTCAACACACATACACACTCACGCTATCTCTCTTTCACACATCCCCCACACTAATATACTCAGTCACTCTTTGGCAGGTAAACAGTACCGTAAAGGGGAGAAAAAAGCTCTTAGTGTTATTGGATCTGTTGCTTGTGGGCCTGCCTTTGATGTATATGGCCGGTATTGATCGAGAAAAGGCGTCTATCATGGCGGCCTGACGCTCCGTCAGGGATTTCTTGGCATCTTTACATGACTTTCTGGTATTTATGGGCCATGGAAATAATCTCATCGCCAGCACTAACATTGTAGCAGGAAATCAGCTCAACATCTACAGTATAAAACTCCCACCTCTGGAGCCCCTATAATCACCGCCACATGTATCTCTGTTTTCAGGTGGATCCTCCATTTCACTAAACATGAAGCAAAATGTTGTTCTCTACGGGTTGATAGAATCTGTGTTTTATTACATTTTTTTATAACCGACGTATAATCAAAACAATAAGTGGTCGTCATGTGAAATGGTATTGCAGAGAGGATAGTCAGGCTTTCATATAACAGGCGGTCTCATAAAAACAAATCACGATGCATCGACTCTGCAACACCCTGTTTGTTTATAATACAGACATTTGAATGTCAATATGTTGTGACAGAAATCTACCCAGAGAAATTGGTTTAAACCCATTTCCCTCCCGATTTTATATTACTGCGAACCAAACAGTTGTTCATTTCCCGCCACGAGAAGAGGCTGAAAACATAGTTCACAGTCAATGAGATCATTTAATGACAAGTACCGCACATAGAAATGATCTCATAATGGTTAATAAATAGGACAATTGGGGAAACAATGCAAATGAGCTGCTGATTATGCAGTTATGAGTCCCTTTCAGAATGCAAAAAAACAAGAAATGACTAAACCACATAAATGTGTTGAAAATGTCATTTTTAAGCTGAGACGTGAATTCATTTGTAATCAGAACTTTTACGCTTTTATTACAGAAAACATTGAAAATGATTGACGGTTGTGCCGTGTCACTGAGCTGTGTGTGTTGTTGCCGTCTGTCCACAGAGATCAGGTGTACCTGGTCAGTCTGAGAGAGTCCTACAGGAATGAGATCATTCCTTACAGGGTAAGATTCTTTCAATCCACACACACACACACACACACACACACACACACACACACACACACACACACACACACTAAAAAGAGCCCCTCAGAAAATACAGAGCCATTCATCACAAACTGGACAGGTTGTAAAATGGGAGAGTGAAAAAGGGAGGACAGCATGTGTGCGTGTGCACAAGTTTAGTGTGTGCGAGTGTATGTGTGTTAGTAGTAGCGTGCGTCTAATGCTCCATGTTGGTTTTCACAGAAGCTAACGTGGCGATCGGGCCAGTCTGACAGAGACACGTGTGCCGTCAAAGGAAAACACAGAGTAAGTATAAACGGCCGCTCGCAGACGAAGGACGTGAGAAATGGAGTCGGCTGCCTCTAAACGCGCTGTCCTGTGTCCGTTTCTTTTTTAGGACGAGTGCCACAACTTCATCAAAGTGCTGGTTCCCAGAAACGACGATCTGGTGTTCATCTGTGGGACCAACGGCTTCAACCCCATGTGCAGATACTACAGGGTCAGTATCCAGTGCAGTTGAAGTGCATGCTCAGATGTGCATAAACGCACACTTAAAAGTAATTTAAGAAACACGCCCCTTCATTTTATTTGCTTGTTAAATAAATTTGACTGGACTCGTTTGGGCTTTTCTATGCAGGCTTCGTTCTCGCTGTGTCCCTTGTGACAAACGCTTTTTTAAAGTGCGGGTGATTGTTGTGTTCCCTTCAGCTGGATAACCTCGAGTTTGACGGAGAGGAGATCAATGGACTGGCCCGATGCCCATTTGACTCCAAGCAAACCAACGTTGCCCTTTTCGCTGGTAAGGTTCAAACACACACCCGCCCCCGCACATAGTCCTTCCAAAGAACTAATGGGTTCCTACTTATGCTCTCATTATCGTCTCTGCGTCTTTGCCACAGTAAAACTGTGCCTGCAGCGATAACACCAAAGCCAATCAAGCCTTTTAAAAAAGAAGGGAAACAACACAGCATTGACGAGCAGTGTTTCCTAGCTTTTTGTGACCGTACTCTTTGTTTTGTTTTTTCTAAGAGGGGAAGCTGTATTCGGCAACTGTAGCTGACTTCCAGGCCAGTGATGCTGTCATCTATCGTAGTATGGGAGATGGATCAGCCCTGAGGACCATCAAATACGACTCCAAATGGCTGAAAGGTAAGCGATAGCCTCTCCATCACTCTCAATCTTTATTTCTCACTCCGCTTCTTTTTTCCTGGAGGACCGCGCCAGCAAGCTAAATGCCCATGGTGCCTTTGCATGGCCTATGTATGTACGTAGCTGTCATAGCCGTGTTATTTGGAGTGATAGAGCGCTCTCCGGCCTTGCCAAGCTCCATGGGGATATGGCCTGTTCTCTCCCAGGAAATCTAGGTCACCCCCAGTCATCTACAGCCTTGTACAAATCCCTGAAATATTCAACATGCACAGTGGTGGTGACGGTGCAGAAATACATTTCAACTCTCTGCTTCTGTCTCTCCCTCAGAACCTCATTTCCTGCACGCAGCCGAGTATGGGAATTATGTGTACTTCTTCTACCGGGAAATTGCGGTGGAGCACAGCAATCTGGGCAAGGTAAGACAGTTCACCTGCCGTTCATAATGCATGACAAATCCCACAAAGATACAGTATGCAGGCCTTCATCCACACAAAAAAAGGGTTTACACCTCCCTTGGTGCGTGCGTTTATGCCACAAATGGCCCCGGTGGTAATGGGACCCATTCAGGTGATGACAGTGCGTCGCATTAGAATACATGAGGAATTTCCACAGCCAGTGTTTGCTGGGAATGTTCTACTAATGTAAAACCATTACACAGGGAAAGGATTTGTCTCCCGGAAATGTGCGCTCTGTGTCTGCCACTACCTACGACACGTGCAGAGGGCATTAGGAGGCTCTACGTTCGAGGCCAACTTCAGATTTTTACCATGCCTCATCCTGAGCCGGTCTGGCCGAGCCGCAGGAAGCCGGCATCCTCCATCAACCACCAGCCAATAAATATTTCAACCCTACTAATGCTTGGGTGACACCTGGCCTCTGATGGAGGTTTGCACTGTTAAATAATTAAAACCAACTGCTTCACACACTTCATTTATACTCTAAGCCTTGGTAATAAGTGCAATCAAACACGTATTCACATGGCGCCGCAACGGGCCAGTCGAGGCCATCGCATGTTCTTTTTTTAGACATTTTGCTCCAGTCGGGGTGAACAATCTCCGCACACGCTGTTAAAGATGGGCGAGTGCGTTTGTGAAGTCGTCCGTCTCGAGTTTGCTACAGGATGGAGATGTTTTATTCAGCATGTTGAAGTGTTTTTAGTGACGTTCACTCGGCTGCCTTCCTCTTCCCCGCCTCCCCCTCGCCTCCCATCAACCCCTGCCCCTCGCAGGTTGTGTATTCTCGCGTGGCCCGGATCTGTAAGAACGACGTCGGCGGGTCACAGCGGGTGCTGGAGAAGCACTGGACATCTTTTGTGAAGGCGAGGCTGAATTGCTCGGTGCCAGGAGAGTCCTTCTTCTACTTCGACGTGCTTCAGTCCATCACCGACATCATCGACATCAACGGAGTGACCTCGGTGGTGGGTGTGTTCACCACACAGATGAACAGGTGAGCCCCGGCTGCTGTCGGCTGTGAAAGCAACCAACGTAGAGGTCGGAAAATAAGAAATTCAGGAGTCGCACATGGATGTTTCGTTGATGCATATCTTTCTCCACAGTATCCCAGGGTCAGCAGTGTGTGCCTTCTCCATGGCCGACATAGAGAAAGTATTCGGGGGACGGTTCAAAGAGCAGAAGACTCCGGACTCTGTGTGGACTCCATTTCCAGAGGAGAAGCTGCCCAAGCCTCGGTACGGATTACACTCTTCTTCACCCAAGAGAATTTCTGAATTCTAAACCTTCCAAAGCAGACAGAGCCAAGAAGGCAAAAGCAATGTTTAAAAAAAAAAAATTAATGAATGTCTTTTTACAGACATATGGAAATTTTCTAAACCCTTCTTTGTCCAAGTTAAACAGAATGACATCAAATCTTTTACTAGTAAGGGACCAAGTTATTAGCTTTGACCCAGCACACACATTCACCATCTGCTGATGACTCAATTATTAATTTGGCATAATTAGACGCCTTGCATATTTAACCTGTTTATAGTCAGCACGTATATTTGCGGCTCTGCTCTGTGTCCAAAACACAAAGTCCGCGAAGCACCTCATTACCCCGGTAAATCATTAATGGAGGATAACCATGCATATGTATATTTTATGTTTCCAGCTGAGGCCTTTTTGTGATCCTAATAAGCACCTGCTCCTCTGCCCCCACCCTCTCGTTGCACTTTTCATCCATTTCAATACACGCCATTATTACTCCCCAGTGTGTGATGTACAGGCTGATCTTTGACCTTTTGCCCTCTCTTCGTGTGCACCCTCCATTATAGACCCGGGTGCTGTGCGGGTCACGGTCCAGCTGCGTCCTTAAAGAGCTCCATCGAGTTCCCGGACGACACCCTGCAGTTCATCAAGTCCCACCCCCTCATGGACACAGCTGTGCCTTCTATTGGGGATGAGCCCTGGTTCACCAAGACTCGCGTCAGGTATGGCAATATATATTTGAGACCTTTTTTAGAACCGTAGTTTTCAAGAACAAACTAATTTCTATGTTCCACCGCAATATTCAAAACCTCTCATTGCATCACCGTTAAATGCTTGTCTTATCACAAGAAACTCTCCAAGAACGTTGCCTAAAAAGATATCTTTCAAAATGAGAATAAACAAACTGTACTTAAAAATCGGACCGAGCATTTATTGCAGACGGACATCTTCATAGCAGCACTGAAAAAGTATTGCGATATCAATATTGACACGTCTCTTAATTTACTGTGTCAGAGCCGATTTGTTTATTCAAAATGGACTCTCCTGTTTTGAATGGGAAGACCCCCGCTGTGAGTAACACATGCTCCCTCTGCTGTGTGTGAAGGTACAGACTGACAGCGCTGGCTGTGGACAATGAAGCAGGACCTCACAAGAACTACACCGTGGTGTTCATCGGGGCCGAGTCTGGGGTTGTGCTCAAGGTTTTGGCCAAGACCTCCTCCGTGTCTCTGAACGACAGCGTGCTCCTGGAGGAGATCGACGTCTTCAACAGGGCCAAGTATGAATGCGCTCACTTTTCACCCTCTGCCTTTCTGCCTCTCTTCTCTTTTTCTCTTCCCCATTCTGACCAAGGAGTCAGCAACTCTGAAAGTGAAGCATCCTGGCACAGATGGCCGTGTCTGTCTGCTTTCTGTGCATGCACAGTGTGTGTCTGATTTCTTATTGTGCTTATTTGTGGATGAGCGCGCGCACCCCCGTGATGTGTTAGAGGTTAAAATCCTGTTAAACTGCGGGAGAAAGCTTATGTGACTCCTCCACCTAACAAGTGATTAAATCTACTGAGGCTGAAACAGTAGACAGACTTATCTGATACACCGCTGATCAGGTTTCTCTCTTCCCTTCCCAGGTGCCTGTCTAACCACGAGGATGACAAGCGTGTCCTCTCGCTGCACGTGGACAAAGAGGCACACAGCCTGTACGTCGCCTTTTCAAGCTGTGTCATTCGTATTCCCCTGAGTCGCTGTGAAAGGCATTCTTCCTGCCACAAGTAAGTGACGCTTGAATGCACACGTAGGGGTCAAACTGCGCTTTGTACGGTCGGTCATAGGTTTGTGACTTTTATTGTTTTGTGTTTCAGTAAATGCAATAAAAAGGGAATGATAACAACTTCGTCTTATGCCTTTTGGTTAATGTTCAGGCGGTCGCAAATGATTATAGTGCACTTCCCAGAATGATTAAACCCGGTGTTCTGATGGTGTGTGTTTGTACGGCTGCAGGTCCTGCATTGCATCAAGGGATCCCTACTGCGGCTGGAAGCCTCCTGGGGCCTGTGAGAGGATACAGCCCGGTGTTGTGTGAGTTCAAGCTTCAGCTGGGACATAAAGTGCAAATATTATAGCTGGGAAAATTAGATAAAGATTGTATGCAACTCTTTGATTAATCCCTCATGTTTCTATCTCTTCTTTGCTTTCTCTTTTTAGGACTGGATATGAGCAAGACATTGAATTGGGAAACACTACCCACTTGGGAGACTGCCACGGTAAGAATCTCATCTCCATGCCATGCCATCTATCCTGAGACACATGTACACAGAGATATACACACACACGCACACACACACACACACACACATACACGCACACACAGACACAGATACAGACACACACATACATGCACACAAACTCATCCCCACACACACACCATGAGCCTGTACACTCACAACAGTAACCACTCCAGTAACTTGCCCCAACATAAGTCTATGTGCAGTATTAACACACACATCTGCATACAGTACATGGCCACCTGTACCTTATGCCACCTGGGAGGCAGAAACATGGACATGTACAATTGCAGGTCATGTTCAGCCGGTGCAAATGGTAGAGGTCTGAAGATATCCGATGGCCAGAAAATGGGCCTTTGCTGATTTCACCGTTAAAAAAAGGCCTGTCCCTTCATTTGTACCAACTGAACATGACCCCGGCTGAACCTCAGTATTGATCAGAACCAGAGGGCCTCCAGTGAGAAAAGGACACTGCCAGCGGGTGCTCTATATCTTTATTATTAAACCAAATAAACTGCACTCTTAGTGTCTCTTAGGAATTTAAGTTTTTACTCCTGAATTCCTTTATACTGATTTCTTGTCCTTTTAATTCTTTTAGCGTTTTTGGGCACTACATCAGCGCCAGATTACAAATCATTTGGCGACCCTACCTCTGGTTAGTTTGATCTTTTACTCAAATGGTTTCTTTCCTTGAGTTCAGCATCTCCAACCCTTGTCTTTCCACCACTGCCACTATCCATCTTTTCTCACCAAACACCCCGAATGCTTACCATCTGCTTCATTCTCATCGTCACAAACAACAGACTCATATGCGACGTCGGTGCTCGATCTTAGCACAGATTCACTTCCACTTTTTCACTCATCACTTCCTGTTTCTCCTCCCTCTTGCATGCCCACCCACCATCCCTTGGCATCCTTACTGTTGTGTACCGACTTGTCCTTGAACCGCTGTATCCTCTCCTTCTTCCCCTTCCAAATTGTCGAAACAAAAATGTGCTTACATTGGTCTGTGAATGTAAACTGTGATAAGGTTTATTCACTATTTTGTCAGACACTAACCGTAAAAAAAAAAATTGCGCAGTACCCATGCATACTAACCGGGATGATAACAGTATGCTCTACCCACGTCTGTACAGTTTGTTAACAATTTGTTTGTCACCACAGACATGGAGTTTTCATCAACGCCCGTCACAGTCCACCCCAGTGGGCCCATACACCCCCCAGTACTCATTCCCACTCAGAGCCCCAGCTCTGAGCCTGATCCAGAGCTCTACGGCTCAGGCTTTGTGCTGCAGGATGACCCAGCCACCTCCCATTCTTTAGACTCTATCCCAGGGGGCCAAGAGGGTAAGGCCCGAAGAGAGGCAGCCTGCAATGAGCCTGATCTGATAGCTGCCAACAAGTCTTGCTAAGCCACATAAATGTGACTCTACACATAGGCTCACATAGGCAAACACACACGTGCACACACTGGCAGCTATTTAGGGTTTCCGATAGATAACATGGCAGATTTTGGATTTAGTCTCTTTTTCAAATAGACATTTTCATACATAATTTATGTTGATATACACATTACATTTTTATGCTACTGTTGTTTTATTTCTTTCAAATTTCCTTATGTTCTTTCTTTCTTTTAACTTATTTAATTATAGTTTTCTAATCATTAAACCCTACACTCACTCTTCTCACAATAGTTTCTTTCAAATCTTTTGTTTGGATTTAGCTTCCGTCTCTGCCACTATACGTTTTTTAACTCTAGCTCTAGTAACAGTTTCCCCCGACTGGTAGATCATTGACTGGGCCTGCTCTGCCACACTATTGTGGCCGCACGGTGGATGACTAACTCTTTCAATGTCTGTGGTTACTAACAAACTTCCAGTAGAGCAGCAAGAGCTGCTTCTCTTTCCTTTGAACAACTTCCTGCTGGTTCTTGCTCTTGTACCAGCAGATTGATTTGGCTCTCCATCACAGTGCACTCCTAACCCTTTGGTAGTGGTTAAGCGCATGACAAAAAGCCGCAAGTGGAACGTGGATCACAGCAACCCTTTTTAAGTCTTCCCTTCTAAACTAACGTAGCACTGCTTTTCATAGATGGTGAAATGGATGTGGGTACCTAACAGCTTCTTCCAATTTTCACCATATTTCTTCTTCTTCATCCGGGCTTGACAACAGAGAAACTTGTGCATGGTGGTGTTCTCACACAAACATGCACATTTCTGCTGTTAAACGGGAAGGGGTGCTTCACTTAGCACTTTGACTCTTTTTATCAGGGGTTTAACAAACAATTCAATGTTTTTTTTTAGGAGTGTGGGATATCCAAGCAGGTGAGACCAACCAGATGGTCCACATGAACATCCTCATCACCTGCGTGTTTGCTGCCTTTCTCATGGGTGCTCTCTTGGCTGGTCTGATCGTTTTCTGCTACCGAGACTCATTCCTTCGTAAGCCCAGACATGTCCACAAGGATGCAGAGTCGGCACCGTCCTGCTCCGACTCCACTGGAAGCTTTGTCAAGCTCAATGGCCTCTTTGACAGCCCTGTAAAGGTACGGCCATGAAACCAGCTCCGATGCTATATCACATTTTGTGGGAATGAGGGATTGAACCAGATATGTGAAACTGTGTTTAATCTTATTCTTTTGATTGTTATTGTCACATTCTTAGGAGTACCAGACCAACATTGATTCTCCCAAGCTGTACACCAATATGCTGAGCAACGGCAAAGACCTGAATTCACCCAACGGAGACACTAAGACCATGATCTTGCGGGACGGCTGTCAGCCCCCTGAGTTGGCTGCCCTGCCTACACCCGAGTCCACCCCTGTGCTTCAGCAGAAAAGCCTGCAGCCCATCAAAAACCAGTGGGAGAGGGCTCATGCAAAGGCCAGTGGACCCCGTAAGGAGTCCAACTCGTCAGCCAAGAGTCCTCAGTTCCTTCTTTCTTCAGCTGGTGCTCCTCCTAACGCCAACTCCAACCCCACCCACCCTCACCTGGCCTTGGGACACTCCCTGATCCCAAGTGCAGTTGTCCTGCCCAATGCCACACATGACCACTCTAACCTTGACAATGGAGATGATACACTGCCGCATTCGTCTGAAAGGAAGCCGAGGAACCCAGACTCTAAGGGAAATAGGAAAGAACAGAAAAGATCTGTGGATGCCAGAAATACCCTAAATGACCTTTTAAAACACCTTAATGACTCAGTGGCCAACCCCAAGGCCATTCTTACAGAGGGATCGGGGCCACGCCCAAGGCAACAGCTCACTCTGGAGCCCATGCAGGAACTGACTGAATTACCCCCCAGGGTGCCCAGCCGTGAAGCTTCCCTGTACTCCCCCTCCTCCTCGCTGCCGAGGCACAGCCCCACCAAGAGGGTTGATGTACCCCTGCCCACCACTCCCACAACGCCAACGGGCAGCCTGAGCATGGGAGGGACCCTGGAGAGGCAAAGAGGGGGGTATCAACTCCAGCGGAGTGCCTCTCACAGGCACTCCTTAGCCACCTCGCCAAATGGGGTAACCATGGGGGTGTCTGTGTCTCGCCAACACAGTATGAACAGAGGGGGTTACATGCCCCCAACACCCCCCTCCAGACTTGACTCCCAAGGCGGAGTGATGGGGGCGGGAATGCACTCAGCCCACCCATCTTCTGTTCCCCGACAGAGCAACTACAGTGGGTATGGCTCACTCCCTCGCACAGGGCTTAAACGGACCCCATCGCTAAAGCCAGATGTGCCCCCTAAACCCAATGGGTTTTCACCACAGACTCCACAGATGCGAGTGGTCAACAAGTACAGTTATTAAAAGAGCATGGACGCTTCTGAGTGAGCTCTTGGCCTTGACTGTAGAGCTTTGAGCCCTGAGGGCTTGGGGGAAGGGGCTACGGATGGGGTTCGGGCCTAGTGTGTGTTTGTGTATCGACTTAAGGTGTGTTCCCCCTTTTAAATGATATGCACATTCACTCACGCTGAAAAAGGGAAATATCACACGTGGCCAAAGATACTCCTTGGGGCTTTTTCGCTCCCTACATGTCCATCTCCCTCCCTTGTCACGGTAGCCACAGGATATGAACAGTGGACAGCGGTGAATCTGCTGCTCCCGGTTGTATCTGCTGCTCCCGGTTGTATCTGGGCTCGGGTGTCTCCCGTTCCAATATTAGGTACGTGGTTCAGGACACCAGCTGGGACCGCTATGGCGTCTTTGCGTGGAGTGCTGGGTTTAAAGCCGTGGAATACTTGAAGAATGGGTCTCATTTGTCACTGCCCTTGAGCACTGTCTTCCCACTAATGTGAACTGAACAAAGAGGAGGGGTAGGCCATGCCTTTGTTAGTAGGATGGCTGGAGGCAGCAGAGAGGGAAATCCAAAAATCACAAGTGTGTGTGTGTGTGTGTGTGTGTGTGTGTGTGTGTGTGTGGATTAAGATACATATGACCGTGGACAGTTGAAATAAGCAGCAAGCGAACAAAGAAAAAGGGTGAATGTGTGTGTGTTGGTTGATTGGAAAGCAGATTTGTGTAAAGGCAGTACACTTATTGGGCCTTCACACTTGTTTATCAAGAGTGGCCACATGCCAGAGGATGCAATTTAAGACCTGTCTAAGACCTAAGTCACTGTCTCTCATTCCAACAATATTATCACATCTTTGGTCTTCTATGGCTCATCTGAACAGAATTTAACTCATATTTGTATGTCATTCTGTTGTGTTTTTGGTAATTAGGTCAGGATGACGTGAAGTTGGTCATAATGTGTGTGTACTGGCACAGGGACTCTGTAACTCTAAATTTTACTTTGTATTTGCTGCTATTGGTTTTAGACATCAGCGTTTGTCTTGGATGCATGTTTTTCTCCACCAGACTAGGATAGCCTTTGTGTGTGTGTGTGTGTGTGTGTGTGTGTGTGTGTGTGTGTGTGTGTGTGTGTGTGTGTGTGTGTGTGTGTGTGTGTGTGTGTGTGTGTCAGACAGAAGCCAAGAAGTACAGTTTTCAGGAACCAAACACACTGTTAAAACTGATATATTGGAAAAAAATGCTTCACTCCAGGACTGAAAACTCCCCTAACCTCCACTGCCCCTTTGTAGGAAGTATACTGATGGTTCAGGAGACTTCTTTCTTTATGTAGCAATGGTATTAAGAAAAAAAACATACATTTCTCATCTCATTCTATAAATAAATTTTGAACAAAATGATTTGCCTTTTTTAATGTTTTACTGTGTTATTTAAAGATTTTACCATATGAAACTAAAGCAACACCAATGGTTAAGCCCAATTCAACATTTCAGGGCACTTCTGTTCCGTTAAACTTGTGTGTCCCCTAACACGATAACGCTAGAATTTTCCTTCTACATTAACGCTATTAAAAGGTATATTAAACTGACCCTAGAACAATACATGGATGTAACACCTCTGTCATCTGCCGTGCTGGTTCTGCAGCCCGTGTTCCCTGTGCAGCTTCCCTGCGAGGCCAGTGTACAATCAACAACAATTTACCAATGTGTCCAAATGAGTCATGCTGGGAATGACAAGATCCTGTATATACTTAAATACTATAAATAAGGAGTATAAATATTTTTAGGCAAGTGAACCTGAATCTGTGCATTGTGTGCCTTATTCACAAAATGAATTACTACAGTATATAATATTGGCAATGTCAATTGGTCCTCTGTATGTTATTGTCATATACTATATCAACAATTTTTTATACAAAGCATTTTGAGAATCAGCAGGATGTGTTGGAAAATCACAAACCGAAGTGACGCGGAGAAGAAATTGACTGACAGACAGACTCCACTTGTGAACGCTAGTCTTACAAAAAGGACAGTGAAACCGTTTATTTGGGGTATAAATCAATTTTTGTTTCCTTTACTGTCGGTGTTGAAAAGAACGGTGTTAATCCACCACATCGAGGTGCCATGCACTGAATGTATTTTCTTGACAGTGGGATGTAGGGTGGTGAGATCTTGCACTGTGGAGCGGTCGGCTCAACGCAGCACATCCTGCCCACAGCCAATGTATGAACAGTGTTCACACGAAAGCCACGGGCGGTGGTCACGCAGAATCCGTAATCCCCCCGGGATTGCAGTGACCGGAATGGTTTCTATTGGTACAGTAGTGACGACTGAGGGATCATTTCCCTTGGGTACATTATTTGGGTAACATCTGCTATCCTATCCGAGGGTCAGTTGCCTGTTTAACCCAAAGCCACATTTTGTTTACAAGTGATGATTGTATGTAAAGACTTTCTGCCTGTCATCTTACCAGTGTTTGGGCTCTCTTTTCTACTCGACACATGCACACTCGACATCGCAAACATACACACTCAGCATACAACGTTCAACTGCCTTGTACATTGCAATATGAACTGGGTCTTTCTGTTGCAATCTAAATTGAAGCCTTTATATTTCAGTCTGAGCTTTGTGTATGTGCAGACGAACCGGATTCTGTCATGTCATTTTGATTTCAATACTGTGCGACATGGCGATGCCAGGCCAGCTGTATATATGATCTCCAGAGTATTTCAGCGTGTAGATATGTTGTAAAGTTGTACTGTGAATGTGTAAATAATAATGATGGTCTTTGTTTCATGATATTTTTTGTTGATTTTTTTAACACGGCATGTATAGTTGAAATAAAACATTATGGCACAGAAAGAGTGGTCTTGGGTTTTTGTTTTTTTCCATGTTGAGGAAATGGAATTCAGCCTGGTTGGGTTTCATAAGTCGGCTCTTTTATGTTATGTCATGGGTTTCTGGTGTGAGAGAGCATGGCGGAGCGCTGCAAAGAGTTAACAATCAGATGCTTGCTGTCCTTTGAACTCTGCCTAAAAGCCATGAGATGCATTCGGTACTTACAGCATGACTTGGGAGGGTAATGTGTCCGAGCTGAGTTCTGTAAGCTGACTATCTGAGACACGGAGAGTGCAGAATGATTAAGAGCGTCAGACTATTTTTAGAGCTGGGTTGTTTTGAAGTTTGAGGCCAGCGCAGAGTCAACCACACCAGATAGCATGTGGGAAAGTTTCCAAAGTAGCATGTTCCTTTAGACACTGAACATCTGGACTAGCGACTGCCCAAGGCTTAAGATCTGAGCCACCAATGAGCTGTGGAAGAATGCATACATTTAGATGCATGCAGCGTAAACATCCAACGCATGATGTCATGCACTGATAACATTGTGATAAGATCAGCTGCAAAGAACAAAGAACAAAGGAGGGACGGTTGGTTGAAGGAGTCACTTTTCATGTGTTTCTCATTTGCAGAATGATTAATAATCAGATTGCTTGTTGAGCAATGACCCCCCCACTCTCCTATAATAAAAAAAAGGCATGCTGTTGGACTGAACTTCTGATATCCCTTCACGTAAAGTTCACACAAATACAGAAACAAGCTGAAAAATGCATCATAAAAATAGGATTCACTGTCAAAACATGACAACAAGAAGGCAGATGTCCAAATCCCAAACACGGTATGTCACGGTGGCTTAGCGGCCTCAAAATGCATACCACATAACAGCAACAACCCCGGGTGGAATACAGCTGGGGACCTTTGTTGCACCCCCTCCCACACACACACACACACACACACACACACACACACACACATTTCCTGTACGCCTCTTCTCGGTTTACTATCAATTCCAGCAAAAATCGGCAAAACATTCTCTTATAAAACATCACAAACAACGTTTGACCATCATTTATAATCATCGTTTGAAATGCTAACTTCCCGTAGACGTTCAAGTCCACAGCCGTGGTGGACATTAGAAGTCAAATAATCAAGATTGAAAGAAAAAGGGGTTTGTAATCAAACTGATCTGCACATAAAGGAGAGGAGCAGGAGGGCTCTGAGAGCGTGCCTCCTGCTTTTCTGCAGGGATGATTTGCAGCCCGTTGGCTGTTTGGCCGGGAGGCTTTGTGGCTCATCACTGCCGTCAGAATGTTGACACAAGTGCTCCTTCATTTGCTTTCAGCAGGACCTCCTGAAAACTCGCACCTCCTAGCAACCCAGTTCTCTCCCTCTCTCTCACTCACAAACACACACACACACACACACACACACACACACAAACAAGGGAAACATTCTCCCCTCTGGGTGTTCTGACGGGGGTTAGGGTGTGATTTGGTTGGGAATGGGGAACAACAAAGAGGTGCCTCTTGCTATTCTGATGTACATCCCATCCTCTCAATTTATCAGATGGTCTCTTTGAATTAGTGGAGGCAAATCAAACACATCCAATGATTCTGTAGCCGTTTCATTCACTTGTCCGTCCGCCCGGCCACACTTAGCCTCATTACGAGCACTGACTGTTCCCGGACAAAAAGCATGCGTTTGTTGTCATACTGACATGTCCGTGTGCGCCTGCGCTCGTGTGTGTGTTTATTTCACTTCACAAGGCACAGAGGAAGCAGACGCAAAAAAAAACACATCTCTTAGTTGGTGTAAGTGGAACTAATCTAGATGCAGGAGGATGAAAATAAATTGCTTAGGTTGGGAGTTCAGATTAAAATATGCTTTTAAAAAGCAACACTCGCAAGCAGATACAGAAAGATATAGCACAGACGAACACAGACAGAGGGATTCTGTCCATTCCTCTGCTTTCTGCTCTGCTTTCTCTGCAACTTCTCTTTAGAAATTTAAGGATGGCGATTAGACTGAAAATCATCCATCTGTACATCTTCCTGTCCTCTTTTCTTAAAAGCCTGGAGGTGAAGCTAGCATTTACATTTACAAGTCTCTGTCATGGAAAGGTGCTTAAAGGGTTTCTTTGTGGGCTTTAGCAAGTACATGTGCTTCCTCTCTCTCTGATGTATTCAAATCTGACAGAGTGTCCGTGTAATGCTTCATTTGAAAGCGGAATTAAATGAGAGGGAAGAAGCCGAAATTGAGTTGGATTGAAAGGAAAGTTTTGCAGTGTGCTTTTGTGGCGCAGCCTCTACAGTTGGGAAAAGCCATCAAAGTCTAATCCGTGTGCCAAGCACCCCTTACATTGACAGTTGGTTAATGGCACACATTGCTTTGAAAAGTGACTTGAAAGGCAGACGAGCAAAAGCAAGGAAGAGAAAGGAATTGTTGAAATATGAGGAATGGAAGTGCAGACAGGAAGGGAGTAGTAGCCTTTATGAGCACATACAGACATTTGGTTTGAAGATAAAACTATAAACAAAACAGCTTCATGAGAAAAAGTAGAAGAAAAAACAGCACAAACAGCAGAGGGACTTTTCCCAGTTCTCCAAAACTGAGTTTGAGCAAAGTTCTGCAATCAACTGCTTTGACAACACAAAGAGAGACAGTGAGCGAGATGGCAGCAGGGAAAGAACTAGGCTGCAGAGATTTTAATTCTTTGCTATATTATATAATGGCTGCTGAGATTTCTCTGCAGTGAATGGCTGCTGTGTTCCAGGATAACCTCTGGAAAATGACACCACAACCTCATTTTATGGCTGCATCTGCGCTGCCACCTGTGTTTTATCATGAGACATTATTGTTAAGGGGGAGTATGGAATGGGAGACATAAGGAAATAATTATGCTGAGTCCACAAAGGCAATGCATTATATTATGCAATGAAGTCCAGAAATTACTTTGGGAAAAGAAATAGAACATCAATGGTGTTATTCATCTTTTCATTGCTTTTTTGGAGTCCAAAGACAGTAGCTCTGTTGCCTCATACTTACAGCTCATACTTACCAATTTTCTATTAAATCATACCTCCAAAATGTAATCAAGCTCAATACTCACTGTAGTTTCATTGTAGGTTCAAAGTCTTAATCACACACACGACACTGAAGAGGCAAGAAAAGCACCAGAGAACAGTTTGATTGACAGCCGAGATACATGATACTGTGGTAAACAAACAAAAATGCAAAGAGTGTAACTTCATTAAATTCATTTCATAAAATTGTCCTTCTGCTTAAGAACTTGAGTTCAACATATCTGAAATTGCCAGGGTGTCATTCAACAAAATCGTTGTTTTAAAAGTTGTGCCAATTAATACCAATTAACAACCTCGGTACTCAGCTTGTTAGCATTGCCTATGCTAATCTTACGGGAGAAAAAAAAAGAAGGTTGATTTAATTTAACTTTAATTTAAGTAAATATTTCATCATGTCTGCTGCTCTATTGTGGCAGGCTGGGACAGTGGACGTAATGTAAAGTAAAGAAGAGCATTAAACTAAATTAGTCTAGCTTTGTTTGCAGCTAATTCAATTTGTAGTTATTGAATGTTACGAAAGATTTGGCTTCAATTTGAGTTCATTTCCTGGCAAACATTTGATCAGTGCTGGCAGCCTGAACACATCTATGACATCATAGATGCAGTCGAAGATACCATCCACTGCTGGAAGATATCTTGGATAATTAACTTTCAAACTTTCCCCCGAAACTTGGCAAAGGCAGTACTATGTGGAATTAGAATGACACGGTATTGAATCTCGACTCGTGTCATCCACTATTACCATGCACGGCGTCAACCCACTGATACAGGGCCCGTCTGAGAGAAAGAGTCAGGAGACACAGATAGAGGACGGTGTTAAGAGCAGGAGGAGAGAATGAGATGAATATCTGTCCAATGTGGTTCTTTAAGATGCACAGACCAGCACCTGCAAGCAAAGGGGCTTATCTGTCAGCTTGTATCTGCTCAACAGGCCGTGTGTGTGTGTGTGTGTGTGTGTGTTTTGAAGAAGGAGTGGGTGAGTAGGGCAAGTTACAGCAAGCCTATCAAGCACATATTCACTTACTAAGACGGTAAACACCTGAAAGAGTTTAACTCTTGTTGTGAGGGTAGCATGATCAGGTTGAGAATTATCACCCAAAAAAATCCATCTGATTTATACATACATATACACTCCTCTTCCTTGTCTAGTTGGAAACAAACAACTTCATTGATTTTTGGTTTCTTTCCACTCTCTTTATCCGCCCCCCTCTGAAGCCTGACTCAGCCTTTTACAGTCTGGGTGTTCTGGGAGCTTTGTTGGTAAACCAGTGGATTATCCCAATTGCTTTATGACTAAAGCCTAGCCTGCTATTACGGTGCTTTGTCATAAAGAAATCACATCTTCCCAGACACCCTGAGACAGAACCTGACACGCACGCACGCACACACACCCCATGCCCGAGGGGTTGACGAGAACATACACATCACAGCTGACGGAGCCCTCATCACATGCTAAAACTCGAGCCTGGGAATGCCCCTGACGCACGAAAACACACATTAAAACACACCATTGCGTAGACCTACCCTCGGGCAAATGCTGTGGCCGAGTGAGCAGGGTGCTGTAATAATGATAAAAAGCTTACGCCATGTGCAGCAATTCCTCATCACATAACAAAGAGGCCGTTTTTAATTGCAGTTCAGATCGGGATAATACAATCAGACATGAATTACTCATCAGAGCACACCTGCGTGAGAACGAGCCATATGAATTACAAAAACACCACAATGCGCTGATGTCCCGCGGATCAGATTATGTGGGACCGTTGTAAGTGCAGCTTTCTGCTCTTGTTACCGGGCTTAATTGAACATAGCTTGGATTTGACGTCGGCTAACAACATGGAGTTAGCTCCCTCCTGCATTAGTGCCACAGCGAATTAATTCTCCCAGCAGATCAATGGGCTTATGGTCCATACACATCAGCACAGAGAGATTTCACAAGCGGACTGCTGCATCAGCTGGCTAATTTTCTTCCCCTTCTCCACAGCCATCCCCCAACCAACCTTATTTATCATTAGGAAGAAATCAGATCAACACACACGCCAGCCCACAGCCAACAATTTTCCCCTGCTGTTTCCGTCTTCTTCATCTATATAGATACAAACACCAACGGGCCCTCGCTGCCCTACACAGAGCCCAGATCAATACGTAATGGGCGTCCCACTGAGCAGATGAGCTCTCTCTGACGCTCCCCGTCCTGATTGAACACTGTCTCTTTGTGTTGCCCGGGGCATTCTCCGGCCTCAGAGAGAGCGACGGACTGAAGGAGGGTAGCTGGAAGGAGGAAGAAAAAAAGAGGAGCGAGGACAGAGAGCGACGGAGGGGAGAAGATGGCCCGGAAAGGAGGGAAGAGCCGAGTGCCAAGATGTTGCACAACAACCCGTAGTCCTTCCAACAGGCAGAATTATCATTCAGGGCAAAAAACACATCAACAACGATGCAATACCCTGGACTTACAGGATACAGCTTAGCGCCACCCCCATCCTCAACAGCACATACCCACACACAGCCTAAAATAAGCTATCAGACATTCTCATCTCTTTAAATATAGCTCAGAAGAAAAAAACAGATCACATGAGATACCTATCGAAGTTAGAGTAACCCCTTTTAGGATGAGAAGTATTTAATGACAAATCCCATGGAAAAGCCCAATTCTCTGCGCTTTGACATCCGTAAGCTGTCTGTGGCAGTAAGCCCAAAGCCCATTTGTTCCTGCTGAAGATGCAAACCTTTAAATAGTGTCACAAATATAACATTTCCTTTTTTTTTTTTTTTAAAGGCTCAGGAGTCTTCTTGAAAAAATCTGGGCACTGCAGTTTTTAGCAAACATAACTCAAATGAGTAAATGGTGCATTTGTCAAGGGTTTTGGTGAAGATTTACAGTGGGATTGATTCAAAACAAATTACAGCGCCCATGTTTGTGGTAATGACGAAACATGATAACGAGTGAGATTGTTTTTTTTTGTATTTAAAGATGAAGGTCTACGCCACAGAGGAATAAGGTAAATCAGACACTAGCTACACAAGCAATATACTTGCAAATAATGCACTTCTTATTTTGTTCTTTTTGTGGAAAACAGCATTTTTCTGAACGACGAATCCAAAACTATTCTCACCAGACCAGAGTCACATTAACAATGAATTTGATTTACTAATTTTATGAAAAAATGCATCGACAACTACAACTACAAACTAAACTACCTAAACATAACAAATACTCGCCAAATTAGAATTAATGATTTCAAGTAGAGGTTGCCGTTCTACAACGTAAAAATCGAACTTCACATTCACATTTCCTCTAAACATTATAAACCTAAAACCAAACCAATTTCCAAACCTGTATCCAATCAGGACTAGCTGCTTTCACAAAACGTTTTTTGATGATAAATCTTTGCTGCATCAAGTGCTTTTAAAGGCTACATCATGGGGAGAAAATAGTTGAGAACCTTTAGTCCCTGATAGTCTGCCCTTGAGTGCTGCTCTTACAATACTGGCTAGTCAGAAAAGCGGCCTTAGCTTAGCAATTGTGCCTCTGCATGACGTGGAAAGTAAAAAGGCTCTCGACTGGCCTTCGGAGCACTTCAAAAAGCCCAAAGCAGTGTGAGCCGGAGCACAAGTGACAGACACACACAGGGGGCCAATGGCCTGTGTGTACTGTTGCGGTCTAGGTGCACGTGTGTTTGTGTGTGCCTACGCATGTGTTATGTGTGCGTGGGTGTGTGTGCGCTGGATGAGGGGAGGCCTATTAAAAAGCTGCCTGAGGAGAGGGCTTTCAGTTGGGAATTTATGGGGGGCAGAAAGGATGGCAGGGCCATTGTGTGTCAGAGTTCCATCCTGAGAGCTGGAATTAGAGCCTTTTCTCCTCTGCCCGGCCGGGAGACTCTGTACCACCGCGACCCCGTGTTTAATTAGAGCAGCTCTAAGGAGACAGCCGCCAGGAGGAGGAGAAGAGCGGGAGGAACGACGAGCGACAAAGATAAGAAAGAAACAAACGAGAAAAATAACATAATCGTTGAGAGGAAAGAGAAATTGGATTCAAACCGTTTGGCAATGCTGTGCAAGACTGATTGGGAGTGTAATGAGTTGAATGATAACAACATGATGTGAAATATGATAAAGGTTATCCCTGGTGGTGTCATGAGAATCTCTGTAGCATGCCACTGATTGGAAATAGCAGCTAATGTGACTAACTTTCGCAGGGTGCGTTTGACTTTCAGTTCTATTAATTTCCACCCTTTCAGGCCTCTCCGCACATAAACAATGTCGAGCAGTGCACAACGCGCCTGTGTGGAGGTTATAGCCCAATCAAATTAGGTAAACAAACATTAATGGATGATAATGAATGTGAGCATTATCTCCAAATAGAGTGGCCATTAATATTGATGATTGTTTTTATTCCGTTGCGTTACAAACCAAAGCAACATCAATATTTGTCAGAGCAAATGAGCGAGAGAATGTACATTTATCAGTGATTGGGTAACTAAATGGATAGATGGAGGAGATAAACACAGTCTGTTGTCTCCTGTGCTGATGATCTATCCATTTAGGCTTGTAAGGTTCATTTATGTTAAATGGATTTGATTGTTATGGGAGGTAAACAATGTGTCAAGCTTTATTCCAAAACAACTCATTCTGATTAACAGTTCATGCCCTTAAGGCCTGCTGGTAAAGGGGTTTGTCTTCTTTGTTAACTGGCAGGGCGATCAAAGGTTTTTTCCCATCGAAACGGGAGATAATACTGGATGTTGGTGTAAAATAGTGCAGCAGATTTGTCGGTGCATGTGTGTGTCTTTAAACTCCCACCTGACGAGTCCCCTCACAAAGAAAAAGTGATGTTGATGATGGATTTTCTGGGACTCTCATGTCATAACACTGTAAAGCGATTAAATGGGGGGGAAAGGCCTATCATGGGACATCACAAGACTGGGTCTACAATACACACACATACGCACACACATACGCACACACATACGCACGCACACACACACACACACACACACACACACACACACACACACACACACACAGAGTGAGGTGTGTGTTGACCCTGGCTATATTTGGACTTTCTCTCTCCAGTGTGTCTTAATCCTGCTGTCTGCCGCGTTCCACCTGATTAGTCTGATCATTCACTTCTGACAGGCCCATTTCTTAACCCTCCACACAAACACACGCGCGCGCACACACACACACACACACACACACACACACACACACACACACACACACACACACACACACACGGAAGTCACACACACTCACACAAACACGAGTGATACATCACCCACACCAACAATCTGACTCGAAGGGTGGAAGAATAAAAACGAAAGAGAATGATGCGTTGGCCCCAGTCACTCGCAAGGAAAATATCCCATCATAGCCCTCAGTTACCGGCATCACACATCACTCCACATGGCCAGTCACAAACACTGGCTCATTTAGTGTGAGGCGCACGCACACACACACATAATTAAAGCTGATCAACGTAAAAAAATCCCTCAGGAAAAAGGTTTCCACTCCAAAATATGAATGATGAGCCCGTGTATGTTCTCTTGGGGGATTTCAGTGCAGAGAGATGGGAAGGTTTGAACTCTTGGAGGCCAGAAACGAATGCAAATGAGAGGTTCGACTGTGGGGTAGAAGCTGGGTTTGCCACACAATGACTGAACAATATTGTCCTTCACCTGCAGAGATCTAAAGCAGTAATCAAGAGGCATGGAGAGTCATGGCGACTATTTCTGTGTGGGGGACCCTCGCTGTCTCCGACTGACTCCCTCAGGCTGCAGATAAGAGCCACCATAGTGTGTGTGTTCATGCATGTAGGTGAAGGAAGTCTATGCCTCCCCCTCCGGTAAGCCATCTCTCTCTCTCTCTCTTTCTCTCCCCTTCTCTCCTCTCTTCCCTCCTCCCCCAATTGATCCTGTATTCCAAGCAGTTCCTCGATGACCAACCTGCTGTTAGAGCCGTTGTTGCAGTCGAAGTTGATTTAGTTGAAATTGCCGTGCCTGAACTCCGAGGGGCCATTCTCTCAGTGGCAGTAAATTACATTTATTTACAAGGCGGATCAAGAGAGCGAGGAAAAGGTGCGGGTGTGGGTGTTTTATCTGTGTTAATGTTGCGCGCGTCCAAACCCAGTTGGTGGCACTTTATAATGAGGCATATTTCATAACAGGTATACAAGTTGAAACTAATAGCCCGTTTAATGGTTAACAAATACTTGTTTATCCTCTTGCAACATGACACCTGCTTTATCACCTTAAAAGGAATAGTTCGACAGTTTGAAGAAATATTCGCTTTCTGTATGAAATAGATGAGGATTGATACCATCCTCCTCATCATCTGTGGGATAAATATGTAGCTGGCGGAAGCAGCCCATTAGTTTAGCTTAGCATAAAGACAGGAAATGGAGACCAAAAATTGTCCTTGCTCTGTTCTACTGTAACAAAATATGTTTAACAGTACCTCTAAAGCTCACTATAACTAACACATTATTTATTTACTATGTGTAAACGTTACTAATTAATAATCCTATTAATAACAATTGTTTTGTGGGGCGTCACGCAGAAACGTCTTGTTCAGATTCTGTAAAAATTGGACACCAGGCTAGCCGTTTCCCCCTGTTTCAAGTCTTTGTGCTAAGCTAAGCTAGCCAGCTACTGGATGTGGCCTGATACTGTATGTAACAAAAGTTAAGTAACAAACTATTAATATTAATTTAATTCATCTGAGGGAGTCCTTCGATCATCATCGCTTGGACCATTTAACTTATGGAGAAGAGCTGCAGTGCATCTGTACCAAAAATCCATTTATTAACAGCCTATTGACATTTACACGTGTAGAAGCGATGGTTTCTCATTTTCTAAAAAGCCCTCATGTCTGCAGTTATATATGGTAATACGTTATTAATAAAAGGCTTTTGACCACAATGCATCAAGTCTGCAGTTGAAAATGTTAATTTGTTGTTAATAAATGGACTGTGGTCCAGATGCTCTGCAGCATTTTCCAGAAAGTAAGTCATCAGTCTTCCTGATGAACTTAGAGGGCTCGCTGAGAAGAAACTGCAAGTGGCATCTTCAGGGGAAATCTGAACGAGCCAACACAGATTTACATTTTACAACTTGGCAGCCCGAAAGTTGTTTTCATTAACTTTCTTATCCAGACAAAGGGTATCCTTATTACTTCTAAGCCGAGCAAGAACTTCATGATATTCCCCTGGTGGCATCCCAACCTCACCTAAACCACAAATCCCGGCTCAGTCTAGACCACACAGGAAACTCTCACAACGACCCGCGGCTGCAGTTTGAAGAGGGTGAACACAAACAAAGTTTGTCAAGTGATTCCCTCTGTCTCTCTCATCAGCGTAACAATCCTCTTCCCGCCTGAGGCCACGATCCTCTTTGTTTACGCAACGTCACGTGGTGTAGATGACCCTACCTGGAGCCAGGGACTCGTATCCATTTTACAGCTCCACAACCCCCCCCTGCTCAGGCCTCAGCTCAGCCACAGACCAGCTATCCCATTGCTCGGACAAAGGAGGCTTCACTGGGATGTAACTCAGGCCTGCGCATATAGAAAGTCAGGACAAAGCCTTCTATTCTCTTCTCGCAACAACAACACCCTTTGTCTTCTCTTACAAAAGAAAATACATTGTGTGCATTTGCCAGCAAGAACTAAAAGAGTTGCAAACAGCCTGAACATTTGGTTAAATTAGACACAAAGACAATACATATCAAACATAAACTATGGAACAATAATATATTAGTTACATGCTCATGAATGTAATGTGTGAGGGTCTGTGCTACTACCCAGAATGGCTGATCAGAAGGGGAGCTAAAGATACATGAGCAAGCCAAGGCCCCTCTGGTCAGCCCAGAGGCCCGTCCAACTGCTCCCGATATTGTAGCATTAGTGTTTCAGGACATGTCCTGGAAAGATAAAGCCGAAAAAAAAGTGTACTCGCACTTACTGATGCGTATTATAGTGTTTAAATATACTTTATAAACCTCACATATTCCGTCTTTTGCAAATTCACAAACTACAATTTATAATAAATACAGAAAATATGTATATATATTTTTAAATTTTTCTGTTCGATGCAGATGAGATGCTTTTCATTTGTCAGCTGATTTGTGCTGTTAACAGCGTCTCAGCATACAAGTTTGTTACAGGAAAAGAAAAGAAGTCACTCAATCAGGATCTCATCTCAGAGTTAAGTTTCCTGCCTGCAGCTTATCTGATTGCCAGTGCGTGTAAAATGGAATTGCACAACATAAAAGTTAAGGTCACGGGGTAGAAAAATGATGGTTATGCTGATTCTATATACAAGATATGGAGGAGGGGCAAAACACCAAATATTTTGTATTATTATGAGAAGTGCTAAAAAATATGAGCTGATCTCATGTCAAAACATGAGCTGATCTACATACATGTGTATGTAGATCAGCTCATGAGTCAGGGCCACAACTGTATGACTTGCATAGTCTGTACATAAGAAGTGGAGGTACTCATAGTGGCGTGACACAGTGGTTTGTGGACTGCCTCTTGAAGCCTCGAGTTCGTCATGTTGGTCGACGCAGTCTTGGTTTCTTGCAACCAGAAGTGACATGAGAGGAGCTAAGTACAACCAAATGCTGAATAACACTTTTTTTAAGCGACCTAAATGTTACAATTAACTTTCCTGGACTGAAAAACGTGCTGTTATAGTATAAAACTCTGATTCTGAGAAAGCGGATTTCCATTCTATTGTGTTTGTAAGTATGATGATACACGTGGTTGACGCCAACGACCTCTACAGTGGAGACCGTTGACCATCTTATTACCATCAGTCTTACTAACATCTAAAGTGTTCTTCTGTGCCGACGTGTCCTCTAGATTCACACAGAGCTGCAGCTTCCTTCTATTCCCCCCACATTACCGTATCGCCCTTCTCTGTCCCATCCACTTTCCACGGTGTATTATTTCACAACGAAAAAGCATCTGCTGTATATACCAACTTAAGCCAGCGGACATAACCCACCCTGGCATGGGGACTGGGCATGAATGTTAATGCAGAGAAACCTGGTATTGGTAGAGGAAACGCGTGGCAGACACAGAATACAAAGATAAGGCGCGTAGAGATGAACTAGAAAACAGACTGGGGAGAAGTGGACTGCTTACAAAGACAAATATTTTGTAGCATGTCATGTATACTGTACTGTATAATTACTCAAACAGGCTCAAAATAGCAAAGGGTTTTACCTCTCACAGTTTTACCCTGAAGACTGAGATTATTACTTCATTACAAATCAGTAATTAGAATAGATCGTAGTCCAGTTGCAAAGACTAGCCCGGTGCAAACATTACAATTCTGCCGAATAGCTCTTGACGCACAGATATAAATATAATGAGTCTGTTTTGACAAAAGCTATAATACATTAAATAGCCCGCCTCTTCATTTTTTTGTTCTTTTATATTTTAGTATTAAATATCTAATATACAAATAACAATATTACATATATGCAATAAGGAACAAAAACAAAATACCAACATCTCTCTGTTTATACTAAAGGATGAGGAACTGGATGAGGAATCTGCATCAAGTCCGCTCCAATAGTAGCGACTATTCCTTTTAAAAATGCAGCTGAAGCTGAGCCACGTCCTAGCGCTGACCCTTGGTGTGCAAAAAGTAGGACAAACCTTCGAGTGACTTTTATTGGTAAACCAAATGGCAGCCACAGCTTGTGGACAAACTGTGTAGGGAAGCCCAGGCAGGCCGGGGACAGATGGTCAGAGTGAGCGGGTGATGTCGACAATGTGTACCGAGTCCAGGAAAGCACATTCAGCAGGACGGCACAGGAAGAGACGGAGAAAAACCTGCAGCTTCTGCTGCGTTACCCTGGACACATTTAAACCGAAAACACAGAATAGACAAAGACAGACACACACACACACGCACAAGGGGACAGGAAAAGACTAGAGGGACAACAAAGCCCGTAGCCTATATTTGCCGTGAACACTCTGGGTTAGTGCCCACGCCATTTTTTTCGAACAGACATTCATTTTAGCCCCCAACTCCACCTCACCTGCTCGCTCCCTGACGTCAGAAACACAAACATCACCCCCTACAATCCCCAAACGAAGCCTCAGTTGCTCTTCTCTTTGTCCTGCTCACTCTCTGCAATTAAGCAAATTGGTCATTAATTAATCGCCGCGGGCAACAGGACACAAGAGGAGTTAATCAGACTGGATGGATGGACTGCTGGGAGAGACAGAGACACACAAACACGGGTGCACACGCGTGCCCACTTTCACAAACTATTGACATTTCTGAGACGTGAGCCTCCGGTAAGATGTGCATGAATAAAATTACAGAAAATAGCAGGAGTTGATGAAAAGCGGCTTGATCATTGATTCGTGTTGTCAAACTGTGCCGAGTGGCAGTTTCTTCTAGAGAGGAAACTTTGGTTGAGGCCTTGCCTCGGGCCGTCAACATTCAGAGTAAGACAAGAGGATATCTTTTCTCGCCTGTGATGGTACACACTTCAATCGTCGAGACTGCTGACAAATCATTTCCGTGAAGTATATACAAATAGGACTATCAACGGGGAAAAACCACACAGGACTTGTATTGGCTGCATTTCTACTTAAAAAAAAAAAAGGTTTCATAAGTACAGGGCCGGTCCCTGACTGGCGTGGGCTCAGTGCTGAGGCATCACTTTGACTGTTGAGAGGGAGGCTGATTGTGAATGCAGGTACCTGTTTCTCATACCTTTTCTGCTTTAAAGGTGGATTTCTCTTGAGAGGCATAGAGCATCTCTCTCTCTCTCTCTCTCTCTCTCTCTGATGAGTGTGTTTGTGCGCTATAGAGGACGTATAGATTGGAGCAGGAGGACTGAGGTAATTACATGCACAAATGTTGGGAATGTTTGGAATCTGCACCAGCAGGAGAGAATACCAAATGTGTCCTGCGCCACACAGCGGGATGTGCCAAAATAGGGCAACCATTATTACTATTGATTGTGATTGATTGTGCAAGTAGGCCTAGTACTAACAATTATTTTCATTATCTATTAATTTCCCGATAATTATCTCAATTAACTATTTGGTATTTGTTTTTGTTTTTTACAATTTAAATGAGCTGGTTTTCACACACGAATTAAAACCCAACAATATTCAGTTTGCTGCCACATAGATAAAGACACAGATAAAGAAAAAGCATTAGCGTAAAAACACGTGGACAAGAAATCAAGGCATCAAACCAGTCCAGAGTATCACGAATAAAGAAGCTTTCTTTGATTTAACACAATGCTCTTCTCATATTTCTCCAGTAGATGGCGGACTTATATTCATTGCAGCCCATTTGGCAGCTACACTGAACCAGATCCAGCATTCAATGATTAATAGGTTCAATGGAAGAAGCGATGCAAAAGAATAGACGAAAGGCCCAGTTTTGTTACACCTATAAAACGACCTCTTGAACAAACACTTCCTTCCTCCGGCGCCGAGTCAGAGCGGAAGAGGTGTTTCTTCTTCGGACATCCTCTCTTTTTTCCTTTAACCTCACATGCCTGACCTTTTGATGTCTGTCAGCAAGGAAAAAAGAGAGCAACAGGGAGGTGAGCTGGCCAACATGTGAAAGGACAAGACAGGACCGGAGAGTACCAACAATGACACAGGATGCAAGTTGTTTAGTCCAGTGCACTCAGCACTATCTGATCTGCCAGAGGGACGACAAGAGGAAGGAAAGGTTGACAACATCAAGCTGGAGCGAAGGCTCTCACCTGGACCAACCTGAAACACTGTGCTGGCGGTATCATGCAGAAAATGTAAAGCAGACTTTTCTGCATTAGATAATGCTGGCAGTAAACATTCCTGCATTGAAACTACGCAGTCAGAAACTAATCATTTTATTTCCTAAAGAGAGCCCGAGTCTCTCTCCCTTATAATGCGAACGGATTGGCCAAAAGACATAAACCCTGCTGGGACGAAAATGAGCTGCGACAAGTATACCCGATATTTGCACTTCATCTCTGAGCAAATTCAACTTTAAGAATGTGGAGGATTTTATGTATTTATATATATATATATATATATATATATATATATATATATATATATATATATATATATACACACACACACACAGTATATACACACACCAGAACATTTGATCTAACAGTCTGAGAGTAAAGCAGTAAGAGAGTAAAGAAATATTTTATGTTGTACTTACTGACTAAAAGGAATAATTTGTAATCAAATTCCCCTCCTTCAGACAAGACCAACTACTGTAATTTCATTAAAAAATACTTTATTTCACTCTGCTGAAGCTGCACAGCAGAGGGAGACAGACCAACAGACAGACAGAACTCTTCTGCTGGGTCATTAAAGTATACAGTGAAGTATTATATTTCGTTATGATTGGATTTATTACTCTGTGCTTCCACTCAAGCAAGAAATTGCCCCAGTACCTGCAGCCCATCAATAAAAGGATGGGACCGGAGCTTGTGACCTCTTTTACCTTTGATTGCAGGAACTGAATTCAAATTCATTGCAAACAGGGATTTTCCCCACCAGGTGGTGGTGCAGGGTTTCCATAAACATCCACAGGGACAGACTGAGACACGGCAAGGAGCGTGTACCTGCAGCCTGAACACAAAGCACCATCTTCATGTTTATTTAACCACAAACACAGTCCTACTTCTTGTATTCTTTTATTCAGTCCCAAGCCTCCGGGTGTATTTGTCGCACTAGAAAACACAAGATATTTACTGTGATTAGCCGGTACAGGAGCAGATAAGCTGTTCGGCTACTACAGTAGTTGATTCCACTGTTTGATTCCTATCTGGAGCTGAAGGTCAAGTGCGGTATTAGAGTCCAGCCACAGACTAGTATGCCATTAAATGAAAACCTTCTGACTCAATTTTCTCTTTAACAACTCCAATAAATCAGAGAAGCGCCACCGCTGAGCGGAGCGTGCCTCTAACCCGGGGCTTGCCAGTTGTTTCCAGCCCGGCCAGTTAGTTCAGTATTGATTCTCTGTCTCGCTGTGATACCACTATAACCATCTGACCTATGAATGCTGAGCGCACAGCGCTGGTCTGAAATCCAGAGCACACTGCTCTCGGAGGGGAGAGGGAACACCGAGACTCCGCTCTGGCCTCCAGACGGGAGTGCTTTCAGTAAAAACGTCTGCCCTCGACTCGTGCCCCCGTGTCTGTACCTGCTTTAGCCTTGACACCTTTAACCATATGCGCCCTCACATGCCTCGACCCCACACACACACTTTTAAAAACCTGCTCTCATGGTGCTGTAATAAATCCTTCAGTCCTTGGGCACTTTGTAGAGATTTTGAGACTTGACAGGATGTTAAAATTAAAACATTGAAGGGCCTTCAGAGCAGGGATGAATTACCAAGCATGCCAATGGGGCCAATGCCTAAGAGCCTCTGACCACAGAGGCCTCAGACCTAGATAAGCTGAGGGAAAGGCACCTTGGCATAGGAGTTGTTATTAAAATTCTAAAATCTAGCAGATGATTCAGAGAAAATAAATGATCGTACAGAGTGACAGGACGCTCTATTGCAGTGGTTTCCATCCTGGGGGTCCGGACCACTCAAGGGATCCCATGACAAAAAATTAAGAATTCAGCATATTGTTTCCTGATTTTGCTTTTCCCTGGTGCAATATTGGATCTTTCCAGGCCTCTAAAAATCATTTAAATAAAGGAAAATCTGAGAAGAAAAATCTTTGGTTGAACTGCTCAATTTATGGTCCACAGGAAAAACATAATCCGTGCTGACGGGTCACACAAGTGCACATTACTTCATTTCAAGAGGACATTGAAATGAAGTAATGTCCACTGACATTAAAATGAAGCACTGTCCACTTGTGACCCATCAGCTGTTCACAGAAGCCTAAAGTCACGACTGACTCAGAAAATATGTCCAGACTTTAAAGGAAGTCTCGCACTTTCATTGCAGACTTTACTGTGAGCTGCTTCTGAAACACAATGGAAGGATAATAAAAATAATATTTCCATTCCATTGCCATACAGCTGCATATCTCTGCTTGCTCGGTCAGGCCCTACTTATGTGATAAAATGATTATCCAGCTCAAGCTCAAGGTGTGTGTGTGCGGATCGGCTCCCACCTGTGCAGAAGTAATTACAGTTTCACTCCTCTCCCACAGTTATTGGGAACGAGACCATAACTCTGAAAGTGAGACACCTCCACATACACCTCCACATTCACACGCGTGCACAACCATGCATTTCTCCTGCACAAGCACACACACACACTCACATGCAAGAACACCATTCTTAAAAATGATATATGCTCGTAAATTAGGCCTCATTTTGAGGGATTTATTGCACTCTAATAAGCATCAATGTGATTTAATACAGCAAGTAATATTAATTTTTACAGAACAATTTAAGACTTCTGGAATCTGTAAAACAGGAGTGAAAATGATCCAATACAGAAAAATATTTTAGTTGCCATAATCGGCATATTCCCACTCGCAAAGAAAGACATTAAACAATTCTTTAGGTTAATCCTCGACTGAGAGACACACTAAATCTGGGAATTGCAAGAATCTTAAACACGTTCCATAATTTAGCCATGTGAGAGTTCAGAGGTAGACCACAGGAATTGAATAAACACCATTCAAAATAATTCAAAAGAAAGTCCTGGAAGACCAATTCAAGAACAACTGTTTGTGCTTGCACATGATCAGCTGTTTCGAGAAGGGAAATGGCTATACATTAATTATGTATTTCATCTAGAGATAGAACTTGACATGATTGATAAATACATCTCAATATACGTCATTTCAAAATCCATTACACATAAAAGAAATTTCCCCCGTCCAACAGTCAAGATAAGATTTTTTGGAGGCATATCATACATAGTTCTTATGACATGTATTGCATTGCCACATTCCCAAAAGTATCGAGAGGCCAACCAATTATTGAGTACTTGAAAATTCTTATTGCATACGTGGTAAACATGTTTCTACAAACCACGTTTCATAAGAGAGCCCCTCAGGTGATGTTATTCACCTATTGTCGTGCAAAGTGTGTCACGCTGCATTTCCTGGTCAGGGTGTGTTCATAAGGGTGTGTTTGTATATCCAGCCTCACGACCTAACATTCAAAATAAGAAAATTGCACTCCAATTTAAAAAGAGCAGAAGAATAAGTCAAATTATTCAAATCTATTGAATTAAGAAAAACTACTTGAATTCAAAACCAAAACAATAGGCAATGCTGAGGGAGTGCGAGCAATGTGAGCCATCATGCTTTTTGTTGGGAAGAAATGTGTCCCTGATCTCAAACAGATAGTCAAATGCTCTGCTGCACTTGCTGCCTGACCAGTGTCGAGCAGGTGTGTCCACTATGCAAAGCAGAAATTTAACACTGGCATCACCTCACGACTACTTTAAAATCTATTCCAACCATCTAAAAAAGGTAATTTTATGAACACACCCCATATTTACACACTTGCACCAAGACAGAGGGACGATAGTGCCATACAAGCTAATTACACAAGGTCCATTAACATTTAAAATCCTTGGAATTTCATTTAAAAATATATTTTAGCCTGCATCTCGTGTTGGAACATGATTGTTTGATTCCATTGTGCTGGTTTCAGCGTATCCCAGAAAAAGATCTATTTAAAAACAGGGGATTTGCCCGTGTGTCCTGGTTTGTTGCCGCTTGGTTTCCGTTGCTGTTGTTCATCTACTCCCGGCCAACGAGTCTACCTCGAAGGCTCCGTTGTCATAGTGATGCTGAAGCCTCTCCGGGTCAGGTCTCGCTGGGTCAGTCAGTGGGACTTCGTACATGGGCTGTCCTCCTGCCACTGTGATCACAGTGACATCTGGTGGTGACTCAGCGGAAAGGCTCTCTTTTGTTTCTTCTTCGACCCCCAGGGCCTTCAGGATGTCGCACTTACACATGGGGCAGGTCCTCCTCTGCAGCAGCCAGGGCTCGATGCAGGCTTTGTGGAAGATGTGGTCGCACGTGAGCACCGTCACCACTTCCCCTGCCTTGTAGGACTCGATACACACCGCACACATGTAGGAGTCAGAGGCAGTTTCCTCATCCCCGGTCTTGAGTTTGCGTACTTGCAGACGTCCGATCGCTTTCTTGGCCTCCGACATCAGCTTCCTCTGAGTGCGCCTGTGCGCGTTCAGACTGTAGAGACGGTTCGCAGAGATAAACACAAAGTATGCGATGGAGGCGGCCGTCACAATGAAGAAGGCGATGGACAGGAAGTAAAGCCAGTACGTGTCCATCCAGGGTCCGTGAGGGCTGCCTAAATCTATAAGCATGTGCACATCTGTCCCGTTGCTCACCAACCGCACGATCTCCATGCCCTGAGAGTTGCCAATCATGATCGCCACAATACCAGTTGCCTCCGAGTGTGCCATGTGAGTGGTGCTGTTGCCACTGCCGTCCATATTATACACAACCACGGCGGCTGCTCCCTGTCGTTTGGCGGCATTGATCTTCTCACTGAAGGTGCAGTTGCCCCTTTTAACCAGGGCTATCCAAGGCACAGAGCTGGAATTGCGATTGTAGACAGGATCTGAGCCACATCCTTTAGGGTCCCCCTTGGGAAGCGTAACAATGCCTGAGGCTTTCTCCAGGAGAGCGTTGCGACCGTACACCCCACAGTCACAGTATTTGTCCACAGTCATGTTGTTGCTGTTAGTGTAGCTTATTTCCACCATGGCTGTCCAAAACACCAAGGCAGCTGAATAGTGAGCAAGCCCTGACAGACACAGCAGAAGCAGCAGACAGTGTTGTGTCTTCTTACCCATGGTAACGCTGGTCTTAAAAACAACAGGAAGCCCTTTGTTAGCTTCTTTAGCTTCTTCAAAACTGCTTTGTTAGTCCCAGTTCCTGGTTTGTCCGAACAACAGCGGTCTGAGTTTCGGCTATGGTTTCACCCAAGCTGCTGTCTGCCGTAATCTGATATGAGCCTTTGGTAACACAACACGAGCTATGCGTCAGCCACTCACCTCTCGTTATCTTCCTGAACCTTGAACACTGAGCACTCCTCGCAGAGGGCAGGGTGCTGGTATTCAACAAGTAGAAGTGCGCAAAACACACAGACCTGTGCAGTTTTGAGAGCCAAGGAACAACATGCGAGAAGGCAAGACTCGATAAGCAAATGATAAGATGTCATGGACATAGGTCAATTACACTAAAACGCTCCTGTGAAACTCATAAAAGCTGCTAACTTTCCCCTATGTAATGATGAGCAGAGCAAAGCAACTCAACCAGTTTTTCTAGTCCCGCTCGTTTCCTTCCCCTATTTCTGTGGCTGCGGTCTCTGTTGTGAAAAAAAACAAACTGACAAGTATTACTCCTCTTCCTTGTGGTAATTCACTCTGAAAGAGAAGGCAGGCAAGTCTGCTTCCACCACACATTTTAACAAACACAAACACGCAAGTTATTAATGTGACCTTTAAAAATCACTTTAAAACTGCACACGTCACATAATAAAAGGCGTTTGTGTTTCGATACCTCGAAGCACTTAAAGCACTTTATTCCACACAGCTAACATACCAGCTACAACAGAGATGAATAGGGTACTGCCAAGTTTCCATTGTATCTTCTTTCAAGTGAAAGCGCACACACGCACGCACGCACACACACACACACACACACACACACACACACACACACACACACACACACACACACACACACACACACACACACACACACACACACACACACATATACAGAGGCTTCCAATGACAAATGAGATGGAGAGGTTTCTTGCCAAGCTGCTACACACACAGCAGTGCACTGCCCTTTCTAGAATGTGCCATTAAATAATTTATCTGAGTGGGACAAAAATCGGTAAATAAAAAAAGAGCCTGGTATTTATTCTTAGTACGGCTGCAACCCACCGTTCTTGATAACAGGAACAGTGGTGCAGTTATGACCCTTACATTTCCTAAAACTGAAATAATTACCTCGACACAGCCGGAAGTAAAGCATAATGTGAACCCCATTAATGTTTTTTTTTTTCCTGTTAAAAACATTCTACCATAGTGGTGTGACTTTTGGCATCACATTTTCAGGATATCCTTAAATGATATACTGTTACACTTTCTGCTTCAATGCTGACATCTCCTGGTCAAAGACAATACTCACAAAAAAAACTCCAGGCCTATACAATGACAATAATTTCAATAATGGGAGCTGATATAATATGTGATATACTTATGTGTATGTCATGAATACAGACCATTTTATCCCAAATACATGTAGTTATACTGTATATTCTATATTCAAATACTGTAGTTTCAGTAGTATTCCATATTGTAGGCTGGTGATGAAACAAGGCCAACATATACAAATACCATGAAATATATATAATTAGAAAACTGAAGTCACATCTCATGCAGAGTGCATATGTTAAATACTAAATAATTATACAAGCATTATTAATCATATAATATTATTAATGAATACAGACAAATATACAGTACATACTACATATTTGTATCTAAATGTATATGACTACATTATATTATTATTATAGTATTATATTATATTAACACATTGGAATTCCATAACGTCCAGGATGGTCACACACAACTACACATTTACTTAATAAAAGTCTGTCAAACTGCAAGGTGACTCGCTCGTGTTTAGAAACCAATCCCACTATACCACACAGGGGCGCCCTTTACTCAATGTTTATGTCCATCATTTGACAGTAAACAACACTGGTTTGAATCAATGGCATTCATCATAACAAAAGGACCATTTGCAGCCTGATGGGGACAAAATGCTGACTCTTCTAATACAATCAAAATGCCAAGAAGACTTTAAGGAATCAACATTTTGGCAATCTCAAAGACATTATGCTGTGCATACATATAACCTGCTACTTAGTGAAAACATGCAATCGTATCAGTTTAGTGCATGGAAATTGACATACAAATTAGAAAAGACACTTACGACTTGTTGAAGCTCCGTCTCTGCAGTGAAGACAGACTGTCCATCAGTCTGAGGTCTCCTGGGCCACATGTTCCCTGGTCTGTGTGGGGGAAAGTGGGACATGCCCAAACAAGACCCGGACCCTGTCTCTCCCCACACACCCTCTTTCTGTGCCAGAGCCGACTTGGTGGGTTTAGCCTACAATAAATAAAGGTGTAACATGACTGAGTTATAAGAGTTGGAATATATTAAGTGCAAGCCTATAGTTTGAGTAAAATACATGTGTAGCCTAACTGTAAAGTGGCATATCTATATTGTTATAGATCTTAAAACATGCAGGGTAGAAAGAGTACTAGAGTTGTATCCTCAAGTAAAAGTAAGGTGAGGAATTTGTCGCCAAACACACGTAAAATGCCTTTGATAACTAATGTAATCTATATTTAAAAGTAAAAGGTAGGTCAGCTACTCTGAGTAAACCTTACTGCATTATAATTGTATTATAAAAGGGTAAGGAGGGCGAAGGAAAATAATGTGGTCTATATAATAGTCGAAGTTTAAAAACAAAAACTCATAAGAATTAACCTGAAAAGAGTCCACAACTCAGACAATTAACGTAAACAAAACAAGAGACGCCGCTGCAAGTGCACGCCTGAGCGCGCGCGCGCACACGCACACACACACACACACACACACACACACACACACACACACGCACACACGTACAGTGCTACGTTGCGTCGACACTAGAGACGTATAGAGAATTGGAGCTATGAACGAGTGTGACACCGTTTAAGAAGGAGTGTGTTGTAGTTCACCCGCGAAGACCTCCTCCATCTTCTCAGTGCACCATATGACCAGTCCACCTTGGCCGCTCTGTCCCAGTAGGCCATTACCAGTCCATTCAGCCTCTCTATCCCAATATAACCAGTCCATTCAGCCTCTCTCCTTCCAAAACAGCAGAAAGGCCCCACACTCACCTCACTGCAAGTAAACGCCAAACTGTCTCCGGCGCAGCATTCGGGAGCATGTTAACTTTGTGTGCGTTAGCTAGACCCAGCATGCACCTGTGGTTCATGCGATGTCCTAGGTGTGTTTGATTTGGGTCACTTGGCGTGCAGGTTTGGCGGTGGATTAATATGAGTGCTTAAATTAAGCTATGCAGACTGTTTAACGTGGACCGTGTAAAATGTGGACATTGTTTTCTGAAGAGCCGTCGCCATCCTCGGTGGAGATGAGGTCCAAGTGACCCACCTATGGTGAGAGCTAGCTGCACCCACCTGTCACTCAAAGCGGCCTAAATGCCTACATGTAGATGTTAATAAACGGGTGAGTTATATTAAAATATAACCCTTGTACCGTTGTTATGAACGGAGTAATTATCTATGGAGACCAAACCCGTTTTTTACACCGAGCTGTAAACATATTTATTTCTGCTGTAAAGTTGGGCATTTTAACATGAAGGTCAATGGGGAGTGACTGGCTTTTAGAAACAGCCTTTAGTGGCTGTTTGAGGAAGAGTAGTTTTTGGCACATTTGATGGCTTTAAATTTTCAGCACTAAATCTTTTTATTTTTTTACTCAAGTATGTATTGGATACCACTTGAAATACAGCAAGTAACTTACTTGAGATATGTCTTATCTTGTCTCTTTTTTTTTTTTTTTACTAATTACTAATTTGTAATTACTAAAAACGTTGGCTAAAGAAAAAAAAAAAGAAAAAACGTTAGAGTAAGGAGAGTAGCCTAGATGCGATCTAACCCTGAAACTAATATATAGTCCTATTCATCTATAATATTGACATAAATCTATTAATGGGTGTGTGATCGTCTACGGATGAAAGCTGTCTTTGTCACACACATATACTAAAGTGTTATTCTGTCAAAAGGCTATGTCAAAACTGCTTAAAAATATACTTTATTGACACTTTATTTGTCGCCACTAATGAACATGAAGGTAAAGCATAAAGTTGATGTTAATACCATATGTGTCAAAGCATTGTTGTAAAAGCTGCTGTCTAACCTGCAGAGCTTCAGACCCTATTTGTAAATACATTTCTGTTACCAAAAAAAATTACTTTTCCACAAAGTGTGTGTGTGTGTGTGTGTGTGTGTGTGTGTGTGTGTGTGTGTGTGTGTGTGTGTGTGTGTGTGTGTGTGTGTGTGTGAGTTTCATCATCAATGGCTACACCCCTGATGTGCCTCAGGCTGGAGCGTGTTCAAGTCTACTGGAATGACTCGCAACTCGTGATCCCCCTACCCCCCACCCCCATTCTTGGTAGGGCCTTAAAAGATGCTTTCTCGCCCCAATAATCTCTCTCAGCAGCTTGTAGTCGTAGTGTGTAGTGTTAGATGCGACGCTCACAAGCAGCTTCAGCCCACGTTTCATCTTTTTTGCAAGCTTGTAAAGAGCAAAGAGACTTATGACTCCTTGGAATACTTGCTAATTTCACCTCATTGACTCCAATGACCATGAATACGATAAAGCCTGCAGCTCTGCAGAAAAAGAGGAAGGATTTTATCCCTTACTTTTTAGGATTTGTAATATTTTTATATTGCACGGTCCATCTTGTGTCATTCACAGCAAAAACATCTCAGGAAACCCATTCAACCAGGGTGCGTCGGGCGCTTGGTAAGACTCACCATTGTGTGTAAGATTTTGCTTATTTTATTAGGTATTTTTTTCCATCTTTCAATCTTTTCCGAGATACATTTGTTGTATTTGTTCTAATCTGTTTACTGTGTAATTACAAATGTCACAGATTTGTGTTTTACAAAGTATGAGTAATCAATTGTGGCTCAGCAACTGTGACAGTGTTTGCTCTATAATCCTCATGTCTTATTGGCATGAAAATACTGTGTAACTGCCATTAAGAGCTCAAACAACCTCGGAGCGGTAGGCTGCTGCAGCAACCGGCTGGTTGTTTAAGGGTGACGTGTGTGTGTGTGTCCTGCTGTTTCAGAGAACGAGACGGAATGCATCTCATCACAGTCCTCCGAGTTTCCCGAGGGATTCTTCACGATACAGGAGAGGAAGGATGGAGGGCTAGTTATTTATTTCATGATTATTTTCTACATGCTCCTGGCCGTTGCAATAGTCTGCGATGATTACTTTCTGCCTTCCTTAGAAGTGATCAGTGACCGTGAGTGGGACATCATTCATTGCATTGCGTCATCACATGAACTTTAATGCTGTGATATGCTGAGATTGTGGGAGTAATGAGGATTTACAAGATTACTTGCTACTACTGGCAAAGGATTAGGCTGCACAGATATTGTAGAGCTCCTAAAACAAGCCAAACTAAATATGTGGACGGATTTAGTAAAAGTCCGTATGCTATGTTTGTTCGACTGATTGAACAGTGTTTTTAGTTGGATTTTAATAAAAGGAAATAATTTTCACCAGGCTGTGGTTGTGGTAATTCTACCTCCATCATTATTATTAATCCGTCTATTCGTTTTTTCAATTAATCAGTTAATGCTTTGGCTTTTGAAAAGTCTCACAAAACAGTGAACAGTGCCCAACACAAGTTCTTAGAGCCCAAGGGGATGTTCTTTAAATCTCGTCCTTTGATTGACCAACAGACCAAAACTGAAATAAAGTCAGTTAAAAATTATATGAAACGAAAGAAAAGCAGCAAATTATAACATTTTAGAAGCTAGAACAAACACATATTCAGCATTTTTTCTTGTTTGAATGATGGGATAATTAAATAAGCTGTAAACTTACATGTGGACAAATAACATACCAGTACAAATAACAAACCAGTGCAATATGGGTTACCATACTTCAGACATGGCCCCTAAAATAAGTATGACACGCATGACGCATCAGTTTTTGTTAGAGGTTGTGTGTGCTACTGTTGCATTGGACTGTGTAGAATGAATCAGTTGCTTCTATTATTTCGTACACATCACGTAAACTGTCTCGTGCTCTCTGTGTTTCACGTGTCTCTCTCAGGCCTGGGACTGTCTCAGGATGTAGCAGGAGCCACATTTATGGCAGCTGGGAGTTCTGCACCTGAACTGGTCACAGCCTTTCTGGGTAATTATGCATTAATATTGACTAACTATGTTGATGGTGAAACCAGCATGCATGACCACTGTCCCTGTGACTTCACCACCCTTTGGGAACACAAAAGGGACTGTGACCTTTGATTCTTTGTCATTATAACGCTTCCACATTGTCCTCAGAGCTAAGATGTGCCTTTATTTGTGCCAGGTGTGTTTGTGACAAAGGGAGACATCGGGGTCAGCACCATCGTGGGATCAGCGGTCTACAACCTGCTGGGGATCTGCGCAGCATGTGGACTCTTGGCCTCTGCGGTACATTATGACACACTCACACACTCGCAATATGCAGACAAAAGGCTAACTACGTGTCAGAGCGGCACCTTCACTGGGTCAAAGCGGACGAATCATTGTGCAACGCGTGTTGTATAAGCTTATAAAACATGTATTTTTGTTTCCTTTATCAGGCTGGGCGCCTCACCTGTTGGCCACTGTTCAGGGACTGCCTGGCATATGCCATCAGTGTTTCTGCTGTTATTGCCATCATTTCTGATAACAAGGTGTACTGGTGAGTTTAAGTGCGCATCAAGATCTGGTTGATCTTCAGACCTTGTAGCACCTCTATGTAAGGTGGTTGTAAAAGCCTGTCAGATACAGCTGTTTATTACATCTTGTGACACTGACGAGAACAAATGAAAACAGATCTCAAAACAAGTACAGTGCAGCACAGGATGTTGACTCACTAGCATTTATTACACTGGCAGCACAGCGCAATAAATGTTCCTTAAATAAGACAATGTCGCATCATAAACACAGCAATTGCAGTAGCAGAGCTTGTTTATGAAAGATTTCCACGTGTATTATTTACTTTTGATGATGGCACAGTAAGACACGTTGTTTGCTTATAAAGAGCACCTCTTTGTTATTGTCAAGGTACGGAGTTTCAAAAAAGCAGAACCTCATTTTGGTGTTGTAAAATAAAAGATATATATCAAAACCAAACTGCACTAAATAGTAACCAAAACAACTCTTAAATAATCCCCTTAAATGTGCTTTATTAGACAAAATATAGTTGAGTAATTCTATGAATTCACTCTCTCTGTGTGTGTTGTAGTATAGCTTCCCCGTTCCTTGTTGACATAGCCGGGCCGGCTGCGTGTGCTTTTAGTAAGTATTAGTACATGTTAGTGTACATGAGCGTGACCCGCTGGTTAGCTCACGGTCACAGCTGTCGTGGCGTTGTCGCAGAAGCTTTTGAGGTCATATATAAACTGTATGTTTTCTGTGGTTGATCCTCTAAAAGCAAGGTGCATTTGATTAGATATTGCCAGAGCTTTTGACCGCCCTCTTCAGCAAATTGAATTTGAAGCTCACATGTTATCACTTGGCCAAGTTACATTAGTTGAAGTAGGTTTTGGGATTTCATCTACCGCTCACATCTGTCCCCGAGGTGAAGAACGAATGTCGGTGCTCAAAAATGTTTTATTTACAGGTACGACGCTGCGTGTCTGCTGCTGGTCTACGCCGTCTACATCGTGGTGCTGTGCTTTGATCTACGCATCAGCGAGTTTGTCCTGCGGAGGCTGAGCCCTTGCTGCACTTGTCTGGCCAAAGGACCGGGTGAGAAGACCGAGACGCAGCCTCTGATGGGCTGGAGCGACGAAACCAGCCTGCGAGTTCACAGCCGCTCCAGAACAGACAGCGGGATCTTCCAGGACGACTCGGGATACTCTCACCTGTCCCTCAGCCTGCACGGCCTCAATGAGATCCCCGAAGGTAATACACACGTCTTCTTAATGCGCCATATTTTTAAACACGTGTCCATCTTGTGAAGTCCACTTGCTTGTTTGACCTTCATGTCCCCCGATGACGCGCCACAAATCCACTCGTAGCATTGTCCTTCTGCTTGCGTTCCAGCAGAGCATAAAAGTGTGTTCGCCGTGCCGGAGAGCGACCTGAGACGGATCCTCTGGGTTCTGTCTCTGCCCATCATCACTCTGCTTTTCCTGACCATCCCTGACTGCAGGAGGAGGTTCTGGAAGGGATGGTTCATGGTGACCTTCTTCATGTCAGCGGTCTGGATCTCAGCTTTCACATACATGATGGTGTGGATGGTCACTATTGTCGGTGAGATCATCGTTTTAACTTTTGCATAACTGTTATGAACGCGTGAAGACTTGGCTCATTTCCTGTTTTCAGTTTAGTTGCAGGTGTAAATCTCATGCACCACGTTCCAGAGCCTTTGTTGATCACAAGCGCCTGGAACTTGTGAGAAGAAATGTCAGATTTGCAGAGTAGAATCACATGTTGGTCTGCTGGCTAATTCCTGGGATGCCATTGTCCTGGAACGTTAAGAGGGGGGCTCTTGTAGCTCCAGTGGGCCGTGTGCATAACCAGGATTACAGCCTGCTTCCCCCTGAAGGAAACAGTCATGTGAGCTCTGGTGTACGTACAGAAGTACCCACAGGCACTGGTCCAAGAACATAAAACTGACCTAGGATCAGCCCAAAAGAGGGTATCTTTATCATGTGACAGCGCTAGGTCTACTGGAGCATAATGAGATTATTATCCCGTTGTCGTCAGATAGACTCACATGGAGGGAGAGTTTAGTCTTATGAAAGAGCCAGCATGGAACTGAAAAGGTGCAACTCACACATACAGCATGCCATTGAAAATGTTGGAAACGTTCCTCTGTCTGTGGTTCATAATATCTGGACCAACTGAGTATTACACAAGGTCGTGTCCTCTGTAATATGTCTGGAAACTCGGGTGGTTTATAGTGACATTAAAGGATTTAAAGATTACGCATACTACACCTGTTGGATTTTTGTAAGGCTTGTTCAAACATTCTTAGACTGCATTGTCTGCAAATCAATAAACTCAGAATGACAGGAAGTATTACACATCTGTCATAAGCCCACAATGTATTAGAAAACATTTACAGTACATACAAATGTACACTTTGTAGAGTTAAATTAGTGTCTTATAAAAAATGTTTCAGGGGGGCGTTGTTCCGCTTGTGGAATTTGGTCTTGTGGCCTCCATATTTCTAAAATCCTGCTACAGCCCTGCCTCTAGTGATTATTTATTAACCCTATAATGGAGATTATTTATTAACCCCATCGCTACAGTAAAGATCAGCTGCTGGTCTCACCCCATAGCTAATGTGATGTTATTGTTGGATGTGGACTTTGATTGTGGGTTTGTTTTATGTTGACACAGGCGAAACCCTTGGCATCCCCGATACAGTTATGGGACTCACTCTCCTTGCTGCTGGAACCAGTATACCCGACACCGTAGCCAGTGTGATGGTGGCCAGAGAAGGTAAACAACAGTGTCACGATGCATCAGCTGCAATTTACAGCCATCCTGCATATAAGGTGGAAGACGGTAAAATGGACTTGCGTTTATACAACACCTTTTCAAAGCAATTTACACTGATAGCAGAGTTCGCGATACCAGGTGAAAAACTGCTCATCAGAATCTAATTGAAATGCTTATTTGCAGCAATTTGAGGTTTAGTATTCTACCCAAAGAATAGCAGGGATTCGAACGACCGAACTTCCGATTAGTGGACGACCTGCTCTATCCCCTGAGCCAGTCGCCCTTACTTACATTGACAAAACAATTATAGAAATTAAGAGTAATGTTTCCTAAATTCCTTCTACATATAGTTGCTGGGGAACTATTGATTACTCATTCACTTCGCTGACTCACTTTCCCATCAGCCATTTTAGAAAGGACAAGTATAAAAAACGTCTTAGTGAGACCTAAATCCAGGCTGTAATCATGTTTTCTGTTCATCAGGGAAAGCAGACATGGCCATGGCCAACATTGTGGGCTCTAATGTGTTTGACATGCTGTGCCTGGGCCTGCCTTGGTTCATCAAGACCGTCTTCGTGGACACCAACAACCCTGTAGAGGTCAACAGCACTGGACTGGTCCATATTTCCATCACGCTCCTCGTTTCCATCGTCTTCCTGTTTGTAGCCGTTCACCTTAATGGATGGAAGTTGGACTGGAAATTGGGACTCGTTTCTCTCTTCTGCTACATCCTCTTTGCCACTCTGTCCATCCTCTATGAGCTGGGGATTATCGGGAATAATCCCACAAAACTGTGCGGTGACTGAGATCTGACATCACCAGGACTGAAGCCACATTGACTCAAACTGCCGCCCAAAAACACAACTTAACTGTGACGTCTAAAGAAAATATGGTCCCACTCACATACTATTAAGATACTGCCCGTAGAAGACGTGTGCTGGTCACATCTCATGAAGAGAATGATTTCAATTACTAATTATATATACACATTTCACTTGAGGTGGAAGCGTACAAAGATCATTCTCGTGTGTGTCCCTGTCAGATCCAGGCCGGCCTTATCATTACCATGTTCTGCGATTGTTCAAATAAATCCAGTCTGACAAGTCAGTCAAGTAATAAAAGGTGTCAACTAAACTTATTTGGCCTCGTTCTTCTTTAGGTTACTTAAGAAGAAAAAAAGAGACCTTGGCTACACGCCGCTGAACTGAACTGAAATGATTAGCTTTTACGAGCAAGTCTCAATCACTTCCCAGGAAGACAGCAATTGAAAAAAAACAAAAAACTTTCCACTTAAAAGGTTCAACTTAGTAAAACAATGGAAATACAATAAACCGACTACCCTGTTCAACCAAAAATAAAAACTACCACAAATCTTAGAGTTCTGGCACTTGAAATATCTTCCTAAGATAAGTGTCACAGTCCTAGCCTGACACAATCCATGTCTATTCTCTTGTGTTCTCACTTTATTCCACTCTCTGCCTTGTGGAAAGCCACACTCAAGAGGCCACTGTGTGGCAGTGTTGAGCAATAATGAAAAAAAGAAAGACTTTGATCACAGGACATTTTACAACCACCAGGTTTAAAAATTAAAAAGTTTATTTGTCCAAATAAACTTCCTGACAAATTAAAAAGGGTTTACAAAAAAAAGATAAGCGCTATGTAGTATATATATAAACAAAAAAAAACACAAAAAACAGTGGACACATGGGAGATATGAAATAATTGTGTTTTTAAAACAAAACAAAAGATCATTGGCAAGAGGGCTGAATGTGGAAGTGTGTTAGTGTGACTTCTACAAAAGATCTAGGCGTTCCGGTCGATGCGGACGTCCACCTCTCGGCCGTTGATCTTAGTTCCATTCATCATCCTGCAGGCCTTCTCAGCACTATCTGGACAGTCAAATCTCACTGTTCCACAGCCCTTTGACTTTCCGTTCTCCATCTTGATCTCAGCGAACATTACCTGGCCTGCAGTAGACAAGAATGAGCAATGAGTGCATTCTGAAACCACGACGTTTCACACAAAATGTTGATAAACGTTAAACCTGAAATGTTGACATTGTGGTCCACAGAACGCTCAGGATGAAACGGCAGAGAGAGATCTTTGAGCGGCTTGTAAACTTAGCAATAAAGATTTCATTCATACTAAACAAAAGACATACCGCAGTGACTGAACTTCTCCTTCAGTTTTTGCCATGTGAGATCATAGGACAGCTGCAACACACAAATGTATACTTCAGTTAACACATTTGTTAATATTAACATACATGAGGCTCGGCAAAACTGGTATTAAAAACACTGCAATTAAAAAGACGAGTGCATCAATAATGCACATTGTACAAAACCTTAATCAATACTGGGACATCAAAGCATAGAGTAAATGCATTCATCAAGTGTGGAGGTCTTTGAGATGGCCATGTAACTCCAATCATTGTTAACAAAAAGACTTCTATACCAAGTTCTCACATGATCCACACTTACATTTCGCGCAAAGATCTGACAGCCTGCTTTGGACCCAGAGCCCCGGTCAGACATGCCTCCACCCATGTGACTCGGCCCCCCGCCTCCATAGCCGCCAAAGCCACGATTGATGTCCATTCCTGACATGCCCATGCGGTCGAAGCTTGACCCCATCCGGTCCATCGACATATTTCCCATTCCAGCACCTGCAATAAACACCCAACATTAACATTACAGAATTATTTAAACTGAAATACTGAACATTTTTATATTCTGCATATCAAAAATGCCATTAATTAAAAAGATTCACTTCACCATCTTTAAAATATATAAAAATATATATAGTGTTTAATTAATTCAGTCCAATGACATGGCACTGAAGTGTGTATAAACACTGAAACTGTATTGGTATTCAATCCCCTCAAAACATCATCTGTCACAGAGTCCAATGTCACTATGACATTGTTTGAACAGGAAGATGTTGGACCGGTGCCTTTTTTTCCCCTCAACAGAAACATTAATTATCTTCTGAATATAAAATACAAAGTTTCTTTAACACTCAATGACTCAACATGTGCAAAGCAGCCGGTTTTGAGCGCACAAACGGTGTGCAGCAATTAAAAGGGCCGGCCAAAGTGGAGGAGAAATCGAAGGGGTGTGGCAATTAATAAATATACAGCCAATTTATTACATCACTAAAACAGGCCTGCCAATCACAGCGAGACATGACATCACTACAATACATCAACAAATGGAAAGTTTCTCTCAGGAATTCATATTTTTTGGATGAAGAGCTGCACGACGTGAACACACAAATCTGCATCCAAAGGCAGACAAGTGTGCTTTTTTTAATACTGAATTTGTACAATGTTAAAAGAAAGAAAAATAAATGTAGCTGAAGCTCATTATATGACCGTATCAATCCAATGCTATTTCACTATAAATTTTACGGTACGATGAGTCATATTGGTGACATTATATTATAATGTGAAACAACAGCGTTCAAATTAATACGCCATATGACAAAAGGTTTATGGGGTTATTCTGTTATCCTGGCTTAATTTGTACGCAATAAAAAAAATTCGAGAAAAAGAAGAAGATAAACCCTGCCTGATTGCCGTGCTGAATGGCAATAATAATAATAATAATAACTACTTGTGCTGGTCTTTGGCAGATTTAAACAAATATAAATTAAAAGTATAACTTCTTAGAGGACATTAGGGCTGCAACAACGAATCGATAAAATCGATAAAAATCGATTATCAAAAGTGTTGGCAACGAATTTCATTATCGATTCGTTGTGTCGCACGATTATTACGCCGGGCAATAAGTCGCGGAGAAGAAACAAAAGAGCGGAGCAGAGCAACTGGCCGGCCAGCGTTTCTGAGATTGGAGTGAGACACGAGAAAAGCTGAAGTTGTGATGTTCTCAAAAATAGAAGATCTTTGACAAGTCGAGTCTTGGCCAATCAGCGTCTTCATGTTCCTCAAACTTGTTTTTAATGGAAGCTAGTCAGCTTGCTATCGCGTTAGCTAACGTGTTTGGGTTGTGTATTGTCGTTAAAGTTCCGTTATGTTCCGTTACAGTTCAGTCTTGCTTGTAAAAAAACGTAACGTGATGAAACATGCCGTCACCCCCCGGTCTGGTTCAGTTCACGCTGTCACTCGTTAACGTTAAACCGGCTCACCGGCGGATCTGGCTGCAGGTTTGTTTGTTTTTTACTCAAAGTAGAATGAAGCAAATCATGTAGTTGGGCTTAGCCAACAACGTGACGTCGTGGTCATAAGAGACCCAGAATGAAAGAGTTTAAGGAAGAGGACGCTCTATATGGAGCAGTACAGCTTCCCTCTGTCCCAGTATTTCATACATATTGATAAAGCAGGGTATGTAAATGCAGCCTCTGGAGGGATCAATTACAGTAAAAAGGGCTCACATTTGGCAGATGTAAAGCATAGATGTGTATGTTTTTAGTGTTAGTCCATTTTGTTGTTTTAATTAACAGCTCAGGGATGTTCAAGGAGCAACCTGTTTGTGCACTTTCTGAAGATGTTTTGCACTGTCACTTCTGTTTTTGAATAAAGGGTTGGAAATGAACGCTTTTTTGATAAAAACATTTTTTTATCCGATTCATCGATTAATCGAAAAAATAATCAACCGATTAATCGATTATTAAAATAATCGTTAGTTGCAGCCCTAGAGGACATATTATAAATATATATTTCTACAACATGCACATTCGATTATTTCTCATACTGTCGGTCTGGCTACACTGGCATGAGTGACACAAACATAAAAAAGGTTATGGCTCTTATACAGTATGGAATATCGATCACTCTTGACCCTACTTCAGTATGCATCATACATCAGTGTTCAGGGACTTCAAGCCAATGCTTTGACTGAGGTCATCTGATTGAAGGACAGTCTACTGGGCCTCCTTGTTACCCATCACCTATTCAGCAAGGCATGACACTTTATACATCATGGTACACAAACACTCAATCCTCCTTTTACATAATCGGCCGTATAAACTGCCAAAAGACTATAAAACGGTAATGGATAATAACTTTCAAATGTCCACAGTAATAAAGAGGCCCGGGGCTCTACTAGAAAGCTAACTGACTGTAGCGTAGAAGTACCTCCAAAGTAGTGGTCATCTACAGAATGGGGAGGAATTGACTAGTTTAAAAGAAAATATCCAAGTATTGATACATATTCATACTGAATAGTGGAAACGTCTTAAATACTAATTTTCAACAATAGCAATAAATTGATACCAGCTGAGGTTTCTGCTCTCTTCGGCAGTGAGTTGACGCACACAAACACTCTTGATAAAAATCTAAAATTGTATGACAATTGTATGATTTCCATGCGTTATGACTAGGGATGGGTATCGTTTGGGTTTTTTCCGATACCGGTGCTAAACCGATACTTTTAAAATGATACCGGTGCCTAAAACGATACTTTTTTATTGCCAAGGCAATTTTTTTTCTTCAAATTGAACAATATTATTAACTGTTTTAAGTATACTATAGATATAAATAAATAACTACATACAAAACACACTTCAAACTACAGCTTCAAACCTTTTAACTTCAAACTATAAAAATATATATTTAAAAAAAGAACAGACACAAGCATTAGGTGGCCTGATGGGACCGTGTGCAACAGAACTCAGACACTGTTGGATCCTAAAACTGCTGCTTTACTGGACTACACGTCATCATTAATGTCAACTGGAGAGATTTGTTCCAGAAAGCCGAGGACGGACGTTCAAAAGCTCGTGCTCGTGTCTCCAGCGATCTCTGTGTGCGCGCACTGTGTATGTGTGTGTGAGCGCTGGAAGCCCCGCCCCCTCGAGCCCCACTCTGCATGCAAGCAGACAGAGAGCAGAGCAGTAAGTGTGCTCTGATCCGCACTATTTTAATAATCGTTTTTAGCGTGCGGGCACCCCGCTACCTTTTTAGTATCTATATACCGTGCAACTTTATAGAGTAGTGTAAAAAAAAAAAAGTATTTAAAATCGGCTCAGGCACCGGAAGGAAGCACCGAAATCTGGGTTGCTTTTCGGTCCGGTAGGTACCGGACGTGTTGGTACCCAACCCTAGTTATTACTTCAATTTCCATGCATTATTGAGAATGACATTGAACATCGATATTTTTTGTTGTATCAAAGTCAGAAATTCCAGTATCATGACAACAGGAAAATTGACTCAACATTATTTAGAAAAAAATGCAGATGTGATATCTAAATACCTAATCCAGTCCCCATGTGCCCCATGCCACCACTGCTCATGCCTCCTCCAAAACCTCCACCTGAGGAAGAGAATGCAAGTCGGTGCAGATTAGACCATAGCTCAACAATTTCACATCAGCAGACACAGACACAGTCAGCCTGGACACAAACAGCAATCCCTAAATCTCATCGTAACTCAAAAACAAACTACACAGAGGAACATGCATAAGCTCCGCTGTGTCTGCAGTGCAAGTATGAAAGGATTCAGGGTTGTCTGAGGTTAGAGTACCACTCACCCATTCCTCCAAAAGATTCACCAAATCCTCGATTCATTGGTATGTCACTGTGGCCAAAGTCACGATCCATCCCACCCATTCTTGCCCGGTACATATCTTAACAACAGAAAGAAAAAAAAAAGGTAAACTTAAGTTACCAATAACCCACAGGTGCATCTCATTGTTTACAGTATAACATCCTAGAGCTGGACCTCATCTCTGACCAGTATGAGGGAATATGCCCACTTACCTCCCATCCTGCCACCTAGTGCCATGTCTCTCCCTCCAAAGCCACCACCCATGTTGCCCATGCTGTCGCCAAAGCCACCACTCATTCCTGTGAAAAGTAGCACTTGGTTTGAACATTAAGCTCTCGTTCCCTCCACAAAAAGATGACAATGTTTTTTAAACAGGAAAAACGTGTTAGTAGCAGAAGCCTTACCTCCTCCGAGTCGGTTCATTCCACCATAACCTTGAGCATCCATACCTATGGCGAAAGATGAGTCAGTCAGGCCAAGCAAAAACACATACTGTATTCATTTGTATGTAATGGGTACATAGCCTGATTTTCAAACACTGTACACAGGTGGGTTTTTTTGGCACAATGTCAGTCACATCAAAAGACCTGGAACGGTTGTCCTGTATTTCAGCTGGTAGGTTGGTTGTCAACATATTCATTATTATTACAGGCCAACGTTCAAAGCAGCTGCCTTTTGATGTTTATGTGTTGACCAGCTAGTGGAGCAGCATCTGATTATCTCTGATATGCATTTGTCTATAGAGACAGCAAAGCATGTGGTGCACCGTTTCTAGGATGTGGAAGCATTTCTGCACAAACATAACTGACCTCCAGGCCCCATCGAGCCCATGCTGCCTCCTCCTCCACTACCGCCACCGCCACTCAGATGGTTGGCATTTATAGGCTGCCCTCCTGGTCCCAGTCCCATGCCAATGCCACCAAGACCCCCTACGCACAAAATACACAAGAGATGACAGTTTGAACCATGGGATTTACTAGCACAAATAACAGTGGATTACATAACATAAAAGAATGTATACCTAATAAATAAATAGAAAACAATAAATATATATATATATATATATATATATATATATATATATATATATATATATATATATATATATATATATATATATATATATATATAAATAAATAAATACAAATAAATAAATACAAATGTTGTGGACTTATACAAAGGAAATGTGCAAAGATATATGTCCATGCTCCTTTAATGCATCAGTCATTACTATTAAAAAAAGAAGATGAACTGCTCAGGGCATATTTAACATAAAAAGGTTTATTGCTGTTGGGTTGACCAGATGTTATCTATTCACCCATGTGTCATATTATTTTATATCTCCACATCCTGTTTTGGGGTCAGCAAGTCTTTACTTTGAGTGCAGACATCTGTCCATTCCATTAATATGCAAGCAAACCATAACATGGGAACCTGCTGAAACTCAAACTGACTGACAGGTCTTTTAATACAGGCACTTTCACAAGGCAACGACTACTACTTCCAAGAAATGAATGTTTAACAATATAATAAAATTACAATACAACACTAAACACAATACAAACTGCATGTTTTCAATCTATAAAAACTATTGTATGAAATAGTGTCTCAAACATACAGTAATAAAACAACCAACCTGGCCTTTTAAAGACATGCCAATGAATTTGCTTGCTATACAAGTGTTTTAATATTTAACTGAAGTGGCAACCACTACTTCTTTTATCGTGCCTTTACGTGTGAAGCAGCTTGCAGTTGACAGATAACATGAAAAGGCCGACAGCTATCATAATACTAAACATACGTTGGCCTTTTAAACGTCACTGTAAAATATGTATGCAATTTAAATAACTTGTGCAATATCTTCCCATAGGGTACCATACATCTTCCACTGACAATTTTAGTGTGAGACACAATTCACTGATATTATTACTATGGATAGGAGTTTCATATCAACAACCCGACAGGAGGAAAACAGTGTACTCACGAGGTAACTGCGGTGTTTTTTCCACTTGGCAAAAATCATCAGGAGGAAAAGATTTCTCATCCTGTAAAGCCAAATAACAAACGTTTCAATTTGTTTACACATCCTCTTCAGCTTAACTTACATAAGAAGTCAAATCAACATACCATTTTAACATGCATCTGTCTGTCAAATAGCATCTGTCCATTGAACATAGCTGAGTCCAGAGTCAAGAAGAAGGCCACGGTAAAGACATGAAGCATGACTTTGTATGCATTTTCTGTGGTCTCTCTTTTTGTGTGTGTGAGCAACTCTGAAGGATACATATTGCCTGCACAGCCATGAGTGACTGCTCGAAAGTCACTGTTCCCATCCCGCGGCTCTTGCCATCTTTATCCTCCTTTACATCGGCTCGCTTCACCAAGCCTGCCATGCCAAACACCTCCTTCAACTTCTTCCAGCCCACCTTGAAATCCAGCTGTAAAACAACACACAGTGCTATTTTTAATAAGCAAGAATAATCATCACAAGCTAGATTTGGATACTGCTTCTAGTATGTTCTCACATTGGCCACAAACACTGTGGTGCCCAATCGTCCAGCCTGCAGTGCATGGATGACATCAGGTGGGATGTTGGGGTTGTTGGCAATGGAGGGCGGGACGTTCATCCCACCAGGCCCCATGTCCTGCCCACGACCTCCCTGTTGACCTCCTCCCATGCGCTGCAGCACACGCCGAGCATGTTCCCCATCAGGGTCCTTGTCAGAAAATAAGGCAAATCAAGATAATCATGAAGAATGGTTCCGGCAACGGTTGTAAAACTAATAAAAGACAAGTGTACAATGCAATTCTCCACGTGATTGCGTTATCTGGTGATATTTCAGTGTATCATATCTCTAGATCCACTGTGTGGATCTGATGTAAAGCCGCTACATCTTTCAAACCTTGTATGGATACATATTTTGCTCTCACCTCCTTGATGTTTAGCGGCCTTCCACTCAAGTCATGCTTATTCATAGTTTCTATCGCCTTCTTCACAAACTCCTCATCTTTGAACTCCACCACACTATTGAATCAGGAAAACAGAGACAAAAGATGACTCCATGCACGTGTGAGAATAAAAACAAGTTCTATGTTCATGAAAATAAGGTAGTGTCTTACCCACAACCCTAAGCAGGGGGCATCGTGGGAGTCCAGGTCACACACACAGCCAAGGTCGAGGGAGTGAACACAATACAGTTAAAAATCAAGACAAAGCAGTGGAACATTATACATATAATGTATCAACATGCTTTTAGTGTTTTCTAAAGTGTATGTCGGCCATATTTTGCCCACGAGCTTGAGCCAGCAACTTGTTGGTTGTGTTTAAATCTACTGCAAAGATTAAAAAGGCTCATAAGAGCTTTTTTTTTTCAATCATTATCTCAAATAATTTTGAAAATGAATACTTAAAAATATAACAATGTTTTTTGGTTTGTATTTGTGAACACATTTACCACTAACAGATAACTATGCATTGAAATGTATGCAAGACATTTTCATGTTTTGAACTGGACACAAATACCATGGTAGCAAATTAAAACATTAACAAATGTATTTTGTACATCGTTTAGGATTGACCAGTTTTACCACTGCAATAAAAACAAATGGTGTGGTCCAGCTTTACATCTACAGTATGCATTTTGCCATTCAATATAAGAACATAATTAAAAAAAGGCACTACAGGATCATTCAAGACTGATGTGTTCCTTTGAAGAGAGAGCTGTGCCATATAACAGAATTGTCAAATAAGATTTTGAGACATGAGGGTCAATCAATAAGGCAAATCACACAACCCACAATTCCCTTTGGAAAATGGCCAAACAAGCAAACTTTTACACCAATTGAAATAACAACAACAAAAGCAAAAGTGCACTCTTAGATGAGTTCATTAGGCTACTTTTCCAAAATCAACAGGACATCTCCCTTTCAAATGAGTATCAATCATTAGCCAACTATCAGGCTCTAAACACAACCCACAGTATCTCCAGTTCAGTAACTTAGTAAGACCCAAAGGATCAGAACCTAAAAGAGCACTTGATTAATGAGAGCCTGCTGAGGGCATTTAAAACCTCGTGCAGCAAGTTGGCCACGTCACTTACCCTTGACTTTCCTTCTCCATCCTTAAAGAGCTCCACGTATGTAACCTCACCAACTACATGAGACATACAAAGGAAAAATACCAAAAGAACAAAAGTAATTTGAGTCACCAAGTCGTCAAGTCGCCGTTGGCCTTGGCAATGCCGCTACAGATGGAGATGTCCCATTAATGATCAACAGCCAGCCCAGACCAACATCCCACCAGACAACACCATGCCTTTCTGGGCAGTGACTGAGACACCCAAAGGCCGAGGCCAGAGAGAAACACAGCTACATTAAACCTGGGAAATTCAAAAGACTTCAACATGATGAGTTTGTCAACAGATTCCATTCATGGCAGTTGAGTTTTAAGCTGTCCTTTGAGCTTTTAAAAGGCCTCTTGAGACCCCGTAATTCAGAAAGTAAAACATTACAATATTTTCATTGATATAGTCAAGATTCACCTTGCAACAGATGCAACAAAATCATTCAACAATCAATTCTACTACTGGTTTGAGGTTACATTTTGGAGCTAACAATGCCATAAAACAAGTGACAATGTAACTACGTTCATCTTCCATTTCTCACAGACATATCAGCCCAAACTAAATTGGTGTCCATCCAAAATATATATTAAAACTCCAATAACCTAGTAGCACACTATATTGGTTCCCTAATATGTGCTAGAAGTACATCCAGAGAAAGCTACAAACTAATTGACTACTGCTAGAAGCAGGATGCAACACCTGGTAAAAAAAAAGGGGTCAAGAACTTCTGATCAGCTGAAGTCATAGAGAGATGGGAGACACCATCCCCATCACTAGGGACATTACCTTTATCACGCATTAGATCTTTAATTGCCTGCCACTTCATATCATAGGGGATGTTGCTGATGAACACCCGATTCCTATGACCACCCTTCTTTTCTCCCGCATGTTTGTCTTTGTAGGGATGGAAGCGGTTCCCTCTTCTGCTCCCAGAGGACTTCTCTTTAGCATCATAATTTTCATTGGGAGGCTTAGTTTCGTCAGCATCCCTACAAAATGCATAAAGCTACAAGTCAGACAACAACAGCCTATCTCAAAACATTCGGGGATCACATAACCATCAAGCACATTAAAAGACCAGCAATTAAAATGTATATTACTGTATTATTAATTCAGCATATTATGTATTTGGCATTTTGCTGGTAATGTGCTTCTTTTTTTTTTTACATTGAGATATTTATTTATTTAACGCAGAATGAATGGAGCATCTCTAAAATGTTGCATTGAAGGCACTACTTACCTTGAGGGCATATAGACCAAAAGGTACTAGGTAGCATAATAAAACAGGAATACGTGTACGTTTATACAGACCCTTGGAACATGGATACGTGGTAGGACAATGTAGGATTCGTAAGAGTGTATGGGAAGATTATTTGGCAAATAATTCGCGTTTGTCCCTGCATCTTTAAGAAAAATTCAACAATCGCTTGCCTGACAGAACCTTTTATTCTGCTGGTAAAAAAAATAATAAAAAAATGGTAAAACGTTTGCGGCATGTACTGTATTGCAACCAAACTAAATTAAATGTAAATCTACATTATTTGTAATCAGATAAATGATGAAAATCTTTTTTCATGACCTCGTATTATTCTAATTTAAAGACATGTTATCGGCTGTAACAAAGCCCTCTGGTGACGTGAACTCGCGTCGTTCAACACCATCTTACGGTGCAGCACCGCGGAGACTTTAGCAGCTATCGTCACACGTAGCTAGGTTAACGTTGCAACTGAGTAACTCACGCCAGCACGGGTGATTCAATGTCGAATGGGGTTAAGTTGGGTTTATCTTGTTGATTTAACGATCTTAAATTAACGCTACATTTCATGTTCCTGTCACGCAAAACTACAGAGATTAACCAGCACCGCAATACTTAAGGCTGGCCCTTTGCACCATGATTAACGTCATGCAACAACGCATCATATAGACTCTCCCGCAAAAAAAAAAAAAAAAGACACATCGTACTTTTTGGCGTCATGTGAGCCACGAACCCAACATATAATCACACGGGTGCTTTGCGGTGACAGTGATTGTCAACAGACGTGAGAGGCTTCTTGGCTAACAATAGCTAGCTAGCTAGCATCACAGGACTCCATTTTCGCTAACGGCTGCACGGGCGGCGCAGACAGAACAATACGTCAGTTTCACTAACGTTTTCACGCCGTTGGGCGTTTCTTCGGATGTCCCCTCGGATTCGGACTGGACGGATGCGGTAGACTCCTCTTGGTTCGGCTCCTCGTCGAGAACTATAACATCTGCCATGTTGAGGTTCGTTCTCCCACGACGTAAGATGCCCCTGTTGTCGATACGCAGTTCAAAATGTGACGCGAGATTTGCGCCTCCAACGCGAGATTTGGAACTAAGCTGTTGCAAAGCAGCCTGGATGGATCTAGCAGGGACAGGAGTCAGTAGGATGTGAGTATAATGGCAAATCAAATGGGGAAAAGATTGAGCATTGTTGCAAGTTTAGTAGACAGTTTCAGCAAGTGAATGAAAGAGTGAGGGAGTAACTAAATAAATATGAGCAGAAAGTGTCCCATCCTAATAGATGCATGTCTGCCTAAGCGGTACCAAGGCCCCAGAAAGCCTGGACATTTGAAGTATAGCATCTCTAATAGGAACCAGGAACCCCTGAATACTCTGTGTTGTGCTAATTATATAGTGCAGAATGAGCCAAGCCAATTCATAACTCTGGAAACTATTGATTGAAGCACTTTTACTTTACAGGGGGAATAATTAAATTGTCTTTCTACAATAGGCTTTGACATTTGTAGATAATCTGCTCAGCAATTCTGGGCAGATCCCCACTACCAAAACATACCACTTTCTAATTCTTTCAACATCATAAAGTGGATTGTGCAATTAGAAAATCGTCCTGTTGCTAATTGCTAACTTTTTTTGAGACATGAAGATTGCAACCGTTTGACATTAATAACGGTAATAATAATTACATTGTTTTATGATGCACAAATAAGTATTATTTAGACCTTTTAAATAACACAATTTTACATCTGGGCAGTGCTTCAAAGGAACTCAGGTTCAAGGTTACATTTATGCAAAAATGTCTCAACTCTTTGACTTCACCTCTAGACTCAAACAGTGTGTTTACAACTTGCATTTTGTTTTTGTGTTTGTTTGTTTTTCTTCACAGCGAAGCCATTTTAAAGTCCCTTTTGGGCATACCCATTTACAAAGTGTCTGATTCTTATACTGATATTTTAAATTCAACTGCTTAGTTTTTGCTGCATACTGTAGCCACAAACTCAACAATTGGTGCAACATCCCATTGGAAGATAAATAAATGTTTTACTTCTAGGAATGGATGCCACAGGTTCGACGGAGGACGGATTGCAACATCTTTCAATTACAATCATAGCTCCGGTGGACCCGTAATATAGCAGGGACGTTAACCTTCAACATACAGTGCAGTACAAGTATTGCTCTGTAAATGTAAAACCAGGTCAATAAACTGAAAATATATTCCCTTGATTGCTAGTTTTCATATGAGTTTGAAGCTTCCCTGGAGTGGAATTTACTGTAACTTTCTGAGTACCTCACCACGTTTGTAATTTATTACAAGGTCGGTAGTTATAAACATCTCACTATGGTGGCTTCCTTGGATATTAAAATATTTGTCCACTTTAAGAAGCATCAGGTCTTCTTTACGACGAACCAAACAAAAACAGAGCCAGTAATGTAACGTTATAATTTTTCAAGCAACAAATATAGTCAGACTTTCACATTAACATTGCATGTATTGTTTATTCATGGTCTGGTACCACAAAGTAACATTAAGAGATTATTAAATGATAATTGTATAACTTTATTGGCAACAACAGATGTATTTCTCCTGTGATGTATTTCTCCTGTCTTGTACACTGATATGCACGATCACCTTGACAATATGTCTTTAAAAACAACATTTCAGATTATTGTATTTATTCTAAATGTAAAATTTTAAGTTGTGGGCACCAGTCAAGCTGAGTGAGGAGGCCTAATAAAGTATTTAAAGTCTTTGCAACTTCCCTGCATTTTTCTTTTTACTGCTTTGTACATGTGTTGAGTTCATTAACATTAAAGGTGTTACTGTGAGTGAAGTTCATATAATTATTGTTTTACAGTTCTCAATATCAGTTCTGCTCTTAGCTTGTTGTCTGGCTGAGATAAAACAATCTTTATCATTTCGTTCTATGAACACTGGATAGTATTTTGAAAATGCTTTATGCAACAGGTGTAGATTGCCTTAACGGTTCCTCTTCCTGAGCCAAAAGAGTCCAAAGCACATCAGCACACCTTGGCACTTTAACTCCCAGATAAAACAAATCTCAAGGACCGCCTTTTTCCACCTACGTAAGATTAAATAAATCAGGCACAACCTGTCTCAAAGCAATGCAGACAAATGTGTTCACGCATTTTGTTACTTCTCGACGAGATTACTGCAATTCCTTATTATCAGGCTAACTAATAAGTCTCTTACATCTCTCCAGTTGATCCAGAATGCTGCATACTAACAAAAACTAAGAGAAGAGATCATATTACTCCTGTATTAGCTGCACTGCACTGGCTCCCTGTAAAATCAAGAATCAAATTTAAAATCCTTCTCCTTAATTGGTGAGACACCATCATATGTTATGAATTTACAGTGCCATATTACCCCACTAGAAAGCTGCGCTCACTGAATGCGGGGCTACTCGTGGTTCCTAGAGTCTTAAAAAGTAGGATGGGAGCCAGAGCCTTCAGTTATCAAGCTCCTCTTCTGTGGAACCGGCTTCCACTTTCAGGCCGGGGTTGAGTAAACCACTTTGATAACACTTATAGTTAAAGCTGGCTCAGGTTTGCCCTGGTCTAGCCCCTATATGCTGCTATAGGCCTAGACTGCTGGGGGACATCTTAGGATACACTGAGCTCCTCTGTCCTCTTCTCTATCTCCATCTGTATGAATGCATGTCCCTTCAATGCACATTACTAACTCCGCTTCTTGCCTGGAGTCTTAGTGCTTTCTCGCCTCACAGGTTCACATGCATCATGGTTTTATCTGGATCTTGGTCCTGCCTGACACCCTGCTACATAATTCTTCTTCTTATTAGTTGCATTGCTGTAAGTATTGCCAATACCATTAATGCATACTGCATTCTGTACACATGACGTATATTGTGCTTCTGTCCATCCTGTGAGACGGTTCTTCCACTGTTGCTCTTCCTCAAGTGTCTTCCCTTTTTCTCCCCGTTAAAGTTTTTTATTTACCACGCTTTTCCTGAACCGATGTGAGGTCCCGGGACAGAGGATGCCGTATGTGTACAGGTAAATTCGTGATTTTGAACTGAACAAAAGAAAATGTAATTGAATTATGTGGAAACACACTGAAAGATTTAATAAAGGCAATTCAGAAGCACATTGTCTAATGTAAGTCATTAAACATTTCCACACGAATGGGCCTCTGAAATCCTCTAAAATGACATTCAACTCACACTGTCTGTAACTTGATCCCACACTGTTGCGCTGGGACGTTATGCACGAGTTTATCATTGTGACCTTGTCTTTTAAATTGATGATGGCAACGAGCTAAAATGTCTAACGATGTCATTGTCTGTACAGTGTGTGACGTCTCCTCATCCAATTTGCAAGAACTGTCCTTGAAATAAATGGAAGATAAAATTGAGTAGCTGACTCGTTTGACAAATCACAGCGGTGCCACTCTACCCAAGTACAGTCAAGCATTATCAGCGCAGCAGGACTACACAATTCTAACTGACCCAAGAAAAATGCAACTTTGAAGTGAAAGTAAATGCCAGGGAGGTTATTCATCTCTGTGTTTGTGTTCTCTCAGGGATTTCTTTCGTCTGTGTAAAACCAAAAAAACGGGAAAAAATGGAGCTCTCTGTCCCACTTTTAAGCCATGAGTGATATAGTACCAGTGATCATGACCATCTCCCTTGTGGCATGCCTTATCCTTAGATCCTAGTCACTGCACCACTCTGACATAAACTACATTGCTGATATGAATTTGCACTGCATAACATCGAAACCGATGGCCAGAAGCTTCACTGCTGCATTCTGTTAAAGCGGCAGATCAGATGACCCGCTGTCTATAGTTTTCCTCTACAATACTGCTTTTCATTCACTCCAGTAAATATCAGTCTCTTCTCCCTCATGTCCAGGGAGCTTACTTTCATAAGCCTTTAAGCAGAAGGGGATAATTCAATTTGACTACAGCAAACTGCAGTAATTAAAAACACATCATCAAACCAGGCTTGGAGGATAATGCTGTGATGTACCAAAAAATTCCGTTGCAGCAACATTTACTAGCCAGGAGCGGTAAGAGGCAGCATTTCTACTGTTGGCTAAGCCATGATATACTTGTCACATTTTGGTTGAACCTTATTTTTTTTTAGAAAAGCCAAATAAAGCCAGGGGAGGGGAGTATGAAGAGAGCAGTAAAAGAAGAGGCGGACTGCTTGATGCTGCTGCATCCGTCCCGGTGTTGCTGAGGAGGGGAATGCTGTGAATGACTGAGGCAGCAGAGCAGCGGAGTGAGACTAACAAGTGGTTGTCATGCAGTAGGAGCAAGCGTGCGTGCTTCTGGAGGGAGAGATAGAGAAACAGAATGATAATGAGTAGGAGGCAGCAAGTAAGGGAGCACAAGGAGAGGAGCTGTGTCTCAGAGGAGAGACACATATCATAGCTTGATCCAGCACCTCCCTCGCCTCCCCATTTCTCTTTATCGCAAGCTTTTTGTTCAGATGGGAGGTTAGCCTCGCACATGCAGCGTGTCAGCGATGGACGGATTCATGGATATGTGTCTGGGGGCTCCACGGAAGAGGAGGTGTTCATGGGAAACTGCAGCAACAGGTCTGTGAGGATGGAACGATAATGACGGTGAGATGCCTGCTTTTTCTCCCTCAGACATCCTCACTTGAGAATCTGTCCATGCAGTGTCTGTCTTTCACCCTACCTCACTCCCTCCCGCACTCTCACTGTCTCACTCTCTCACTGTCTCACCATGCATACTTGTGCAGAGTGCCGCTCATCATCATACTTCCTTCTCCCTCGTCTGTCTTTCCCAATTCTCTATGTATGTAGCCTCCCTCTCTCATCCACCCCCACCCTTTCCTCTCACTCGAGCCACCTGCTGCTTGACTTCATATCACAGATTAAGGAGTAAAAGAATGACAGGAGCAGACTTCCACTTGTGTGGCTCCACCAATTTCCTGATTATGTTTGGTCAATCCCTGTCGTTTTCTTGTCTAATGGAATCACGCTGCCTGGCAGGCATCTGTTCGCACGCAACAGGTAGAGAGCCCTCTCTTCTGAACCATACATGCATAACATCACATCTTCATGAGATGTGACGTTTTCATTGACACCTTACCACTTTGCTTATGTTTAACAGCTGGCTATGCACTGCGACATACTGTAATTCTAACCCGACTTGAAGGGATGTAGCTCATATTAATGATCCCCTTTTCCTGCAGTCTCCCTCACTCTTCTGTTCATGTTTGCTTTTTGTAATTGTCTGCAAAATTCCTAGAGGAGGAGAGAGGGAGAGAGAGAGAGAGAGAGAGAGAGAGAGAGAGAGAGTGAGATCGAAGTCTCCAGGCATCGGTTTGATACCACATTCAAAAGAGGTTATTTATAGCTACCTTTAACCCTTTACGTTTCATGGTCAGCTCAATTTCTGTATTTTCTCCTTCCCATATCTGTTATTCCCCCCAGCAGACACAGTGTACGCATTATACCTGGTCATATTTAAATAGGTTGATTAAATGGCTCCTCACTGCAGAGGAGAGAAGACAGCACTCATCTGAAGTCATCATCTAATCTCTGTCCAGGTAACATGCAGGCTTCGAAACGCCTGACCCTATCGGAGGAGTGATGAGGCAGCTAGATGTTGGTTTACCATGTGTAGCGTCCACTACAACCACTCCCTTGCTGCCATGAGCGGAAACGACATGATGGCGCACTCTCTGACTCTGGAGCAGAAGACAGCGTTTGCCTTCGTGGGGATGCTACTGGTGTTCCTGGGGCTGCTGATAGTCAGGTGTTTCAGGATCCTGCTGGACCCCTACAGCAGCATGCCTTCCTCCAACTGGGCCGATGGCATCGAGGGGCTGGAGAAAGGGACGTTTGAGTACGCCCTTACTTAACACAGGGACACACACATCCATGGATGTCCTCATAAACAGAAATGTCTATAGACACACACACACACATATATATATATATATATATATATATATATATATATAAACATACACACGGATACACTTTGCACACATGCAAACACTTGCAAGCCACAGCCCTGCGCAACCCTTGCTCCTGACACACCATTAAGACATCTCTCTGTGACGGACTGAACCTAGAGACTGAAGCTGTGTATGTTGTTCAATGTGTGTGCACTTTTAGTTCAGAGCCAGTGTGGAGTCTCGCTGCTGTATGTGACTAGATGTGTGTGTGTGTGTGTGTGTGTGTGTGTGTGTCTGAGCGAGTGGGATGTAAATGTTGTGTCATATTATTTTGCCCTTCTGCCAAGGGGGCTGTGTGCTTCAGCTCATCGACCTTCACAGAAATGGCTGAAGTTCCTTTTAACCCATACTTACAAGTTGAATGTCTGTGAAAGATGAGAGGTGGATGCTCGCCGGGACAAAGTGGGGGAGTTGAGTGCAAAGTGAGATTATTCAGATGTATTTTGAAGACTCAGGGACAAGATTCCTTACCGTGAACTAGGAATGGGAGTGGCTGCACCTCTGCACAGCAGAGCTGTTCTGCACGGAAATGTATATGTTTGGATACAGGGTATTATGTCAAGCTAGTGCTGTGTGGAGTATTCAAATTCAATCTGTTGGCGATCCAAAGGAATGCTGCTGCTGCTGCTGCTGTCTGTGTATAGGTTGGTCTTTTCCGTGGCCTCATGCAATGAAAGGCAACTGAACAAACTGTGATTTACATTATGGGGTTACAGATTCTAAATGACACAGACGAAAGTACAAACTGTTTACTTGTCTGCAAAGACATACGATGATGTTGATTTATGGACATTCAATTGTTCTGTCAAGCGTGCTGTCTGACGTTTGGCCGATGCGACCAAGCCAAAGAACTTTAAAGGGATATGAGGATTGGAAACTAGGAAGGACTCTGCGCTGCCAGTTTTCTAATGACGGAGATACACTCTCACTACCTGTCTGCAGAGGAAGAGGTCACATAAAAAAAAGAGGTGGGATGTCTGTCAGCGCTGGACGTGAACATCTTTTTCCTCCTATTCTCAGCCATCCTCACCCTTTCTCGCCTGCTCTCCTCCTTCCAGACAGAGGTGGGCAGGGCAATCGAAAACAGAGATTCTGTAATACGGCAGACTGGTGAAAGTCTTGAGTGTTCCTTTGCTAATTTCTACGGTCTACGGTTTCTCCTTACTGCTGTGAATCTGCCTTACTGTGACCTTCAATGGGTTAATGTGCCTTCATGTAGAAACACTAGAGCACCTGTTTGTGCGCGCATGTGTGTGTGTGTGCGCGTGTGTGTGTGTGTGGCATATCATGATGACAGATAGTGCGTCTCCTGACCTGTTGCTTGCTCAGCTGGTAGTAGCGATTTTCATTGATTTAGTTTTGATTCAATGATGTGAAAGAAATAAATAGAATTTCTTTCATTTAAAGTATATCTTATCTTGTTTTTTTTCGGGTCCCTTATTACAATCTGCAGAGCATGTCTAATAAAATGTGCGTGTGTGTGTGTGTGTGTGTGTGTGTGTGTGTGTGTGTGTGTGTGTGTGTGTGTGTGTGTGTGCGTGCGTGTGCGTGTACAAATTAGCATGATACTTTTGGGGACAGTCTTGGCTACAGGACATAGCAGAGGGGCAGAATGCATCTTTTGGAAAATGTCAAGCCTTTATGCCTTCTCTGCCTCTGAACTCTGCCGGTAGTTGTCCAGCGTCACTGTGGCAACAGACAGAGAAGGAGCGAGTGGGTGCATTCGAGTGACACAAAGAGGCGATCCAAATTTGTATAATCCTGAAAGGAGTGGATTCTCACACAGGAACTTGCCGTGTGTGTGTGTGTGTATGCGCATTGCCGGTCTTGTGATGATATGGCCGGTCTTGTTCACACTCTGGGGCCAGACCACCACCACCACCACGCACACGTCCCCCGACACTCGTCACTCGTCAAGAATGGGATCATTATTGCACCATTGTCTTCCGTCACCTATGTGACATCCTTATCTGAAATCGATTTTTAGTGGAAAAAAACAAAGCCCCTTTGCTGCTTAGTCTAAAAGCCCACTTACCGGCAAACAATGACTGACCCAACTAGTAAGAAGGGTTGTAAATCTATTACATTTGCATTTTCTTTATAATATCTGGGATTTCAGTATGTTATCTGTAGTTTATTTGAAAACCAATCACTTCCCTTCTGTGATTGGAACAAAGTTAGACAACTGACCTCATCTATGCAAACAAAGGGAAGAAATATTAGGACATTGTACAGTTACACTATACGCATATTTGAAGTGATCTTGCATTCTATTGCATGCAACAACAAAAATAAACATCAGGAACAATATATATATATTTTTAATATTAATATTTCAGGGACACAGAAGTTTTTCGGACACAATGTAACACAGTTTCCTTGTTACATAGTTTAGGACCAATGACTCAGCTCAATATTGCACCTTAGCTTTTGCTGATTATCAATCATCAGTTTTATAACTTGTGGTCTTCGGACCTCACAAGCTATGTCCTTGATTTGTTGTGATAAGACCAAGAGTTGCAATAAGCCTTTCTATTATTAACTATCCAAACAGCTCTGTAATAGACAATTATTGCGACCTCTAGTACCGTAATTTCCAAAAATAGCTTCAGGCAATCAGGTCAGTTAAGTGGGCATTGTAATTATTTTTGTTAATACTATATTTTAATAATAAAAAAGGCAAAATGTTATGCTTTAGTCTTGATGAAAATTCATTTTTCACACTCCACAAAAACACGTTATCGCCGGATAAAGAGAAGAATGCTGTTGCAGCTGCATACGTTGACCACGGGGACATGAACTTGTTACTTTTGTAAATCCGGTTCTGAATTCAGAGCCTACCTGTGAAATCTGAAGCCTGAGCAAAGGCTATGTTGGATTTGAGACTTTACGATGTTGAAGATCTCTTGAGGAGGGATAGGTCAATGATTACCAACCATGACATGTATTAATGTTTCATATCAGTTATTAATGATTATAACACCATTATGTTTAATAATTTACTTTTAAGTAAATCAAAATGACATTTTACTATTATGCTTTTGTTATTTGCAGGAAGGAGAAAGTTAGAACATTCAGAGCATTAGTCAAGCAGCAAACAACTATTCGTCATATAAAGACATAGTGGAGTGATCTACCTGCGCAGAAAATAAAGTCGAGATGTTGAGAGGCAATCGAAATGTTCCCGGATTATGCACCTTGAAATAAAATTCTTAAAAAATATTCTCAAAACATATACACCAAGCAGAGACTTTTCGTGAGACCTTCACCCATCTCATTTGAAACCATAATCCATTTATAGAATGAATTCCTTCAAGATTTTAAAATAATATCCGTTTCTCTATAACAAAGCATACATAATAGAACATGTTTGATGGAGATTTTTCATTCTATTTCTGATTGACAGATTTCATTATTATTATGCTAACTGGAGTATGTATACTGTAGCTGAAATGATTAATACCGCCCTTTTATTTATTGCCCCCCTTTAGATACAGTATCAGTTGGGTAATCCTGCCTGCTGGTATCTGCACTTTTGCACTTAATAATTTTTTCACATTGCAGTGAGCAGAGCAAGGTTTGATAAAATGTTCAAAGGGAATTTTTTTCTGCCTCTTTAGAGCACTTTGGACTTTAACTAAATTGCAGATTCTCTTGTTCTGCACAAATTGGAGCATATGCACCTGCTGCCACGGCTTTACTATCGAACTACACAGTTCTCAGAGTAGAGGTACTTGTACTTAATTTAAGCACTTAAGTACTTAAATAAAAAATCTGAGGACTGAGCACAACTGCAAATTGCAACACACAATCCTTTATTAGTCCCGCAGTGGGGAAATTACAGGATTACAGCAGCATTGCTCAAGTGAATAAAAGAATAATAAAATAGAAACAAGTAATATAAATAAATATAAATAAACAGTAAAACAGTAGAGAAGGATAGTAATATACAACCTGAATAGAAAAAAGTATGTATAAAAATAGTACTTAAACGTATTGCACGTAATATTGCACCAGGTGAATGCTAAAGTGACCAAGTTCAGTTCAAAGTGTTCAATTGTCAAAGTGTTCAATTGTCAAAGTTGTCTACTGGGAGCTCAGCTGGTTGTGCAGCCTGACAGCAGCGGGAAGAAAGGACTTGCGGTACCTCTCCCTCAGACACAATATATCACCATTACCAGTTAAAATCACCTGTTGCAGTCTGACTAAGAGAAGGGAGGAAGAGGAAGAGGAGAGCTGTACATAACATTCCATGTGGAAAGTTTTCATTCCTCTGCATGAGTCAGTATCATTGTTGTAGAAAATCTAAACGACGTTGAGCCACTGTGTTCTGATTGTGATAAACATTGCGAAATTGATTGTGTCCCTTCAATCTGCACGTAAAAACATGTGCTGGAGTATTTTTCTCAGCCTGCAGTACACCCAAGGTCAAATCTCGAGTCATTAGCCTGCCTTTCACTGTGTGCATAAATCACTGTGGTGTATCAGTAATAAGGAAGTTTACCTGTTAAAAGGAATGTTAAAGGCACCTTAGAAGTCATGTGGCTATAAAGAAGTGCCTCCGGCATGTTCCTGTAATAGATGGTCTCATATTAACTCTCATTCTCCTCTTGAATACAGCCATTTCTTCAGTTAGGCGACAAATCAACTTTACTGTTAGCACGTTGTGACAAAGAGAACCATTAGAGATAATATTAATATAACATGATCGGTTATACAACTCAAGGGCCCAATATCGTAGTCCCTCTTGTTATCACACTAGTTTTATTAATTACATCCGATCTGGTGTGAATAATATATTTTTTCTAATTTCCCATATTAGCTATATCTTTTCCTGCCACACTAATACACATCATGAAGGGTTTGTAACCTTGAAATCTTTCCTACTTAGTTATATTCCTACAGTGGGAAATTCCATGTGGATTTGTGCGGATGATTCATCCAAAGGGCCCATATATCTGAGGAAATACCATCCATAGCCCCATAAACGGCAACCACAGGACAACATGTGCAGTCGCCCTGCACTTCAGACAATAATATTAGTAATCAATTCTCCAGAACTAAAGCAATGAGCGCCTTTATCTCTCGTTGGGCGTTTATGACTTGGTTAATCGTTAAACAATGCCTTTGTGTCCCCTAGGATGGAGCAAGGACATATCTGACACCCTTCGTTCAATTTTCTGAGGGTTGGGTCAGAGAGTTAACCAATAGCTGGTCGCCAGTGTATGAGCATGGGATGCAGGGTATAAAGGTAGGCCATCTTAGACAAACCAAGCTTACGCACAAGAAGCTCAGAGCAACAGACGAGATCTCGAGAAGTTTAATCCTAGCCGAGTCCATACGTCAATAAACAAGGACCACTGCACCTGTTGATGCAGCACTCTGCTCTTCCAAGACACTGTTGGATGACTGAAGACCCACACAGCTGTTTGTCCCTCGACTGTTTAAATCAGCATTCCTGATGGAGAGGCTCAAGTCTAACGGAGGGGAGCACGATAACCTCGGTTATGATTCCACTCTGGATGGACCTCCCATCTACGAGACCAGCTTCTCCAACGGGGAGCACCGGACGGTCCGGCCCTCGGTGGTCAGTGCCTTCGGACACGACACTTTGGACCGGGTGCCCAACATTGACTTCTATCGCAATGCAGGCAGTGTGAGTGGTCACCGGGCCGTGCGACCATCCCTGCAGGAGCTCCACAACGTGTTTCAGAAGGTGAGTGCATGCATGTCTGCGAAGTTGATCTTTTCCTCTTCTTTCTGTTTTCCGGGTCTTCACCTCACCTTCTGCAGAAAGTATTTTTGCACTTGTTTTTCTCCTGAAGTGAATTAACTGACTTTTTAACTGCAGTCTTTGTTCTGCTCCTGACCTCCACGGCCCATTCACTCACTTAAAACAGAGTCAAATCTGATATTTTGCAGTCGTTGATCATTCAAACATCATCACTTTCAGTGTCCACAGTTCAGTGATTAAATCTTTGGCCAAGGACTTGTGAAACTAAAAAGGACACGGAAAGTTATTTCTAGGAGCAACTGTCACACTAAGAGTTTTTACTGCTTTTTTATTAGGCTATTGTACAGCCTTGTGTTGCAAAAGAGATGGAGTTATAGGTCATTTAGATTTTATTGGCTGAACTAGATTAGCATTTCCGAACGGACAAAAAACAGACAAATCTTTTAGCAATTTTCCTTCGCAGAAAATGTAATACATTATGAGTAATGAAGTTGAAGAGATAGAATGTGAATGTGTAAGGACATCGATTACCCAAGGATTATCATCTTGATAAAAATATCAGAAAATGTTTTATTTATCTAAAAAGAATAAATACAGCTGACTCAACAATAACATGTATTCAATTAATTAATTCATCCAAAAATATTGCTATTTAAATGTTGATTCAATGAATCACCCTGACATGAAGTTACATGTTTGAGTAGTCAGTAGTAGTGCAGTCGATAGGATCATTTGCTGTAATCATCAACAACACTAACTCAGGGCAGAAGAGTCAGAAAGCAATTTAAACAATCTGCAATCATCTGCATAGAAGGTTAAAAATAGATTTGTCTTGTTCTCTCTACTTTTCTCTTCAGTTTAGAGGAAACACAGCAGTGTATTGTCCAATTTCATCCAAATAAAACCAACGTGGTTTCAACAAGTTCTCTCCTGCGTATTACAGGGAAGGCAAGAGAAAGCTAAACACATTTCTGCAAGAAAAGACAGGACATAAAACACTTTGCAACAGACACCGCAACTTCTTAATAATGATGCTCTTTCTTACGAAAAAAAAATGAACACCAAAAATGCAAATAGCACAATCATGGCTTTATCCCAGTTGTGTCTATAAAACAAATTTGCATGTTTCCTTTCCAATATATTTGCTTCTACATTTCCCCAGCAGAATGGAGCGATCTCCGTCCCAGACACTGTGGAGGACGATGGTGAGGGGAGTGACGGGACCCCCTCTGATGATCTGGAGTCTGCCATTCCCGCTGACACCAAAAAAGGACCACTAAAGTTTGGCTGGATCAGGGGCGTCCTGGTGAGTTATGTCGGGTCATGATGGGTCTCCCGAGCTTTATAGAAGCAGGGTCACTTTACATCATTGTGACTAATCTAGGGATGATTTGCATTTCTTCAAGGGCTGCTGGGTCATCGTTTGTGCTGCTAGCATGAAGAACAAATAAAAGACCCCACAATGTTTAGTGCTTATAAAACACAAATATCTGTATGATATGGTTATCCTATATGTTCAAGTATTACGCATCTCATTAACATGAGTGTTTCTCCTACTTGACCTAATAATGAATCACGATCCACACTGAAGACTTATCGCTCTTCTGTTCCACAGATAAGATGCATGCTGAACATCTGGGGGGTCATGTTGTTCATCCGTCTGTCCTGGATCTTTGGTCAGGCAGGCTGGGGTGAGTGAGACAAGGATACATGTTGGTTAGATGGAGCACAAGGACATCTTTTGTAATTGCCATTCTCTACATATGGCTACTTTCTTCCAGTCATTTACACATGCTCAAGTTTTAGGGGAGTTTTCCCCAGAAAACTCAAGAACGTAGGAACCTGCATCCCAGGAAATAAGACTCTCAAGAACCCTAAATATTGTTTGAGAAATTCTGCAAAAGGAAACAGACTTGTTACTAACACAAGACAGGCATGTTTTCATAATGGACCCAATGTTTTACTGAAAAAATCAAACAGGCCAGAATTGGAGCTGCTGAGGACGAGAGGATATTGATAACCTCATGAAAATGACAAATGAAAATAGTGCTTTTATGATTTTAACTGAAAAGCATCAATACAAAATCTGAAACCTTAAGACAACCCCAAAGTATCTTAAACCGACAGTATAGCATAAGCAAAGCCAAATTGAGGAAACTTAGCTGAGGCTGCAGCGTACTCCCCTCAGGTGCAACACAGCAATCTTTACGGCAAACATGATGCAAGCTACATCGTGTCCCAGTGCTCTTACTCGCATGCATAAGGTGTAGGGACCTAACCTGGCTTCCCAACAATACACTGACACAAAGGGAACTAATACGAAGAGAATCAAAGCAAATACACAATATGCTCAGCCGACACATTGGATCAAAGCTGCAACAGAAGGCAGTCAACGTGCACAATGTATAAAGGCTGACCTGTACATGTTCAGGGATCCCTTTAACTACACACACTGGTAACAGCAAACACGACCAGCCACAACAGAGACAGAGAACATTGACCAATGGTTGCTTTAAGGCCTGTGGCTGCGTTCACCAACACTACACGTGATACTCATTTGCACGAAGGGAGCATTCTCCACCACAGGCATTTCACTCATTAAGCCAGCGCAACTGGGACCAAGGGCTTAAACATGATCTATAACTGCATATAGCCTGAGCTATGTAGCTGTTTTCTTCTTACACATCTCAGCTTGCAGTGTTGCTAATATAGGCATGAAATATAAAGCATGATTGATAACCAACAATTGAAGCCAAGGATACATCTCCCAGTTAAACCAGAGTTTTTTTCAGGTTGATATAGTTGTCTCAAGCAACAGCTGACTGATCCTAAATGTCTGTGTTTTGAGAAATGAGGCGCAGTTGCCAGTGATGCTTGGCACTAGTGACAATTATTAAGGAATATATAGTCCTCCACCCATTTGCAGGAAGTGATTTAGGACAAATTCAACTGAACAAGCTTTTCTGAGGTTCCATAATGATATAATCTTGCTGATAGTCATATTCTGAGAGCCGCACCTCTCTGAGTGTTGTGTGCGTGTGGTTGTGCGTGCGTGTGTGTGCGTGCATGCGTACGTGTGTGTGTGTGTGTGTGCGTGTACGTGCAAGAGGCAGAGAGAATGGGGAAATTATGTGAATGGCTTCATGAGTATGTTCATTGCTTAAGAACCTATCGATCGTCAGCAGCGTTTGCTCAGGCTGCGTAACTAAAAGGTTTTGAGAAGCAGAACAAGCTGCAGGCGGTATGGCAGAGCAGGTACACAGACAGCTGGGACTTACAGCATCCATGCTCCTCCAGAACTTTGACACTCTGTGTTTAAAGTTGACTGTGGGGAGGAGGGTTTCATTTCACAATCAGAATGTTTAACATCTAATGACTTTAACGCAACAATGAGTAAGTTGTTGATGAGAAACTAGTATTTTGAGCCGTTTTTTGCGCTTGTGCATTTCAGGTCTGGGAGTCGTGGTGATTTTACTCAGCTGTGTGGTCACTACCATCACCGGCCTTTCCATGTCTGCCATTTGTACTAATGGTGTGGTAAGAGGAGGTAAGACAACGCATCAACAACACCCACATCACAAACCTTTCAGGCAAGCATTTCACTCATGCAGAGCCACTGCAGCTCACACACACGCTCGTCCTGACATCAAATCTTTTTCCTGAGAGAATGGAATGACCAGGAGGACAGTTTGTGTAGATAAAGACACACGGCTCGAGACTGCACCTGAATGTCACCTCTGGAAACATTGTCTCTGTTTTACAGCCTTCTAAACTTGTCCCGACATTAAATCAATGAATCAGTGATGCAGTGATTAATCATCCACCTCTGTTATGCTTCATTTTGTCATTTGCAGGAGGAGCCTACTACATGATATCTCGCAGTTTGGGGCCAGAGTTTGGCGGGTCGATTGGTCTAATTTTCGCCTTTGCCAATGCGGTGGCTGTCGCTATGTACGTGGTGGGGTTCGCTGAGACCGTGGTGGAGTTGCTCAAGGTGTGTGTGTTGATGTAATGGTCAGGTGACTGAAGAAGGGCTTGATGTTTGACTGTACACTTCACCGTGCCTCTCCCGTCCCTTCTGTCGCACTCAGGATAACGACGCCATCATGGTGGATGTAATAAACGACATCCGAATCATTGGCTGCATTACCGTGGTGTTGCTGTTGGCCATATCAGTTGCTGGAATGGAATGGGAGGCCAAGGTGAGAGATGAACATTATGCTGGTTGTCCTACAATCTCTGGGCTTATTGTGGTAAAACCTCCGAGCATACGTTAATCCATTTCATTTCTTTTTTTGTCCACACAGGCACAAATTCTTCTACTCGTTATCTTGCTGGCGGCCATAGTGAACGTATTCGTAGGAACTTTCATTCCTGCAACTCCTGAGAAGAAAGCCATAGGACATTTCAATTATCAATGTAAGAACAAAAACAAACCAAAACAATGCACTTCTTCATGACAAAAGAAATATTAAAATGTGAAGATTTGAATCCTTCACAAACCCCTGTTTGCCTAATTTTCATTCTCCCTCCCCCATTCCTCACCCCTCTCTCGCAGCGAACATCTTTTTAGAGAATTTTCCACCAGCTTTTCGAGACGGTGAGAGCTTTTTTTCAGTGTTTGCCATCTTTTTCCCTGCTGCAACCGGGATCCTGGCTGGAGCAAACATCTCCGGCGACTTGCGGGTAACTTTTTCCTACAGATGTCACTGCATAAGAGCCATGCCTCATTAGCAATGGTGCTTAGGTTTCTAAACATAATGGTGGATGTGATGAAAAGAAAAGTGTACATTATATTCTCTGAGTCAAGTGATGGTATCTGTGACTGTTTTACTTTACTGATTTAATACATGTTCATTACAGAAACAGTTGCCTTCATGGTCACCGTTATGCCTGGAATATGCTAAAACACAGATTTTATTTTACAGGATCCCCAGGGTGCCATACCTAAAGGCACCTTGCTGGCCATCCTGATAACTGCTGTCACCTATGTGGGTGTGGCCCTCTGTGTTTGTAAGTACAGTAATCCATGAAACGCAACGGCAATGAGAAACTTAACTAATTTTGTCTTGATAACACGTAGAAGTATTAAATAACAATAGTTAGTGTTTCTGTGAGGTTTGTTGTTCCTAAGCAATGCATCTGTTCTTCTCTCTGATTGGTCAGCTGCCACTGTTGTCCGTGACGCCACAGGAAACATAACTGACCTCATCACTGCTGGAGTATCATGTGACGGTTCGACGGCATTATCCGCCTGTGAGCTCGGCTATAATTTCTCTTCCTGCGCAATAGAGAAATGCGAATTTGGCTTGTTGAACACCAATCAGGTACACAGCCTTTCAAATGATATTCTGCACACAGGAAGGAGCTCTGTTTTTCATCTCTAACACTCGCGTCTTTTCACCGCTGGTTCAGGTGATGACCATGGTATCTGGGTGGGGTCCCCTCATCATTGCTGGAACGTTCTCAGCCACACTTTCGTCAGCCCTGGCTTCCCTGGTCAGTGCTCCCAAAGTCTTCCAGGTCAGTAGCTCAACACCTTTATTTGCAACATGCAGTGCAAAGTTTCAGAAGAACTCTCTGTTATTGCTCTTAACTCTTGAAAACATACACACACACACACACACACACACACACACACACACACACACACACACACACACACACACACACACACACACACACACACACACACACACACACAAATCTATTCTAACCAGCCCTCTGTCTCTCCTCAGGCACTGTGTAAAGACAACATCTACACAATCCTGCACTTCTTTGCCAAAGGATACGGCAAGAACAACGAGCCAATCCGTGGCTATATCCTCACATTCATTATTTCTGTGGCCTTCATTCTCATTGGTCAGTTCAATTGTCTCTCATGGCCTATCTTTATCTTAAATTAGAACAAATATAAAAATGACAAACTTGTATGCATTGTGAAAGAAACTGAGCTGAATTCCCAATTGGCTTATGTTTTTTTTTAGGTAATCTCAACACCATCGCTCCTATCATATCAAACTTCTTTCTGGCATCTTATGCCCTTATCAATTTCTCCTGCTTCCATGCATCCTACGCCAAGTCTCCAGGTGGGTCTGTGAATATATCAACATCCTGATGTTGCTTTCTCAAAAAGCACCAGACTTAAGACATTTCATAGGTTGAATTGAATTAGTTTTAAATTCACAGTGAGATTGTATTACTGCACGTCCCTGTTCATGGTTTTTGTATCTGTACCGCCTGTTTCCCCATCACTTGTCCAAAAGTATGCAGTTACTAAATGTGACCTTTCTTCCGTCATGCTTTAGGTTGGAGACCAGCATATAAATTATACAACATGTGGCTCTCCCTGTTGGGCGCATTGCTCTGCTGTGTTGTCATGTTTGTTATCAACTGGTGGGCTGCTCTACTCACATACGGCATTGAAATCCTTCTCTACATTTATGTCACGGTCAAGAAGCCAGGTGAGCCGCACGTATGTGTTTGCACGTTTGGAAGTGCATTCATGATGCTTGCATGGTCGATCTGACCGGTCAGGACTCGTATTCTCTCTCCAGATGTGAACTGGGGTTCGTCCACGCAGGCGGTGACATTCGTGAGTGCGGTCAGCAACGCTCTGTCTCTGTCTGGTGTTGAGGATCACGTCAAGAACTTCAGGTAAAAAGTCTGCATATATATATATATATATATATATATATATATATATATATATATATATATATATATATATATATATATATATATATATATATATACATATATTTGAAACAGCCGCTTATCCGACCCCGGATAAGCGGCTGATAATGGATGGATATTTGAAACAATATATCCCTTTCATTAAAAATGCAATATAACTTTCATCAGAATGCAATATTTTAAAAACAGGATTATGGGTCATTTGAGAAATAAATGTACTTCATCTCTAACTACCAACAACAAACAGAACATCCCTCAGTTATCCCGCCCTAATATGGAATAAAAATTATGTTATTGATGACATTTGCTGGTTTCTTAAGTGTCTTTAATGTGAAATTGTTACTGTTTTTAACTTTTTGCTGTTCTGTTTTTTAGTCTGTTATCAGTATTTTGATGTAGTACACTGCCATCTTGACCGGGCTCCCCTTGTAAAAGAGATTTAACATCTCAAAGGGATTAACCTGAATGAATGAAAGTAAACAACAACAACAACAAAATGTGTCCTTATCTGTAAGACGTATGAAAAGCAGAAATGTTAAAATCAAAGAAAAATACCGAGTGGCATTGTAGCACCTCCGTGTTTCTTTCTCAGGCCTCAGATCTTAGCAATGACGGGATCAGCACGGGCCAGACCGGCTCTCCTGGACCTGGCTCACTCTCTCACTAAGAACTATGGACTCTGTCTCACCTGTGAAGTGATTGTGGTACGGTTCTATTGTTATAACATCTCTATTTTATACCTTTTACATTTGATGAAACTTCTACTCAAATCAAGATTTGCACTTCAAGCAAACTTAAATTGTGCAGCGTGCAGACTTCACATGCAAATATCAAGCAGGGATGAATGAAATGCCAACTGTCTGGATATCTGAGACTAACGATAAGCCTCAGTTGTGTCTTCTGAATATGAAAAAGGTGCATTTCTCTCTCCAACACACTCGCACAAGCTTTTCCGCTCACATTCAGCTGCATGTTGCGATCACTCCAGGGTCCGAGATCAGAGGTCCTCGAAGAGATGAACGCTGGCATGGAGAAGAACCAGCTGTGGCTCAGGAAGACCAAACGCAAGGCATTTTACGCCGCCGTGGCCTGTGACCGCTTCAGGCAAGGGGCTGAGAGCCTGCTCCAGGTGAGTGCTTTCATTTACAACACACTTCTTCAACGGAAGAGAAAAAAAACAAAACACCACAAACCCATTCAAATCCATCCAATTAATGTGTAACCTGCGGGTTCTGATCGGAGAGGACACGGCGGGTTGAAACATTGCAGAAGCAGGTTTTATTGACCAATTGTATCATCACAACAGCGAGTATCTATTGCTGTGTTATGACTCTGGACTTGTCTTAAGGATCTAGCAAGGACATTAATGCAGGATGTAGAAGAGGAGAGAGTTAATGAGGAGCAGGAAAACAGTCTTATGGCTCTGGCTATCGCTCTGGGGAGATAGTTCATTGTCAGGATTGCTTACTTCAAACAGCACGGCAGATTAAGAGCTATAATTGATTAACACTGCAATGGATGAGTCCCTGCAGACAAAGTTAAATCTGCTAGGTGATCTGGTCATACCTCCCAGCAGTAAAACAGCTTCGCAGACGTCTTGTGGAGGACATGTGGAGTTTTTGTTTGTTTGTTTCTCAACTCAAGTTAATTAAGACTCCAGGTTTTACAACCGCAGGGTGACACTACGCCCAGTGTTGCTTCACTTGTCTGATTCAGGGTTTTATCACTATGCTATATGAGTGTTGTGCTTTTCCTTACAGGCTTCTGGTCTTGGCCGCATGAAGCCGAACATATTAATGGTCGGCTTCCAGAAAAACTGGAGGACTGCGGGCACAGAGGCAGTGCAGAGTTATGTGGGAGTACTGCAGTGAGTCACAAACAAATACACAGAAGCACTCGTGACAATAACTAAACATAGATGGAAGATCTTTGTGTCGGACTGGTGTCCTTATTCTCTTTTCGTTTTTGACAGCGATGCATTTGACTTTGAGTACGGGACAGTGATTCTGAGGATGGACCAAGGACTTGATGTGTCACACATCGTGGAAGCTGAAGGTCAGTGGAAAAACTTTTTCTCGAAATCCCACAACCGTACGTTTTAAACCCAAATGTACGGTAGGTCACAATGGCGGGAAATAAGTGGCCCTTAAATGAAGCAGCAAATATTGATACAACAAATCTACGCTGCATTATAAACAAAGCAGAATAATTTAAAAGAAGAAATAGAGTATTAGTCCACCCAAACTGACCAATTTGGACTGATCTGCTGTTGCACAGTAAATTTGTCAAAGTAAATTTTAATCAAATTGAAAAAAAATATTACTCTGAGGCAACATTACTCTTGCCTCAGAGTTAATAATGCAGAGTATTTTTTACTCTATCTAGTGTTCATATTTAACTTTACATGGTAATGTATTTACCAGAATTGGATTAAATTCTATATAGAATTAGATTCAATTCTTTATAGGATTGGATTCAACTCCCTTCAGCTCTCTTCCGGAACTTAGGGAACCGTAGGCGTGGTCACGCTGTTTAACTCAATAGATTTTATTCTGAATATTTGATCCTACTCTACTGACTACAGCTAGTAATTACGCTCCAGAATGATGAAAAAATACTCCTTTAGAGGAATATAATAGTAACTCCGGAAAAATTATTCCCCCGTTTTTTCCTATGTAGATTTATATTCTTACAATAACACAGAGTTACTGACTATAATAAAATTACACTGATAAGCCAGGACACTTTGTTCCGTAGATGACTAAGTATTTATAAAGGTTGGGTAGTTAACAGATAAGATGATAAAATAACTATCAGTTTATAGCTGAGCCTCTGTAGAGATCTTTACAATAACAAAGATAATCCTGAATAATGTTTATTCACGGACATATGCATCATGAACAGGAAATGTGTTCTGTCTTTCAGAGGAGACGCTCAAAGCAGCGAGGGAGCAACAGGCACTGGACAAAGACGTGATGCCAAACGGCGGGAAAGCAAAAGGACTGTTCAAGAAGTCCAGGAAGTCCTCAAAGCAAGTGCTCACGACCAGAGGTATCTCTCCTGAGAGGTGGTTTCTCTCTGATCAAATCTGACCTGACATTTCAAGGCCTCAATCTATGCAATGTAAAGCACCAAAAGATGAACATGATCTTTGAACAAGTGGGGAGAGGATCTGTGTAAATATGAGGAGGAGAGCGAGATCACTCCCCTCCTCATGTTTCCACTGAAGTAACATACATTTAACAAATGAAACCAATCACACACATCTTTTTTGGAATCATCCCCACCACTCCCATTGAGATATAACTGAATCAAGTGCTCCCACTTAAGCTGTCTCTGGGGGTGTAATCCAATAATATGGTCCCTTTTGTTCCAGTTTGAAGAGCATCCCTTAAGAGCAGCTCTTTAACCCAGACACGAAGGTGCTTTCAGCCTCTCACTCAATCTGTCTCTACATTACTCACACACACACAGACACACACACACGCGCACACACACCAATGAGCTGTGTCCTGGCAAGACGGGATGGTCGTTACTATGCAATCTGGGGAAATGTCTGCTCCCGCTAATGTAGATTCAGCTCTTAATGTTGCTTTGCACTAATTCTCCTATCCAACTCAACTCTCCACGCTCCACCAGCGAATTGGATTCCCTCCTAGTGTTCCTCTCCCTCATCCACTCCTCATTTCTCGTATCTTTTTTTCTCTCTCCAGTGTCAGTGTGCGGCCCTCCGCCCCCACAGGTTGCCAAGATGAACGAGAGGCTGTTGGAGGCCAGCGCTCGGTTCCAGAAGAAACAGCCCAAAGGCACCATTGATGTGTGGTGGTTGTTCGATGATGGAGGTAGGTGTTGGCTCCCCGAGGCAGACTTCTCTTATGTTTCTCATTATGAAAAGAGTGCAATGAAAACAAGACACTTCACGTTCCCCTTAAAACTAATGCAGACAACGTGCAGATGGAAGAGATAAACGTAAAAATGAATGACACCTGAACAATACAATTAAACCCGCCCACAAAAAGGGGTGGATGCCAGATGTGGATCATTAAAAATCTAATCAGTTGTATCCTGGCCAAAGCTTGATCCGTCCACTGTTTTCTTTAGTGTTTGAGATCTCCTTGTAGCAGACAAATAAACCGACAAGTGAAAAATATAACCAACTTGGCAAATGTGAATTACCAAGATACATATTGAACAATAACACCAATTGGTTTCTCTCTCAGGTCTTACCCTGCTGCTCCCCTACATCCTCACTACCAGGAAGAAGTGGAAAGACAGTAAATTAAGGATCTTCATCGCAGGGCAGCCTGGACGCTGTGAGCAGGACAAGCAGGAGTGAGTAAAAAAAAAAAGCTAAGGAAGGCAGTTCTTTATTTTGGCCTCATTGTGCAAAGAATGTCATAATAACCTTTTAGGATATTGTAATTCAAGTATTCTGAGAGATGTCTGTACTTTCTGTTAGCTGTGTTTTCGGCTTTTAGAAAAGCTAGACGAGCTCGTGGGTTTGGGTTAGGGACGTGTCATGAGACTTCAGCCAATTACAAATGCAGATGCAAGTGCACATCCCTTCAGTGAAAGCCTGATTCAACTGCAAGGAACGTTGCTATTCAATAATTAGCAACAACTGTCTACATTGCAAAACAACCCAAAAAAGGAAGACCGACTTATCAAAAAGAGAGTAATAATAATATAATATTATTAAAGCATTTCGGAGAATATAGACAAAATATTGCCAGTAGCAGCCAAAGTATTACGGCTGCAGCTGGCAGAAGGCTAAACTATTACCTACACTTTTCTCCATCTCTCTAATAGTTTGCGATGCAGTCGGGACGGCTACGGTTAGCAGAAGGCTATTAGCTATTAACTTTTAGCTATTATATAACTATTAATCTCATCTTTAAAAAGGCTTCTTCAATATTGGTCGAATCACAAATTGCCGATACATCATGTCATTGGCCTTACCATTCCAGAAAACTGCCTTCCCTGGGGTACCACTTAAATTACAATATGCTGAAAGGTTATTATGGAATGATGCCAACAAATAAACGTCCCACCCCGGCTTTAATGGCTGGAAGATTTTGGAAATGAATTGGCAAAACCCAGACATTAAGATTCATCCCATACAGTAAATGTTATTTAGCATTAACTGAAAATACATACCAACATTTATTTGAAGGTTAATCAGTGTGCGATAACTGTCTTGCAGGATGAAGTCTCTGGTGGAACAATTCAGAATTAACTGCACGGACATCCAAGTCATCGATAACATCCACGTCCAACCCAGCGCTGAAAGGTAATTGACAGTTATGATAGTGACAGCTGACCAGATGGTGCTGCAGAAATAGTCAAAGTTAATAACCTCATATAGTATTTTGCATATTATAAGGATACATTTGACAGATTCAGCTCATGCTCTTATCTGCTTTCCTCCAGCTTTAAAAAGTTAGAGGACATGATTGAGCCTTTCTGTCTGCATGACGGGTCTAAAGACGTCGCTCAGGCTGAAGCCATGCGAAAAGAGCAGCCCTGGAAAATCACCGACGAAGAGCTGAGCTCCTTTGAGGAGAAGGTAAAACCACTGACACTGAGTGAAGACTTTACATAATCAAGTATTTGTTTGGGTTAACGGGTGCGTTAAAACAGCAAAATTAGGTTTTTAAATGAATTGATGAAAATGTAAATGCTCCTCTCTTACAGACCAACCTCCAGGTACGGCTGAATGAGCTGCTTCAGGAACACTCCAAATCAGCCAATCTGATCATTGTGTAAGTACAGAGCCAACTGTTGCCTGAATAACATTGAAGCTTGGTAGAAACGCTGTCTCACAAACTCACCCCCTGCAGGAGCATGCCCATTGCCCGGAAGGAGTCCGTCTCTGATTTCCTCTACATGGCCTGGCTGGACATTCTGACAAAGGACCTTCCGCCCACCTTGCTCATCAGGGGCAACCACACGAGTGTGCTCACCTTCTACTCCTGAGCACCGAGAAGGATATAAGCTAGGCTATATATGAGATTAATGGAAGTCAATGGTAATCATAACGCGTGCCAGAACCTCATGACCAATATAACACAATAAGCAGTTTCAGTCAAGTCCTGATGAAGGCATTCATACTCACAGGTGCTACGATAAGAAAAATATATATCTAAAAAAGAAAAACACAGAAAAGTTGGTCAGGAAGCGTATCTGACAAAGGTATAATAAAAAAAAACTTTTTTCAGTCAGAGCTAAACCTTGTAAATGTTTAAAAATTAACCTGTTTCTATGACTTTGTCTGGTATGTGCCGTTTCATGATACCTTTTGTATCCCACCAAGTTGTGATCTGGAGAACAGCTAATTTGCAGCCAGCGTGCCAGTACTTGAGGGTACAAACTTTGTACAAAAGAGTACAAACTCTTAATGCCGTGCTGTACTCAGGGTTGGTATGAATGCTTTCAGTGAGGATCAAGAAAAAAGTCTTAATAAAGAAAAATGCATTTCTGATATTGAGTTTATAAATGCCAGTCAGTCTAAATGTAAATTTAGCAGCAAAGTTTAACCTCTTTGCTGCAAGTACAGAAAAAAAGGTGTAATAGTCAGATATTATATTCATGAAACAAAAAGCTTGGTTTTTCTGTTGTGAACAAAGTCAGACCAAACGTCTTCCTAACTCAGATCAGTCCAAAGAACAAAGCCAAACCCACAGGCAGAGACACAAGGCTGCTTTTCAATGGTTACACTGAGTGACTGTGTTGTCTGCTGCTGTGATTGTAAAATAAATGTATATAGTAGATGTATTTGGATTTTTTTTGAGCAAAAAAACCCTTCCTTTCCTAAATGATTGCATCCATTGTTTTAAACTATGATTCTTTTTTAAACATTCCTTCACTCGGTGTAAAATACATCATGAAGCTGTTTAACTGCTCCACATTACACAAGTTATTGTTAAATATGTTTAATGTTATTATCACAACACACTTTTTGTTTCAGGAAAATTAAAACAAAATTGTAAAACCAATTATTCTGTATATTTAAACAAGTATATTTCTACTTTATATATCCCCAAATATATTTAATTATATAATTTGATTACTTGGTATGAAGGATTAATAAAAATGTGATCTGCTCTCATTCTCGTCTCTGTCATTTAATTGGTGATTTGTTGAGATAATGTCAGATATTGTTTTTCCAGAGAAAAATGCTAAAGGCTAAATTTAAGAGTTATAATTATAATTATATATAATTATAATGTATATGCTCGTGTTGAATATCAGCACTGAATGTGAATCCAAACATCCTGTATGACAATTATGATGTATTCCCAATGAGGGGCAGCAATGGACTAGGGATTTGGGGATCTGACTGTATTATCTCAAGTGATAATAATAGTCAATGTATTGATTATATCATATAATTAAGATTAGATAAAAACATTATCTATCCCAATGGAAATTGCATGATGAGCAAAGTGCAAAATGTTTTTTGACTGACTTTTGGTTAATGATTCTCTTCTATTATCAGATAATTATTAACTCTGTGTTTGAGCAAGATATTTACACATCCAGTAAACCCTGTGAAATGAACCATTAACAACCCTGAAGATATGGAATGTGTTGCTAAATGATATAATGTAGAAAGGATTAACTAATTTTTTTTTTTTCTATCTACAACAGATGGGACTTGCAATAAACATTGAAGTTAAAAAATGTAATTACAGATTTAAAAATACCTTACATAGTAGAAGTAGGCTACACAAAGTAATCAGCACTTTGGTACAGAAATGAGAGTTCATGTTATTTCTAACTTCCATCCCTTCATGGATCCTTGCAGGGATTCTGGGAACAACAGGGACAAAGAAAGCAGTTGTGTAATATTTGAAGGAGATAGGATGCATCATAAAGTAACAATGTTCTTTTGTTTTATTTTTAAACTTTATTTATCTAATGATATAAAGTAATCCAGGGACAAAATGTCATGCTGCCTGATCCGATACTGCAGGTGGCGCTATGCACTTTAAAAGTAACAGTTGCAACCTACTTTAAAAAAGAGGAAGAAGAAGAAGTGTTTTTAAAGTATTATTTATCATTACAATTTACAATGCATTGTACACAGGAATAAGCCACTTAATTTGATCATATCGAATAATTATTAACTTAACACCTTATAATACATTAAATCAAAAAGAAAAATAGCAATAAAAGAAAAGAAAAAAGACAATACAGACAAAATAGAACTGTATGAGGGAGATGTAAACCTAAACATGTATATTGTACCTTGTTTATTTGAGTATTTTTGCAATTATTTGAATAACAGCTTTATTGTTTATATGTAAGGACAAATACACTTGAAGGCATTGTCAGCCAGTATTTCTTTCGTGTGTCACAATATTTAAACATAGATCAAACAATAAAGCAACTAAGACTAGAACTCTTGAGCGTAAGTGGCAGTCATTGAATAAGAGTGACATTTATTTAATTTCTGTTTTACAGAGAGAACATACTGGATAAATATTTGCTTTAAATGTATGCATAATCTACTGCAAGAGAAGCTATCTTTGTAATATTTCCCTGCGAACTTATTTTATTGTGTTTGGAATGATGAATTATTTAGTGTCAGACCTGCTTACAGGAACAGTTTGTTTCTATCAACAGTAGATTTGGGAGAAAAAGCTGGACTGAGGTCAGTATTTTTCTGATCAGTTACCACACACTAAGACCTTGGGAAATTTCTCAGCTCAAAGGGCCACACAATGCACTTTTAATAATACAAAATAACTTTGGTTATATACTCTTTAACTTTGTTCTATTCTTCATATAGAAGTTACCTCTATCTGTGCATCTAAACAAATATTACACCCGTAACATTTGTTTGTGTATCTGGACCTCTTTCAACTAAGATAAGACATGCAGATTTGTCCATATTATGCATGAATGTGTGGGGGGGAAATATGTTTGAAAGCAATCGATCTTCAAGAAGTTGTTTGTGAAAATTGTCCAGCTTGAAGAGGAAACACGTATAATAAATAATAAAATCTTGGACAATTATCTCATACAAACACTGATTCACCCAATAGATCTTGAAAATCTAAAGCATGAGCCCCCTTTCGGACGTACCTTCTAATACACATGTTTATTTAAATAATTTTCCTTTTGTTTTTCCATATGAACAAAAGCGAATCAATGGCTCCACGTGTCTTTGCATCAGCATTAAGCGAGGTAGCATACTATTCTTGATATCCCTTCTACCTTTGTCGCAATACACGGAGATGCGTGACAGGAGGAAGAGGGGAGGAGCTACGTGACAGGAGGAAGAGGGGAGGAGCTACGTGACAGGAGGAAGAGGGGAGGAGCTACGTGACAGGAGGAAGAGGGGGGAGCTACGTGACAGGAGGCGGAAGAGGAGGTGGTGGTGGTGCAGCTAGATTTGCTGAGTTAGCCGTTAGCTTGTCGACGCCGTTATCTATCAATATGACACGAGCGCTGCTGAACCTCAGGGGTCTTCAGCTACAATGCGCTGCGATGTTTGATGTCGCTCCACGTCTCTTAGGAAGGACATTTCACACGCAGACGCTTCCTCTAAACAAAGGCAAGCCCGATGCTAGCCTGGCTGGCGTTTAGTAACCTTGGTTTCAGCATGCTGCGTTATTTATCCGCGGTGCTCTTTCACGTAGAGACCTCCGGCACCGCCTCTGCTTTATTCTGGTGCGACGCGTAAGTAAAGCGAGGCTCATTATTACACAAATACTGCATTGCACTTTGAGGTTACGGTTGAGTACGTTCGTAACTCTCGCGAGAACTCGACGTGCGCATTGTGATGACGAAAGAGTTGCCAGAGCACACTTTCTCGCCGATTTATCGATCAAAAAGTTTGTTTTCCCCTCCCAATTGCATTATATGACAGCTGTGTCGCAACGTTGATCAGATCTTGGATTTGCTGTTACGACGTTTTACGGCGTCTGATGAAGTATCCGTTTAAAGTTACGAGTCTTTGAGGAGGAGCCAATTAGGCGCAACTCTTAAGCGCGGGAAATTCAAATAACCAGGACCCGCCAAGAAACGGGAGCAGACGTGTTTGAGCCTTCCAGTAGTCGGTTGTAGTTCTACCTCTTGGTTAGCTTAAGAGTTGGTCTTCTGCACGGATACATTAGTCAGTGTACAGTCGGTCTTATCTGTGAACACTTTGCCAACATGCCCTCCCTAGAAGCTACAGAGGTTACAGACGCTTCTGCGATTTCTCCATCGAAGAGGGCAAGGACGGAGACTAAGCCTACAGAAGACAGACCCGTCCTCAGGTTTGCGAAGCTCTCTGAGCATGCCACAACACCTACCAGAGGCTCGACTAAAGCAGCGGGATACGATCTCTACAGGTTGGTGAAATGATGTTTAGGTCTACTGGTGATTTGAGCAGCAGCCGTCCGTTTTTTTTTTTTAAACTGTGACGTGTGTTTTGTAAAAATGTTAAAGTCACTTAAAATGTGTGTGAACATTGAGCTAGCTTGCATCCGGCTCACCTTCATTCTCTGATTTGAAACAGTGCATATGACTACACCGTTGGGCCCATGGGTAAGACCATTGTGAAGACAGACATCCAGATAGCAGTCCCACATGGCTGCTATGGGAGAGTGGGTGAGTGTTTGACATACTGGTGCACCTCTGGCAGTACATGTTTTTCCTGCTTTGTCTACAAGCTGCTGAGGTTTTGCTTCCCTGCATGTGACTTCAAGTCAGGATTACATTTTTGTCATTCTCAGCACCAAGGTCCGGACTGGCAGTGAAACACTTCATTGATGTTGGTGGTGAGTCTTTGCATATTGTATCTACCTGTGATTAGAATCCATGTGAGCAGGTGATGTTTCAACACTTGACAAGTCTGGTGGATTTAATATGTTCAAGGCATCTGTATGTTCTCCTCAGCTGGAGTTGTAGATGAAGATTACAGAGGAAATGTGGGAGTTGTGCTCTTCAACTTCAGCAAGGATTCTTTTGATGGTGAGTCAGTGAAATACAGTGAAACACATCCTCTGCATGAAATGCATCATGAAATGTGAAATGCATCGTGATGATGTAAGGCTGCAGTGTCATGCACAGTAAACGTACCATGTTGAGTTTAATTCTGCCCAAGACCTCTAAAGCAGTGGTTCTCAACCTTTTTTCGGTGATGAAAGTACCCCCTAACCAGCGCCATGCATTTTTGGTTGAAAAAAAGATATAATGCACAGCGCTGTGCCATCAATGTTTGATTTAATATAGAATATATCAAATTCAGTTAATTAACTTACACTTATATTATATAGTATTTTTGAATGAAAATCTCATAAAACCCCAGGGGTACACATACCCTCATTTGAGAACCACTGACCTAGTGGTTAACAAATTCAACTGTTTGCTGGCAAATATAAAAACAAATCTAATATATGTATATGTATGTATGGCAGAATGAATGCGCCCATTACTACTGTGATACTGAAACAGCCTGTTTTAAATTATTCCCTACGTTTGGTAGAACACAAAACTGGCTAAAACTCACATTAAATGGATATAATTTTGAACCTGGAATATTTGTTTACCTTTTTAAATTGAAAAAAGTAGGAATAAATAAGTAAAACATTTTGCTTTCCATATTTGCTTATTGTATCCTGTATGTTATAGATGGCATGAAGCTCGTTGTGCATTTAAAAATAAGTCTTTGGTACAAATATGTAATTTACAAATTCTCATCTTTCCAGTGAAAAAAGGCGACAGAGTTGCTCAGCTGGTGTGTGAGAGGATCTGCTACCCAGATCTGGTGGAGCAAAAGGTAATTGCAGGTTGAAAAACTCAAACACAATAATGTGTGCATACTCAGTTTCCAGTTTATTGGGTACCTAACTAATGCAGTTTAATACAACAGTCGAGCCATAAATCCCTCCTGAAGGTCATGGTGTTCGTTAGTCGTATTCGAGAGGTGTTGGGTCAATTTAACAAGCTCTTTAGCGGCTGTAGTTTGTGGTGCTGTGGAATTCTATTGTTTCGTTGACGGGTGTTTTCTATTATTTCAAAAAAATAACACCTCAGTAATGCAATATAATTTAACAGAATCACAAACTACATCCTTGTGATCATTATGTTGAATCAACATCTCTGTAAAACTGTTTCCACAAAAAGTGAACATTCAACACCTTCATGGAGGTAGAATTTGTTGCAGGACGGTTGTATTGGACGGCCTAAAACTGGAAACTGAGTGCACTTTACCTGTTTCAAATTATTGTTGAAACATTGACTTTTCCATCGGATGTTTGGCTTTACTTCATGTTGGTCATCGGATTCCTTTTAATCATAAATGCATGGCTGTTCTTTCAGACTCTTGATGAGACGCAGCGTGGTGCTGGAGGTTTTGGATCAACTGGACGCAACTGAAAGCTCCAAATGTTGTTTGCGATGTACATGTTGAAAATATAGTGATTTAGGTGTTAATAAAGTTTTTTTTTATACTTTGGGGAGTTTGTTGTCTTTACTGGGACTGTCACAGTTTTGACTTCTGTGTGATGAACTTCTTGTCCCAAGGAAAAAAGAAGAAATGAAATCTTCCAAATGTCCACAGGGGGGCAGTACAGGACAATACATGTTTCTAAGCCCCTTTGGTGAGTGAAACATGTTAAGCTCAACTCCATAACGGTTTCCATTGGGCTAATGTGAGTTTTACTCACTAAAATATCCAGAGATCTGAGGAAGAGGGATTTCTAACACGAAGCTAGCAGCCTTCAGTTTAACTTTGTCACATTAATTATTAAATCTGGATAAAGTGAAAGGTACAGCAGTGAATACATGTACACCAAAAATGTTTTTATTGTGAATTTACAACTAAACCCTCACTGATGTGAACAGAGAACACAGACTGGTGTCAGGCTGGTCCGTGGCAATGCAGCACTGATTGTATTTTGTGAGAGTGTGTGGCCATGAAGACCTCAGTGCATAATCATGAAGGCCCAGGTTTGGCATCATCAATGTGTGTGTGTCGTGTGTTGTGTGTGGATGTATAAACAGTTTACAAAGGAAGTAGTTGGTCATTATAAGCACCATTACAAAACCCTCTATTCCAGGGGCTTCCTCTAGTTTACAAATGCTTCATAGATTAAAAGTGGCATTGATTATTACAGTATAAACACAATTTACATGTAGTATAGAGAGCAGACAGGCTATGCAGCTAGCTGTTACTGTTGCAAAGACATGACATCTTCAGAATGACCAATGGGATTGTATTGTTGACTACTGAGTTTTGTATAGTAGTACAGTGCATTCAGAAGTCTATGTGGTTGTGTTGCTAGCACCAGTAAATATGATTTAATCTAGTCAGTAGGAAAGATGGAAAAGCATAGTTTAAATATGCAGTTGGAGTCATTCAAGCTCGGACATCTCATTAGACCATAGTGGGTTCCTTTCCTCTCCTAAACATTCTCATAATTTCATCTTCACTCCATTAAATCAACATCTGGGGAAGGAGAAATGTGTTTACTTTCATGTATCCAAGTTTGTTCAGTTGTTTACCTGAGGGGAGGAAATGAATTTATTGCAGACTATTACGACTCGCCCTTTTCTTCCACCTAAGCTGAGTTCTAAAAAACTCTGCCTTTAGAGCTTTCTGCAGTCCTCGTGCCCTTCATGGTGGCACCTGATTCCACATATCATCATACAACATGAAACCCTACAATTAAAAACCACTCACATTCTCAATAGTGCTTCACACACAGCTGAAGTTGTGTGTCGGGGCAAATATGTTCTTCATTTGACTGAAATCTTTCATACTGCCTCGTTCTGCTGGCATTTTCCACAGAAATTGTATCTATGATATGTAGAATCATCTTTGGCAATCAAACGACACAGTCCACCTACCCCCCAACCCCTTTCTTGTCTCTTTGGTGGTGAGCCCTTCTCCCTGTTAGAGCCAGTAGAAGTTGCCCCTAACCACTGATCCAGAGTCAGAGATGTTGGGCCTTTTTGGCAAATTGTGAGCCTAACACTGGATTAGCAGCCGCCGGCAACATCTGCCTGTCTCAGTTTTGTGGCGGTTAATGGAGGATGATCTGCACCCTCATCTTCAGTATGTCTCCCAGCTGTCCTGTGAGGTAGTCTTTATCGTGCCGGTCCTCCAGCTCAGCCAGTTCCTTCTTTCTGTAGAGGGGCATGCTGCTGATCTGAAGGTCGTACGCCCCTGGGGGGAGGGCCTTCTTTTTGCTCAGATGCAGGAAGCTGACGCCCTCTCTCTGGTTGATCTTGAAGTAGCCCTCTTCGTTTCCGTAGTCGATGCTGTAACGCACGTGGCCACTGAGGGTGGATAAGGCCGGGGTGAACTCCAGGATGTGGTCACGGTTGCTCAGGTCGCTGATGTTCAAGTGGAACTGCAGAGTGTCCTCGATGTCAACACTGGCCAGGCTGACCATCTCCTTCTCAGTCAGCTGCAGAAAGAAAAACATGGTGCAACTATTCAATGTATATAAGACGTGTGTTCTACAGTGCTGAAAGTTTTCTGTCATTAAGCGAGCGAGGGAAAGGAACAGGGTGTAACTAGAACGTCAAGTTGTAGTTGAGATCCACGACCGTCCAAAATCGAATCACTTCATGCCCTTTTTTGTCCTCAGCGTTTGGCTTTGTGGCACACAGACAGACGGATTACCTGCATGTCTTCCAGAGGGTCCTCCCGGGTTGAGTTGGTGCTGCGACGTTTGCGTCCCTTCTTGGGATTGCCGTTGATCTTACATTCGTAGCAGGCATCGTGAGACAGAGAATTATCATCCTCCTCACCTGCCTGTACAGCGTCCGAGTCGCCACCGGTGAAGCCCAGACCTGTGACGCAGTGCCTGAAACGAAGACAAAGTCATCAGGCGACTAGAAACCTCTCCAGAGAGCGTCCACACACAGCTTCAATTCATGGCTCACGTACCCTTGTCCTGCACGGAAGTATCCAGTTGGACATCCACAGAGGTAGCCCCCGTCTGTGTTCGAGCAGCCGAACTTGCAGGGGTTGTGGCTGGTGGAGCACTCGTTGACGTCCGAGCAGCCGCTGCCCGCCTGCTCGTAGTTGAAGCCGGTGGGGCAGAGGCAGCGGAAGCTCCCCAGGGTGTTGTGGCACGACGCTCCCCCGCAGATCTGGCTGTTCATGCACTCGTTCTCATCTGGGTCACAGGAAGTTGACGGGAAGTAAACAAACAAGAGGTCATTCCAGTTAAAGGACACAAACAATACTGGGAAGTGTGCCTTGAACTTTGTAAATGTGTGGAGAGTTTCAAACTAAAAATAGATGGTTAACTAACAAAAGCTCTTTATTTTGGGGCATTACACTGAGGCGCACACACTGTACCACACAATTACTTTGTGTATGCTTGAACTATTTCTGATTCCTTTAAAGTAATTAGAGTCCTCATTTTTTTATTTGTTTTTGGTCCCTACTTCATTAGGTCTCTTTGTCCATTTAGAGTGAGATATTTCCATCGTCCTCTCAGGGACTCTCTTATCACCCTTATTTATAAGGATATTTATAATAACTTTTTGAGCATAACATGTCCTTTTCTCATGACCTTACCAAAGAAAGAGAAGGGTCGAACATCGAGGGCAAAGGAAAAACATATTTGACATATTTATATTTTAAGAGCGGCAGGAAAGAGGTGAAGGACGGATAACTTGCTTTAAAAAGGCTCCCAGCCCGCCTCTAATCCGGAACACCGAGGCTGATTGGTACATACTTTGGCAACCAAGTCATCAGGTTGCCCCAAAAGGAAAGAATTTGTATATTTGCTGATGAAAACAGAACGGCGGCATTACTCACCCACACACTGGTTCCACTGGTAGTGCTGTAAGTAACCCTGCGGACAGCTGCACCTGTATCCACCCACCAGGTTCTGACAGCCGTGCTGACACCTGTGGTTGCCACCGCACTCATCCGTATCTGTCAGGGACAAACACACAACACAACTACAGTAAGAGCCTGGTTTTCTGGAATGAATCAGCTGATATTGAGGCCGGTATCAATCGTTTTCAGACCTTCACAGGCTTGTCCGTTGGGATCTAATGAGAATCCCCGCTGGCAGTCGCAATTGAAGCTCCCCGGAGTGTTCTGGCAGGCACCGTTGGAGCCGCACAGATTAGGGTCTGTTGCACATTCATTGTTGTCTACACAGAAAGGAGGGAAGGTTCAAACAAGGGTAAAGTCGGAAACTTGATATAAAGGCTGAGCAAAACCCTGATTTGGACGTGGAGAGTCATTTTCAAATTCACGCGGGGTCGACATTGGTTCTAAAATAATAGGACAGGTCCACGATGGGCTGGTGGCACACATGACCTCACAGTCTGCAGGGGTTTAGGAATACAACCTCTCACCTACTGATTTGATCTCAGACCAGAGGAGATAATCACATATGAGTGTGAAAGTTCATTCTTCACTTTGGGAATAATCGGCTGACAAAACTATTGACACACAACGTCCACTTACAAACTTTTCCCTGAAAAAAAAGAGTTGAGTTAAGATTATTTTGTCCAACATCACAATGATTTTTGGCTGTTTTGACTGCAAATCAGATCCCAATGAGGCCGTTTAAGCTGTTTAGCAACTCAAACGAAAGAGAAGGTTGCAATGTCAGCTGTTTTATGTCATCCTGGGTCTTTTCATAGTCTTCTCATGTGTTCCCAGATTTAGATATTAGTTTGCTGATGTGGCCCTTGTGCTCAAAAGCATAGATGGAAGGTCTAATCTTTCTCAAAGCCCTGCCTGGCAATCCAAATAAAGATTTCAAACTAGTAGTGCTTTAAAGGAAGCAGCACTATAATCCTGGAAAAGGACACATATTTCTTTACAGCAGCAGCTTCAAGGAGCAGATGTATTGGAAGCAACAAGGTATAGCATTCAATATTTACAACATGTCTGGAAATGTATTCAGATCAATAACAGTCTCTTTGGCCAATGAGCACCCTGAAGGAGTTTGGGGTTTAGTGTCCGACACTAAAGTACATCAGCAGTAGTTACTGAGGTATGATTTGAACAAGTGTTTTATGTCACACCCATGTTTCTCCAACCTCCGCACTCCTAAATTAATAACACATCCACAACTACTGTGTGTCATTTGCTGGTTGTTATTCCTGTGAAAAATGAGGGTTCCCTATCCCTAATTTGATGTGAGGTCATGGAAGCTGTTTTATGGTCTGGAAAAAAAAGAAGATTGTGGTTGTCATGGCGATCCACTGCAAAGTTCCATAACAAAGCATTGCTAAGCTGCCATGACTCCAAACCAGTCCAGCCTAATAAGATCAGTGTGATATCAGCCGGAGTCCATTAACTCAAGGTTAGGGTGGTTCAGGGGTCTTTTATGAGGTTGGCTGGAAGATACTATATGAAACGATACTGTGAAAGAACCATTGTGTTTACATTTGACACAATATGGGAGTGGAGGCTGAATTAGTTTAAATGGTGTAAAACAATGCTTCTGGGAATGAACAGAAAAGTGCATATAGGTTATTTTTATAATGAAACATTTGGATCTGTATTGTGCGTCATTTACCAATGCAGGCACTATGATGCTGGGTGAAGCCAGAAGGACACTTGCAGGTGAATCCGCCGATGGTGTTCACACATAAGAACTGACAGTTATGCTGTTTTGTCGAACACTCATCCAGATCTGAAAAAGAGGAGTTGTACAACATTAAACCACATATAAATAAAAAAATGCTCAGTAGTGTATGTACTTCATCCAAGATACTGTATTAGATCAGTAGTACTGTTTGGGTGCTGCTCTTTTCTGTGAGTCAAATACCAGTCCTTCTACAGTCACTGACCTACAAATGAACTGCAAATGAACCAGACACCGGAAACACGGAGGGGGACCGCAGAGGGAGAAACTAAAGCTATGGTAAATAAAGATGAAAGAGGACCCAAAAAACTGAACACCACGAGCACACTTGTTTAGACTCACAAACAAGCCCGATAAACAGAGACACTGCCAGGTGCACTTTGTCACAGGCTCTGGATGTCGGGTACACGTTCATGAACAAACACATGCACATGGACAAACCAGTCCCAGTGGAGCGCCTGTGGACAGTGAGCACAGGCGCTGAGTGGGTCAGACCCCCTGGCAGGGGGTCTGACCCACTCAGCACTACAGTGGCTCTAACCTGGAAACTAAATCAAGCATCATTTAAGTTTTATTGTCCTCAGGGGGAAATGTGTCTTACAGCCAAGTCCTGCTGCTGGTCGCTAGAAGAGCAGTGCCCTCTACTCATCTGAGTAGCATTGGACTTAATGTGGGCTACTCTCCACTATGTAGAGGTTCTGTTTTGGTGTGTGTGTGTGTGTGTGTGTGTGTGTGTGTGTGTGTGTGTGTGTGTGTGTGTGTGTGTGTGTGTGTGTGTGTGTGTGTGTGTGTTTGTGTGTCACCTCTGCAGCTCTTTCCATCTTCCTGTAGGATGTATCCGCGGGGGCAGGAACAGAGGTAGCCTCCCTCTGTGTTCTTACAGATAAAGTTACAAGGCTTTGGTGCCTGTATGCACTCATCCACATCTAGACAGAGAGGGAGAGGGTGATGGTGAGACAGTGAGGGAAAGAGAGAGTTTGATCCTGTAGCCAGAAATTCCATAAGAGGAGATGATGAGACGGACAGACTCGGCCTGCATTTTTCTGAGGAGTGTGTGGGCAGTCCACCCACGGAGTTTCGGCTCTTTACTAGACAGCGGGACGAGGAACGGGAGGTAGGTATGGTAGGAAGAGAGTCCATAAAGTGTAAGTGCTGGAGGTGAAATTAGGCCTTACCCACACACAGTGTGCTGCTGATGTCAGTGCTGTAGCCAGGCTTGCAGTTGCAGGTATAGGAGCCCAAAGTGTTGAGACACTGACCATTTTTGCACAAGTTGCCCATCACACGACACTCGTCAATATCTGGACGGAAACAAGAAATGTTAGTTCCAGATAAACTGCAACTGAATTACCAGTAAAAATGCCCGAGTGGGGATCACAGTGTAACAGTGTATTTGCTTTTAATAGGGACATTTGGTTCTATGCATTTAGTTATATATCAGTGTTGCGTCAAGCATAAATGTATTGATTTCAACTGGCAAAGTACAAATCAATGCTTGCAAACAAGAATCCTCTTTTAATGTCACACTTATCATATGAGTGTTTCATGTGAACATATTGCTGCTGACAAATTCACAAAGTACAACAATTGATGTCGTACTTTACAGACAGCAATTTATCTGGATGGTTTCGAATAGTTTCAGTGCACATAGAACATTAATTCATAGAGACTTTTAACAAGTCACTGCTTTATTTTATGTTACCTGATGATGGTAATGCACACTGCCTGTTAGATTAGATCACTGTTGACACATATATGGTATATTATGCTAAAAAAAATCAAATTGTATGATGTTGAGTGATCTTGTTGTCGTCATTGTCTGATCTGCTGATATCATAGCTTTCTGCAGGCGAGTTTTAAATCTTGGATGCTGTAGCTTCCAGAAAAAACAAGAAAGGTTTTCAAAATGAATCCTGCTTTCTACTGCAAGCTACTGAAATGAATAGAAAGCAGAGGTTGCCTGGCCAATTGGACAAAAGCTGTCTAACAACTAATCATGTAAAGTATTTGTGGATCATTGTTTTGGGCTAAATCATGGACAAATATCTAAAATCCTCAGCAGTAAGATACCTCTGCCATCAGTGCTGAACCCAGGTCCAAGAGGACACATCTTCTTGTACTGAGTGGTCCCGGGCAGGGGACACAGCTCGCAGTTGGTGCCCCAGCCTCGGCCTCCATCACAGCAGCACTCTGACTTGGTCACCAAGTTCCTGTTACTAGAAGTCATCTGACACAGCGTGGTCAGAACTTCAGTGAAACAGAAGCCTTCGCGGTTATCTGGTGGGTGGCAGAGATAGAGGAAATAACGTAAGAGCGAGAGAAACAGAAGGACAGTCAAACATAGAGATGGGCCGGAGGAAAGATGACCAAACCACCCAGACAGGAGCTGGCCTCAGAGAACCAGACGTTAATAGATAACCCACACTCCTCTATCACTACTGTCTGAAAGGAGTAAGATAGCCACATAACCACAGAGGTTACCAAAGCTCCCTGGTGGTTTTCTCACCGGGTTCAGCACATCATGTCTATCCAGAAGTATAGAGAATATTTAGATTAGGGAGGAAGGCTTTGAAAGGATTTCCGCTCTCCTATCTTGACAGTAACAGGCGTGTTTGTTAACGATACAGTGTCATGGAATAGTTCATTGAGATAAAAAGCATTTTTTATTTCAACTAGTTAGCCAAGATTTAGTGGCATTACACATTTATATCCAAATGTAAAGGTCATAAAGCCAAACTTCATCACGTGGCTATGTTAAACTCTAAAATAATGATAATGTCAGATATTCAAATGGATATATATGTATTAATTAATATAGGGAATTGAATGAGATGGACTGTTTTTTCTTTTGGGAGTTTAACTTTACGGCTTCATTTCCCACAAGCTTCTGAACAAACTGGGGCAAGTCAAATTAGAGGTCCTCTTACAAACAGACACTGAACTTGGATCAGGGAAGTTTGAGAACAATGAACAAAGTACAAGCAATATCTATAAATTGATAAAAATGTACGTACCGATACATTCAGTCTGCGTGGGGTTAGCGACGAACCCTTGGTCACATCTGCAGCGAAAGCTTCCCACTGTGTTCTCACAACGGCCGTTCTTACAGGTGCCTGGTTTGGCTGTACACTCATTCAAATCTGAGACAGAGGCACACATGCACATAAGCAGTGGAAAGACAACACATTGTTACACAGGACTTTCTGTTATATGTTAGTTAAATGAAGCTAAAGTAGAAGTTTAACCAGGAAGTCCACACATCACAAACACAGTATTTCTTAAACATAGAGTTAGGGACATAGCCGACAATAAAAGGCCAGCGTCTTTCCTAGAAATACAAGTTTATAACCACAATCTTTACTCCTGTGGTGTATTTCATTTTGATGTGCTATGAACAGTTACGTATATAAAGCAATTAATCAATTTAAACATGTTGGTTTCTTCTGGTTTAACTAACAAGTTATTATTTACAATGGCAGGATTTTAGTAAGAAGTAAGAAGAAAATATTTACCAATATATCGAGAGTGAACCCTGATATTTTTGACTGAAGCGAGTATTTTTGAACAAATATTCAGAGTGTAACATTTGATTTGAATGGCACAAATGGTAAGGATTAAGTTTGTCATCCAGAATTTCTTTCTTGTAAGTTTGCAAAGACACCAATGGTTCAAGTCCATGTCATGACAGTGACCAGTCCACTAATTACCAGGACAGGAAATGGGGGGGAGGTTAACAACTTCAAAATCCAGAATACACAACTATCTTTGTATATTGTTACACTGAAGAGTCAAACAGATTCATGTCATGCCAAGATTGGAGGCCATACACAGGAATGATGGTTCATTACAAACTATGATAATCTTACCCATGCAACCGTCTCCGCCGGGCATCCGTGTGTAACCAGGGGCACAGATGCACATGTATGTACCAATCAGGTTTTTGCAGGTCATGCCTCTGCTGGCGCAGTCATCTATACTGTCCTCACACTCATTCTGGTCTGTAAAACAAACAGTGTACTCTGAGTAAAAGGATGCCAAAGTGAGAAGACAGATAAATGTGTGTGCATGAGTGTGCAGCACACCGGTGATGCAACACAGACGCTCATAGAAACTGCAGCACTCAAGAGCTTAATGTAACCACCCAATGAAACGCTGCGCTCCGTAGTGCTAACAGGCGTGTAGTGGGTCTGTTTGGAGCTCTAATGTAAACAATGACGCTATAGACGCTGACAAGTTCCTCCTGTCTCAGCGCTTCCCTCCAAATACAACCGTTGCCATGGTGTCCGAGCTATCTGAGAGGGCGGAGGCGTAAACAGTGACTCGGTTTTAAGTTCGTCCGAGACAGAGAACTCTTGAGGATCTCGCAGAGATAGTGTGTTACGTAACTTCATGGACGGGGCCACCATGTCTCTATGAGGCACTTAGTTTATTTTCTAGCAACACTTTCCAGTAAATGGACCGTGACTAACAAAGCAGGGTGTGTGAGTTGAGTCATTCGGCTGCAGTACCTTTACACATCCTCTTGTCGTCGCGCAGCACGTAGCCTGTGGGGCACTTGCACTCGTACGAGCCCACCACGTTAATGCAGCGGAAGGCACACAGTAAAGGATTCTGGGAGCACTCATTGATGTCTGGACAGGGAACAGAAGGCAACACGTTACAGGAGTAGTACAGGATGACAAAGGCATGATGGAGGTGAGCGTGCAGACATGACTTCATATACCTTCACAAGTCATCATTGACCCAGGCTCAAAGCCGCCATCACACGCACACTCAAAGCCACCGATGACATTTGTGCATGTGCCGTTGCCGCAGGGATTGCCAATGGCACACTCATTAGTGTCTGTATTCAAGAAAGTTACAAAAAAGCATGTTAGTGTCACGGAACATCTAACAGGTAAATACATCAATGAGAGTACGACGAGGAGGGAGATGAGGATAAGGCGACACTGAGAGAAACGTAGCAGTGAGTAAACTGGCCTTCACACTTGACTCGACTAATGTCCAGACGGTATCCCATGGGACATTCACAGCGGAACGAGCCATCTATGTTGATGCACTGGCCATTGATGCAAGGGTCATTGAGGCATTCATCAATATCTACAAGTAAAAAAACATCAACACCAAATTAATCACGTGCCACAACTTGAACAGAGAGTCAGGACAGTGAAGGATCAGCGTTAATGACACACATACCTTTTGGGTGGTCGTCTGGCCCACGTTGATATCCCACAATGGGACAGAGAATAGGATAACCCTCTGGAACAATGAGATGTGAAAAGTCATGAATACCAATACACGTAGGTTTGTGCAAGATATTCTGTTCCCTGCATGTGGGTCCATGAACGTGGTTGCACTTTTCGATGCAACTTTTGTCATCTGATTATGCTAGGATGCATTAACTGTCAAGTCTGCATCACCCAGACCACATAATTATTATTCACCATTTAACCGTCGTTCCTTTGGCCATAAAATATATCCAATCACCATCCAATTAGACACACACACATGTGGACACACGCATGTAGACATACACATGCTGTGTTACGATCTGTCGCATCCGATGATAAAAGTGACATTGAACCGACAAGTGTAACCCCGGCGTATATGACGGGAGACGTACGTACCCTCTCCCGTGGTGGGGCAGATTTCACAGGGATCTCCCCAGCCTTGACCTGGCATCCCAGTGCAGCAGCACTCTGCCTTCGAGGTGTTCTGAGGCTTTGGGGCCAGGCAGCGGCCATTTTCAAACTTGGTATAGCAGTAGTTCACGCGGATGTCTGAGGGACAAAAGTAGTGAAAGATTAGAGACTGAAGGTGAAGCGAGTCGTGAGTTTGATGTTACGCTCACCTGTAAGTACTGTAAATTGACCAAAACTACAACTTTTCTTTGAAACCACATTTTTTGGTGAAGTATTTGCAGTGAGAACAGAGGCTGGCTAATTATCCTGACTGATCTGTGTTTGCCAGTCTTTCTCCCTGCTTCTGAGGGCTCTTGTTCCTCCTGGACGAGGCAGGCACTTACTTGTAATGAGAAGCATATGGTCGCACTCTCCTGCTAGCACTGGCCTTCAGTGAACTCAACACAAATAAGCTTTCTGACCACCAGAGATCACGCACACATACACACACACACATACGCACACACATGCACACACACACCTGGCTCAGAGGCAAGGATCACATACATGAACACCTGGTGCTTTGAGGAGAATGTCAAAGAGAGTCATGTTACTTTCCTCCATGAAACTGATTTGTCAGCCTTTCCGCATGAGAGATTTATGGTGCTCTGTGCACAGCTGCTGCCCAAGTGTGTGTGAGCGCATGTACATGTGCATCTGCACGTGGATATGTCATTCTTATTTTGTAATTTGGACACTGAAATATGGTACAAATGTTAAAATATTGTGGTCTGATAAAATGTCAACGCTATGTCATTTTTTTTTGCCATGAGGTGGAACTTAATACTGAAAAGAAATAACATAAAAAAACAAAACAATTAATTAGAACATACATTTTTGAAATAAATCATCACTTCTGGTCTGGCAGTGTTGACACAAATCTGATGGCGGTGTGGGTGATGACAGATTTACTCATCATGATTATGGAAATTTGCAAAACCACTACGGAATTTTTTATTTAAAACACATTATTAATTGGGTACTGGTGGCCTAGTGGTTAAGACAATATCCCAAGTATGATTCCAGCCAGGAACCAATGTTGCACGTCAGCCGCATGTGTCTCTCCCCATGTTTATCTTCTATCAATAAAGACTGAGACTTTGACTGGAGTCCTCGGCAGTGACCAGGTTTGATACCGACAGCGGCCCTTGGTCACTCCCTGTCTCTCCCCCTTTGCTGTGTTTCCCCAGCTGCTCCTATAAAAGGCAATAAATGCCCCAAAAGAATGATCCTAAAAAATTCATCAACGGCTTTTTCAGGGGTGTTGCTTTGTCACTTTTGCATCTGAATATCTTAACATGTGTTTAAGAATGGGTCCATCTCAACCGGAACTTGCAGTGGTTTAAAACGCAGCTGCGTGCAAAGCTGGTCCTAAGGGCTTTGATTCTTTATTTGTCATGAAAAAAATTACAGTGGAGAAGTTGGAAATTACACTCTCCAACAATGCTACTACATAAAGTAAGGATGAGAAACAAAGACATAAACGAGCACAGCTTCAGCTGAACTGCGCCTAAACACAGCAAGTGATGTTGTGATCATGACTATTGATGGACTTAATTTCACCAATATAGCTATAGAGAACTTTTCCCCATCTCTGTTTTAATATAAAATATAAATGAGTGCAAACAAAGACCCACAAATTATTTCCAACACTGTTGTCATCATTTCATTTCTTCACTTCATTTCGTTGTCATAGTACTTCTACTATGTGCAATGACAATAAAGTTGAATCTGAATCTTGATTTTTTCCATTGTCTTCATATCTATCATCATTTCTAATGAAAACAAAGGTTTTCTCAGAGGGACAGGCTTTGTCCTCGATGACTTCTCCTGCCCTTGTTGCTCACTCTCTACCCTTCTCCTCCCGTTTATCCCCAAACCCTCAGTCGAGCACTTCTGACACTGGAGAGAAAAGTGAAATACAAACTGTAAACTGCCTCACTGAACTGATGATGTCATCACTTCAGTGTTTGGTGGGGGAACTCCCTAACAGAGGACTCAGCGTGCCCCCACCCAACCCAAAGACACACGTATGTACATAAACACACACACACACACACACACACACACACACACACACACACACACACACACACACACACACTGGTGAGGAAATGGAAAAGTGATCTGTTCAGAGCCACCCTTGGCCTTGTTGAGGAGGCCGCAGCAGCAGAACCAGCTGGAACACAGTGTGCTATCATGAAAGCGCAGGAAAAGTCTCACATCACTGACTGCTGCTTTGTCTCCACTAGCACTCAGAGACAGACTATACAGATGCACTAGTATTTACACTTTGCACTTTAAACTTGATACATAAGATAGTTTCGTAGCCTTGTTTCCCTTCTTTCTCTCACTCACACACACACACACACACACACACACACACACACACACACACACACACACACACACACACACACACACACACTTACCTAAACATCTGCGTCCAGAGGCAGAGACCTGGAAGCCTTCTGGGCACAAGCAGGTGAAGCTTCCTTCGTTGTTGGAGCAGGTTCCAAATGTACAGATCTCAGGCGCCTGGGAGCACTCGTCAATATCTGACATACACAGAAGAGGAACGGCATCAACCACCTCATCAATTTCACAAATCAACCATCAGAACCATCAGAAGTTTCACCTTGCAGGCATTGACATCTAAGTTTTCCTTAAAATATCGTCGTAGCTGCAAGGTCGACTTCATACCAGTTACGTCATCCAAATTTGATAAAACAGAATCTAATCCTAATAATGGACAATTGGATAAAGGCGTATTTCAGCCTCCATGTCACGTGTTCGCTCGTCTCGGTGAGCAGCTGCTGCTCTTACTGATGCTAAGAATTTAGTGGTGTTCCTGCCCTGCTTCCAGGAACAGAGCACAACGCAGGAATGTGTTGAAGTCGAATATCTCTTCATCAGCCCCACTGTATAAACAATCCAAGAGTTCTGGCTTGGGCCCACTCCCACGTGTGAAAGGGAGAAGAGGGGTGTTTTCTAGCAGCGAGGCGAATAAAGAGAAGGAGGCCGTTTATTCTAGTACACCTCAGCAGAGCTGTTATTTGTGTGAGTGTGTTACATGTGAGCAGGTCTGAATTGCTTGAGGTGAGATTTACCCCCACACATTCAGGTATTTTCATACTTCATAAATTCCTCTTACATTCCATATTTGGCTTATATATTTATTGACCATGACGCAGAAAGGATTTAAGGCAGCTGTACCTTCACAGGTTTCCTCATGGAGGTAGTAGCCAGGTGGGCAGATACACCTGTAAGAGCCATCCATATTCAGACAGGTTCCTGCGCCACATGTGTCTGGATTCACTGCACATTCATTAATATCTGAGAAAAAAAGGAATTCACAAAGAACACACTGTAAAAAAAAACAACACATTCCATTCAGATAGACGTTCAAATTGAAAAAAAAAAGCGGTTCCTTACCCGCACACATTCTGCCGTCTAACGTGAGTTCATAGCCATCGTGGCAGAGACAGAGGAAGTTGCCCACGGTGTTCACACACTGGCCATTTCGACACAGGGCCCTCTGCGTCGCACACTCATCGACATCTGATCAACGCACAAACACAACACATTTCACTTTAATACTATACATCTCTTGCTTTTTCTCTTTTACAGACTCACACACTGTGGACGTACATACCTATGCAGTCCCCGTTGTGTGAGTTCTGAAAGCCGGGGTAGCAGAGACAGTTGTAGGAGCCCACTGTGTTCTTACAGGTCCCGTTGCCACAGGGCTGCCTCTCACACTCGTCCACGTCTGAAACCAGAGAGCAACGTCACACAGCTTCACCTCACACAGCACTCACGTCATATGTCAAACATAAGCGAGAAGCAAGGCAGGAGCCGACGCAGCTTACCGATACACATCGACTGGTCCTGCGTGGTTTTGAAGCCATTGGGGCAGATGCAGCGGTAGCTCCCCAGCGTGTCGATGCACTGCCCTGGCTTGCATATGCCAGGGTTCTCACTGCATTCGTTACGATCTGAAAGAATGTGGAAAACAACTGTCACACTGACACAAAAACAATCTATAATACAATATAACAATATACAATTCCACGGAAATAGCACTGCAACAGTTGAATTGTAACTGATTTAGTTGTTTGACTGAATCATTGTTGTATTTATTCCAGGGATACATTATGGGGTAATGAAAATCCCCTTCCTATATTGTTATCTTTGTCCTAAAGTGTACTGTTCTATTATTTAATTCATCATATAAGCTAACCTAACATGTATTTTGTTTCCTAATCAAAATGACACCTTTTTTCTCTTCAATTCTGTATTGAAAAAAAAAGTATCCTATAAATGTGAGCATAAACAGGGAAAACGGGGGAGTAATTTTTCCAGAGATACTATTATTTTCCTCGAAAGGAGTAATATTTCATCATTTTGGAGTGTAATTACTAGCCGTAGCCAGTAGAGTATGATAATATTCAGAATAAAATCTATTGGAGTACAACAGCGTGACCACGCCCACTACGGTTCCTTAAGTTACGTTTCCGCCGCAATGAAACCTCTCCCTACACTGGAACGAGCTGACGGTTTATGGGACGGAAGAGAGCTGAAAGGAATCCAATTCTAAATAGAATTATACATAGAATTATATATATATAATTAGATTCAATGTTATAAAGATGAAATTCTATATAGAATCCAATTCTAGTAAATATATCATCATGTAGAGTTAAATATGAACACTAAAAAAATACTCTGAATTATTAACTCTGAGGCAAAAGTAGATTTTACTCTATTTAGACTGGGACCAAATGTTATATTTTTTCAATTTGAGTGAAATCTACTTTGACAAATTTACTGTCAAATGTATTGTGAATGCACGGCTATCAGACTGTATACATAATTTGCCTCTCCCGCTGTTGTCTGGCAGGGCTCTGGCTTGAATCATGTCATTTTACGCCAGCTGGAGAACAGACAATTCACTACTCTCTCCTTGACTCTGACATCAGTGTGAAAGCTAATTACTCCTGACTGGACAAACACCCAATCCCTAGGCAGTCATTAGTCTTTGGGACAATCTTTAAACAGGAAAAGCTGAACGTGACTATACACATTGGAAAATTCACCTGACATGTCCATTCATACTGTATATATTTAGTAAATGTCCAAATCTTTTTCACTCATTAATCAAACAGGTATCTCGTCGAGCTTATTTTACTCAAAGGTGGTCGTGTTCAATGCTCACTGTAAAGTAAATGTTGATATACAAGGATACAAATTTGAAGACATCCAAACAAACCGTCCCACATTACTGTATAAATAATTTCAAATATGTGCAACAATTAAAATGATTATAATCGCAGTTAACAATCACTAAGGTGGTGATTTATTTATTCTTTCACATGACACAAAACTGGCCCATAACTCACACAGGAGTAATATTATAATTATTTAATTTAAGTCAAAATATGTTAATTTCTAAATACTCTATTTCACATCATGCCTTGCAGCAATGCTTATTTTTTTCTTCAAATCCCGCTAAATCACTGTATTATAATTACTCAATATAATTCACACTTCGGCTTCTCTCTCACTGGACTCTGACCATGTTTTGTTTTTAGGACTTCCATGAAAAGCAGGAAGCAAAACAGGATGTTGATTTAACATTTGCTTATCGGTGAGGACTGACAGTGACATGTTTCAGATATACAGCAGCATATGTTCAACAGCTCGACACATGCTCCACATCCTCTCCGCTTTAATAACAAGCCCACTAAGTAGAATTCCTCTTTAGCCTGACTGTCATTGCGCTGCGTCTGGTACTTTAATCTTTGGCGCTTTATCTTTGGCCAACAACTGGCAAGTGTGTGCAGGTCAAAGAGTTTCATATGACTGAGTTTGATACAAGAGCTTGAGGAGGCAAGACAGCATCGGACCACAGGAGGATCTAAAGCGTCATCCTCATGGAAGACAGCCTTGTTTTGGCTGCTTCCTCTAATCTTTTCTCTAATCCTGCTCCGTGTTTCCACCAATTCTGTATGATCTCCACTGAGGTCCTTAACTGTAGGGTTGAGTGAGCGACGGCAACCAAGCATCACACCAGTTATGTGCTCTGAGTGCTGCTGACCCATTTCACCTCCTTAAAGGTCATAGCTGATCACTGCTGCAGCCTTACCGAGACACTGTCCCGTGGAGGTGGAGCGATATCCAGGTTTGCACTCGCACCGGTAGCTTCCTGGTAGGTTCAGACAGACTGCATTCTGCTGGCACACCGGTCCATTCTGACACTCGTCAATATCTAACAACAACATGGACAGATGTGTTCAAAGGCAGTCATCAACTGGTGACACATTTACGAAGAGGGTATACTGTACATATAAAAAGACCGACTTAGTTTAAAAACGGAGGGAGGATTCCCAGTATTTTACATTTTGGCAGCACTTTCGGTCGGACTCAAATTGAGTGCAGGCTTAACTGTACCTTCACAAATCAGCAGCTTGTCGTTGTAGACAAAGCCGATGGGGCACTCACACCTGAAGCTTCCAATCATGTTGATGCACACTCCATTCTCACACACTCCTGGGATTTCCCTGCACTCATCAATATCTAGCACATGGAGAAGAGACAAGGGGAAAAGTTTAGAACAGAACTAACTTTTCTTTTCATCAGAAAAACCCTTGAATTTTGAAATTTTACCAATGACCCGTCCAGTGGTGATGTCGATGTAATATCCTGGTCTCTCACTGCCACACAGGATCGCAAACTCGTCTGTGAGGACATAAGACATTAGTTTATAAAAACTCCCTTTTAGTTACTTACTTACTTTCTATGTGTGTGTGTGTGTGTGTGTGTGTGTGTGTGTGTGTGTGTGTGTGTGTGTGTGTGTGTGTGTGTGTGTGTGTGTGTGTGTGTGAGACCTCACCGGTGCTGGGCACAGGACACTGTTTACAGGGTTTATTCCATGCACGGCCGATGTTGTAGGAGCAGCAGCACATCTTTTGGGTCATGTTGAAGGTCAGCTCTCCGTCACATGTCCCGTTGTCAGAGTAAAAGTTCCTGTAGCAGTAGCTCTTCCTCATGTCTGTGTGTGTTCATAGGAAAAAGGTTACTGATTGTTATTATATCTACCTTTTTGCTGATAGTTTCCGTCATCAGAACGCAGCGTGCAGACCTACCCATGCAGTTGTTCCCGCCGTTGACCTGCATGTAGTCCACAGGGCAGATACAGGTGTAGTTTCCAATGGTGTTGTAGCACTGGCCCGGGCCGCAGATACCCGGCTGTTCACACTCATTGATATCTGCACACGGAAAGAAGGACAGATGGCAATTAGTCAACATTTGCATTATTTTAGTTGAGGTGAAACAACTAATTGATTTAAAACTTGTAACTTAAAAGCCTTCTTGTGATGTAAAGGAAGGTGGAATGAGAGCAAGAAAGATACATCATGATACACATTTCCTCCCCCCATTTTAGCATTATCTTATGTGAACATTGCACAACCAGAATGACCACGAACACAACTACAGCAAGACCCAGACTGGGATTTGCTTTTAACATCTTCTACTCATATCAATACTATTTATTCTAATAGCTTTCCTTATTTCTATACTTCTCTATCAACATTACTGCCAGATAGCTAAGACAGTGCTCGTTCCTTCCAGCCCAGCTTACAGCTCAACTGTTGATTGGCTAAAGACACAGTGGATGTGCAGTTCTGGACTTTACAGAGCAGACACATGCTTTTGTTCTCCTGGCCAACAAACACACGCTAATTAAAATGTTGCTAGCCACATGTCATTGTCTAACCCTTAGCCCCATCCTCTCCTCTCTTTGTTCCTGTTTCCCTTTTCTAAACACCCTTCTCATTTATCTTTGTCCCCATCCCCTTCCCATCTTTCATTCCTCTGCCTCTGTCATCTCTGGCCCGTCTACAGGGGACTCAGTGTACTTTCCAGAGGAGTGGGCCGACCACATCAGAGCCTCGTTCCTCTGGACACAGTTAGGAGCTCAGCTGTCTCATTATCCTGGTTGAGCTTTGCAGGGTTAGCAGCAGACGGGAAACTCGAGCAGAGACATATTGAGCTCGAATGAGCTGCAGTGTCAGAAATAGTGCAATACTTCTTTGTCTCTTTGCTCGCAATGCTTTTTCCCCTCTTTGCATGTGTCCTCGCTGAACCAAGGCCTCTGTGGAGGTACTCAATTTCCATCCCACTGAAATGTCCCAGGGCAAGAGCTAGAGTGGAATATGTCGCCTGTGTGTTCATGTGTCAGTGGGACTGCATAGGAATAGAAATATGTGTGTGTGTGTGTGTGTGTGTGTGTGTGTGTGTGTGTGTGTGTGTGTGTGTGTGTGTGTGTGTGTGTTTAATACCTTCACAGACTCTGGTTTCTGAGTTGAGGGTGTAGCCTCTTGGACATTCACACTGGAAGCTGCCAAAGGTGTTGATACACTGGCCTCCCTGGCACAAGCCTGGCAGCTCCTGGCACTCATTGATGTCTGCCAGAGAGAGAAAGGAAACACTCAGTGGGCATTGTGTGTATGTGTGTGTGTGTGTGTGTATGTGTGTGTGTGTCATCTGTATCTCGAGGTATGCACATGAGCAAACTACCACAAAGACATGATAGCATGTTGCTCTCTGACCTTCCAAGATGACAGTAATGGGGTTTGGTCTGAAGCCTTCTCCTCCAGGACACAGCGTCTTGTACTCAGCTGTAACACAGCACCGAAACTCATGAACAAGCAACAACGACACAGCACACGAGCCACGATCAAGACTGTTTTTAAATGCAGGATTTGACCGTTACGATCATCCAGCTTAGATCTCAGGAGATATTCACAGTTTTTGTTCTTTTTGTTCACAGAAGCAAGTATTTCCTTGAGCTGAAAAGGATGAGTCATTCCTTGCAATGTTTCGAACCATCTGTTGGCAATTTCAAGTAAGTTACACAAAGCTGTCTCATCTTTACAAGCAACAACAATTACAGCAAACGCAAACTCGTACCATGGTACAAAACAAATAATAAAAGGGTTTGACGGAGTTGTTTATCAAAGCCAGTAACAGTGAAATTATCATGACATTCAAAATCTATTTTTTTGCCACTTCCCCGCCCATTCAGCGGTCCAAAGTCCACTCAAATCGAGTCGATTCTTTACTTACTGGTGATGGAAAGACAGAGACTGAAACTTTCTGAAAACTCTTGGTCTCAGGGAAAGAAAATACCTGACCAAGTAGCAGCAACTTTGCTTTTTGAGCTTTGCATTGGTTCTCCTTTCTAATTATCCACGCTTATCATCTGCAACTGAGTCTATCGTGAAAATAATGACACAATTGTTAATTTGAATTATATGCCCATGTATCAGGAGTTCTGTAGTTAAGTTGGATTGGTGGAAATAACTTTATAAAGGTTGCTGCATCTCTCATGTTAAAAAAAAGATGCATGTTGGTTCATTTAGTAACGCTGCACTTGAGGTTTTAATTAAAGTAAGTAATAATAACATTATAATGCAACTTCTCCCCACTCTTAAATTCTCACGTTTTATCTCTAAACGTGAAGCAAATCTGATGCAAAGCTGCAAAAAGTTGACCAGATACTTTGGTCTGATAACTATACCTAAATTAACACCTTTAGATTAATGAAGAAAATACCAATACCCAGTAAACATAGCACTACATTGACTGTGTCTCTGGTGGTCAAACATTCAGAGTATCCGTCAGCTCTAGAACTCGCTGTGCATCTCTGGCAAGAGCTCGCAAACTTTGCTATTGAACTGAAACCATACATAATGCAGGCCAAACCTAAATAGCAGTGGGCTGACTCACTTGAGTTGAGGAAGGGGCATGATTCACAAGGATTCCCCCAGCCCAGGCCCAGGGAGCAGCAGCAGGATGCCTTGGAAACACCAACTCCAATCTCATTGGAGCAGTCCAAGCTCTCTGATGCATCTCCTCGAGAACGAACATCTAGGTAGCAGCTTCCAGAGCGAGTGTCTGTAAACAAACACACACACAGGTGTTCAGGTATACAAGTGGGTCTTGCCTTTGATTCAGAATTATGTCAACGAGTAGCTAAGCTCAAACACCAACAATGTGTAGTGAGAACTTGTTGAGTCTCACCTACACAGCCCACCCGAGTGGGGTTGAGTTCAAAGTCTGCAGGGCAGTTACAGTGATAGCTTCCAGGGATGTTGACACATATTCCATTAATACAGATGGTTGGGTCGCCACATTCATTGATATCTGAGAGAGAAAGAGGAAGCAACAGTCTGTAAAAGTTATTTATCTCCACAAAAATATGTTCACAACAGCCAAGAGAGGAGCAGTGACTTCCCCTCTAAATCTGAGGGGAATATGAGAGCTGCTCACTGCTTTTGCTCCATTTCTTTTACATTTTTTTCTCAGCCCATCGGGGCATAAACAGAGCATCATTGGGGCTGGCAGCTGGGCTGGTGCGTCGACTAGTCTTACCTGTGCAGTTGCCTCCGCTCCTGTCCAGTTCATAACCGATGCTACATTCACATCTAAAAAGTCCCGGGATGTTCTTGCAACGTCCATTGACACAGATGTCAGCAAAGGTGCATTCGTCTATGTCTGTAAAAGAGAGAGAGAGAGAGAGAGAGAGAGAGAAAGTGGTAAAGAGGGAGAGAGAGAGAAGCCCAGCTGTGAGGGATTAGTGGATCATGGGATCATCATGGAAAATTGGCAGCCAGCAATAGGAAGTGAAGGCCGCTCACCTGTTTAGGAATGACAGTTCTGGGGCAAAAAAAATGCCCAGACATATCCAGAGAGACACACACATACACTATCAGAGCAGCAGCCAAGGTTATGAAATTGTGCTCTTCCACATCATTAGACTCTGCACAAATCATTACTGTCCAGTCCTGCCTGAGTTGAGACAGGGAGGACCGGACAGGTTATTTCAGGATGTTAGACACATCACCACAATGAGGTCAGTCTGCTGCTCATTCAATTGAATCCAGCAACGTCTTATCACTGGAAGCATGAGTCACACTCGTCTTCCACCAGTCATAAATGTGCTCATTGTGCCGACTCGACAGTAACTCAGCGAGACAGATCTACTGTCCATGGGATACCTAAATAAGGCAAACCTGGATTGCATACAAGCATATCAGGAGGTTCTAAACCCAGAGATGTGTCTTAAAGATGCAACATTATCTCAAACGAGAACTTGAAAAGAATAAAAGACAGTTTCTAGACTAATGTAAACATAATTTCATGCAGTAGGATCTCAGAAATTAGCCTAAGATTCAGACTGTATGGCCTTTGTAAGTCTGTACAGCGTATATACAGACCTTTTGCACAACAAATGGTACATGTAATGACAATGTTCCCTTTAGGCAAGCTAAAATCGTTGAATTTCCATGGTGCAAAATAAGAGTTCCTTTCACCCAGTCCATTGTCTATCTGCATCAGACTCAAAGACCTTTATTTCTCTAAACTGTATAGCATTGACATGAGCCAATGAAGGGCATGTATAATTAACTCAAGACAAAATTAAAGTCAGTTCCCATTCAACCTCGTGTCTGAGTGTTAACATGAGTACAAATAGGTGAAAAAACTAGAAATAGACTATGAAAAAAGATAATTACAAATCTTGACATACTGTCTATGGTTGGGACAAAAGCAGAATTGCATTGGCAGTGAACACATTAGCTAAAATAACATTATCTAACAAGAAAACGTTTGAATAGCAAGGTTGTCATCAGCCGAAGTCTGCTATTATAACCCTCAAACAAAAACCGACCACCAAACCAACAACCAAATGTCTGTAGAAATGTTCTCACAACTAAAACGTTTAATTAAAACGAGCTGTCCTGCAAACAAGCTAATTGTGTACTTCCCATGTACAAATCCGATCTCATGAGTTCCATTTGAAGTCAGTGAATCATTTGTTTCTCCAAACAGGGAAACAAACAACCATTCACGAGCCGAATACCCGGCCTGTTTAAGTCACTCAACCTAATTTAGGACTTGAGCACTAATTCAGAGGTCTGGAACCAAAATAGTCAGGAGTAGCGGTGTCGTATGGTTTTACCCTCGCAGGCCTTTCCTTCAGAAGTCGGGATGAAGCCCATGTCACATTCACAGCGGAAGCCTCCTGGCAGGTTCAGACAGTGGCCACTCTCACACAGGTTGCCGTTCTCTGCACACTCATCGCTGTCTGTAGGGGGGGATCAAACACACAATCACAGTCCGTAAACACAGAATGCATCAGTGTACCTTTAGGAAAGCAATACATGTGGTTTTAGAAGTGGGACCTGAGCAGTAGAATCCATCTCCAGAGAATCCGTCCTTGCACGCACAGCGATACGAGCCCATGGTGTTGAGACAGTCTGCGTTGTTGCTGCACATGTGTGTCCCGTTGGAGCACTCGTCCAGGTCTAAAACACAACAAAGTCCAATGACATGTATGTGTGTCGAGACTACTTCATCCAAACGTTGAGAATATATTTTCTTCTTGGTAACAAAACTCATGAAAAGACCAAAAACTAATTATGCATGAGTCCATCTATCAAAAATGTATGACTGCTCTACCATGTCTGCAGCACTCCACTAGCACATTCATTCCAAATCAAGACGTGAATCTTAAAAAAACAGCTCAGAAATATAGTTTCACTTCCAAAAAAGGCTAAATAATTTCCTTAAATAGCTTGGCACTGTCATGTTTAACAAAAGTTACTCAGACAGGAGTGAATAGTGCATTTGTTCAGCCATGGATTAATACACAAGTTTACTGTACATTGTATTGTAGTTTACAATAAATACTGTAAGATACTCCTTATATATATATAAATATATATATATATATATATATATATATATATATATATATAATATATATATATATATATATATATATATATATATATATTGGCTAGAGCGGCAACACACACCAACTTTTGCAAAAAAATGGTGTGCCCAATAAAAGTATTTTTAACCTTTGGTTGGATATTCTCACATCAGTTTTCTTGGACACCGCCAAAATGTTGAAGAAATGTCTCTTCCTTCTGTGAGATCATATATACTATTTTAATGGAGCTGTTGAGTGGCAGCATCTACCTGTTCATTTGAAGCCATCAGCATTTACCTGTTCATTTGAAGCCATCAACATTTACCTGTTCATTTGAAGCCATCAACATTTACCTGTTCATTTGAAGCCATCAGCCTTACCTGTGCATTTGAGGCCGTCGCCAATCCATCCTGGAGCACAGTGGCATTTAAAGCCGCCAGCTATGTTGGTGCAGGTAGCCTGTCTGTCACAGTTATGGGCTCCGATCTCGCACTCATTGACATCTGAAAAAGAGGAAACAAACGAGGGGCCATGTAAAGAGAAATAGGCAGTGCTCTGATGGTCTGATGATTTGGGTCTGCATTCTCAGTCCAGTGGGGTTCTTGGCATTGTGGAAGCGAGTTGAGGCTTGCTTTGAATTGCATACAGGCAGCAGCAGGAGACGACAGGACTAAGTCTTTCTGGGTCACTGTCTTCATCCATGTATTTCAGAGCAGAAGGCACAGAGACATTCTCATGATCTCCGATACTAATAGCCTTCCTGCAGAGGTTTAATGAGCAGACCCAGGCTCTGGATTTTCATTGTGCAAGTGTGTCTGGGGAGTTATAAAGAAGGTCGAGAGGGAGAACGATATCCTAACGCTAAGGCCTTGTTCTGTTTGCTCTGTCTGAACTAGTATTTCTGAGGTTATTTGAGGCAAAGATTACCCTCTTTAACACAGACCCACAGACACTGCACCTCTCACACGAGGCTTTTAAAACAGCCCTCTTTTAATGCTCATATTTGGTTTTCTCACCAGCCCAGATGTCAAGTTTGGAAATGTAATCTTTCCAAAATATAATTTCGTAAAATAAAAATGCGATGTGGTAACGTTCCAACTCTACAAATAAACATTCCTTCACGTCAAAACCATTATAATTATATCTGCACTCTGCCAATGGATGAAATATTGAGGTACTTAGTAGATAATGCGGTTATAAAAGTACCTCGCTATATGGGCCAACCTATCATATCTGGCCATGGATTCTAAAAAATGAACAACAGCAATTAATGGGAACAATTAAATTGGCTACTATTATAATCTACTCTGTCCATGAAGCTGTTTACATCCTGTAGGGTGTAACCAATAAGATCTCCATGAAGCAGCTGGCGGTGACGAGATACTGTGAATGTGGCTCTGCAGCTCTTGTTCTTCGGGCAGTTCTGACATGATCAACTGCATGGGACAATGGAAAAAGCCTGTCGGTGTTACAACAACGACGACTGCCAGTGTGAGTCAAACCAACCCTGTAAAAACTGGCCGTCATGTCAAGCCTTGCCTCGTGTTAAAGATCTGATCGAGGGATTGTGCGATTGTGTCTGAATGTGTGTGTCCCTGTACATCAAGGGAAGCCGTGCCATGAACGCGATCAAGATGTTAAGACTCATCAGCCAATGAGACGCACCCCTCTCTGTGTGTCTGTCTTTGTGAGGGTAGCAATTCAAAACACTGTCAATTAGAGATTAGTGCTGCTGGTTTACAGTCTTCCTGAGGAGAGTGTACGGTATATTTACTCTACATTTGATGACGGGGTTAATATGAGGGCTGGTACCAAACAAATCTCCCCGGATTACAGACGGAATCAAAGATAATTTACCCCCAAGTCTTTGATGACAGACAAAGCACAACAAACACACGCGCATTCTCATGTGGAAATGTAAAATTCAAACAGGGGGTTGTTGCATGCAAGAAGAGAGTCAGCGGTCACAGCTGGTGTCAAAGGGGAGGCTTGATTTGACTCTGGCTAACGTTTCACAGAAAAATTATCCATTACACATCTGCCTACCTGGCTGTCCAGCTGTCTGATTACCTGTCTGTTCATCTGTTTGCCTTTCTGTCTAAATGTCTGCCTGCCTGTCTCGCTAGATGTCTAAATGACAACCTGGCCCTAAAGTAATAGTAATACAATATAAAATAAATAAAAGGAGAGAGACATTTCAAATATATGCTGATCCAAGCCATATTAAGCATATTAAATAATCCCATTTTATTACATTTGAAGGAAATGTTTCATCCCTGACAAGCCCCTTTCCACTGTGTAAATAGCAGTATGCTGTCATCTTCTCTATGTATTTGTTTTGACACAAGCAGAATCCTGGCACTGTGTAATTTCTGATAAACGACAACATCTCTGACCACAAGACAATAAAGAGATATTGATAAGTATTAAAAATGCATCGTAACGTGAGCACAAGTTGATAAAGCGGCCTTCACACTGCCGCGAGGCTCGTTTTCAACCCCAAAATAGTCAGAAAAAGATACTTTGCTACGGTCCAAGGCAAACATTAGCTAATATAAGCTACTGGTAATATCAGACTGGAGTAGAACAAAACCCTTGAGTTGACCAAAGGTGTGTTTTTATTGCTATTAAACTGAACATTTTTAGGAGGAAGATTGTGTTCTGTGAAAAACAGTCTCGCTATAATTGCTCAAATCGTTTGACAGTATTGTTATTTAACTTGAAGATGACAAAGTCAACATGATTTAGCGTTCACCCTGATCTTCTCTTTAAAGTCGAGACACTCCCAGCCTTGTAAACTCCCCCAGCACATCTCCACCCAGTCCTAACTTTCCAGTACACATGCACAAACACACAAGTCTCAAAGTGTACATACAAATACTGACTCCATGCCCACTGAGTGTTGTAGTGTGGAATAAATAAAAAAGAAAAATAATTCTTGTGGGAGCTTCATCAACAGCTGGATCAGATCTGAGCTCCAAAGCACCACTTATTCATCAACAGTCACACGCATGCAAGCAGATTTAATCCACGCATACCAACGTGGTCACATGAGGCTTTTCGACAATGATCACCAATTTCGTATGCATTTTTCGTCTGAATATATTGAAAGCGGATCCGATCCAAATAGATTAGCAGGTTTTGTTCACTTGTCTATAACAAGACATCCTGCCTGCCTGCCTGAGAGGAATTAGTGTCTTGATTCCTTGGTATTCTGGGGCTGAAATTCCAAACCTGTGAATCAGCACCGGCTGCTTTACTGCAACCCCAGCTTTCTCAAAACAAGTGAAATACTGTATGGACATCTTAATGGGATTAGAATGAGCAAGAGTGTGTGTGTGAGTGAGTTTGAATCATACTTCAGACCGGTTTATTTACGTCTGAAGGAAGACACGCTGCTGCTGACTGCGTGTCTGACTCATTTTGATAACTGAGATGAGGTCAGATAAGATCGCGGAACGAAAACTCTCTTCTCCCTTCAATTCCAAACTTTTAAGTGGCCACGTAAATCAGACTTAACTCTGGCTAGACAAGGAGTGAGTCCAAACTAGCAGAGCGGCTCTATTGCCCGGATGGACTTTGTATTTATGTGTTCTGGAGTCCTTTCAGGCAATTGCATGCTCCAGAACTCTTCCAACCATCACGTAATGTTTAACTGACCTTAATGAAAGAGCAACAAAGGAATAAACAAAGGTACAATGTGATGCATACATCTGACAGAAGACAGTGACCTCACTGCTCCCGCTGCAGTTGTGTGTGTTAACAAAGTACGTGTGTTTGTGAGCGTGTTTCTCGTCGAGTCAGACAGGAGCTCTTGAATGAGGGTGAGTAATGTTAGAGCGGCTTCTGGTTAGCCAGACATTCTCTGTACGTCTTCTCATTTCTCACCTGTCTCTTTGACTTGCTTTCACTCCTGTAGTTTAACAAAACCACACACACACAACACACACACACACACACACACACACACACACACACACACACACACACACCCCTCACCTGCACCACTTAATCAGCAGCCGCCCTCTGTTGACTCCCATCCATGTTCGTCCACTGACAACTCTGTTGTGGTTAAGAAAGTGTGGGTTTGTTTCGCTCACCTGTGCAGCCTGTGGTTCCCTTGCGGACAGAGTATCCCGGGTCACAGTGACAGATGAAGGATCCCTTCGTGTTCTCACAGTTCCCACTTAGGCAGATGTTTGGATTCAGATCACACTCATCCACATCTAGACAGGGAGGGAAGAGAAGAGGGGAACAGAGAAAGAGCAGGAATTTTAATTTGCTAAACACAACTACAATACAGAAAAAGGTCATGATGAATTTAATTAGTTTTTGTTGGTGTGGCCTGCCAAACAGGTTTTGTTTAGATATTTTAAACTATATAAAGGCTTTAAAATGTGTTTATTTTTACAAGTAGTAAGTATGCTTGTACAGACCGATCTAAAAGTCCGAACCTCCTTGATGGCAGGGTTTTGTTTTCTCACTCAGTGGAACCAGACTTTTAAATGTCATGCATTCCTCCATGCTCAACCCAAACTAACACAATGTCTTGTAAATCAACAACAACATTGCAATTTGTTCTCTATCACACACACAGACTCATAGATCTGAGTCATTAAGTCTTATTCTCGTGACTCATATCTTGGATAACCTTTAAGATAATCATTAGGTGTTTCAGTAAATCTCACTGGATCTGGTAAATGCAGAGCTGCAGAGGGGTGGGGTGTTTTATTTCAGGCATAAAATGTGCATCCATTACCAAGGCAGGTCTTCATATCGTCAGATGACATGAAACCGTCATAGCACAGACACTGGTACGTCCCTGGGGTGTTGGTACACTGGCCTCCGTCACAGATTTCTGGGCTCTCCTCACACTCATCAATATCTGAAGATGGAAGACAGAGAGGCAATCAAAAATGAAATGTGAGCAGACAAAGTGTGAAGGACAGGACAAACTGTAATGAGTGCTAGTAATCCAGGTTTGTATGCTGATGTATTATTTACCACACAGTTTGTAAAAGAACCCATCAAGGCAACAACATAAACCAATGTGACTTCAGAGGCATATTCCTCTTTCCTATACAGGACAGTACATTTAATCTGTCACTCATAAATCAGCACGGCCAATTCAGGACACACCTTTTGCAATAAGGTTTCAAGTTATTTCAAGCTCTTCTCTTGCACAAAATACACTGAAATTCCCCTTGTACTGCCTTTGATCTCAGTCTGTATATCTATCTCTGGTAATTAAAGGCATAGTCTATTTACAACATGTGAGGCCTACAGTCATTGAAATTAAATGAAATGCCTGGAATTAATCAACAAGCACCATCTACTTATCTATTCTGTTTAGTAACATTTTGGATCTAATACAAAATGATAAATTGTCAGATGTGGCCTTTACTTTATTGTCTGACGACCAACTAATGCTTTCTTTGAACACGCGCCAGTCAAATCACAGCAGTGAGTCTCTCTATGTTTGTTCCTGCTCTTAAATCTGTTCTCTCTAAAAAAACAACCTGTTAAATGTCTTCAGTACTACGGCATGTGCAATCTTCTCTCAATCTCAAAAACCTGAATTGAAATCATTTCAAGGCAGTTTTCTTCAGATAACACATCTTGACTTCATGACATCTTGATTGTAGAGCTGGAGAGATGAATAACGACAGGATGACAGACGGAGAGACAAGATACAGAGCTACGCACCAGTGCAGCTTCTCAGGTCCGGCATCAGGGCGTATCCACTGTGGCAGCTGCACTCATAGCTTCCCTCTGAGTTGGTGCAGAAAGTCTCACAGCCACCGTTCTCAATGGTACACTCGTCGATGTCTGAGGGGCAGAAAAAACACACACCGTCACATTTGATCTTCAGATTGCCACGATGGAATCAGAAGAAACTTCTTTGAGAGGAAAGAATCAGTGACATGTTTCATACGCACCAACACACTCCTGTCGGGTCTCTGTAGATTTGTATCCTGTGTCGCAGGAACACTGGTAGCGGCCGATCATATTGACACACTGGCCGTTCCTGCACAACCTGTCACTCAGGTCACATTCATTGATATCTGTTGATTGATAAGAATGGAGCAAATTCAAACGATTTTTGAATAAGTAATCGATAAGGATAACTTCCATTTTAAAAGCCAAACGTGCCATCGGTGTGTTTGCGTGATGGTTTTATTCTTCGGACATGAAATGCAAGTCAGGATGGAATAAATGGAGTAAGTCACATGCTCCTAAATGTTAATCACTTGCCCTTCAAAGTGCCATTGAGCAAGACAGTCACCTGCAGTATGGCGTCACTAGCAATTCTCTTCATTATCAAAACTCAACTCAATAATATTCAGTTTAATACTACAGAAACAACTGCAGCAATTCTTTTTGACAAACGATGAATTGACTATCTGAACAGCTGCCTTTTCTTTTTCTGTCGATCGACAAATTGATAATCGTTTTGGCTCTACAAACACAGTTAATTGCTCCATTAGAGCTCTTACAGTGAAGACACTAATCAAAGTATAACTTTTGACAGATGTTTCATGATGGATTCAGTACTTTATACTGATGAATAGGATATTTCCAACAAGGAATCTGACTTCATTGAGCACACCATATCACACCCATCTCTGAAATATGCTAAATAACCAACATTTATTATCATTATCATCATTTTAGCGCTTCAACTTGTTACTTCATCAGAGATAATGAAGACCATTGTCTCAAAAGGGATGAGGCGGGCAGTTTCCATTAATGCTTTCATTGTTTTTATTACTTTGGGGGGTTGTAAAGAAAATAAATGAGCCTGAAGGGCAGTGGTTGAGCATTAGGTCATGGACTGAAACCCTAATACACTGCATTAGATCATCAGAATGACACCCAGTTAATAATGCATCAGTGCGACTCTAACTAAACATGGGTTTAGTTAAGAAACTATAGAAAGCATGGGAAAAGTCAGGCGCTTCTCTCGTTCCTGTGGAAAGAGTGTGCTGTCGCTACGTCTCCAGTCAACTAGGTGCTTGAGTAACCAAAAATTTGAGAGAAAAAAATCACAGAAACTGACTTACTGGAAGAGACTTCTCATTATTGAGCCAACATCCAGCAAAGAGTGTTAACTGGGGTGTTTTGTATGGAAAGGGTAAAAAAGTTCCTATATATCGACAACAAGATGAGAGGTAGACACATACAAAAGTTGGCCTCTTAAAAACAGAAACTTCAGAATTTCAGAAAAGTACAAAACAAAATGTTACATTAACAGTAAAAACTACAGAACCTAAATACAATCTAATAAATAAGAATCACATTTCTCTAAGATTTTCTCTCATTTTTAATGTTTTCTTAATGTTTCTGTTTCCTGCCTTTTTATCTACCTTTTTTATGTAGGTTTTTTTATTACGAATGTATCTTCATCGTAACCCCACACAGAAGCAGAAACAGAGGAGGATGCACAAGGACGATCCAAAGCTCACTTACTCATCTTCTTTTTGACCTTCTTTCATCTCTCAGGAAAATAAAGTTGACACTATATGCTGCAACATAGATTTCTCAAACAAAGGAGAATAGCGGCACGGCGGAAAAAGTTCGGTTTTGATGCTGGTTTTGCTCGAATCTCCTCTCTGATGACCTCATCACTCACCTAGACAGGCCGAGCCATCGGGTGCGATCTCGTGTCCTTCGGGGCACACGCAATTGAAGCTGCCCTCCGTGTTTAAACATTCACCTCCACGGCACAGCAGGGGGTTCCTCTCACACTCATCGATGTCTGACAATGGAAGAAGACACACACACACACACACACACACACACATACACACACACAATCAAATTTGTTTCTCGTATCAGGTCTTTAAGACAGAATGTCCTCACTGTTGTTTGCAACTGATCATCGCCAACCTATTTGCATGGGTTGGGCTAACGACTTAGGTGTCAGTAACTATGTAGGAAACATTCAGCCTCGAGCACACTGTTAAGTTGCGGTGCAGAACTCCTCCCTCAGTACATGTTGCATTGTTCAGGGGAATAAGCAGAAAGTGAAATTACCAGCAGACAATATATTTTGGCGACTGTCCACAGAGCGTTTTGCACTTCGGACTTTCTAAAGTCCTTTGTGTTAGAGTTCTATCTCTGCAAATATTCTTTTTTTGTCATTTCCGAAGAACCAATATAAATACATTATTGTTGTTTGACCTGCAAACATGTGAGACTACAATTTCAGAGATATTGTGGTCCTGACAATCAGGAAGTACTTGTTGTTAGCATAGCTGCATGGTGTGAGAACACAAGCAGCAGCTTCATGCCTGGAAGTGAGGTCAAGAAGCTAGATACATTGACGGTAACAAAAATAAAGATTCTTAAAAAGGTCTATAATTATTTTACATGTTCGTTATTTTTGTTCGCCTGCTAGCGCAGTCAGTATCGAGATCTTATAACTACAACCCTGCCTGCATTAGTTCCAGTCCCTGATGCTTGTTTTTGGAACAGCGTGCAAGTAAATTTAGACGTGCCAATTTTGCAGCAGCTTTACGCCAACAAAAGTATTGAGTCTCTCCATTTTGTGTGTACAATTTCTCCTCCGAATTTAATCAAACGGCGACAAAAACGGACCAGAACAGAAATAGAGCGTTAAGTCTTTTCTCAGATGGCAGACCATTAGGACTTGTACTGTAGCTGCATATGAAAATCATTCTGTGCAGTGCACCTCACATGCAGGTCAAGTATGTAATAATGAACAATTATATTTTAAGACTTTATGGAGCAGTTTTTCAAAGTGATTGAGACGAAACTTTGGCTGCACAGACGAGACCCCTTTCAACACCCAACAGGGGTTTAAATAAAGTCTCTCTCTCTTTCTCTCTCTCTCACACACACACACACACACACATATATATATATATACAGCCTGCAAATTTCAGATTATATCAGCCGTCTAAACAGTGAGTCCCATGTCTGGCATGTTAGTCTAAGCACCTCATCCAGAGTTTATGGCTAGAGAGGGAGTGTGGAGGAGACGGCTGGGTTGTGATTAGGACTCGGGGTGTGAGGCAGGTCTTCCCTATAGCTTGAGACCTTTATAGGTTGGCAACGCTATCTGCTCTTCAGATGTTGCTCATTTAACAGGGTGTGTGAGAGAGTTGTTAAGGAGATCAGGTTTCTCACTCGTGTCCTCACAGACTAAATGATGTCATATGAAAGAGTGCAGTCTCTGCATGTATCTGTCCCAAAGCACCTCGAGCTGAAGAATCAGGTGTTTTTAGCATCTGCTGGTGTCGGTGTGTGAGGATTCGTCACTCACCCATGCAGTTTTTCATCATCATGAAGCCACTCTCATAACCTTCGAAGCATTCGCATTCAAAATCTCCGGCTGTGTTGATACATCTTCCCTCTCCACACAGGTCCGGGGAGATGTGGCACTCGTCAATGTCTGCAAGACAGGAATGCAAAAAAACTCAGCAATTTCTCTTTAAAACACCACTAACATTCCGGCTTGCAGAGAAAAACATTTGGAGAGGTCTCTTCCTTATGAATAAAGAGAGATAACATGATGGAAACGTTTTTTACTCAGTAACTCAGTAATTTAACAAAGAAGGAAGGAACTGATAATATCAATAGCAAAAAGCAATGATGCTAAGGAACAATATAAATATAAATCAAAATAAGCGAAAAAGCACGAAAGGTTCTTACTAAGAAAGGATATCAAATGAGATAAAGAGGTGAATTTATGGATGACTTAAGCAGCCTTAGCTCTTCAATCTGATTCTTCCAAAGTCTAAAGCTAAAGGCCCGATCCCTTTTGGATTTAATCCACATTGTGAAACACTTTACACAAAGACTTTCTGCTGGGATCTCACTAATTTAGGATTAAAAGGTCTCAGATATCATTTACTTACTGAGACCATATACATTATTTCAGAATAAAGCCTCGGCACTGGCATTTAAACCTAAAATGATGTGTGCACATTTCAACAGAGCAGTAATGCAGACTATAGGGACCAGCTCCAACAAGTCCAAAGCAGCCAGACTCCCATTAGACTGAATGAGCCGAGTGTAGGCAATGGCTTTACACCACTTTACTGTGATTAGTCTTGGCAGAGGGATTCAGAGAGGGGGACTGATGAACAATGACTCAACTGGTACATTTACAATGGAGATATTAAGCAAACTTTCTGGCCAAAAATAGCAGCTACATGTATAACAGCTTTTATGTTATTGGAAATGTGAAAAGCTCATCAAATTCTTTAGATGAAAAGAAAAAGTTAATCAGTTAAGTATTTTTCAATATGTTATTTAGCCTATAAAATGTCAGAAAATACTGAAATATGCCCATCACTAGAGTCTTCAAATCCCCCCAAAACTCAAAGACATAAAATGAACAATGATATAAAACAGAGATCCTTACAATTCTGAAGCTGAAACCAGCAGATGTTTGACCTTTTTGCTTGATAAATAACTCAAATGATGAATCAATTATCCTTTAGTTGTTGATTCATTTCACTTGTCGACTAAATGACTGAGCTATTAATCGGCTAATGGCTTCAGTACTACTCACCAGTGCAATTCCTCTCATCAGAGTCCAGAGCATAGCCGCTATCACAGCGACACCGGAAGCTCCCGATGGTGTTTCTACACTTTCCATTGGAGCACAGGGTGTTTATCATCCTGCACTCATTTATATCTGAGGTGAGGACCAGAGGGTTAAAGACAGGTGAGAGACCATTAATGAAACAACCCATGCTGTCTGTCTGTGGAGGGCGCAGTACCTTTGAGGAAGGGTCTGCCGTTGATGAAGTCCCCCCTATGCGAGAAGCCTGGGCCACGAGGACAGAGTTGGACGTAATCTGGAGTGCCCCTCTCTGGACACTCGTCACACTCAGGGCCCCAGGCGACGCCCACTGAGCAGCAGCAGGCATCCACACGCTGCCTCCCTGCGATGGGAGCCGCACAGCGCTCATCCTCATGGGCGAGGTAGCAATGCTCCATACGCAGGTCTGGAAGTCACACGTATATTGCGTGTATTTGTAGTAAAGTGGGATAAATCAACATGACATTTAGACAGTTAGAGGTCATCAATACCACCAAACGTGGACAGTACCCACCAATGCATGTCCTGCCGCTCATATCAACAGTCATTCCTGGGGGGCACTGGCAGAAGAAGGACCCCGGTGTGTTGATGCATTTGCCGTTGATACACACTCCGGGAAACACTTGACACTCATCCACATCTAACCGTCGGCAGAGAAAATAGAGCAACATCAACAGCAGGTCCAGTGTTTCACATTGCTCACATGACATTCAAGTGGCATCAAAGCAGAACTTACCTTCACAGACGTTTCCTTTGACTCTAGCAAGGCCTTTACCACAGATTGGATCTGGGGAAAAAAAGAGGGGCACACAATAAAATGTCAATTGATACAGGTATGTGGTTTACAAAAAATGTGCAAAAATGGTGCATATTGATCATCTCACCTTTTTCACATTTGGCACACGGGCTGTTCCAGGCTTCTCCCAGTGTGGCGCAGCAGTGGGACTTCAGTGTAGCCCCGTTGATGTTGACCTCACAACGATTATTGACTATCTTCAGCCAGCAGGTGCTCTTAGTAGTCTCTGTTTTAATGAAACAACCCTTATAGTTACTTGACATTCCGCTGTGGAATTAAATAACACCGCACGTTGTTTTTGTGCCAAAGGTCTGGATTTAATTAGTTAAATCAATTAATCTCCAAAGCTGTTCTACCATAAATGGGAGTGCTGAATGGCTTAGTAATAGTTAACTTGCCCTATAAAAAGGGACAACCCGTCTCTACTGGCTTCACGATGAGCTCATTTCATTCAAGTGTGACAGTGCTGGTACAGCATTTGATCCAACTGTTCTAACATTGTTTATTGCAGCTAATCACTGAGCAGTTGCAATGTTAGACATGAGTCTGGACAGCTTTTTGTGTGTGAATAACAAGTGGGGGAAAAGCTTCTTTTTTAAAACTGTTTTCAACTCATTTTAATACGTGATACTATTATTGCATGATAGGTTTGAATAAATCAGAGTGCAGGTTTCTTTAATTTTTTTAAATGTATTTCTATGTTGAATAAATACACCAATTAAAGTGCTGTCTACATTATGAAATCAGATTAAACAACACGATGCTCCCTTACCGATACACTCCATCCCCGAGCTGTCCAGCGAACTGCCGATTGAACACAAACACACAAAGGATCCTGGGCTGTTCATACAATCTCCATTAACACAGGGGCTAGACAGACACTCATCCACATCTGTGGGAGACAAAAAGCAAAAAGACCAGAACTGTTTTTCTCAAATTGGTCATTTCTTATGACTGATATAGCAGGCATGCAGTGAGGAAGTGACATTGTGCTGTACAACAGAATGAATGAGTCTCTGACCGGTGCAGACGTCTGTCTCGGGATCAAAGAGGTATCCTTTGGGACACTGACAGCTGAAACTGCCCGGTGTGTTCCTGCACAGACCGTTTTCACACAGCTGCCGGTTCATCAGACACTCATCAATATCTGAGGAAAAAACACATACAGAGAGAGAGAGACTTTTTCCTCAAACTGGCTTTTGATATGAGGACTGTAGGCTTTCAATTTCAAAGAGGATGAGGACATAGGGGAGCAGTTAACCTACCGACACAGTTTTTGCCCGTCAGGTCTACCTCAAAGCCTTCATTGCAGGTGCATTTGTAAGTCCTCAACATGTTCTCACACACCCCATTATGGCAGATGTCTGGGTCGAGGGCGCACTCGTTAATATCTGAGAAGGCAAAGAATAACCTGTTGAACGTCACAGTAGGAAAACAACCTAACCACCAGTTTAATTTACATGGCTCTGGTTTCTGTTTTTATATAAATTAAATTGCGTTCGTTACCTCTTGCATCGCCGCTTGTGCCAGGGCCACTGGGGCACAGAGCCAGGAACTCAGCTGCAACAAAACACACAAACAGCACAGTTTGGTTGATAAAAAAGAACAAATACCATCACTTGAGAAAATATCACATTTGCCAAAATCCGAGAAATCTCAAAGCGAAACATTTAATACCATGTCATTATCCATTTGCATGGTTTCTCATTTAGCCAAGATGTATATAAAACCGTCTCCTTAATGTGGTGCAGCGCTGGCGTCTTTTGATACAGAAACTTTAATTGGCAGGACTAATGAGAAGTGACTGGATGATATGTGTCTGTTCGTTTGTGCGTGCAAGTGTGTGTGTGTGTGTGTGTGTGTGAGTGTGGTGGCTGTCAATGTCTCCTAACTGGGGGGCGTCTCTGTCAAACAACTTAGCCGTGACTACATCGGCGCTATTCTGTCATTTGTGAAATCTGAGCTGGTATGTCAGAGAAGACGAAGCATTTGATCTGGTCATCCTGACTTTGACAGGTGTGCTTTGAATTAAACACAAGTCTGTGTGTGTGTGTGTGTGTGTGTGTGTGTGTGTGTGTGTGTGTGTGTGTGTGTGTGTGTGTGTGTGTCTGCATATGTGTAAAAGGCTGGGTGATTCGAGTATCCGTACCAGAGCTTTGTGGTGGGCAGGGTTGGCAGGGCTCTCCGTAGGCGTACTCCGTGTTGGCACAGCAGCACTCCGACTTGGTCACAGCTCCAAATAAAGGCCGAACACATTGCCCTCGCTTGTAGCCACCATAACACGTACTGCGCATATGTGTGTCTGTTTTGGTCAAAATAAAAGATTGTGTGAGAAACAGAGATGAGGCAAGAGTTCTGGAAAGAGGATAGACACAGAGCGAAGGAGAGAGACAGGGAGCCGAGAGTCCGTAGCTCCAAAAAACAACAACAGTAGCAAAACAAATGGTTGTTCTCTCTTCATAACATCCAGGGATTTGAGGCATTCTCTTGCGCTGACATCATCCTGACGAAGAACTCAGCACCAAGAACGAACAACAGCATTTCAACACTTTCCACATAATACACAAATAAATGTAATTTGGAGGAATATACTGTAGGAATGTTGAAAATAACGGCATAAACAGATCTGCTCTCGGGGTGCCAGTCCTGGAGATTAGAGCCCAATGGGGCAGGAAAACATGCTCATTAATAATAGTGAGCATATGTTTGCAAGAGGGATGAGTTGTTTAAGGTCTTTAAGTTTATTACAACGTGATTATTCTCTGCGTGGTCACATTCAGTTTTGTTCATTTGACTGGAAAATGTCTATTTTGTGGTTATTCTGAGTAAAATGTGAAGACAGCAGTGAGAAAAATCCTTAAAAGTTACTCTGAGCTTTTAGTTGCTTGGGAACATTTTTTATCATCAATGCAATAATTCTCTAGAAGCTTAAGCATATGTGCTAGCAGGAAACTGCTGGAAGTAGCAATTATTTCCCAGAGTACTCAATTAACTTCTTAAACAGACATGTTGTGTATCATTTTTTTTTTTAAAACACCTTAATTTCCATCTTCTTTTTAAGGAGATACAAACAGAGATTACCTTTTTTTTGTTTTGCTTGTGTGATTACTGTTTAGTAAGGTATGCAAAATGAACACATGAACCATTCCTGGAAACAAAACATTTACTCACCAACACAAACCCGTCCATCCAGGCCCACTGCCATCCCAGACATACACTCACAGCGGAAGGATCCCTCCGTGTTGACGCAGTGGCCGTTCATACACATGCCCGGAGTCTCACATTCATCAATGTCTAAAAACAGATACAGCAAAATCAGCTCTTTGTTCACTTTTTTTTCTTCACAAAATAAATGGTACAAAGCTCCAATTTCCTGCTTGAGCATTATTAAAGTCCTCAGGTGCTTGATTCATTAAAACCAATTGAGCCAAACCTGCTGCACAGTTTCAATTTTATGACCTCAGCTAAGAAAACATTCCTTTCCTCTTGATCCCATCAGCGTATTACAATAATTATCATAATGAGCGTAAACAATGACATGGTATGCATAACTGTGTGAGTGTGTGTGTGTGTGTGTGTGTGTGTGTGTGTGTGTGTGTGTGTGTGTGTGTGTGTGTGTGTGTGTGTGCGCATGTGTGCGTTTTCTGTCTGGGTGTTTTGGGAACAGACAGACTGTAAATAGAAATGATGAAGCTTCAGGGCCCCTTTACACTACACATTTCATTAATGACTGCATCCATCAGGACACTTCACCTACACACTACTCTACTATTTATTTATTCTGCTATGACTTAACCAGGTCAGTGTCTCTGAGATCAAATGTCTGTATCTGAAGCCGTGTGGAGCAAAATGGCTGCAAAAGACTTGGCTAGTGGGAGGTGTTTTTTAAACATTGCATTAATTTAAACGCATGTTGCAAATAAGCTTCCAAACAGCATCTAATACATAAACCATAAATGGTGGACCAATTGTGATCAAACCAGTGCTTATTGTGGCGTGCTTTGTCGATTTCATGAGAAGGCCAAATCTCTTTTCTCTTTGCATTAAAAAGGTTTAAGGAAGGCTGTCTGCTAGAATCTCAAAACAGGCGGGTCCCAACAGTCTGCATGTCCAGCTGGCCTGCCAGGATGCTCGAGGGGGACTTTCCAGGCTTTTCGGGGGATTTTTGGGGCTTGTTTGCTACATGCCAGAGAGAAAGCGACCTTACAAGCTAGCGGATCAAAAGAGCAAATTGACTCTAAATATCGACTGGTTGAAGTAGCTGGTTCCATTAGAACGTAGAGATGTGACTGTAATGATCTGTGTTTTTTTCTGACAAACGCACCTACACACATGCGTCCACTGGAGTCCAGCAGGAATCCAGGTTTACAGATGCATTTGAAGCTGCCATCGTCATTGATACACAGTCCATTTAGACACATGTTCCTGAGCAGACACTCATCCTGGTCTGTGGATGAACAGAAACAAATTGATTGCTTGATAGTAGTGCTTTTAGGAAAGATACACATGGTTTAGTGCATTAACAACAGCGTTCATTATCATTAACTAGAGACAAACTACACATCAATGAACTATATTCTGTCTTGACAATCATATTGTAAAAGAACTTGCTTGCTTTAATCAAAGTTTTATTGCTGCTTTTTACCAATGCAGCGGCTATATTCAAAACACTCCTCCACACATTGGAGAATGTATAGTTTTCTGCCAAACCATTGTCAGGAAATCAAATCCAGAGGACGAACATTAAGCAAACATGGGAATCAGGACATTTTAGACAACAAATGTTGCTTTTGAGTAACCAACACTTGACTTTTGGATCTTGGTGCAAAACACCAGGCAGAATTTTCACTTAAAACTTAATTTCCATGTGTCAGTACTACAGTTTGACTCGTGTTTAAAGGTGTTCAGAACCACCACATTGGAGGGAGGGTAAAAGAGACGGTCATCATTGAAAGGAAGGATATTATTTTAAATGGGGATAATTGCGAGCATTTTATATCTGGGAGGATAAACAAAAGGTTTTCTGTGATGGACTATCTGACGCAAGACTTTATAGCAAACAAAAATAAATGGAAAGAAATCGATTCCTGCAAGGTAAGAGAAGTAAATATGTCTTTTGGAAAAAGGTTGGTAGAAATACAAAATGTACATATTTTGTAGTTAATGGGCTGAAACACAGAAAACCACCAGCGTGACAATTTAAAAAGCTGTCTCTTACAGCACAGGCCTCCAACGGGTATTGGTATTAAACCACCACCTCCAACAGATCTACGGTCCATTAAACATAAACATTACACATACTGTGGTTATTACAGAAAACTACCCTTTAAAAATGTATCAACTCCATAAATGCCAATGTCAGAACTTGACAAACCTTGACAGTTTTTTCCATCTGCTGTAATCTCAAACCCAGCATTGCAGACACAATGGAAGCTGCCCACGGTGTTCACACAGCGGCCGTTGTTGCAGATTCGACCGTTCGCAACACACTCGTCCAGATCTGGCAGACACAAACACGTAGCACAGTAAACACATACATCCTCTTAAAGGGGTGAGCACATGTGTGTGTCCTGTGTGTGTGTGTTTGTGTGTATGCGTAACCTCGACACTCTGTCCTGGTTGCAGTAGTCTGGAATCCAGCGGGACACTGACAGATGTAAGACCCAGGGGTGTTCACACAATCTCCGTGTGCACACGGGCTTCTCTCACATTCATCCTCATCTGGAGAACAAACATAAAGGTCATGAAACGTCTTCACCTTCGTGCGCCTCCAGTTTTAATGCTTGAGAAACTTACCGTAGCACTCTCCTCTTAAATTCACCCTGTAGCCCATGTTGCACTCGCAGCGATATCCGATGCCTGGCATGGGCACACACCTGCCATTCAGGCAGAGGCTGCGGTAGGCCTGGCACATGTTGGTGATGTTCTGGGTTTGGATAATACTGGGACCTGACAAAAACATTCACCCCGATAAAATGCTATAATGAAAAACACTGTTTTGTTTTTTAATGTTTTGTTTTACATTTTTTAACAAAGTAGTAAAGGAAACGCAATATCTCAACTGCTTGCAAAAGTAAATTGGCATTTTATAAGCACGTAGTCTTGCATTGCCAGATGTATTAAAGTCACTATAATTTTCATTATGGCATAAGTGCTCTGAGTTGTTGGAATTTCCTAAGAGAAGCCTAAACTTTTCCAAGATCCCTTGTAAAATGTTTTAAAATGTTGATGTGGAGGATGTTGCCTTAATAAACTCTTGACATGGTCTGGTCTGCAAACATGCCAGAATGTTTTCTTTCAGATTGGACATTTTCCGCTTTTATACTTTTTTATCTGTTGATACACTAATACCCAAATTAAACGAGCAGCCTTACGTCAGTGCACAATTAGAGTCTTAGTAAAAGTAACCATCATTAACATGAAGCTCGTTAGCTGGAGGGTGTGTGTTGTGATTTTTCAAAACTGGGATTTTGTACATGGCAACAGAAGGCCAATAGGTGTGGCACATTCCACATCCACTGAGTCAGACCAGAAAGTACGAGTTATAAGCCATCATGGCACACATCAGCTTTGAAGACATGCTATGAACATTGTGAACCAAACAAAAGCAGACAGTAGGAGCGCACCTGGCGGGGGTGGTAACGGATGTTGTCCTGGATATGGATATTGTTGTCCTGGATATGGATATTGTTGTCCTGGGGTCTGGCCTGGAATCTGTACTTGGCCAGGAATATGAATTGGACCAGGAAACACAGGTCCAGGACCTTGTCCAGGAACTTGTCCAGGAACTTGCTCAGGATAAGGAACTGGGTAGATGCCGGGTAGGTCGGGTCCCCCTGGTACACGACCAGGTAGCAGCCCTCCATCAGGTATCTGGAAGCACAGTTTCTGGTACTCCTCTAAAATGAGCACATGTGGAAAAACAACAGGAGGTTAGCTCTGTGTTGCTGAGGCATTGAGACACATAGATGAGAACAAGAAATTTAAAGCCATGTGATGTGAGTAACCTCACCTGCTCCACGAATGGGGCACATTTCAGGGGAGGATCCATCAGACCAGCAGCGGCCACTATCACAGCAGCACTGCATTTTGGTCAACAGCTGCGAGTTTTGGTTGGCGCAGCGCCCGTTCAGCAAGCTAGCGAAGCAGTACCCACCTCGAGAATCTGTGGGAAACAACAGCATGAAGTTAACCCAACCATGCTGTATGGAATATGGCATGTGTTGTCTTCATGTTGAGCATATTGGCACAAGAACAATCAAAACGTAGCGGTTGTTTTTCAGATTTTCCATCATTTAGAAGCCAATAGTCATCACTTCCTATTTATGAGAACCTTTCCTACATCCTGCAGTTTCTGGCACTGTGCACCAGTATGACTAACACTCAGGTTCTCTATTAACATAAATATATCATGTCTTGTTTCACACCCAGCCCATCCAGCGTATTCACATGGAGAAACTGACAGGCTGCACTCCTGATTGCTTGGTTACGTTTGACAAGATGTCAGGCGATCGTAGAGTTGGTTTGAAGGAAAAACAGTTGGGCCCTTCAGGGGTCGGAGCAGACGTTCCTGCATGGGAAACAAACTAAAATGTTTGGCGCAACAGTTTTCTGGAGCAAAAGAGTCAAACATTCCTTTCTTGCAAACATCCTCTCCTGGGGGTGTGGGGGGGTAATCTGAGCGTGGGTTTGCATATGTTTGTGTGCGAATGCATGTGTGTATACATGCACGTAAGAGTGTGTGCGTGTACATCTAATGGTCTATTCTGACCCAAATTCCTTCCTGGTCTGTTTTGGGTCAAACTGAGCTGAACCTGTGAGCTTAACAGGCTTTTCTGGTGATTGTGTGTGTATGTGTGCGCGTGCAAGACTGCTATCAACCTCCCAGCATGCACACACTGATAGAAAGACGCACACACACTGTAATGTCAAAAAACAAAGTCACCTAAGCACAAGAGGAGTTCATTTTACTTCTCTCGTCATGTCTCCTCCTCAGTTTAAAGAGAATATAGCTCATTGTTGTGGAACTAGAAACAAGTGACTACTGACCTAAATTCTACCAGCTGGGACGTTGGACAGATTTCACTTCTTCCTGCGCTCGGCGCCAGGCATAAAGGGGGAAGAACCAAAATAGGGTGGAAAAAGGAAAGCACCTTCTTTGCTCAACTGCTTCTTCTCATATTTCATCTATCCAAGTAACAACGAACCAAAGCAAATACAAAGCAGGCGATTATCCATCGGAGAGGTATGACAGCCAGTGCGACAGGCGGCTCACCTATACACTTGGATCCATCCGAGGAGGTGTAATATCCCTGGGGACACTTGCAGAAGTAGCTGCCGGCAGTATTAGAGCATTCACCTACACCACAGAGACCTGGAATGTTTGCACACTCGTCCAGATCTACAGAGAGAGGAGAGGAGAGGAGAGGAGAGGAGAGGAGAGGAGACGTCAAGTATTTCTCAAAACATTTTAGATCACTTCCTGTTTGTCCAAAACTGCACAGTAACTTTTGATGAAAGCGATTCAGATGAAATTTTAATGCTTTCAAAAGTGACTTGAGCACATGTTGGCAGGGGCCATGGAAATAAGACATTGTCACAGGATATTAAATCCAGGGGCCTCTGTAGCTGCTCATCTGTTAGCACCATTGCACAAAGTCTGTTAAGAAATACACTGTAACTTAGACCCGTTCAAAATGTCTTTTACACAGTGCAGAAGTTTTCCGGCAATTATTTCTGGGCAAAACATAGCACATATTTTACTCTGCAAATGAGTGCCACTAGAGTAAAACTTGGTCTGGAAATGTTCATATTCAGGTCTTAATGAGCCAATATTTTACACAGGCTAACTGTGGGTCTTTATGTGAGGACTAGAAGGGATGCAGAGTCAGGGCCACAATTATAAAGTAAAAAATAGATTGTGATCTAATAATTCTGAAGTTGTTAATTAGGTCTCTTGATTCATAGCATGCATTGAGATACCTGGTTGAGAAGTTGTTTTGAAGTAGTATTTAACTAAAATGCCAAATGTTATGAAGAAGAATCAGGAAAGTGACTCAGAAATGTGTATTATACACAGCACTATTTACATTTACTAACCTCAGCTAACATTTGCTTCCATAAGCTACTGGTCAGACCAGACCAAATAAGGTTAAAGCAACAAAACCCTTGAGTGTATTTATTGCTCATCAATGTTGTATTTGTATGAGGAAAACAGTATTATTTAGACTTTCAAAAGTTACATAGTCTCTCTTTAACACGCGTATATTGGGGGAAAAGCCTCTTGCAAGCCTCACAATTAAGTGTGAAACAGGATTATTGAGAGAAAGCTGAATGCTGCTTTGGTTTAATTAAACGTATTTTAAGGGAAGGGCAAAGTGGCTTATGTGTGGTCTTTCCCCACAAAGTAATAATCAAAATACCGCAGCTGAGGTGAAGTTAACCACATCTAGAAGGATGTGGCTTTTAACTCTACTTTCACATTGTTAACTGGGAGCTTTTAAAATAATTTATTTGAGTCTACCCTGTCATTCAAGCACACACTGAAAGTCAGACATTTCACAGTTTTAATGTGATGGCTGCTTGATTCCTACCGTCACATTTCTGTGAGACCTCGTTGAACTTGTGCCCAGCGGGGCATTTACATTCAAAGGATCCCACTGTGTTGATACAGTTTCCTCCTTCACAGATGCCAGGGATGGCCTGGCACTCATCCACATCTGTACATACAGAGCATACAGTTAATACACACATGGGCACACATTGCTTAAATGTACAAAATGAGGAAAATTATAAATAGATGATCAAACATAAACTCAGAACAGGGGCAAGAGGGCAACACACACACGCGGACTAACATTAACACAGAGATATGCACACGTCTGGATGTGCCTGGATTGAAACTGGGTCTGTTTTAAGAGTCTGGCTCTGACCTTCCTGCAATCAACTGAGTGACAAGGTAGAAGAGAGTGAGAAAGTGAGAGGAGGAATATCTCCTGTAGGAGGAACAGAAACCAAAGCCAAGTAGACCAAGGAAGAGATAGAAATATAGAAAAGACAGGTCTACAGTCAGACAGGAGGTAATAGTTGTGGTTACATACAATACCGTCATTAGAGAGTTGATTTTGAGCACTGGGTTAGTCAATCAATCTAACTATTCAATAACTTTTGAGAGAGAAAAAAATCTTGAAATCTGTAACTTTGAGAGTTGCAATTGATGGCTAAATTAAAATAATTGAATGAATTTGACAGAATAAAATCTAGGTTTTAGGCTGAAAACCTCCAGGAGGCTGATGCAGTCTCGGAGCTCTCCATGTTGCTCTGGGTCCTGGCTCAGGTCCGCCTCCCCTGCAGAGGTTCTGATGTTGTTGGGTCTGGAGCAGACAGGCAGAGGGCCGTCTTACCCTAAATGAGCTCTCCCACATGGCACCGCCACTGACCCGTGTTACTGACTCTGACAGTCCCGCCACAGCGGGTGTCTGCGGGCATTCCATACACATGTGGGAGGCACTGCCACCAACCCCAATTTAACCCAATTAGAACTAATCCTCTGGAGAGGGGATGATGGGTAGAGATGAGGGGACGACAGAGGGAGAGAGGCAAAGGCAGACAAAGAGGGAGAAGGAGTTAAAACGGCAGAGAATAGAAGCAGCACTTCACCTGAAGAAGGAGATGGGAAGGAGGATGACTGAGAGACAAAAACAGAAAAAGAGACAGAGATGATGAGGAACAGACTTTACCTTGGCACGCCCCGGTGCGGTGGTTTGGTATGAACCCTCTGCGGCAGGGTTGAGGCTGGGCTGGACACATCTCACAGGGGTGACCCCACGCCCGTCCCACTGTGGCGCAGCACAAATTCTTTGTGCACACAATGCCTGTGAGCTGGCCCTGACACATCTGGTTATGCACCGAGGCGAAGCACGGCCCAGTGCGGTAGTCTGCAGAGGCAAAGCAAGAGTTTGCTTTTGTGGGAACTTCAATTTGTTTCTTTATTTCAAGTACACACACAAAACAGCAAACTTTGGTTGCAAGTCTGACACGTAAAAAGGAAGATAAATCTTCCATTGGTTGAAGTCTGTGGAATTTTAAGTACAAAAAAAAGCACCTGAACCAAGAACCTGAATTTTTTCTTGATTCTGTGAGTGAATGATTGTCTGGCATACACAAACAAACGCTCAACCTGAATGCAATTTTGCACAACATTACAACTCCCTTACATTATATGTGATGAAAGAGCTGCAGAGCGGACACACTCCATAAAGAATGCATTGTCTGTTCCTGGCACTTTAATCGGTCTGGCTCTCAGGTGCATTGTACGTACATGTGCGTTGTGTGTGTGTGTGTGTGTGTGTGTGTGTGTGTGTGTGTGTGTGTGTGTGTGTGTGTGTGTGTGTGTGTGTGTGTGTGTGTGTGTGTGTGTGTGTGTGTGTGTGTGTGCGTGTGATAGAGAAAAGCAGAAATAGGGAAAGGGTCTGGAAAACCTTTTAAAATTGTGTGGGCGGATGTGGAGAGTAAAAGACACAAGCTAGAATAAACAGAGACAATGAAAAATCAGTCTGGTGCACATGATATATGATCATCAGTTCTTTAGTTGCCTGTATTGTACTTGAAGGCAATTTCACACATTCACCATGGAGTATGCTGCTTTTTCTCATTTTTCGAGTAATACACAATCTAGGGAATTGATCATCCCTAAGGCTAGCAGCGGATGATTGACAGGGCACGTCTGCAGAGTACAGTGGGTGATTTTGGCCGCTAGCAACAGTAGCCTAGAGTTACACACTAAATAGCTTAATAAATATGAGCTCAAGTGTGTAAAGAAAGTCCCTTCGTCAAGATTCTTCACCTCACCTCCCCTTCAAACTGGTTTATTCCTCATTCCCTTGATCCCACTGCTTGCATGCATCTAACCACTCTTCATCCTCCCTTCAAACACCACTCCTTAGCTGCAAACTCCCCACGGATTCAACAAAATCACCGAATCTTATCAGGTGAGGGGTTTGGAAGATGGCGAAACAGAGATAGGGTCTGGAGAGAAAGAGAGAGTGAAAAACTCATCCCTCCCAAAAGAATCTGGCCGAGATCCAGAAGCAAAAATCATTTCCACATTTCACGGCAGACAACAGACGGCGAGAGGAAAGAGAGAGACCAGTTCCAACGGCGCAGTCGTTTAAAACAAACGAGACATTGTGCGTTTCCCGTGTGGACAGGGGCCCAGCCCAGATCCGTCACGTGCACCACAGCCTCCACGGTCTCTCTGCCTGTGGCACCAGCGCTGTGTGAAACAGAACTGGGTCATCTCTCCTTCTCTTTCTCACTCCCTCTCGCTCTGGCTCTACTGGGGACCAAATGCTTTTAATCCTTAGTCTACTTCTCTGTTCACCCAGCCGAGGAATGTAACTAAGTACATTTACTCAAGTACAGTTTTGAGGTACTTGTACTTTACTTGATAATTGCATTGTGGACCATTTCAGAGAGAGCTACCAGAAAGCTAGTACTCGCTATTTTGAAGATTAAATTGCAAGATTAATGCCATCTAAACTCAGATCATATGATGCATTGTAACAAAACTATTTTAAAAGATATAGTACAAGGACAGTAAATTTGACATAGCACAAGCTGGCCCAGCTAGAACATTTAAGGAATGGTTAGATGAGAAGATTGATCGTCCTGCACAAAGCCCCCTGTAAAATTCTTCTTAATCTCTATGCAAGAAAGCCCAAAATGTCAAACATTCAATCCTTTAAAAAACAATCTATCAATCATGAAATAACACAATTTCACTTAAAGTCACAGTATGAAACTAAAACTGATGACTATATATGAACTACATAAACTACATAAACGCTCGGCGCCCATCAGCAGTGTCTCCTCCTCCGCCAGGAGCAGAGCTTCGCCTCGTTGCTCTGACACCAGGCTGCTGGAGGAAAGTGAGGCAGAATCAGGATTGAGCGGGGTAGATTGACAGATCCCGCTGCATTGAAATTAGAGTTTCTTAAAGGGACTCTGGTGCTTGGAAACACTACCACTTTCATCCACAGGGACCCCCAAATCAGCACAAAATAAAAGTTCCTTGTCGTAATTTTAAGCAAAACCTTTCTCCAGACAACAAACCGAACCGGCTGCCAGGTATCTTCTGTATTTACTTAAAGCGTACATTATGTGCCTTACCTACAACAACAAAGCAATACACCGTATAGGAAAAAGCAATTACAGGAGCTATGGAAAGTTTTTACATGGCGCCCACATAAGTACAGCAGACTGTGTAAAGAACTCAAGTTTCTCTTTTCATCAGATTAAGGTTTATGTGTTATTACAGTTGGGCTGCCACACATAATCCATCTGACATAATACCTGTTCATTACAACTGTTAGTGGAGGAGAGCAAACACTAAAAACACAAAGATCTGAGCATGAAATAAAGCAAATACAAGTGCAGCACTTAAACAGTCAGCTGAGGTAAACAGGGAGCGGCGGACAGCTGTAGGGTGAAAGTGTTGTCATTTCATCTGTCATCTCACTGTCTCTCTGTGAACTTCATACATCTGGGGGATCCACCCATGTCCTCTACATCTGGGAGCAATCGCATATGTTCACACACAAACACACTCAAATTCACACACACACACACACACACACACACACACACACACACACACACACACACACACACACACACACACACACACACACACAGAATCTAAGCCAATGTCCCAGCCCCTCATCCGCAGTCTAGCCAGAGATGATCTCAACAGAACAAAACTTACAAAAATGCCGCTCTTGTTTTTTGCTTTTCTGCTCTACTTTTGGAAACATGTTTGCATATTATGGTAGCTAAACATGCATCTCAATATGGGATCGGATAGTTTGTTTTGACGCTCATTAGTAGGTGATTTCATGTCTGTGCAGAGGTTCAGTTACTTTTGCAACAAAATAGAAATGCTGGCTTCCTCAATGATCGATGACTTTATGCACAACAACAGCCTTGGTGTGAACAGGGGGAAGCCTGCAGGGAAGTTGATCAAAAGAGTTTCCTGGATTAACTCCAAAATGTGTGTACACACACACACACACACACACACACACACACACACACACACACACACACACACACACACACACACACACAAACACACAAACATCCATCCAGTTTTTCCATATCCACCTAATCTACCTCCTTGCAGATGGTGTTCACAGCATCCTTACATGCCTTAACATTTTGTGCACACACATCTGTGTGTCCATGCATGTGCTATGGGGTCTTATATCTGGGTGGGGCCTTCCCTATTGGCCCGTCAGCAGATTTCTCCATCCTCCCAGGGCTAACAAGTTAAGCACACACTCAAAGACACACACACACAGACACACACTTGGTTATCTATCTACTGAGGTTTGCATTGGGCTAGAACAGAGCCAGAGTCAGTGAGGCATTAAGAGACAAGAGAGCCCCTCAGCTGACTGACAGGCTTCCCCGTTGTGCTCTGACTGCTGACTTATCGACTGTGTAACTCACGTGTTACCACTTTTCAGGCCAGTCTTTCACCGCCATCCCAAGTGAACTCGATGGCGTCACACCGAAAACTCAACTTTATTGCTCCGCAGCCCAGCGACTCTGCAGCAGGAGCCGAGAGCCCTACGTGCGATCAGCAGCATTGCGGCAGGATCTCACCAATCCCACATTCCGACCTAAATCACGTTTGTAACCAACAAAGAACACGTTGATGTACCAGGCTGCATTTTCACTGCAGTCAGCTGTGCCTGGTGGTGGGACCACTGGTCAGCAGATTGCCAGTCACTTTGGCAGCAGCACACAGCTCATAGTCTCACTGCTTCGCAGTGGTGATGTGTTCATGTTGAGCAGCCCTGATTGCACCAGGATCTTTCCACAAGACAACCTCTTGAATGCAGCTACTTTTCCTCTGGTTTGTGGAAAACCTTGTGTTTTTGTTAATCTGATAAGATCAGGCCGTAATGGGGCACAGTTTTGTAAATTGCATTAAAAACAGTGTGGGGTTGTGCATGTGCGCATGGATGTGTGGACACATGCACTTTATGCATGTACTTGTGTTTGTGTGAGAGCACAATGGCTTTCCCTTGGGAGGGGATGGATACTAGCCAAGGAAATTCCAATGAAAGTAACCTAACCCAAAATGCCACCGTATCCGTTGGTCTACTTTCTCCACCTCTCTTGGTGCAACCAAATGCAAGACGAAGGAACGAATAACTGATCAATTTACAAGGCTGATTTTGTTATAGTTGATAACTAAAATGTGTCGTAAATAAAGCTCAACACAAGTCTCCGAATCTAAACATGATATCAAATAGCTTCAAAACCCCAAAATATTCAATTAATAATAATACAAAAGAGAAAAACAGCAGATCCTCACTTTTGAGAAGCTCTACAGATATATTCAGAACTATGTTAAGATGACTGATAGCAGACGGAAGTTGGTTTTCTAGCAGCTGTTCCCACACAAACACACACGCAACAAAAAGTCTGCCTGTTTCAATCATAGAACAACACTCTCACTATAGCAGACAAGAAACAAACTATCATTCATAAAGCAGCAGACTGTGAGTGGCCAGCTTGCATGCTTTTCACCTGACAAGACAAACAGATGTGGCCCGTACACCACTTCATCAGAAATACCACACGAGACACAACAGCAGAGCATTGCAGAGATTTCTTGTGTTCCCTGAAAAGTATGAACATCGAGAAGATACTGTGTGCTGAATTTGAATTCCTTCACAGTCTCAGGAGCTCTTTGGCCAAGCTTCCACAGGAAAGAGTGGAAACCAAAGTCACAACATGTAGAAGTGTGCTTCAGCAGATAAGACCTGGCGCGAACCAGGCAATCAGATAGTGTCTTATGAGTTGCAGGGTTGAAGAAAACACTAAAGTAAACTAAAGGAGCAATCCTCATCCAGACCCGACAGACAGCCCTTTGAAGCATGGTCTCATTAAAAAGAACGTTACTAATTAGGAGCACTGCTGCCAATCCAAATATTAGCTTTACAAGGTCACATCTTTGACCTCTACAAGTCATCACCGCCACAGACCCCAAGCACAGGCATACTTTGGAGCCTTTGCTCTCATGTGCAAGAGAGCAACCACAGGAGGTTGGGAGGTCTTCAGTTAACAAACAGCGCATATTTAGAAAGACGTTTCATTCCCCAGAGTGTTGTTTGAGAACAGATGTGAAAAATAATTGTCATTTCTGAGCTCAAGCTTGACATGCAAATGCTCCACAACAAACCACATTCCTGGTGCTGGTGGCATGACTAAGCAAGAATTTGAAGAAAAAAAATGTCAGTGCCAAGTCACGTTGTAACATAAGCAGCACATGTGGCTTAAAAATACAAACACTTGATGAGTATTAAGTCATGAATGTAGAGCACAGAGATGTAGGTTGAGATGGGGAAAGGCAAAAAGTAAGTTTGGCGCTCATTACCTCTCTCACACTGAGCCCCGGTGAAGCCGTAGGTACACACACATCGGTTGGGAGCCACACACCTTCCTCCATTAAGACAGCCATTTTCACAAACCGCTGGAGAAGGAAAGAGAGAAAAACAAACAAAGATTGAGGACAAAATGAGAGAGAATTCACAGGATATTTGAGGTTTCTAGAACGTTGTTTGTAGCCCATCATTTCTATTGGTTATGGTCACGATGCAGTCACTAAATTAATGGCAGATATCTGGGAACATGACAACATCGCTAAAAAGAAGTCAGATGGGGCAACAAACAGAGCGCCCATTGATCGGACCAGCCACAGACAAACTAAGGCACATTATCTAAACCACTTTATTTGGAGGTAAAACCCAGAATGCTGGCAATGATCCTTCATTACACGGGAAAACTGAAAACAGCTCACACAACTAAGTAAGTATGCAAGTTGAATCAGGAACATGATCTGCACACTGTAACAGATGTTTAAAACAGTTTAATTCATCATTTTACAGTTTGACTTTGTTTTCTTTTCCAAATAAGTCTGGCTTTACTTTGTTTTCTTTTCCAAATAAGTCTGGCTTTGCGTCTGACTGCTCTCTTTTCTTGCCTTGCCGCTCTTTGTTCCAGAAATGTTGCCGTGAGCACGTCTCAGCAAGTAAAGAGTTGTTATAAGAGTTGTTATAAACTCCGCCAGTCCTGAGCCTGTGTGGAGATCACTTTTCTAGTTACTAATAGGAATGATGGTTAAAAATATCTGTTAAAGGAGCCCTGGGGGGCAGTACTTGGGCACAGCATTTTTTAGCTACATGCTAACGCTGACATGAAAATGTCCACATGCTGTTATTTAGCAAGTCTAATGTTTACCATGCTCACGTCTCAGTTAAGCTTGATAGTATGCTAACATCAGCTAATTAGCACTCAACTCAGGCTTAGGTTATATATATCTATCTTAAATGAATCAAGGACATTAATGTTAAAACAATACAAGACATTATTAAAGTGTGTCACAGCTGTTGTATTTTCAGGATGATCCTTACGTTGACCACAGTGGTTTCCCACGTATCCTTTCTGGCACTGGCAGTTGTCCTCGGCACATGTTCCTCCGTTCATACACCGGACATTACAGTGCTGGACTGTGGGCACAACAGCACAAACACACACACGCAGACATTTACACACAGAGCAATGTTGCGAGTTAAAGCACACAAATTTGCGCTGCATATTAGATTTACAACGCAAACAGAATGCATTCTGAACTCCAAAGTCATGCTCAGATATAATTTCCTCGACATTTATGGTGTGCAAACAGATGAGCGCATTGGGTTGAGCTGCATGAAGAGCAACATGGAGGAGATGTTGACTGTGGACATCTTCCAAAGCACACACACACCCAAAAGGACTCACTCACGCTCACGCACACACACGCTCACATGCTCACACACGCACACGCTCACACAAATACACACACACACCCACACACACACACACACACACACACACACACACACACACACACACACACACACACACAAACACACACACACACAACCCACAAGATTGACCGCTATTTGCAAGAACGTGATGGCAACATCTACGGTAGATCAATTGCATGACGCAGTTTCAAGGGATGTTTTTTTTGGCTTAGTATCTCGTACTTTTGTGCCATGCTAGTTAGTGCTCATTACTCGTGATGAGGAGAAGAAAACTTCATAAAAAAGATGCAGATGGCACACTGCTGTCTGAACTCAAAATACCTGAGCCAATTACAACCTCTTTCATTTTTATCATAAGATATGACAAGACTGCATGTTTTCTGTCATCTATAATCGGTCACTGCATGGCATTGTTGTTACTGTATGGTGAAAGGTTTGTTCTTCAGCTCCTTTATTTTTTTAGATGCAAAGACGGGGGTGTGGTCTAGGCCGCGCTTTCCAAAAAACAATGTTTCGACATATTCTCCTATTTCCATAAAATATACCATTACTGTGTTTATCTATTGGCCAAATACCAGTGAACGCCTCCATCTATGCACTCTATATTATAAAACCAATAAAGCTGATGATAGCAAGCTTTAAAGGAGTTCACTCCGTGGGAAAGGGGAGGTGATGTTTAACGACCTGACTTGGATCCACAGGATGGGGCGATCTGGGCGTTGGGGCAGGTGCACATGTTGGGTCTGGAGCAGAAACCATCTCCACATGAACTCCGGCAGATCGCTGCAAAGGAGAACATGACACTCGGTCAAACAACATAACAAACTTCCTTCAGGTGCAAGATAAAGTAACAGTCCAATGCTCACTTTACGGTGCCAGGATTTGTCTTGATTGTGCGTGAGAGAACATTCATGTTATGTATCTGTTGCTTGTCAGCCTGTCCCACTGCTTGTTTTGAATTTCAGGTTTGAGTTTCATTTGGTTCAACGTATGCCATGATCTAAACATCATACTGAACTCTCTTCTATAATATTTCAAAACTAAAACAGACCACAGTCCAAATATGGCCAAACCTTCCTTTTCACCTTCATCCTGGTTAAGTTATAGAAGCCCAATTGGCAACGGTATCGAGCTATTTTCTTCTTTGAGTTTTGTTGCCATAAATGTCTACCAGTGTGTGTATTCAGTGCGCGCTAGCTGTTTTCGCTCAGTTGTTCTCTTTCCCACAGATTGTTGTTGGCATGGTCCCCTGCACCCAGCTCCCATCAGGTAGAGTCCAGCCACTGACCCCTACTCCCTGAACCCCACTGCTAAACAATGTCATTAGAGCCGCGACAGGCATCCGGCCAGCCGACCCGACAGACTGCAATCACACAACTCTATAGCCCCTCAGACCTTCCTGTCTACTGAGAGGGAGAGGGAGAGAGAGGGAGGGAGAGAGAGAGAGATAGAGGGAGAGAGAGGGAGGGAGAGAGAGAGAGATAGAAGGAGAGAGAGAGAGAGAAAGAGAGGGAAAGGGGTGGGGAGGAAATACAAAAAGAAAAAAAGAAAGAAAAAGAAACCACCAGAGGAAATGGACCAAAATGAATGAACAATTCCCACTAGTTGTATGGCATGTTATCGGCTTATTGCAATTATACAACACCTTTAAATATTTGTTTTGTACCTAAATTAGGTCCAATTGATGAGTCCCATTATTTATTTAGCAAGTGGACAAATATTTGGCATCATATAACCCAAAAAGATACCTGTATAGAAAAGACAGGTGAGTCTCAGAACTAAAGATTCTTCTAAATTTTGTTTTACATTATTGTTATTATAAGTTATTGCTAATAAATTAATCTAATGATGATTTAAACTGGTATGTATACCAAAACTGTTAGCTTACTTATTTACCTGTTGCAACTTTGAACCATCTGAATGCAACAAAACTTCTGAAGGTTTGGCAGTGTCATCAATGTTGGTTTATTATATGATAAACTCATTAAATAAGTGCATTAATAAAGCAAAGTATAATAACATAGTACAGTGTATTGTATTCCTGCTATATTAATTAGATACTGTTGAGACAAAAGATTAATTTATTTATTATGTGCTGCAAATAAATAAAATAAAAGTATGTTCTGCATGAGTCCCATTTCTGTTTTTTTTCCAACGTGCATTCCCTTTGCATCCCAGGTGTGTAACACTCTGTTACCGGATGGCTCCAATAAAAAACAGCAGGGTGCTGGAATCTGAACAGCCTGTGACGTTCATGAAGAGTTAAAAATTCTACTTAAATTTAAATTCTGAATTTAAATCGATACAGGAATAATGGAGGCGATACTTACGAACAATGCACTGGTTTCCTCCAGTCAGAGTCTTCCAGCCTAGGCAGCAGTAGGCGTTGTTCCTTGAGCCACACACATTTGGTCTGAGGAAGACGCAGCATCAGAAGGTCAATAATCCAATATACAGTTCAGATCGCTCTCAAGTCAAGTCCATTTTATTCATAAAGACCATCATCACAGATCTGTCTTTGAGGGCTTTACAACCTGTCCAACAGGCAACACCCTCAGTCTTTAGATCCTTGACCCACATACTGTAACTAACACTGTACCCCCTCTGCAGAATCCTCAAATGCAGCGGTAATAAGGACACTTCAACAGGATCAAACTTCTGTCATCACATGCTCACCATCACTCAAAATTCCAGTGACGTTTGCAGGATTAGCAAGGCCCTGCCCATAATACTGAAATGATGTTTATGCACACGTTTTCCAAGCCTACTTATGACCTTCATCGGAGGTGTCATGATTAATGAGCAGCTCAATCAAAGACTGATCTATCTACCCTTCCTTTTTGGTCCTGAATAGGTAAATCTACGAAGTATTTCAAAAGAAAGTACACAATAAAATGTATTATTTACCCCTGCAATTATTGAGTGACCCCTTAGATTCATCTTGTGACCCACTGTGGGGGTCTCAAACCGTATGTTGGGAACCACTGGACTGGTGTGTGTGCTCCTTGCGGTGCTCTTGCTACTGTAGGGCGCGGCCTGCCGTGCCGCATTTGGCACTTCCCAATACAAAATATCGTCGGTGAGGAAAATGTTATGCTGCATGAGGTGTTTTAATATATTTGATGCACCTGTAAAATAAAAAAAATAAAAAAGATTCCATCTGACATGGAAGTGAATGCCTCAGCCATCCTGCCACCTACAGGTCCGAAACAGGTCTACTACATATGTGAATGTGTAAGGGCGTGTAGAGACCCAGGGGTCAGTGGATAAACTGTACGGTGTAACTCCAAACAGATCGAGGTGAAAAATGAAACCTGGATGTCTGTTAAGTCAGTGTGACACAGTATGCAGCCTGTGTGCACTTCATTCCTCTGAACCCAGATGTTCTGATAAATGAAGCCAAAGCATGTCAAATAAAAAGGCCTTTGGAGGATGCTCATTGAGCTGTCTACAGTGTGACCTTCATCAGCTGTTTGCTGTCATCGCTGGACACACAAGTTCTTTCTGTTCTGTTCTTTTTTCTCTCTCTCTCGCGCTCTCTCTCTCCATACACACATGCACATAACCTCTCCAGCAGTGACCCACTGTGTACAGCTGCAGATGTGATTTATCCACAACTGGGGTGTGGTGTTTTTGGCCAGAGGGATTAGACTGTTAGTCTCTCCCTCATTCTCTCTCTCTCTCTCTCTCTCTCTCTCTCTCTCTCTCTCTCTCTCTCTCTTTCTCTCTCTCTCTGCCACAGCCACACACGACCAATGGCCTCCTTTGTTTGCATGTCATTTATTATTGCATTCAGCAGGAATGTGATATTCTTGCCAGTATTTAATTACTCTGAACTTCCCATCACAGACAAGGTCACTAATGGGTCTCAGCCTGCCTTATTAAAAAAAAAGTGTTTCTGACATTCAATGATCATGAAGGAGTTCTACGTAGGAAGACACCTGCTCTAAAACACACATGAAGATGCTCATTTAAATTAAATTAAAACTGCCATACAGTGTTAGAATAGGAAAATGTTCCAAAATGGGACTAAAAGGGATTATCATAGTTCACATTACCCTCTGAGGACGTCTGAACCTCCCCTCCTCTTGGCCCTGCTGGTTCTGGAGTCGGTCTGCTTGGTCATCGTCTCGCTGCCCTCGGTGTCCACCACCTCCGCAGCGTCTCCAAGCTTGGAGCAGAGCGACAGCAAGGCCACCAGAGCCACGGCCAACTGCAGCAGCCGTCCTCTACACTTACTGTCGGGCATATCCACTCTCATGTGCACACAGCTCCAGTGCTCGGGAGAATAAAAGTATTCTAAACTAGTTTCCCAGCCCCGTCGACCTATCCAGTCTGGAGTCAAAGCTGCAAAACAATAAAAATAAAAAAAAAGTTTGGAGAAGACGCAGAGGAGGGATGCTGCGCACAAAAGAAAAACAGCTCTCCTGCACTCTGAGAGGTGGCTGCTGTGATATGACTTCTACCATTAAACATTGACATTAAAATCATTCAGCTCAGAGTCGCAAAAGCAAAGCATGCAGTGTAGAAAGGATTATGTGCAAAATTGCGCACGAGTGAGTCGTTACTTTACCTTGTCTCCCGAACAGGAGATTCGCCTCAGACCCGACAGAGGACTACTTCACTCTGACTTGCAGGTACTGCTGAATTAAAGTTTAGAAGAAAACTGCGGAGAAGAAGAAAAGTTACTCAAACCTTTCGCTGAGCTGCTATAAATAGGTGCGCATTGTAACTTCTGCAGTCTGCTCGTGCGCATCCAGTTGTGTGTTGACTTTGCTCAGATAAGTTAGAGGAGCTGATGCATTCCAGAGGATGAGAATTTCAAAACTCACTGCGTCTCTCCCTCTCAGCAGAGCTCTTTCCTCATCCCTGCTCTGCTCAACTTTCCCCAAAACTTTTTTTTCTCTTCTCTTTCTTCCGCTGCTCTCGCGATACAAAAGCTCGTGCGCCAAAAAAAAAAGTTTCAGGTCTGGACCACTAGCTTGGACTTTGAACATTAAAGTCAACTCATAGAAGTTTGGAGGAAGAAGAGCTTCTAAAGCATTCATTTCAGATGATAAATAATCTGTTTTATTTTTATTTTTTAACAATGCACCTGTTAACTCTTTACCGTAAAATGTGGCATGTGCCACCTGCGAACAGATAAAGGGTTAATAACGTGTAAAAACGGCTTTATTAATGTTGGTAAACTATTTACAAATGATATCAGTTATGAACCATTAATAAGAACAAAAATCCCTAGGCTGGTAAAGTATGCAGGACTAAGTGTTAATACATCAATTACTTTTTTTGCAGCAGAAGGTTCTTCCTAATTAAATAAAAGGACTAAGTTGTAATCCTGCATCTTGCTGGAGGAGAGAAACAACTAAAAAGTCCATTATTATTACAACTTATAAACCATGTATATTTACTTTTGAAACAGGTACCAGAGAAGGATGAAAGTGACACACTTTAGTTCACAAAATCCCAATTTAGTCCTTGCGATACAATAAGAAAATGGTTTAAATCCTCTTCATCTAGTGTTGAAGGATGTCCTATACATATATACACTGTGCATGCTGTGTCTTTTGAGGAATTTTGTCCAGTGCAGTGATAGTTTTCACACACACTGATTCATGTCTGCAGCCACACCCAGCAAATATAGAGTCAGCCTGGCTCCTCTCTCAAGTATGCTATCACTCTAAAGCCTCTTGACACTGTATATTCAACTACATTAGTTTCCACTATCAGCTTTTTTCCCTTCTTTCTTCTCCTCATATTCATCCACATTCTCCTCTCACACATGTTGGAACACCGCCTCAACCTGCACTTATTCATTGAGTTTGATTGAGTAGATTGTGTTGATTTAGCGCATTCAATTTTGTAGTTTTTGGTCACGTCAACAGTTACATGAAATATGACCACCGCAGAACTTTGCTGAGACAAAACATTACATTTTCTGTTTCTGTTGACCCACTCTGCTGTGCCACTGAAACGCAACACTAAGCCCTTTTAAAAAATGGCGGTGACCTGCCTAAGCTGCTCCAACAGGCGTCTCGCCTCGGCATATGTAGTGTTTCATCTGGTGCACAGTATAGTAGATATATATATTATTAACTTCTATAACTTTTCTTTTACATCCTCTGACACTCAGGTTGAGACACGCATCTCCACTAGCCTCGCTAACATCTCCAGTTGGATGTTTGCCCACCACCTCAAACTTAGTCTCAACAATACTGCACTGCTTTTTTTCCCCCCTTGGAAAGTCCTGCCCTCTGCAAGGCCTCTCCATCACTGCTGACAAGACCACGTTTTCTCCTGAACTGACTGCCAGGAGTCTTTGTCTGCCTCAAGACAACGCAGGCAACACCCACAGTGCAATCCTGCAATTTTGATAAAAAAAAATTCTAATCACTGTCCTCAAAAAGCTTCTTTATTTTCTCTATTTTATGTCCTGTTTGGGCTACTGCAGCTCTTTCTCTCAGACAACCTCCCAAAACGCCCTTTAACACCCCCAACCATTCCACCAAAATATTGGAGGCGGCCCCATCTTCAGTTTCATAAATTTCTCAATCTACTCCCTTTGTAAACTCCCTTTCCTGTCTGCCCATGACCTTCTGTATGCAATTTGAAATGCTTAGGCTTTCTGCTTCCATACCTCCACGTCATGACTTTTTCTTGCCCTGCAGCTCTTCTG